>NC_080166.1:28581043-29248543 GCF_950295315.1 Erinaceus europaeus
ACCTTTTGTTGTCAGTCGGGTAGCATATCTAACCTTGAACTTGAGTTTAAAATTTATCATATTTAATCATCATATTTTGCAAATCATTTGAGATACTCATTAAAAGCAGGATTCCCATGCTCCTTCTCTGGAGATTCTACTTCATTAAGTCTGGGTTTTATCTTGGGAATCCCTATTATTAACAAGTCTCCCAGATGACTGTTATAAGCAGTCAAGGTTATAAGCCATAGAGTGAAATCTGATATCCCTTCCCAAGACAAGTTCTTCACTGAGAATTATGTTATTTTACAGTATCTAAATATAATTGGTTCTTATTGAAGAGTGAACTATTTCCTAATTTCAAAACAAAGTAAACTTCATAGGCTTACTTAGATATTCCATAGATATCCTTTTCAAGACCATAACAAATCTGCATTAAAACTGCTAAACATTGTGTCTGCTGTATAAATGTTTCATTACAATTGGGTTTGAAGAGATCTGGCTGCAAGATCAGTTAGCAAAGGCAGTTAAACAGTGTGAAATGATGGCCAAAATCAAGTTCTTCATCACACCCATCTCTCAGAAAGCAATCTATGTGTGTTTATGCAAACATTGTGAAGTTTTATCCTCTCAATAAATTCCAAGTATACAATATATGTTTAATGATAATTACTAAATTGTACATTATAACTTCAGAAATTACTTAGAACATATTCATCCTATACATTGAAGTTTATAGGAGTTTACATACATTGCATACCTCTCCTTTTACCTCATGCATTCTTGGCAACAATGATTCTTTTCTCATTTAAACACCTCTATGTGAAAGAGAAGATGAAAGTTAAACTTACTGTTTTCAAACTTATTTTTTAACATATATTTTATCTTTTTTATTATCTTTAATTATTTATTGTATAGAGATAGCCAGAAATCGAGAGGGAAGGGTGTAATAGAGAGACACCTGCAGCCCTGCTTCACCACGTGAAGATTTCCCTCTGCTGACGAGGACCCGGGGCTCAAACCTGGGAACACAGTACTGTGTTCGCTCAACCTAGTTTGCCACCACCCAGCCCCCTTAATGTTCTCCATTTAGTTTAGGAAAATAGTTTCTTGGTATACTTACACATTGAGGAATATTTTCTGAGGTTAAAATATATAGTACAGGGATGTTATGGGGAATTTCCAAATTAAATTATGTCTGGGTAAAAATTCAATGGGCGGAGTCAGGCGGTAGTGCAGCAGGTTAAGCGCATGTGGCCCAAGCACAAGGACCAGCTAAAGGATCCCTGTTCGAGGCCCTGGCTTCCCACCTGCAGGGGAATCACAAGGGGTGAAACAGGTCTGCAGGTGTCTATCTTTCTCTCCCCCTCTTTGTCTTCCCTTCCTCTCTCCATTTCTCTCTGTCCTATCCAACAATGACGACATCAATAACAACAACAATAACTACAACAACAATAAAAAAAAAAAAAGGGAAACAAAAGGAAAGAAAACTATAAAAAAAAAAAAAATTCAATGGGGGGCCGGGTAGTGGAACATGAGGCTGGGCAGTGACACAACTAGTTGAGCGCATATGTTACAATGTGCAAGGACCTGGGTTCAAGCCTCTGGTTCCCACCTGCATCTGGAAAGCTTTGCAAGTGGTGAAGCAGTCCTACAGGTGTCTATCTCCTCCTTTCTTTTCAATTTCTGGATGTTTCTATCCAATAAATACACACAGATAATAAAATAAAAGAAAAAAGTTCAAGATAACTAATATAGTATATGTTTAGAAACACACACACACACACACACCACCATTCATATAATTGCTTGTCTCTTACCATGGCCTGATACTCTAAAATGCAATGAAACTAAAACCTAATTATTTCAAAGTATTTTAAGAAACATTTGATGTATTTATGTGTGAATAATTACTTCTGTATTTATTTCTACCAGAATCCACTTCTGCTCTAGTTTGTGGTGGGATGGGGAATTAATCCTGCCATCTTGGAGCCTCAGGCATTAAATGTCTTTGCATAACCTTTATGCAATCTCTACCGCACTCTAAGAAAACTTTAAAATGTTTAATTTTGTTCATTTTACAATAATTTTAATAATGTTTATCCAGCATATCACAATTAGAGAAACCACATTTAAATCTGAAGATGATGTAAAGGTATTTCATCATTTCATTTACAGAATTACAATGTTCAAATGTTCTTTGGGTTACAGAGATTAAAGTTTTTTTTTTTTCCCCACAAAGGTTATCACTTTAGCTCAGTACCTGTACAATGAGTCCACTGCTCCCAATTCCCAATGGCCTTTTCTTTCCTTTCTTTATTTGATAGGATAGAAATTGTGAGGAGGAAATAGAGAGCGAAAAAGACAGATATGTCTGTAGCATTTGCTTTACCAATTGTGAAGCTTGCCCCTTGCAAGTAGGAAACAGAGGCTTGAACACTGGTCCTTGAGCATGGTAACTGGGTGCTTAGCCAGGTGAGCCACCACCCAGACCCCAGTTTTTTATTTCTTTGATGTAGTATCTAGAAATGAATTGACTAGCTCCTGTATACATGATAGCAATAAGTAGTCTCCCAGGCCTAATTGTTTTTACTTTTTATTTATTTTGAACGCAGGGTGGGAACAGTGGAAGAAATAGAAGAGAATCACTACAGGATTATTCCACAATATAGGGACTTATCCCACTGCTGTCAGTGGTGTTTTCCTGTGAACAAGAGCCTCATGCATAAGAGGTTTATACTTTAGTGGAATTGTTGTCTCTTGCTCCTAAGGATAAATGTTAATTCCTGTAAACAGGATAATCAAGATAAAGGAAAAACATTTTTTATTCTCCTCAAAATATACTTTCCCCTTGATTTGAAGAGATATTTGTATGATGAATCACAATTAATAGGAGTCACCCAATTCTTTGCTACATACTTATTTCTTCCATTGACAATACATTTTTTTATTTTATTTATAAAAAGGAAACACTGACAAAACCATAGGATAAGAAGGGCCCAACTCTACACAATCCCCACCATCAGAACTCCTTATCGCATTCTTTCCTCTGATAGCTTTCCTATTATTTATCCCTCTAGGAGTATGGATCCAAAGGTACAGAAGATGGAAGGTCTGGCTTCTGTAATTGCTTCCCCGCTGAACATAGGTCTTGACAGGTCAATCCATACTCCCAGCCTGCCTCTCTCTTTCCCTAGTGTGGCAGCGTTCTGGGGAATCAGAGCTCCAGGACACATTGGTGGGGTTGTCTGTCCAGGGAAGTCTGATCAGCATCATCCTAGCATATGGAACTTGGTGGCTGAAAAGAGAGTTAACATATAAAGCCAAACAAATTTTCGACTAATCATGAACCTAAAGGCTGAAATAGTGCTGATGAAGAGTTGTGGGGGAGGTCTCAGTGTTGTAGAGAACTAGTAGGCATATTTTAATTATGTTCCAAAGGGCCTGTGGCTATACTAGTTTTTAGAATATGACATCTAAAAACCTTTTCAGTCTTAAAATTATGCTAGTAACTTGACAGTCAGAAGTTTCAATGCCTTCGTCATTATTACACATTAGTAAGAGTAATTCTAAGGTTATTTTAAAACAGACACATTAAAATAATGATGTTATCCAGTGGATAATGTATATGTAAATATCAGAATATGTAAATCAATGAAAGCTATAAGCATTATCAACAATGTACAGAATTGTAGAAAGTAACCACCTTAATAATTAGGTTATTAATATTTAATATTGCTTTCTATTTAACGAAAAATAGATAGCTAAATGCATATGCTAAGATAAGCTTGTATTAGAGAATAAAACTCTATTTTAGGGTTAAAAGTTATAATCAGCAACAAAGATAATGAACAAATAGATACATATATTAATTTCATTTAATGCTTGAAAATACTGCTCTGATTTTAGAATTATTTCTTTTTTATTAGTATGGCATATATTATCAGGAATAATTTTGTTTTCTAGCAAGTTTGTCCTCATCATTCAAAATACTATGCATAAAGTCTCTGAATGCATTTCCTCTTGCAGTGTTTGATATATATTTTGTTTCTTGGACTGTTTCTAACATCTAAAAAATGAAAGCAACCAGTCACATAAAGACAACCTTCATCAAAGTGTCACAGTTAGAGACTCTGGTGAGTGATGATACTGGGAAACCAACCCAAGACTGCTCATGAATGCAAAACTGTCAGTGTTTTCAGTCCCTAAACTTCTATTCCTAATTTATTTCCTTACTTAATGGTAGCACTGGCCTTCTTGTAGTTTTTTATACCATATTTACTAATATATAACCCTGCTATTGTGCTGTGTGATTGTATTCATAGTTTATATATGAGTATCAAATATCTGCTGAACTACTAACTCCAGTGGTGTCCTTACAACACTCAACATGGTGGCAATTTTCCCTGCTCATAGAAGATTAACAGGTCATTGCTTCAAGTAGAAGGAAAAAAAGGAGTAACTAGGGAAACTTAATTGTCATTTTAGTTCTTTTATTATTGTTTCCTCTTTTTGAGATTCTCAGCCAGTCAATTGCCAATGATGAAGTTTAGTCTTTTTATTTTTATTTATATAATGGAAATATTAACAAGACTATAGAATAAGAGAGGTACATTTCCATACAAATCCCACCTCCAGAACTATATATCCCATCCCTCCCTTGATAACTTCCCTAGTCTTTATCCCTCTGGGAGTACAGACCCAGGATCATTATGGCATGCAGGAGGAAGGTCTGGCTTCTGTAATTGCTTCTCTGCTGAACATGGGCATTGGCAGGTTGATCCGTACTCCCAGCCTGTCCCTCTCTTTCCTTAGTGGAGCAGGGCTCTAGGGAAGTGGGGATCCAGGACACAATGGTGGGGTTGACTGCACAGGGAAGTCTGGTTGGCATCATGGTATCACCTGGAATTTGGTGGCTGAAAAAGAGTTAAGATATAAAGCAGAAAAAAAATATTGACCTAAAGGCAAGACTATTGCAGATGAAGATTTGGGGTCTCCATTTTGGAAAAAGCCAGTAGGTCTATTTCGGGTATATCCCAAGGGACCCATGACTTTACTAGTTTTTGCCTGCTTCTGACATCTGATATGCAGGTGGACCCAGGTTATTGTCTGAGGAGATGGTGTCATAGTTAGAAAAATGACTAGAAAGCTGGATCAAAAAGGAGAGTAGCTACCAAGTATGGGGGAAGTATATACATACGGTTAACCATAAACCCCATGGATTTGATCTGAGACCCATAGACAGCAAAGTAGCCTGTATAATCTCATCATACCTGTAGGTCTGGGCTCACATTCTGTGGTCACGACCCATCTTCCTAGGGTTGTAGGTAGAGTATGTTGTTGAATCTCCCTTCAGATAATGGAACATTCCCTAAGCTTGTTGATCCACATTGAGGGCAAGGTCCTATAGGGTCCCACAAAGGGGTCCATTATGTTGTTCCTGATGGAGATGACCAGTGACAGTGGCAAGAGGGATTTGTTAGATGTCTAGGCCCATTGTATCTGTGTGGGAATCCTAGGAGCCCCTGACTAGGCCTCCAGGTGATGGGGTAGCTTGGTACTGACTAAGTTTAGTCTTTTGTACTCATCATTATAGCAGTGATCAGCAGATATTTTATGACTATGTATATGTGTGTATACATATATATGTGTATGTTTATATATATAAGCATATGATTGCATATCACATAATATAAGGTCTATTGTATTGATTAAGACTTTCTAAGGTAATATGTCTCAGAAGTAAATAGTTCTTAAGAGATTTTAAGTTATGATTGTCTTGCTGATTTTCATTTCATTTATGTGTATTTCTTTATAGAGTCTTTGAACATGTTCATGTCTTATTAAATTTCATGGAAGATCTTCATCTCTAATTCCATTTTATAAGAAAGAATGTAAAATTTCTATTTAATTAATTATGTCAACTTAATCTCAATAAGCCTTTATTCAGCTCAAGGAGCCAAAGTGTGTCTGGTCTTTTTCTTACAAATGAGCACATTTAATATTTCTTCCATTCCCCCTGCTGTTTCTTTTCAATAAAGTTAAATGTCCCCAGTCAATCACAGTTAAATAATTTCCTCCAAAAGCAGCCAATATCAATCAATTATGATAAATTAAGAATGACTAGGAATAAACCAAGGACTGATGTATGAGTAAGATTGAAACAAAAGGCAGCTTACATGGAAAAGAAGTGGTTACAAACAGCAGAAACCTTATTATTAAAAGCAAGCAATCTTCAGTTATAAAATCTAATCATTTCAACTATATATGCACATACATTCCCAACAAATGCACATACATAGTCAATTTTCATTCTTCAAAACATTTTGAGCTTGCTACTATGATACAACTTTAAAGTCAGTAGGATGTTAAGCTTTGATTCATTTTATTTTCTATGAACTGGAACTATTTCATCTGCTGTTTTGTTTTCTTCTTGTGTACTGTATCATAAACTCTAGTACTCTAACAAATTATCAAAATATATTACACTTTCATTTGAAGACTAGTTAGTTTCTTCACTGAGTATATTTTGTAGTCAAATAATAAACACTGTTGTCCATTTTCTCTTATACATTATTTGAATGTCTAATGAGTCTGCATTTATTATTAAATAATTTACTTCCATATAGATATTATGAGATGTTCAGTTTAGTGATAGAAATATCTAATATAACAGAATTACTTTATTTTACACTGAGTAGTAAAGAAACATCAGAGGTAATGTGGGGGCAGTTACTTATAAAAGCTTGTATTTGACCTTTGTCTTTAATCCTCTCCATTAAGTTTATTTAATAAGAAGTACTGAATAAGTCCTAATAACAAGACATTTGCACAGAGGCAATTTATGTAACACATTTAGATTACATTATGAGAGCTGACTTTGAAGTTGTCCATGCTTTAAGTTAAGGAGTCAAGATGGTTTAGAGCACACACAATGCACCTAGCACTGCCTACTGATTACATTGACCTTTGATTTCATGCACACTGTCTATCTTCACCCAAGGGGTTCACAAGGATTGAGCCAACCACCACAAATATGAACTGGCCAATTATGAATGATGACAATGGGGCTAAAGTCAATATAAACACAGAGAGGATCATACGTCAGCACTTTCATTTTTTGACTTTTGTCTGTTGGCCACTTGTTCTGGTTCCAGATCCTCATTAGAACACCACCCTCCCCCAGGAATGGTGGTATATGGCATACTCTTTTTGGTGTTTTTTTTCTCTTGACTTTAGTGTTGTGCTTCTGAGAATGGAAAATGAAAGGGGAAATACAGATGTTTTTCCTTTGTCTAGTTCAAAGTTATTGCTCTCCCTCTCTCTCTCACCAGGTGGATTCCCATTTAAGTAAATATGTGTTCTGCAATGCATCAGGGAATCTTCACTGATGTGGGACAAGTGCTGAAAAGATGGGATTACCCCAATAACTATATTAAAACTTATTGCCAGGTAAATAGAGTACATTTTAGTGCCTTAAGTTATTTGAAAAAACAATATCTAAGAACTAGTGATATTAACTATGATTTAGTAATGGACCAAGCCTGACTGAGAGTTTTTCCTGAATTCAGTGCTAAATATGGGTTACAGATGATGTGACTACACGAACATAATTTCACTCCTTTCAGTGTTAAATGATGGCAATAATTTATATTTTAATGTCTGTACTTTAAAAAAACTGAATTTTATTTTATGGGTATTTTCTGAAATAACTTTCCTCAAAAACACTTGGAAATTAACACTCACTTTCAAGATGAGTGAAGTGCATCTCAATAAGTTTAAGTATCTTCCCATCAACCTTGCTGCTAATAATCATTTTCCCACTATTGAATTTATATCACATCCAATGACATAAAGCTACATTTAATGCTGCACATTGGGACTGAAGAAGGTCACAGAGAACTGGAAGGCATTCACTAGAATAACCAGGAAGGCAAGACTCTTGGTGTACTTTAAAATGGAGGAAAGAAGACAACAACAGGGAGGTCTTAAATTATTTACTTTTTGCAACAGTGCAACTTTGTTACTCATTTTCTCTTCATGTATCCCTCTCTTCTCCTAGTCTAGCATATTCTCATTAGTAGGCCAGTGTTTTCTGCATATTTTTCTCGTTCACTTTACATATGAATAGAGATACTTAACAAGCTTCAATGAGTCTTAAACCTTACCCCTCTCAGTTTTTCAGTTTTGTCTACAGAACTTTCTTCCCATCTGAAAACACTGATCTTTGTTTCCCTAAAGAAATTGTAGTAGCTCCCTCAACATTGTAGACCTACAAAGAATTGCTGATACTTTTAAGACTCCACTTCTACTCTCTCAATTCTAGAGCATATATATTTAGGTTCAAATATCAGCAGGACCCTTAAAGTGCAAAGTGTAACTAGTGAAAAATTACTTGTCTGGGAGAGAGCTAACAGAGTTAGACCACAGAACTTTTTCTTTTGGAGGCCTCAGAAGTTCCTGATTCAATGCTGGTCAACACATACCAGAATTAAGCATTGTTATGGCATCTCTCACTTTTTCTCCTTCTCATAAAGATAAGTAAATAACCTTTATAAAATAATCCCTACACACAGGGAGAAAAAGGGGGAGCAAGATAATAATCAATTGACATTGACTAAAACATAGACATGATATATAGGAATAAGTCCTAAAGGATGTATAATTATGAAAGTAATATATCATTTCAGACCATCTGACATTATTAAATTAATTTTACTGATTAAATTCTGGATTCATGGAGTTGACTAAAATGAGTATAAACTGCTCTAAAAATTTGATTGATGGAAGGATTGTGACTTGAACCCTAAAAGTAACTTAAGTGAAGTTTAAGTGTCAGAACTTCCTTGATAAATGGTTGTGGAAAATATCCTCCAATCAAGATTGCTGTCCAAGCTATTCTCCTACTTGACCACGTGACACAGAATATTGAATTGATGGATGGCATGTCAGTGGTGAATAGGAATGTACATGGAAGCTTTGGCACGTCCTTGATGAAGAATCACAGTGACAAGTTTCGAATTCAGAGTAATGGCTCTGAGACTCAGGTTTTGATAGCAGAGACTGATCATATGAACATAGGCCAAGAAGTTACCATATGGTTATATTTACTTTCATAACATGTGACATTTGACATACAAAACCATATATTTTGGTACTCTCTACAATATACTATTAGTCATATTGACCTGGACTATAAGAGATTGAACAACTTTGATTTCATATGGAATTGAACAGCCAAGTAAAAAAGTCAATAGGGAAAAAAATGGCTAAATTACAAAAGCTTGGAAAAAAAGACAGCCAAATTGTTTCTTGGACTTCTTGAGAACTAAGATGATTATAAGATGGTGGAGAAGAGGTGCAAGAAATTTGGTGAAGGGTATAGTGACTCATATATACTATGTATGGGTATAAAAGGAAAAAACCTTCCTGAAATCTTATAGTTTTGTATAACACGATTAAATCACTAATAAATCCATTCAAGAAAGTTGACAGGAAATCAAAGTTATTTTCAAAAAATGATTCTGAATGAAATTTCTATCTGTGTAAGAAATACAATAACTTGGGGCTGGACGGTGAAGTACCTGGTTAAGTATACATAATAGGAAACATAAGGACCCACACACAGATCCAGGATCAAGGCCCCAATTCCCCACATGTGGGGGAGAAGCTTCATAAGAAATGAAGCAGGTCTGCAGGTGTCTATCTGTCTTTCTATATATATATACTTACCCTCTCAATTTTTCCCTGTCCTATCCAAAAAAAAAAAAAAACAAGATAATCATCACAGGAGCAGTGGATTCGTAATGCAGGCACCAAGCCCCAGCAATAACCCTGGAGGCAAGAAAAAAAAAAAAAGAGAAAGAAAAAGAATAACTTAAAATCATCACAACATAACGACTATGGTCTCAAAATTGTCCATAAACTAATTTGGTATAATATTTACAATTTATTTATTTTTGTCAGTTCTTCATTGCTCCAGGCTGAAATCTCTTTGGATAGAACTATCTACAGAGATGGGCAGCCAGTTGCTTTCCTGGTTATGTTCATCAGATAATAACATGTACAAGGACTCAGATTCAAGACTCCCGAGTCCACCGGAGTCCACTTGTAGGCCGAAAGTTTCATGAGTGACCAGGCAGTGCTGCAGGTGCATTTCTCTTGCCCCCTTGCTTCTCAATTTTTATTCGCCTTATCAAATAAATAAATAAACTCAAATTATTTTTTAAAAGAAAGAAACATACAGGGAGAAAGGAAAAAAAAAAACACAGTTGAAAAGCTTCCCTTGGTGGAGTGGAAATCAGTCTCTAACCACAGCTGTGCAAACAAGAAAGCAAATGCCCTCTCAGATGAATTGTTTCCTTGGTCCAATACATAAAACTTGTGGGTGAAAAATTAAGCTAGGTGTTCCTGAAATGATTTAAGCAGAATATTTTTAGTTACAGCATCAAAAGCATGATTCATAAGGGAAAATTTTTAGTTGAAATTTCATCAAAATTAAAGACTTGGTTCTTTCAAAGGGCACCAAAAGAACATGAAAAACAAATTTCATGGTTTTTTTTTGCTTCCAAGATGAAGATCAGAATTGCTTTTCCTTCTGACATGTCCACATTTTTCAAGGGGAACAACTTAGTGGACACTGGACTTATTTCAAGCTCACTGTCTGTTTTAGAAGTGAGACGATTTAACAATCACTCCTGATTGGCTTCTGTTTGACAGAGCTCCTAGTGAATTCAATACTAAATGACCAGAGAACTCATACCAAGCTGGCAGTAGCAATCTCGTGGGCCGAGATGGGGACAGCATGAGTTCTTTCAGATCCATCCATGCCAGCTGTTTGGAAGCAGACTTCCTATGGTTCACTGTTAACCTAGAAGCCTTTTAAAAGTGTAAATTTAAGACTACAATGATTCGGAACCTTCTATTTGAACTGATGTCCTGGAAACTTCTCTATACTAAATTTAGGTCATTTTTCAAAAAGGCTCAAATAACCAAAGTTATTTTATCTTATTCATATCATACTGTCAATGCTAAGAGAGGCATATATGCTCAATACTGGCCATATTTAAAGATTGTTCCCATGTGACTAGTAAGACACTTTTATCATGAAAGATAAAGCATTGGCTGCATGGGCATAATCACATTTTACCTTCCACTCACATGAAATTCTGGTGTATTTACCCCATAACCTCTGCCTACAAAAGGTACCTAGGGACAAAATGAAAAGAATGAGGCAGAGCTAGGCTAATGATAAATCTCCACACTTTATAGCTTTCTTTGCTTTGAAATATATGCATATATATGATATTCCTAGTTTAAGTATATTAGCAATATTTACTTAGTATAGGGAAAATAATGATATTGGGTTATAGAAATGTAGTAATTCCAACTGTACAACTGTTACAACAGAATTGTAGTCAAAGTTAATAACTCAAATCCTTCATATAAACAGTTTATTGTTGAATTTTT
The DNA here is from genome assembly GCF_950295315.1 of Erinaceus europaeus. Classification (NCBI taxonomy): domain Eukaryota; kingdom Metazoa; phylum Chordata; class Mammalia; order Eulipotyphla; family Erinaceidae; genus Erinaceus; species Erinaceus europaeus. The sequence continues at coordinate 28,592,492 of NC_080166.1, forward strand.
ACTTGGTTATTTATTTTATTTATTTTAGGTAGAGACAGAGAGAAATTGAGAGGGAAAGAAGAGACAGAGATAGACATCTGAAACACTGCTTCAACTGCTTATGAGTCTTTCCCTCCTCAGGTTCCTTGGGGGCTTGAACCTGGATCTTTGTGCTCTGTAATGTGTATCCTCATCAAAGTGCTTCACCAACTATCCCTGAATTTTCACTTTGACAATCATTGCAATCGTTTGCCTCTCAACTCTCAACCCAAAGAATGACTGGATCTTTAAAGAATTTTGGATTTCCTTTGTAATTTTTTCTTATCCAACAAAGTAAATTAAAGTATTTAAAGTTGACTGTGTTTTTCCCCTAAGTAGAGTCAAGAAGAAAAAACTTAAAAAGATAAGGAAGTAAATAATCAGCATCACCATTATTTAAGATATTTTGGGACTAAGAGCAACAGATATTTCTTTCATTATTTTACTAAGTTCCACACTCAGGTAATTCATTTCAAGACATGGATAGTCACTAACTGATTCTATATTATAATGGAAGGCAATTGTATTTTTATTTTTTAGTCATCAAGGATTTGCTGCTCCAGGATGGATGTCCTTTTAGAGAGAGATAGAGACAGAGACAGGAAAAGACCTTACAGCACTGAAACTTTCTCTGTGATGAGGTCTAGACTTAAGCCTGGGACCTCTACAAGGTAAAGAAACACATTAAGGGAGCTATCTTGCTAGTCACAGAACATGAAGCTATAAAGAACAAATTTTAAAGAATAAATCAGAGGGGATATCATCGTACTTTATAGTGAAAATCTTCTCAGGATTTTTTCTTACTGGAATTTTATCAAAATGCACAAAGACAATGGTATCATGTTAAACATGCTAAAAAGTATTAATAGAGGAAAACAGTTTATATATATTATACTTTATTTTATCAGTGTATTCATTGTTTATTCATTGTTATCATTCTATTCACTGAATTGTATTCGAATTAACACTATTTGTGATTAGTCATATATACATATCATACAGAACTCAAAAGGTGGTATGATTTGATTTATATCTTGGAAACTTGTTACCACAGGGTTGGGGAGATAGCATAATGGTTATGCAAAAGACTTCCTGCCTGAGACTCTCAGATCCCAGACTCAGTTCCCAGCACCACCAAGAGCTAAGCAGTGCTCAGCTTTATCTCTCATTTTAAAGGTCTCTCTTTATCTCTCTCATTAAAATAAATGAATACAATCTTAAAATAAATGATTACCACAAATTTTAAAATTAAAAGAGCAATCAGTATATCAACTACAAACAAGAGACTTGCATTGTTCCCTAAAGTTGGAATTGCACTAAGGAAGAATTTTTTCCATGTCTCAACACTAGTTTGTAATGATTTGTAGCACCTGGTAGATTTTAAAGGCACATCACACCTAATCTCTACCTCTGTTTTCACAAGCCCATGTTTTCTGTGAATCTCTGAGCCTACTTTTCTATTTCATAGAATGATGCTACAAATTGGATTTATGATCTCAAGACACTTAACTGAAAGTATTCTGTGGACTGGACTCATAAAGCTTACATGTAATTTGAGACTAAGGACTGTGCTTTATATCTTCAATCAAGTGGTATTTCATAGGTAGGTTCTACCTGAATGAGGACACAGAGGAGGGTTGTAATGTGCACTGCAGTTCGAATTTTATGCAGTTGACAAGTGTCTTCAGAAAGAAAACTGCACTATGGGGTCTTTTCAAATAGTATACAGAAAATCTCTGGTTTGTTTCCTAAATATTTTATAGAGAAAATACTATGTGCCTTTTTTCTTTTTAAAATATATATTTTTTTAATTTGAGGAAGTGTTGGTGTGAAAGTATGGTTTGTTTTGTTTGTTTGTTTCTCCAGAGGTATAGTTCCACATCTCCTTAAAATGGGTGTTAGTCCACTGTTTTTTTTTTTCTTTCTTTTTTTTTTTAAATTTATTTTAAAAAGGAGACATTAAAAAAAACTGCAGGATAGTAGGGGTACAACTCCACACAATTCCCACCACCAGATCTCTACATCCCACCCCCTCCCCTGATAGCTTTCCTATTCTTTATCCCTCTGGGACGATGGACTCAAGGTCATTGTGGGTTGCAGAAGGTGGAAGGTCTGGCTTCTGTAATTGCTTCCTCACTGAACATGGGTATTGAATGGTCAATCTATACTCCCAGCCTGCCTGTCTCTTTCCCTAGTCGGGAAACCAAACCATCATTCAACCAAACCATCATTCTGTCTCTTGATAAGGAACTGAATTCCCAATCTATATTGACACATTCTCCTCTGCTTCCTCTCAAGTGTCACAATCAACTGTGAAAGATCACAGTCCATGAATCCATGTTTGTTGTTTTCGACGGGTTATGTTGTTTTCAATGGGCTGGCTTCACGGGCGGGTAACAGACGACCAGGGACTCATGGTTGAGCTGTAGGCAGTATCTCTTTATTCATGCAGGACGCAGCACAATCTAAGAGGAGCTAAGTTAAACTCAAAGTACAGTACTCTAAAACTCACAATGCTGTCTTTATATATACTTCCCAAGTAGGGTGGAAACAGGATGTGACATAGAGAGGGTGGAGAGAAAAGTGACTGGTGAAAATCAGGGTGTGATAAAGAAGGGATCAGGGTGTGACAAGGAGGGGGGGGTGGAGCAAAAACATATCATGAAACAGTGGGGATTGAACCAATGCCCTGGAGGGAGGTGCTTGTTAACAGCGGTTATGTAAATAGAATGAAGTGGTTATGTAAATAGAATAGTGTTAAGCAGGGGGGATTTAAACCAAATGAAACAGAAGGGGTCTCATGCATACCAAAACATGTTCTCCCTTATTATCTCTTATTTTGTTTCTTTGATATCACATATGTGTAAGTTTACTTGATATTTGTGTGCTTTTCATATTTGACTTTAGGAAGATGAAAGGTAGACCAGTTAGACTTTTATATATTATAAACTGACTCAGATTAATGAGTTGCTAGACTTTGCTCTTCACCAAGAAATCTCAATATGGAGACAAAAAGCAGTCTTATTTAAAGTTAAGTTCAATAACCTTATTTCCAAAAGAGGTATCATAAATTAGACCTTGGAGATATAGTTTTGTGACCAATTGTCAACCCACTAAAACCATGCACAGGTGAAAATAATATAACAAAATTACACATTTATTATCTGATTGCCTTATAGTACAGACTGATCATATCTAAATCTTTTTTTTTTCCACCAGTCACTGGGGCTCAGTGCCAAATCCACCATTTCTGGTGGTCAGTTTTTCCTTTTCTTTCTTTTCCCTTTCTTTATTTCTCTTTTCTGTCTTCCCTATTTTTTCTGTTTTATTGGATAGTACAGAGTTACATTGAGAAGGGAGGGGAGTTAGAAAGGAAAAGAGAAAGATAGACACCTGCAAACCTGTTTCCCCGCTCATAAAGTGTCCCCGCTACAAGTGTAGAGCCCAGGGTTGAAACCTGGATTTTTCTGCCAGTCCTTCTTTGGCAAATAGTTCTATCTTCACTTAAACAGGTGTGCCACGGCCTGGCTCCCTTAAGTTCTTATTTCTAGTGAACTATCTTCATGGTCCAAATTGTTTGTTTTTCTATTTTGTTTGATAGGACAGAGATAAATTGAGAAGAGAGGGGAAAAAGAAAAAATAGACACGTGCAGCTCTGCTTCAGAACACTTGTGAAACTCACCCCTGCAGGTAGGAATTGACACTTGAACCTGGGTCCTTGCACATAGTAACATGTCCCACCTCCTGTCCCCTACCTTCCTGATATTTCTTAAATCCCTCCCTACATTCTATTCCACCACCACCACCTCAGTTTGCTCTGCTTCAGCTTACCCACTATCTCTGCTGCTGACTGTGCCCAGAGTAATATAACTCCGAATATGTGATATCCCGGCTTTCCCCTTCACTCAGTCTATCTGAAAGGCAGACATCCTTTTCTCATTCAGATTTGACAATTTACTAACCTTCTGCATAGTTTATATTGTTTCAGAGCAGAATTGTTATTCTTACTTGTTATAGTCCTGAATCCATTTCCAGAATTTCATAAGCTTATTTTATTACTATTTTTTAAAGATCTATTTCATATGATATAAGTAAGATAGATCACAGGGAAAACTGTCATAATATATATCTATTTTTTCTGGGGGGTCAGGTGGTTGTGCACCTGGTTAAGGGCCTACAGTATGAAGGGTCCAGATTCTAGCCCCTGGCTCCTCACTTGCGGAGAGGGAGGATTGCTTCATAAGCGGTGAAGCAGGTCTGCAGGTGTCTATCTTTCTTTCCTCCTCTCTGTTTTCCCCACATCTCTCAATTTCTCACTGTCCTATCCAACAATAACAATGATAACAGCAACAACAATAATGGAAAAAAGATGGCCTCCAGCTGTAGTGGATTCATAGTGCAAGCACCGAGCCCCAGCGATAACCCTTGAGGCAAAAAAAAAGAATATATTATTTCTGTATTATTTCATTATTCTACTTATTTGTAAAAATTTTTGCTTTTTTATATTTATTTGTTTTACCAAAGCACTGATCATCTCTGGCTTATGGTGCAGAGGATTGAACCTGGGATTTCATAGCCTCAGGCATGAAGGTCTGTTTGCATAACAATTATGTTATCTACCTCATGCTTCACTTTTATTCCAGAAACACACTTTAAAGTAAAATTTAGCAATACCTAACATAAATTAAAATTAGTTGAATAATTAAAAACGTGAAACAAGGTAGCATATTAAATAGTTTTAAGACTATTCTAGCATTTCAAAGTGCATATGTGAATGGGATTATATACTTGCCAGAGATTTGCTTCAGTGCCATCCTTAACCTCCTAGAAGCAAGATATAAATGAAAAAGTGAGTCTTATAATACATAGTGTCTATAAGGTTATAGAAATCTTCTCATTTAGAAAAAAGTACAAGTAATAATAATAACACGTCAACAACTGTAATGCAAACCATTAACACCTAACAGTGATTTGTAGAAAAATAAACAGTAATAATAATAGATATATTTTCTATCAAAATATACAAAAAAATTTAATAACTGTAACTAGGCAATTACTTGGAGAGAATTAGAAGAATGCAACATGATATAATTACACACTTGTAATAATATTTGAACCATTGAGTGGTAGATTTCACAATGAGTCAACAAACTTATAAACAGAACTGCCCTGAAGATAGCCTCCACAAACAGACTTCTCTCTAAAGGGCCTTTGATAGATAGATATTGGGTAGAAGGGAATTTGAGATCCTATTCCGTGGCAAGTAATTGGAATAAAGCAATTCTATTCTGCCAGACAAATATTGACCTATATATACTAACAGACAGTGAAGCTTGGAATAGAGTTGACCTTCTTTTGTGAAAATTGAACAGTCTAGTGAGGATGCGTATCTGAGTGAAAGCCCTCTGACACTGGTTCTCTCTGTACTTGAAGGAGTTTCTGTAGGCAGGATATGTATCTCCTGAATGTAGTTTTTAATCCATTACATTACACAGGACTGGAGACTGTGTTCAGACTTTTACATGTAGCAGAGTATCAAGTCTTTACATGAGAGAGCTTTAAAGTTGTTTTAAGGGTGGTTCAGTCAACTTAAGTAATTAAAATTAAAGTGTCCAAAAGCACTGCACATTGAAAAAATGTTTTTATTATTCAAATTGTAAATATAATATAAAATAGCAAATGTTATATCAATGAATAGGTACAAATCTAATAGCTCATGGGTCTATTCTACAGAAATAGTAAAACATGGATAGTAGTCTAAACAATCATTAGAAACTCTGAGTCTGTAACAATTTGTTTTGCGTCCTATTGAACAGTAGTACTACATGATAAGTATACTAGGTTCCTGTTCTTTTGGGTCAGGAATTTCTCCTACAGGGATATAAGATGTTTTTGCATTTTATCAATAGTTTCTTTGCATACAGATAATAATATCTCTTTAGACATATCAAACCACTTAAAGCTGAGATTAAAGGACATTCATTTACCACACAGAGTGCATTCATTACTCCATGAACAACAGGTACAATTGACCAAACATTTTTTATAATAATGGGATGAAAGGTTTTAGAGAGAATAATTATGAAAAAGGAAAGATAGAATAAATCTTCCCATAGACAGCTAATGTTCAATTCAAAGCATTCATATGTGTAAACCTAGATATGTTTCTTTCAAGATTAATAATTACAAAAATAAGCAAAAATGAGAGAAAAATTATATTTTACTAGCTGAAAAGAGAAAAGTGAATTGATAGAAGGTACTTAGATGTAAAAAAAAAAAGTCAGTAAATGAGTAAATAAGTGCTAGTACATAAGATATCATAAATATGAGCTAATACCACAGTAAGAGCTCTGTGAAAGGTGTTATATGTATAAGATCTTCAACTTCATAACAATATTTTTTTGCACTTCTTTTCTTCTCTCCTTTCTTCCCCTTCTTCCTTCCTTACCTTCTTTCCCATTTTATCTTCTTTCCTTACTAATAGGACTTCCTTTTGGTGGTGCTAGGCCTTGAACTTCGACTCTCAGAAAAATTGGCATGAAAGTATTTTAAATAAAATGCTGTGCTCTCTCCCTAACCTCTGTTCCTTTTATTGTATTTATGTGAGAAGATGGTGTTAACTTAGCTCACTGCGGTGACCATTTCCCAATATATGGAAGTCAAGCCTCTTTTTTAAAAAAAATTTTTATTTATACAAAGGAAACACTGACAAAAACCACAAGGTAAGGAGGAGTACAACTCCACACAAATCCCACCATCACAACTCTGTATTCCATCCCCTCTTCTGATTGTTTTCCTATTCTTTATCTCTCTGGGATTATGGACCCAGGGTAATTATGGGGTGCAGAAGATAGAAGGTCAGGCTTCTGTAATTGCTTCCCTGCTAAACATGGGTGTTGACAGGTCGATCCATACTCCCAGCCACTCTTTCTTTCCCTAGTGGGGCGGGGCTCTGGGGAAGCAAGCTCCAGGACACACTGTTGGAGTCATCTGCCCAGGGGAGGTTGGTCTGGAACCTGGTGGCTGAAAGAAGAGTTAACATATAAAGCCAAACAATTGTTGACTAATCATGAACCTAAAGGGTGGAATATTGCAGATGAAGATTTGGGGGGTCTTGATTTTGTAGATAGTTAGTAGGCCTACTTTGGTTATATTCCAAAGAGCCATGACTATTTTAGGTTTTTTTTTTTTTTTTTTCTTTCCTGAGCCTGACATCTGCCATGCAGGTGGATCCAAATTATTGTCTGAGGGAGATGATGTCATGGCTGGAAAAAGGATCAGAAAGCTGGATCAGGGAAGAGAGTAGCTCTCAAATATGAGAAAAGTATATAAATATTGTTGACTGTAAACCCCATCGATTTGATCTTATCCGGGACCCATATTCAGCTTAGCAGTCTATGTTACCTCTGCATCCCTGTAGATCTGAGCTCACATTCTGTGGTCATGAGTAGGAATGTTCCAAGCTGCCCCGATATCAGGACCCATCCTCCGCAGGTGGAACATAGAGTTCATAGAACATAACCTTCCTTCAGAGGATGGAACGTTCTCTACCGTTGTTGATCCAAGTTGAGGGCAAGGTCCTATGGGGGTCCACAAAGGGGTCTATTGTGCTGTTCCTGATAGAGATGACCAGTAACAATGGATAGAGGGATCTATTCTAGGTCTAAGCCTGTCATGTCTGTTTGTGAATCTCAGGACTCCCTGGAAGTCAGATTTTTATGCTGTACACCTCAAAGTTTAGTGCAATTAATTTTGAATTTAACATAGGAATGGCTATCAATCTTTCTTTCAATAATACTGAAATATGTGCTTCCATATTTCTGATAATTTTATCTATGTAACATTAAAGCGGGTGTCTTCATTTTACTGCACTTCATTTGACTGTACATAGTATGCTTATATATATTTTAATACACATTTTAATTCTATTCAGAGTTAACCCAGTAACTTTAAAATGAAGACATAAAAACAACTAAAACACATTTTTTTTTTTTTACTAACAAAGCCTTTGTTTCATATCATTGCTATACAGCCTATCTTCCCCACTTCGAACCTGAAGTATTAGGAAAACACAAAAAGTATGATTCAATTCTAAAGCAATAATATTTATGACTGATATTTCCTATATGATATACTCACTGCTTAGCAAAAATAAATATTAGGACAAAATTTCAGTAACATTAAATGCATATTTAAGGGCCTGGCTAGTCATAGTGCAAATATATGTTAAAGGAAATATATTCTGAATTTATTTTTTCAATTTTAACTTAAATTAAAAATCTGATGTTAACGGAGCGCAACAATTCTTATTAAAATGCCCTTAGAATCCTCAGAAGTACATATGAGTTCATTCTCAGCTTCAGGTGTGCTTATACTCTCATAAATGAAACCATCAATCTTTACATAAACTACAATTACCTTTGCTTTAATTACTGTATATGTATCCAAGCTTTGTGGCTCTCAATGTATTCATGCTAACAGGAGTAGACATTATATAGACAGGTAAATTTGGGGGAGAACTGAATATATTTTGAAATGGAAAATTTCAATCACCCATGAAATTAAACAAGGCTTTAGGAAGAAAGAAAATAGCTTTTCAATTATGGATTCCATCCTCCCACCTTAGATTCTCTGGTTAAACTCCCATGTCAAAGTAAATAGTATCCTCTTCCCAAACAAAGTCCTGAGAAAGTTCTTGTTAGTTTTGTTTTGTTTTGTTCGCTCACACATACCTCCTTTTACCTCTGATTCTAACAGTCTCTCTTTGTCTTGCCTATGGTTTAACGCTTCTGGTAGGAGTTACTGGATAATTTAGTTTGCTTGCCTGTTCATATCTTAGCCTTTAAAATCTAATAACTGTTCCATTTTAGACATTTTCTTTTTTCTTTTTTATTTAAGAAAGGATTAATTAACAAAACCATAGGGTAGGAGGGGTACAACTCCACACAATTCCCACCACCCAATCTCCATATCCCACCCCCTCCCCTTATAGCTTTCCCATTCTCTATCCCTCTGGGAGCATGGACCCAGGGTCATTGTGGGTTGCAGAAGGTAGAAGGTCTGGCTTCTGTAATTGCTTCCCCGCTGAACATGGGCGTTGACTGGTCGGTCCATACTCTCAGTCTGCCTCTCTCTTTCCCTAGTAGGGTGGGTCTCTGGGGAAGCTGAGCTCCAGGACACATTGGTGGGGTCTTCAGTCTAGGAAAGCCTGGCCGGCATACTGATGACATCTGGAACCTGGTGACTGAAAAGAGGAAGCCAAACAAATTGTTGAGCAATCATGGACCCAAAGCTTTGAATAGTGGATTTTAGACATTTTTAAAGAATAAAATTGAGTATTTGGCATCTGTGAATGGAATAGAGTGGTGTTAATATATACAAAAAAAAATAGGATGAGTTTTCTGATCTAGTCAATAGACTATAAGTGGTATTACCTCATCTCCCATCTTGCCCTTGCAATGAATGTACTAGCCATTAGTATTTACTGAGGGTTAGATCATTTTGCTGTTGCTAATACATGATTATTGCTATTGTTTTATTTAGACATTCCCTTAATATTATTCACGAAATACTACAAATAGTGCTGCTATGAATCTAAGTGTGCACTGATCACTTTGGAAGTGTTTTCCCTTTCTTTGTATAGATCCCCAGGATAGGAATTGCTAGATCATAAAGTAGGGCCATCTCTAATGTTCAGATTGTCTTCCACAGGGTTTGAACCAATTTATATCTCTATGAGCAATGTAGAAGTGTTCCTAATTCCTTCTATCTTTTTTGACGTATGATATCCTTATAGGGACAAAGTTGTATCTTTTTTTTAAAAAAATATTTATTTATTTATTTCCTTTTGTTGCCCTTGTTGTTTTATTGTTGTTGTTATTGATCTCGTTGTTGGATAGGACAGAGAGTAATGGAGAGTGGAGAGGAAGACAGAGAAGGGGAGAGAGAAAGATAGACACCGCAGAAAGACAGGAAACTGTACCCTGGTGACTATTGTAGTCCAATCCACTTCTTTCTTAATAAGATGTTAAAACAAGGAGAGAATATTATCTATGAGCACTGTAAGTGTTTAAATAAATAAGAGCAGATACCTGATGGAACTAGGCTGAAAGTTAAATATAAAAATGAATTTCAAATATTTTAAATAAAAATTTTTTAGTATATTATAGAATGAAATAGAAGTAAGTCTGTTCCTCCCTACCTGCTCCTTAGCGTTCTTTCCATCTTGCTTACTAAGAATATATTCACCTAATTCTTTTATTCACCTTTCAAGCTCTGTCTTCTGGTCTAAGATCCCAAAAGAATTTTCTTATACCGTAGAACATATTAGAAAAGTTGTAAACACAGATAATATTGCTTTAGTTATATAGAGTAGTAAGATAAAATATATATTTTAGAAAATTTTTACAGGATTTGGTCCCAATTCTAATATATCTTTCTGTGCAATCGAAAGACTTGTCTAACATATTAGATATTGGAGTAAAGCAGACAGCTCTGAAAGTTTATATACATTACAATTTTAAATACTCAAAACATTTATGGTATTTATACACTTTTTCATAATCCATTTGTGAATCTGACCAATAGCAAGTGATCTCACTTATAGATGGAATTTAAGAATAAATTATAGTAAGGGAGGATATACATTGAAATTTTGGCATGGTGTGGTTCACTACACCAAAGCAAAAGACTCTGGGGAAGGAGGAGACAGGATATGATAAAGAGACATTGGTGTCCTGGTATGTCTCCAAAACACCAATAAAGAATAAATATCATCAAAATGAATCTTCTCCCCAGAGCCATATACAAATTTAACATAATACTGATCAAAGTTCCACAGAAATGGAGGCATCACACTTTCAGATCACAGACTTTATTATAAGGCCATCATTATCAAAATAGCCTGGTACTGGAACAAAAATAGGCATACAGACCAATGGAACAGAATTGAAAACCCAGAACTAACATCCCACACTTATGGGCATCTAATCTGTGGTAAGGGGGCCCAAAGTATTAAATGGAGGAAGGAGGCTCTCTTCAATAAATGGTGCTGGGAAAACTGGGTTGAAACATGTAGAAGATTGAAACTGAACCACCTTATCTCACTGGAAACAAAAATCAACTCCAAATGTATCAAAGACCTGGATGGTAGACCAGAAACTATCAAATACTTAGAGGAAAACATTGGTAAAACACTTTCCTACCTAAACCTCAAGGACATCTTTGATGATACAAACCCAATTGCAAGGAAGACTAAAGCAGAAACAAACCAATGGGACTACATCAAATTGAAAAGCTTCTGCACAGCGAAAGAAACTATCACACAAACAAGGAGACCCCTCACAGAATGGGAGAAGATCTTCACATTCCATACATCAGACAAGAGACTAATCACCAAAATATACAAAGAGCTCAGCAAACTATCTACAAAAAAGCAAATTACCCATCCAAAAATGGGCATAGGATATGAACAGAACTCACTACAGAAGAGATCCAAAAGGCTAACAAACACATGAAAAATTGCTCCAGGTCGCTGATTGTCACAGAAATGCAAATAAGACAACATTGAGATACCATCTCACCCCTGTGAGAATGCCATCCGTCATAAGGTTATACATGGACCTACCATATGACCCAGTAATTCCTCTTTTGGGGATATATACCCCAAGGACTCCATAACACCCAACAAAAAACTTATTTGTACACCTATGTTCATAGCAGCACAATTCGTAATAGCTAAAACCTGGAAGGAACCCAGGTGCCCAACAACAGATGAGTGGCTGAGAAAGCTGTGGTATATATACACAATGGAATACTATGCAGCTATTAAAAAATGAACCCACCTTCTCTGATCCATCTTGGACAGAACTAGAAGGAATTATGTTAAGTGAGCTAAGTCAGAAAGACAAAGATAAGCATGGGATGATCCCACTCATCAACAGAAATGAGTGAGAAAAGAACAGAAAGGGAAACTAAAAACAAGATTTGACTAGATCTGGAGTAGGGCACCAAAGTAAAAACCCTGGGGTGAGGGTAAGGGTGGATACTCGGCTTCCTGGGGCTGCAGGGGGATGTAGGAGGGTGGGGGGTGGGATGGGACACAGTCTTTTGTTGGTGGGAATGGTGTTTATGTACACTCCTGTCAATTTGTAGTTGTATAAATCTATAATTAATATGAGAGGTTAAAATTGACTATATGTGACAAACTTTCTAAAGCACAGACTGAGTCTTTTTAATACATAGGCTGAGTCTTTGATATGTTGACTCTCTCAAAAGCCTAGACCAGGGAGAACAGAAGCAACTAGTGGCACAACTATATACAAACAATGTCAAAGGACATAAATTATGGTGATGTTGGGTATTATATTGCAAATCCTAACAAAGAGATTTTCAAAGTTAACCCAATTGCCAAACAATGTGATTATAACAATAACTATTTATTGTCTTCTTGAACCCCAAGACAGCAGGAACTTCACATTTCCACTATAGAGCCTATATTTCCCCTAGTCCTGGAACCTTAGGGTGAGACCCACTTTACTGCATGCTTCTCTCAATTCATACCAAATAATATTGCATCTGCCGATCCCAACCTAATCAAAGCAAGGAGTACCACCTCAGCATGCTTTACTTCATACTGTGTCCAGAGACTTCAGGTGTGGAATGACAATCCTTCACCTTCTTTACTCAGCCACCAGATTCCAGATGTCAGCATGATGCTGACCAGACATCCCTGGACAGACGACCTCACCAATATGTCCTGGAGCTCCACTTCTCCAGAGGCCCGCCCTACTTGGGAAAGAGAGAGGCAGGCTGGGAGTACGGATTGACTAGTCAATGTCCATGTTCAGTGGGGAAGCAATTACAGAACCAGACCTTCCACCTTCTACATCCCACAGTGACCCTGGATCCATACTCCCAGAGGGATAAAGAATAAGAAAGGCATCAGGGGAGCGGATGGGATATGGAGATCTGGTGGTGGGAATTGTGTGGAGTTGTACTCCTCTTGTCCTATGGTTTTTTTAATGTTTCCATTTTTTAAATTAAAAAAAAAAAAAAGAAAAGCTAGAACCAGGCTGGGAATATGTATCAACCTGGCAGTGGCCATATTCAGCAGAGAAGCAATTATAGAAGCAAGACCTCCCACCTTCTGCACTCCATAGTGATCCTTGGACCATACTCTCAGAGGGATAAAGAATAGAAAAGTTTACAGTAAAGGGCATGGGAAACAGAACTTTGGTGTTGGCAGTTGTGTGGAATTACACCCCTCAAACCCTACGGTCTTATCAATCATTATTAAATCAATAAAAAAGAAAAAAAAGTATACTGTAAATCATTTCCAATAAATCAAATGCTAAGTTGTTTTTAGTCTAAAATGTGCATGGGTATAAATCCAAACAATCTGACCCAATTTTAAACATAACAGCCCCAGGATCAAGGGCAGAACTTCTTCCTGTTAGGATATAATTAGAATAATTAGTAGATTTAGTTTTTAATTAATCATAAAGATATAAGGGACAATGTAATTATAAATACTGTGCAAATAAGTTATGAACACATGTTTGATCATTTATTAGACAAAAGGAATTTTGAAGCTAGGAGTTTATTCACTTGATATGTATGAGATATCACATACAGAGGTTCTGAATAATAATATTTCAGTGTTTGAAGAGAGAGCAACAAGAGATCTTGGGAAAGGGACAGTTGACTTAGTAGAAAGGCTCCTGGCTTGTATACACTGGGCTTTGGGTTCATACCTTGCTCCACAGGAAAACTAGAGAAACACACACACACACACAAACAAACAAACCATTATAAAAGGTAGTGTTTTGGTCTCTGTCCACTTATGAATGAGATCATTCTTTTTATACCCTTCTTCTAATTTATTTGATATTTGAACTCTTGTAGAAATCTGGTAGTAGAAATGACAGTAGCTAATATTTGATAAGAATTAATTCTGAGTTTACATTATCATAAGCATTTGTACAGATTATTTATTATTGTGATTAATGATTGTTACTATTTACTAGATAACTGCTCATATCTGGATTGTAGTGATGCTGGAGATTGAACCTAGGATTTTTGGTGTAGCAGGCATAAAATTCTTTTTGCATAAGCATTGTACTATTCCTCTAGCCAATCACAGATTATTAAAATTTTCATTTGTAATGATTCTATGAAATTGTTACTAACTTCTCATATTCTGAATGAGAAAACTGGGTACAGAAATAACAAAGCAACTTGTCTATGTGTCCAGAGTTAATCAGTAGGAGATAAAAGATTTGACTTTCAGATGGTGAGATAACACTGATGTGCCAAAGTACCAGGTTCAATCCTTTGTACCACCTGTAGCCAGAGCTAAGCAGTGCTCTTGCAAAAGAATAAATAAATAAAATATTTGATTTTAGATGCCCTAAATCCAGATTTGACTATTTTCATTATTTCATTGCATTATAAATGAGATGTGCTCTGATGGTGTGTGTGAAAATATATAATTCTATGTCTTCCAGTGATAAATTTTATATATTTTTATATCTACTAATTTGAAAACTATTATTTTCTCACTTTATTCTAAACAAAATGAAATGTGAGCAAAGTTTGTTCATAAAATATAAGAAATAAAATAAAGCACACAGAAATAGAGAAGAAGAAATCACAAAACACTGAAGTGTATTTCTTTAGGGAAAAATCAAATTAATTTAATTTTCATGTTTTCTTTGTTTGTTTTCCAAATCTCTTAATTAGAATAATAATCATGAGAATGATTGGCTTTAGTAGCTTCTGACTATATCAATATCTTTACGTATTTTTAAAACTTCTCTACAAGAGAACTTAATATGCTGAATTTAGAAACATACAAAAAAATTGAAAGCATTTTTTTCTTTACAATGTTGCCTACCAATAGTTTATTCTCTACTATGTCAGGATATTCAGAGAGCTCTAATTGCTAGAAATCTATTCTTGTCTGAATGGATAAATGAACAATTGTAGCCATCAAGGAAAGAAGCTTCATTATAGAAGACACAAATAAGCAAATAGACCCAAATTCTTGCATATCTTCTTATTTTATATTCGGTACAAGAAATTCTAATGGAGAAATACATCAAAAGATATTACATTGCTTCCTCTATGATGTTTCCATATCAATCTCTAGAGAAAGTATTGTTATTAATAGTAGTTATTGCTGCTGAAATGATATTGCCTTTCCAATAAAATATAATCCAGAAGTTTTAACCTTTATAAAACTAGATGCAATGATAGAAAAAATGTTATTATAGTAAAGGTATTTCTGGTTTTCTATCAAAATTTTTGCAGGTATTACTGTCCATGGGAAAAGCCCATGATAATGTTTTCCCCTAAACTACCAAATGTCTTTATTTTAACATTTGAAAAGGAGTTCTGAACTTGTCTTTTGTTCTAAGAACATAGAACAAACTTCTTTAAATATCTTATAATGATATTCTCTGTACACTAATATTTTCAAGATAATTAAGAATGTGATTCAATTAGGCATGGATGACATTGAAAAGCTGGCAAGTGTTTCTATGCAAATGATTGAAGTGAAGCTTATATAATTTGATTAAGGATTTATTTTATGCCTTGTTTAGGCCATTCTAGTAAGATTTTCAAGATTGTTAGGTCTAAGTCTAAGGACAGAGTACTACTAAACATTTTTACTTTAGATTATATAGTTGCCCTTAACTTACAGAGTATACACATCACTATAGGTCCTAGCCTATATCTATTTTCTTTAAGTTTGTTAGATAACATGCTATCTGAAATGGAGCTAGATGGCTATGTTAGGAAAGATCTCACCAGGAATTCAATGATTTACATCTCTGGACAGCTTGGTGTCTCTGTAGACAGTCTGCAGCCAAAGGCAGTAGCAGCATGACTAGACAAGGTGGCACTGGTAGCAGTGATTTAATTGAGACCACCAGAGTCAGTATAACATGGTAGTGATCAGGGGAAGTGACATCAAGAAATATAAGCTAAGTCCCAGATGTTTCAGGACAAGGAGAAATATGGATTTTAAAAATAATAGGGAAGCTTCCTTATAGTTTTATAAAGCTTTTAAAATGGCAGTAGTTAATTATTATTATAACCAAGTAAAATAGCTTATTTGTCCTTGAAAACCCAATTATTATGTACACTTTTTAAATTTAAATGTTGGAACTCAATGTTTCATTAAAATTATTTCTAGACGAATACAGATAATAATAGCAGAGCAGCCCAATACTTACCAGAATCTAAATTTAGCTACTGGATAGTAGGAAAAAGAATTTTGGGTGAACCCCCAATCTGTCACTTCTTCATTTGTGACCAAAATATATTCATCTCTGACATTATTATCTCTCTTCTCTTATCTCTTATCTCTCTTATCTTATCTCTGTCCTTTCAATCATCAGTGAGTGATCAGGTAAAAATATCTACTAGTTAAAAAGCCCTCAAGGCCTGCTGGGAAGATAAATCACTGCCAAATTCTTTGCTGCATAACAAGGACTCCCAACTGCTTGCTTCATCCCATGGATTGAGGGGAAGAAAAAAAAACTTTCAAATTTACAGCTGGGAACTCTTTTTTCTTTTTTTAATTATCTTTATTTTTTTTTATTGGATAGAGACAGCCAGAAATTGAGAGTGAATGGAGGTATAGAAAGGGAGAGAGACAGAGAGACACCTGCAACACTGCTTCACCACTTGCAAAGCTTTCCCTCTGCAGGTGGGGACCAGGGGCTTGAACCTGGATCCTTGTGCATTGTAAAATGTGTGCTCAGTGAGGTGTGCCATCATACAACCCTTCAGCTGGTAACTCCTAAGTTACTCATTTAGACATAAATCAATCCAGGTTATTATGATCAGTGGACTGAAAATAGGTAACAGGTGGACCCCTCAAGTCTCAAGCAAACATTATTAACACAAAAGGGCTACTTTCTTCCTTAATTAAAAAATAATAATAAAAGGCCCTACCTCCTGACTTCCAGAGGCAGTGGTGTCACCATTAAAATAACAGCTCTACCCACTCCTGAGTGCTGACTAACTTCAGGGGTCCAGGAACAAAAGATCAGAGGCTACCTTAAAGAGTAACTGGGTAGCAGACCTCAGCACACAAATTTCAAAAGTCGCCAAATACAATGGCCAAACTAAAAAGAAACAGCAGAAAGGAACCAGGTCACAAGCCCCCCCCCAAAAAAAAAAATATCCCCAATAAGTCAGAAGGAAAGAAGACTACAAAAATATTCAAATACTAACTGATGCACTAATTACAGGAATGAGGAAGGTTTCTGAAGAAAATAACAAATGAGGAGACAACAAATGAGACTCTGAAAGAAAACACAAACTATCTTGAGGTAATTAGAGAGCTAGAAGCTGATAGCTGAGTTAATAGTTCAACTAGTGAATAAACTAACAATAATTGAACAGAATAAAAAATAGTTGAACTAGACAAAACAGCTGAAGGAAGAGAGAACAGAATAACTGAAACAAAACAATTAGCAAGATTGAGGATGAGTTAGAGAAAACTAAGAAAAAAGAAAAGAACTAAAAAAATATTAGGAGACACTGAAAATAACAAGTGACATGGGATGGCATCAAAAGAAATAATGCACAAATTACTGGCTTGTCTGTAGAAGAAAGAGAGGAAGAGGAAGAGGAAGAGGAAAAAAGCATAACACAGGAGATAAGAGAAGAAAACTTCCTCATGCAACAGAAAGACTTTAAAGATTCAAAAATTCCAGATATTCCCAAATAGAATCAACCCAGACCTATACACACAAGACACATCATAGTTAAAATGGACAGCAGTAAGGATGTAGAAAGAATTCTAAAGGCTGCAGGGGAAAAAACAAAAATTGCATACAGAGAAAAATCCATAAGATTATCAACAGATTGCTCCATACAAACTCTAAAAGCCAGAAGAAAATTGTGACATGTATCGAGAGCTCAATAAAAATAGCTTTCAGACAAGAATACTGAATCCTGCTAAACTATAATTTAGACTAGATGGAGGGAAAAAAAAACCTTCTCAGACAAACAACAGTTGAAGGAATCAACTATCAAACTTCCTCTGCAGGAGGCTCTGAAAGGCCTCCTATAAACAAAACCATATGAAAAAAAATATTCCATATATCAAAACACTCAAAAAAGCTTAGAATAATGGTACTAAAATACCTTAAATCTGCATTATCAGAAATGTCAGTGGTCTACATTTGTCCATTAAAAGGCACAAAGTAGGAAAGTGAATCAGAAAACATAATTTAATTACCAATTAAATAGATATGTTGCAAGAATACATGTATTTTTCTATGCATTAAAAATTAAAGTAACAGGTGTTTAGGACTTAAGTGATGATATGTTCAGTTCTACCACAGGCACAGTGGTGAAAATACAGCAATATAGAAAGTAAATACTGATGATGGAAACATCATTTCAAGTATGTGAAATGTCATTTAGTGGGGCTGAGTATCCCTAGTTGCACACAGTTACCATGTGCAAGGACCTGAGTTTAAGCTCCTACTTCTCACCTGCAGGTAAATGCTTCATGAATAGTGAAGCAAGTCTGCAGGTGTTTATTTTTCCCTCTCCTTTTCTATCTCCTACTCCACTCAAAATTTCTCTCTTGCCCTATGAAATAAAATTAAAAAAAGAAAGAAAGAAAAATTGACCACTTGGAGTGATGGATTCATAATACTAGCATCAAGTCTCAGCTATAACACTGATGACACTTAAAAAGTTCATTTAGATTTGTTATTATATAATTTTCACACTGTTGGAGGTCCTCGAGAATTTAATTAGTTGTTACTCCTCCCTGATGAGTTCTAACTAATTATCATGTCATTTCATAGACATTTTCCTCAAATAGGAGTAGAAATATAATTTTATTTGTGCTAGATAAGAGTATTTGTTTTTGGTGTGAAAAGTTGTACATAAAACATATGTTACAAATTAATGTAATCTTTTTTCTTTTCTTATATAGATATACACTTAGATATTAATTGTCCACAGTGGATGAATCATTAGTATGGAAACAAAGAAGCAGGTATCAAATTCCTGCATCAAGGACATTAAGTATTAGTAAAAAGAAGGAAATAATCATAGTCTATATCATCCCAAATATTACAAGATCAGTGGATATAATTAGAGATATTCACTATTAAGTATCTATTATCAGATCTTCACCTGGAATATCTGTCTCCAAGTTATTTCAAATAACTAACTCAGATGCCTGAACTGGAAATTGGACATGGAAGCCAACTTTAGTGTTGACAATTTGACAAATATTAATTGAATTCTCAGAGTAGCCAAAGAAAGAAGAAAGAAGGAGGAGGATGAAGAGGTGGAGGAGAAGGAAGTGAAGGAGAAGGAGAAGGAGAAGAAAGAAAAAAAGAGAGGAGGGGGAGTTCCCAGAAGATGGCACACTGAGAAGCTGCTAGTGGCTTGAGCTCTCACCACATCCTCTGGAAATGGTAGGATTTTCTGCCTTTAGTAGGCCAGTCAATAAGGGGTCCTAGCGGTGACACCAAGGAGGTGACTAGAACTTAATTTGGGTTAAAAAAATAGAGTAGAAAAAAAGAGAAAAAAAAATTTTTTTCTTTTAAATTATTGTCTTCAAAGCACACCTCCTCCCCCCTCCCCCATAATGAGTCCCTGGTACCAGCTCCTAGCGGGCTCCCCAACTGAGCTTCTTTCTTTACCAAGATTCCTGTCCCACCAGGGAATATCATTCATTCTAAGTCTACTCCCTTCTGAAACCGCTGGCCTTTTTTTCTTTCTAAGTAGCCTACCCAACCCCCCCTGCATAGCTAATTAAATAATTTTTAAATTTTTTTAAATAAAAAATTCTTTCCTTCCACCACTCTTTTATTACTGTTCTTTTTCTTATCTTTTTCTTTTTTCTCTCTTTCTTTTTTTCTTTCTTTTTCTCATTCTTGTCATCCTTTCTTCCTTAATCCTACAGCTTCAAAGCCACAGGCCCCATCCCCCACACTACCAAACAGTGTACTTTCACTAATTTTCACTGATACCTTTGGGAAATATTTTGGGGAAGAATTCTGACTCAGAGTGGACTCTCACTGTGAGTATCTCTGTTCAACTTCCCTTCCTCCTTTAGCTACCCCAAGAATATACAGTGGATAGTATATTTGCATAACTGTCTATTTCAGCTATCCTTGTCTAGTCCTAAGGTTTTTTTTTTTTTTTTTTCTTTCTTAACAATCAAACAAGCCACTGCTCATGAGGTTTGAGGTAATCTGGGACAGGGTTTTTTTTTTTTTTTTTTTTTTTTTACCCTGCTCTATTTTATTATCAATATTATATAAAGGCATATATCTCCCCCTCCCCCTTTAGGTTCATCAGAATTAACTCTTAGGGTATCTTTCATTGCTAGGGTAGTGGACATCTTATCTATTGTGGGAGGAACTTGTCTCATTACTCCTACCTCCTCTAAAGACTCTCCCCTTCCTCCTCCTTGTAACTAATTAAAAAAAATAAAATACAAATAAAATTAAATTAAATCAAAAAGAAAGTAATCAAAAAAAACTTTCCTTTCACTGCTCTTTATTA
The DNA here is from genome assembly GCF_950295315.1 of Erinaceus europaeus. Classification (NCBI taxonomy): domain Eukaryota; kingdom Metazoa; phylum Chordata; class Mammalia; order Eulipotyphla; family Erinaceidae; genus Erinaceus; species Erinaceus europaeus. The sequence goes on from NC_080166.1 coordinate 28,613,066, forward strand.
CAGCTCTTTTTCTTATCTTTTCTCTTTTCTCTCTCTTGTTTCTTTTTTCTTTTTTTTTATCTTGTCATACACTTATTCCTTCGTTCTTCTTTGCCTTTCTGAATTTAGGAATTATTTTGGGGAAGAAATCTGACTCAGAGTGGACTTTCTATGTGTGTATCTCTGCTCTACTTACTTTTTCTCCTTTTGTTACCCCTAGAAAATACAGTGGATAGTAGATTTGCATAACTGTCTATTCTTGCTATCCCTTCTTTCTTTTCTCTTTCTTCTTCACTGGGATTTGGTTACTATTTTATCACGGACTGGAGACATTGTTTGGCTAACTGGTAGTGATTAAACTGCTTCAATACTTGCTTCAGTTGCTACTGTAATTCCTGAGGTCGGTGAGTGCAATTGTCATAAAGATATTTACTACAGTGTTGCTTGTACTCAAGACACAACAACTGTGGAAAAACAGAGCATAAAAAAAAGAAACACATAAATAAAAAAATGGGTAGATAAAACAAATAAAACTGCTACCCCAATGAATGAAGACAGGAGCCCAGAAGAAACTACAAATCAACCAGAAGTAACCATAGATAAGAAAAGCATGCAAGCAATAATAAACTTATTAATCACAGAAAACAACATTGAAGGAAAGGAATGGCAGTATTAGGGAAACAACAGTTAAGATGCCCAAGGAAAATACTGATTATCTTGAGGCAATTAGAGAACTGAAAGCTGAAATAGCTGTAATGAAGAAAGAAGCTGAGGCAAGGGAAAGCAGACTAACAGAAGCAGAAAACAGAATTAGTCAGACAGAGGATGAGGTAGAGAAAACTAAGAAAGAGGTGAAAGAGCTTAAAAAGAGATTGAGAGACACTGAAAACAACAACAGAGACATATGGGATAATCTCAAAAGAAGTAACATTTATATAATTGTCCTATCAGAGGAAGAAAGAGAGGAAGGGGAAGCAAACACTCTAGAGGAAATTATAGAAGAAAACTTCCCAGACCTGAATAACAGAAAGGACATCAGGATTCAAGAGGCCCAGAGAGTTCCAAACAGAATCAACCCAGACCTGAAGACACCAAAACACATCATAGTCACAATGAAAAGGAGTAAGGATAAAGAAAGGATCCTAAAGGCTGCAAGAGAGAAACAAATATCACATACGGGGTAAACCCATAAGATTATCTGCAGACTTCTACACACAGACTCTAAAAGTCAGAAGACAATGGCAAGATATCTATCTAAGCCCTGAATGAAAAAGGGTTTCAACCAAGGATAATATATCCTGCTAGACTTTCATTTAAACTAGATGGAGGAATCAAAACCTTCTTAGAAAAACAACAATTAAAGGAAGCAACCATCACCAAACCAGCCATGAAAGAGGTTCTAAAAGACCTCTTATAAACAAGAACATCACTATAACACTTTTAATATATCAGAGCAAACAAAAATTTATTTTGAACAATGGTACTACAATACATTAAATCCATAATATCAATAAATGTCAATGGCTTAAACTCACCCATCAAAAGGCACAGAGTGGGGGGATGGATCAGAAAACATAACCCAACCATATGCTCCTTGCAGGAATCCCATCTGCCACAACAAGATAAACATAGACTTAAATTGAAAGGATCGAAAACTATCATACAGGCTAACGGACCACAAAAAAGGGCAGGAACAGCCATTCTCATCTCAGACACAATAGATTTTAAATTAAATAAAGTAATAATAGATAGGCAAGGACATTACATAGAGGATCAATCAGCCAAGAAGACTCAACAATTATTAACATCTATGCACCCAATGAAGGACCATCTAAATACGTCAAGCACATACTGAAAGAATTTCAAAAATACATCAATAGTAATACAATAATAGTGGGAGACTTTAATACACCACTCTCACACTTAGATCAACAAAGCAGAGAAACAACAAAGATACACGAGAATTGAATGAAGAGATTGACAGACTAAACCTCTTGGACATTTTCAGAGTCCTTCACCCAAAAAAAACTGGAATATACCTTTATTTTTAATCCACATAACACATACTCAAGGATAGACCACATGTTAGGCCACAAAGACAGCATCAATAAATTCAAGAGCATTAAAAGCATCCCAAGTATCTTCTCAGAACACAGTGGAGTAAAACTAACATTTAACAACACACATAAAATTATTAAAAGTCACAGAATGTGGAAACTAAACAATATACTCCTTAAGAACCACTGGGTCAGAGAGTCACTCAAGCAGAAAATTCAAATGTTCCTGGAAACAAAAGAAAATGAAGACACAACTTATCAAAATATTTGGGAAATAGCTAAAGCAGTACTGAGAGGAAAACTTATAGCCATACAATCACATATTAATCACCAAGAAAAAGCTCAAATGAATGACCTTACTGCACACCTCAAGGACTTAGAGGAAGAGGAACAAAGGAACCATAAAGCAACCAGAAGGACAGAAATCACTAAAATTAGAGCAGAAATAAACATCGAATATAAAAGAACCATACGAAAGATGAATGAAGCCAAATGTTGGTTCTTTGAAAGATTAAACAAAATTGACAAACCCTTAGCCAGACTCACAAAACAAAAAAGAGAGAAGACTCAAATTAATAGAATTGTAAATGATGGAGGAGATATCACAACTGACACCACAGAAATCCAGAGAATCCTGCGAAACTTCTATAAAGAACTATACGCCACCAAGCTAGAGAATCTGGAAGAAATGGAACAATTCCTAGAAGCATATGCCCTTCCAAAACTGAACCAGGAAGAACTACAAAATCTAAATGCACCAATTACAGACAAATAAATTGAAACCATTATTAAGAATCTCCCCAACAACAAAAGTCCTAGACCAGATGCCTTCACAAACAAATTCTACAAAACTTACAGGGAACAGTTAGTACCCATACTCCTTAAGCTTTTCCATAAGATTGAAGAAACAGGAATACTCCCTTCCACCTTCTATGAAGCCAATATCACCCTGATACCAAAAGCTGATAGGGACAGAACAAAAAAGGAAAACTACAGACCAATATCTCTGATGAACAGAGATGCCAAAATATTAAACAAGATCTTGGCCAACCGGATACAGCAGCACATCAAAAAGATTCTTCATCAGGACCAAGTGGGATTCATCCCAGGAATGCAAGGCTGGTTAAACATCCGTAAGTCAATCAATGTCATTCACCACATCAATAAAAGCAAAGCCAAAAACCACATGATTATCTCAATAGATGCAGAGAAAGCCTTTGACAAAATCCAACACCCATTCATGCTCAAAACTCTACAAAAAATGGGAATAGATGGGAAATTCCTCAAGATAGTGGAGTCTACATATATCAAACCTACAGCCAACATCATACTCAATGGACAGAAGCTGGAAACATTCCCCCTCAGATCGGGGTCTAGACAGGGCTGTCCACTGTCACCGTTACTCTTCCACATAGTATTGGAAGTTCTTGCCATAGCAATCAGGCAAGAGAAAGAAATCAAAGGGATACAGATTGGAAGGGAAGAAGTCAATCTCTCACTATTTGCAGATGATATGATAGTATACATAGAAAGACCTAAAGAATCCAGCATAAAATTACTGGAAGTTATTAGGCAATATAGCAACGTATCAGGCTACAAAATCAATGTACAAATATCAGTGGCATTTCTTTATGCAAACACTAAATCTGAAGAAGACATCCAGAAATCACTCCCATTTACTATTTCAGCAAAATCAATCAAATACCTAGGAATAAAGTTGACCAAAGAAGTGAAAGACTTGCATACTGAAAACTATGAGTCGCAACTCAAGGAAATAGAAACTGATACCAAGAAATGGAAAGATATCCCATGTTCATGGATTGGAAGAATAAATATCATCAAAATGAATATTCTCCCCAGAGCCATATACAAATTTAATGCAATACCCATCAAAGTTCCACCATGATTCTTTAAGAGAGTAGAACAAACATTACAATCATTTATCTGGAACCTGAAAACACCTAGAATTGCCAAAACCACCTTGAGGAAAAGAAACAGAAATGGAAGCATCACACTCCCAGACCTTAAACTATATAATAAAGCCATCATCGTCAAAACAGCCTGGTACTGGAACATAAATAGGCACACAGACCAGTGGAACAGAATTGAAATCCCAGAAATAAATCCCCACACCTATGGACATCTAGTCTTTGATAGGGGTGTCCAAAGCATTAAATGGAAGAAGGAGGTTCTTTTCAATAAATGGTGCTGGGAAAACTAGGATGTAACATGCAGAAGAATGAAATTGAACCACTTTATCTCACCAGAAACAAAAATCAACTCCAAATGGATCAAAGACCTGGATGTCAGACCAGAAACAATCAAATACTTAGAGGAAAACATTGGTAAAACAGTTTCCCACCTACACCTCAAGGACATCTTTGATGAATCAAACCCAATTGCAAGGAAGACTAAAGCAGAAATGAACTAATGGGAATACATCAAATTGAAAAGCTTCTGCACATCCAAAGAAACTATTAAACAAACAAAGAGACCCCTCACAGAATAGGAGAAGATCTTCAAATACCATACATCAGACAAGAAACTAATCACCAAACTATATAAAGAACTCAGCAAACTTAGCACCAAAAAAGCAAATGAGCCCATCCAATAATGGGCAGAGGATATGTACAAAACATTCACTATAGAGGAGATCCAAAAGGCTAACAAACATATGAAAAACTGCTCTAGGTCACTGACTGTCAAAGAAATGCAAATTAAGACAACACTAAGATACCACCTCACTCCTGTAAGAATGGCATACATCAAAAAGGACAGCAGCAACAAATGCTGGAGAGGTTGTGGGGACAGAGGAACCCTTTTACATTGCTGGTGGGAATATAAATTTGTCCAGCCTCTGTGGAGAGCAGTCTGGAAAACTCTCAGAAGGACCTTCCATATGATGCAGGAATTCCTCTCCTGGGGTTATACCCCAAGGACTCCAAAACACCCAACCAAAAAGAGGTGTGTACTCCTATGTTCATAGCAGCACAATTCATAATAGCTAAAACCTGGAAGCAACCCAGGTGCCCAACACCAGATGAGTGGCTGAGAAAGCTGTGGTATATATACACAATGGAATACTATACAACTATCAAAAACAATGAACTCACCTTCTCGTGAGAATGGGAGGGGGGTGGAGTAACCAAAGCACAAAATATCGCTGGAATATAGACAATGTCCTGATGGCAGAACATGGCAGAACAGGCACTCCCAGAATGTCTCAGCTCTCACGGGAACTAGTAGCCTGAGGGGAAAACATGGCAGATGTGACTGCATCGGCACAATTTCCCAGCAGACTTATACAGAGATCCTTTTGAAATGGTATGTTTGATTCCTTAGGATATATACCCAAGAAAAGAATTGTAGGGTATTAAGTTAGGTATTTCTAACCTTATAAAGGTCCTTCAGACTGCTCTCCAAAGGGATGGACCAATTTACATTCCCACCAGAAGTGCAGGGCAATTCTTTCACACAGACCACCTCAGTAACATTCATTGTTGCTATCCTTTCTGATTTATGACATTCTCTTATCTCATTGTTGTCTTTATTTGCATTTCTCTGACAAGTAATGATCTGGAGTATGTTTTCACATGTTGTTTGGCCTTATGGATCTCTTCTTTAGTCAATCTTCTATTTCTATTTTTTTTTCCACTAATGGATGTAGTCCTTTGTTTTTCTGTTGTTGGTAAATTTCATGAGCTATTTATATTTATTGGTTATTAGCCTTATGTCTGATGTAGGACGTGTAAAGATCTATTCTGTAAGAATCCCTTTGCTTATTTGGTGGCTTATTTTGCTGTTCAAAAATATAGTCCCCATATCTTATGGAAAACGTAAATAGTACTGTCTAGGCTTAATCAGATATTGCAAAAGACATGTAGCATTAACTATTTAGAAAATTAATTATCAATTCATAAAAATGACCATGGGAAATATTTGCCTGAATCTATACTTTAGGCAGATTTACTTTTATGGAAAGTTAAGAGCAACTTAATTTCACTAATGTAATATAAGATGAAACAAAATGCATAAAATGAAATTCTTTAGTATCATTATTAATTATACTGTAAAGATATTATAACTACCCCAGTACAAGCAAATTTCACTTATTTTCCATATTTCTATTAGCAATTACATGTCATCTTACATTATTGCCTCCACTTAAGGTCAGAACAGTTGTAATATTGCTAATATAATGATGACAATAATTAGGTGGAGATTAAGTTCTTGGAAGAGATAAGGAAACCATAAAATAATTATTAGCACAAGCAGGAGGCTGGATTTGATAGTTCTCAAAATTGGACAAAAATTTCTTTCCCAAAGGTAGTTTTGGGAATAACTAGAAACTTTTGATTATTACCACCAATAATCAGGATTATTTGTTATTGAGAACTGATGAACAGAGATAATGGATATTGTAATTCACAGAACTTTTCCCAGAAACATCTGGCCTTGTAATGTCAATATTATACATTGTTGAGGTCAAACAATTATATCCTTTTATCTAATACACAATATCCATACTGCTCAGTTTCCTGAAGTCTTACCTTTTTAAAAAAAAAGTGTGATTAAAATAATATGTGTCATAAATGGAAGTTTAAATAAATTGTGAAGTTTAAATAAATAAATCCAGAAGACAATAGCTTAGTGAAAACACAGAACTAAATAGACATTATCAATTATTAATAGATAATGTCTATTACTTTTTTCCAAAGTTTATTCCCATGTATTCAATTTGTTGGTAGGGCTTTTGCAGACGACACAGTTATACAATGCAAGAAAAATGTGGATAGCTTTCTCATTGTCAACTTAAGTAGCCCAAAGAAAGATATTGTGATAGTACTTCCCTTCTGTTCCACAAAGCCACCATTTTTCTTATTTATTTGTTTGTTTGTTTATATTATTTCACAATGTCTGACAATAATCCATGCATGATTTTACTGTTTCCTATTGACTTTTCCATTAAAAAAAAAAAACAGATAAAAGCATACAACATATCATTGGAACTTTCTGTAGTGCCATAGCACACCCATATGGTAAAGGGTTTGAATTCAGGGGGCAAGGCATACACTCTACCTGCTGTGTCATCTATCTCTCTAGTACAAACCCACACATTATTATTCATTCAGATCACCACACAGTATGAATCTGAACTTTTTTTGCTATGGGTACATTCAGTCCCATGCATCTTAACAGCATTACTATCATTGCTCTTATAATGAATTTTGTAATCCACCCTAGAGGTTCCAGGACTAGGAGAAATATGGGTTTTATAGGTATGGGGAAGGTTCCTGCTGTCCTAGGGTATATGAAGGCAATAGATCGATAGATCGTTACTGCTATAACCAAATTATTTGGCAGTTAGGTCAATTATGAAAATATCATTGTTAGGATTTTCTGTATCATACAAAACTTTACCATAATTTATGTCCTTTAATGATGTTTACATATAGATATATATTATAAAGTGACCCTGCCAGTTGCTTCTGTTCTCCCTGGTCTAAGCTTATAGGTAATTTAATATTTCAGAGAAAAGTCATTATTAGAAACGTATTAACAAGTTGAGCACACTGTTAAAATTCCATCTGATTCCCAGTTTTAAGTCTTCAGGGCCTAGATTGGTGGACTATATACTCAGAGCTATGGTCTATGTATCAATCCATTTTCCCCTCTCATAAAATTAGTGATTTTTGAGATTATAAGTTAATAGGAGTGTATATTACACCATTACCACAACTAAAGGTCTATGTCTCTACCCCTCCCCCCGCAAAAAAAAAAAGTGCAGCTGAACATCTACCTTTACACTCGCCCCAGAGATTTTTACTTTGATGGAATACTCCAAGCTTAGTCAGATTCTGTTTTGAATATCTTTTTCAATTCTTCTTTCCCCAAACCCTGCCCCACTAGGGAAAGAGAGAGAGAGACTGAGAGTATGGATTGACCTGCCAACACCTATGTTCAGTGGGGAAGCAATTACAGAAGCCAGACCTCCCACCTCCTGCACCCTGTAATGATTCTTGGTCCATACTCCCTGAGGGATAAAGAATAGGAAAGCTTTCAAGGGAAGGGGTGGGATATGGAGTTCTGATGGTGGTAATTGTGTGGAACTGTGCCCCTCTTATCCCCTGGTCTCGTCAATATTTCCATTTTATAAATAAAGAGATCACAAACAGTAAGGAAAGTATGGACTGGGGAAATTTAAATAACTTAGCTAAACAAGGAGAAGAGCAGAAGTAAGTCATGTCAATATGTGTCTGCTATCGCCAAAATTAAATCTCCACAGTAAATTCATAGTTGTGTATGTAACTTTTGGTTTCCATATAGGATGGAGAAGATTTAGCACAGCATTATTCCAACTCTATAACAATAATAAAAGCTAAACAACATCCCTAGATAGGATGTTGATAGGATCCCTAGATAACCTGCAAATCCAAATGTTCTTGTAGTCATTAAAGATCTGGGGTCACAGTGTGATCAATTAATCTGAAATGTAAGAAACAATAGGTACTTGTAAATGAAGAAGAGATGCCATGTCAACTTCCCTGAGACATGCCCTACTGGACATAAGAATTGGGTGGTTGGGGACCTAGGTTGGCTGAGTGGGTGGGGGTGGGAGTGTTTTGTAGAAAACTGAGAAACTTTACACATGTACCAACAAGTCCCCCCCACCCCAGGTGAGGATCAAGGGCTTGAAACCAGGTCCCTGTGCACTGTATTGTATGTGCTTAACCAAGTGAGCCACTGCCTAGACCCCTGTATTGTGCATTGCTGTAATTTCAATGTCCAGTGTTCAGTAAACACTAAATTAGCACTTTTCAAATGGTTTGGATAATAATAAAAAACACCAAAACAATTTATTTTTGCAATGTTGGACACACAAGTCAATATCACATTTTACATGATGGTGACATTATGAAATAAAATTTAAGCAACTTACTGAAATCAAAAATGTTTTAAAGCTTATTTCTTTTGCACTTCTCTGCTACTTATTGTCTTGGCTTATAGCAGCACATTAGTGAAACATCTTGCTTTTCTCTATCAGTTTAAAATCTCTGAGAACTTTATAATCATTTGAGTACGTTGCCAGTAAGAAATATCTATTATTCTTTGTGTACTATTGATAAAACTCAGTTAATACTAATGTTTGATTTTATAAACAACTGATTTTACATAAAATTATGCAATGTTTTCATTATATGTTTCATAATTTGTTCCTAAGGAATTTTGTACCATAACACTGTAATAAAAATCTCCCGAAAAGATTCAGTCGGAAATATATATGTACAACCTATTTATCTGTATAGTTGTATATATGTGTAGATGTGTATAAGAACTTTTTAAAAATTTATTTATAAAAAGTAAACACTGACAAAACCATAGGATAAGAGGTGTACAACTCCACACAGTTCCCACCACCAGAACTCGATATCTCATCCCCTCGCCTAATAGCTTTCCTATTCTTTATTCCTCTGGGAGTATGGACCCAAGGTCATTGTGGGATGTAGAAGGTGGAAGGTCTGGCTTCTGCAATTGCTTCCCTGTTGAACATGGGTGTTGGCAGGTTGATCCATGCTCCCAGCCTGCTTTTCTCTTTCCCTAGTGGGGTGGGGTTCTAGGTAACCGGAGCTCTAGGGCATATTGGTGGGGTCTTCTGTCTAGGGAAGTCTGGCTGGCATCCTGTTAGCACTGGAACCTGGTGGCTGTAAAGAGAGTTAATATATAAAGTCAGACAAGTTGTTTACTAAGCATGAACCTAAAGGCTGGAGTAGTGCAGATGAAGAGTTGGGGTTGGGAGTCTTCGTTTTGTAGATAGCTAGTAGGCATATTTTAGTTATACTCCAAAGGGCCTGTGGCTATACTAGTTATTTTTTTCCCTGAGTCTGAAATCTGATATGTAGGTGGATCCTCACAAAAGATAGAAAGAGATAGAAAAAGAGAGGGAGAGAGAGAGATCAGATCATCACTCTGACATAGGTGGTGCTAAGGATCAAATACAAAACTTCAGGTTTCTAAGTCCAGAGTTTTACCACCGTGTCTCTTGAGCTGCAAGAAGCTTTGTTATAAGGAAGTGGATGATTTCTTTGCCTAAGGTAAGTTAGCAAGTTAAAGAACTAGGAGAGCTGGTGATTTAATTCCAGCTCAAGTCAGAAGGTCTTCAAAGTAGAAAAATAAAAGTGCAGTTCTTATCCAAAGATTGCAGGTTGGAGACATAGGGCAACTTAAAATTTAAATTCCAGTTGCAAATCAGAAAAACGTTGGTAACTCTAGAAGGAACAACGAACAATTCTCAAGTTGAGAAAGAGGATTTTTATTTTATTTTACTTTATTTTATTTTATTATTTTCAGGACATCAACAGATTAAGTAAGACCCAGAGAGAAATCTGATCTACTCAGACAATGTAAATGGTGATCTCATCTAGAAGATTCTCACAGAAATTTCCACAACAATGTATGATCATCTATGTGGGCACATATCTGACCACCATGTAGCATAGTCATTCAAAATTAGCTATCACAATGAGTTTCTTGTTGCATCATACATTTAAGGTTTATACCTTTTTATAAAAGTACTGCTGTAATTATTTCCGCTGTAATGTTCACTTCACAATTTGAAATTAAGGGGGAGACTATCAATACCATTTAAAGATACTGTATGACCATAAATGGAATGGGATGAAGGCCAGAAAGTAATTGAACAGTGGCTGTCTGAGACTGAACTGAAATGCAGTTCAACTATGAGCCAAAGAAGAAATGGGTGAAGATGAAAGAGAAGTCAAAAGACTAAAATATTGAAGGACCTTAGAATTCTACTGAATGAAAGGTCATAAAACTAAAAGTTATGAATTACTAAAAGATTATTATTTATTGACTTATCTGTGGACATTAATGGGATTATTGTCTGTCAGCTAATTAGTCTGGAGCTAAACTGTAATTTATGTAAATGAGTAAAATATGTTTTAGAAATGTATGGGGTATCCTTATACATCTTCAAATATAACATATTTTAAATTGCGTTTTATATTTTATTTAATTTCTTATTGCAGTTCCTGTTTAATACATTTAAGTTGGATCAGTTTATTTCCACCTCGTAGGCTTGAGGAATTAAAACTAGCTGAAGAGTGAAGGCATATATGGTTACATGAAGATGAAATTCCAGCATGAAAAATTATCATTTCTATTAGTGAAAAAAGTACTGATTGTTTTAACGTGCTGAACTCTGTATCTAATGGCTTAATTTATCACTTGTTTCTTTGTTACATATCCGTAGTACAAAATAGGAATTTTAGTGAGTGATTGACATCAAATGTGGCCATTTGGAAATGCAGATTATTTTTCCAATTTGATTTATCTAATTTAAAACTCTTGAGCCTTCTTGATTAAACCTACATGCCAGATAAGTAAAAGTAGAGAATCAGACATGTGAAGCATTTAGGACCATATTGAAAAGTGATCAGAGTAATTTTTAATATATACTTTCTCCTCCTCCTCCTCCTCCTTCTCCTCCTCTTTCTCTCTCCTTTCCCCTTCTCCCACCCTTTCCTCTCTCTCCTCTCCCTCCTCCACCCTTCCTCCTCTTCCTCTTCCTTCTTCTTGTTATCAACAGGACTTCAATTCCCAAGATAAATTTTTTTCCAGATAGAAAGACACAGACAGAAAGAAACCACCTTACTGAAGTTTTCTCTAGTACTATAGGTCCCTGGTCTTTTCTTATATGTGTATATTTTAGAATATTTGCTAACTCATACATATAACTAAATTAACTATTGTAACAAAACACAGTACTCCTGAAGACATATAATAAATACCCATGATACTTTTTCAATTAACATGTGCATGAATTTTGGCAGTGATATGTATACATTTTTTATTGTCACTGGGGTTTCATAACTCTGGGCTGACTCTGGTTTGTTTTAGATGAAGGAGAGAAATGGAGACAGGAGAAAGGGAATTCATTCATCAACATGATGAAAGTTAAATAATCATCAGAGAAATGCAAATAAAGACAACAATGAGATACCACCTTATACCTGTGAGAATGTCAAACATCAAAAGGACAGAAATGAAAAGTGTTGGAAAGGATATGGAGAAAAAGGCTCACTTCTTCACTGTCTGTGTGAGTGCAAAATGGTCCAACCATTGTGGAAAACAATTTGGAGACTTATTGGGACATTAGAAATGGACTTATTCTATGACCCAGCAATTCCTTTCCTGGGGATTTTCCTAAAGGAAGCAAACAGAAACACATATAAGAAGAGATGTGTGTATAACTATCCTCAGAGCACTCAGAGCAGCACAATTTGTAATCTTCTGATCCTGGAAGCAACCCAGATATTCAACATCAGATGACTAGCTGAAAAAAAAGTGATATATATACTACTTAGATGTCAAAAATGATGAAGTTACATTCTCCTTTGAATACCCTTGGATGAAACTTGAGACTATCCCAATGAGTAAAATAAGCCAAAAAAGGAAGGATGAATATCAAATTTTCTCACATTTGATATATTAACTGAATTTAACAAAGTAGGGACAAGGAGGGAGAGCACAAAGTGAAACATGGACTGGACATGGTATATTGCAACAAAGCAAAGGACTCTGGGGAGGGAGGAGGAGGGATGATAGGAAGAAAACATTGAGGGCCTGTTACATAAAGAAATTATATGATATGTCAGTGATTGCACTATAAAGAATTAATCCCCCAGTTAAAAAAATGTCATGTATGACAAATTCACTCTCAATAGTTAAGCCACGAGCATTTCCCCCTAAAATCTGCAACTAGAAAGGATGTATATGTAGATAATTCTAGACTCCAAAAAATACGTTACAATCAATTACTAAACTGTAAATTGCTTGTAGGATATAAAGTAAATATGCATAAATATCTTAAATTCTATGCACAATTAGCTAGAGAAAAATTAAACGAATATAGCAATCCCATTTACATTTGCCCTGATATAACAACAGTAAAAATAACATCGTCTGATAATTACTAACAAATTGATGCACTGAAGTATGATTCCCATATTATTCACTATTACCTGCAAATGCAAATTAAACATAACACACACACACAAACATAAAGGCAGATGAAAGAATATTAATGTACCCCAGTAATTTAAAGTGTGTGACAATGATTATGCTTGATTTGCTAAATTAATAAAGCATCATTAAGAGGATAATAAAATGGTACAAACCTATTGTCATTAATATCTCATTGCATAACTATTAATATGTTTTATATGCCATGGCATTTCTTATTGAACAGGATATAAACAGAAAGAGTGGCATTATTTGTAGAACTAGACAAAAACCTGAATTATCTCCTCCTCATAGCATTTCATTCCTGATCACATTATTATTTTAGAGTTTATTTTTATTATTTTTATTTGATAGTAAAGAGAAAAATTGAGAAGAGACAGAGAGTAGATAGGGAGAATGAAGAGGAGGCAGCATTCTTGAAGGTCCCCTGCCCTGGTTCAAGGAAACTTGAACCTGGTTCTTACACATGGTAACATATATGTTCTGCTGGGTGCACCAACGCCCATGCCCAAGCAGTACTTTATCCAGCCATTATGTGTTGTCTCCATTTTAAAATAGTACTTTAGAACACCAATATTTTCTTTTTTGGCTTCTAAAATTTAAAAAAATCGATTTCATTATATTTGATGAAACAACTGCTAGCAAGAGATTTTTTTTCTCTGATGTTACCCAATATTCTTAAGCTTCTCAAATTGTGTATGACATTAATGCAGACATTACTTTTGAAGCTACTGCTTTTCCCATCGAAATAGCCAATACTTTGCATATGTAATGACAATGATTTGAATGTATTCAGATGGCATATCAAAGAAAATCTGCTTCCAGAAATATTTTGCACTTTCTTCACAATAACTTTCATCTAACAAAGTAGATAATTTTCCTAATATTAATACAAGGGGATTTTGATGTGAATTTTTTCCCCAATTTGACTACCTGCTTTTTATAATCCTTATTCATAATTGATGAATAACATACTAAGGAATTACAAAAGGTACTGCGATGTTGTTTGAACTACAGATTTATTGAAATGTCCCATTCACAATTACTTTTTCATCATTGTGGATGAATAGACTTAGAGATGGAGCCACAGGGAAAGAGGGAAAAATACTAGGTCTGAAACCTTCCCCAGTGTGGTGCATCAGGTTTGACTTTGGATTGGTAGGATGCTAATATAGGCACCCTCAGTGAAAAACTATTGTGCTGTCTACCACATTCACAATCTGAGGAGAGAGAAACACATACTAGTGAACTGATTATTCCTCATTTATAATGAAATACTCATTAAATGAGATGATCAGGAATTGACAGCTCATCATCTTAAACATTAAACTTAGTAAATTTTAGAATATTATCAAGTATAGTTCTATGTTTTCAACCCATGTTCAAATCTACATATAATTCCTGTTGGTTACAGTCAGATCTATCATTCTTCATATTTGTTTTCCAAGATGTCTGCAGTCTAGATTTGAATCCAACTTCCTCTTATGTCTACTCTGATACAAGATTTTCTTGCATCATCAGTAAGTAAAATATGACTCAAGAAATTGAGAGGTCAGCAAAATAACTCATGTGAATCTCTTCCTTCCTTTCTCTCTCTCTCTCTCTCTCTCTGTCTCTCTCCTTGTCTTTTTTCATCTGAAAAAAATCATTTTAAGGGAGTGATACCTAGGTGAGAAAAAAAGAATGAATAAGTTTTCTCATGACAGTAGGTTACTAGGAACGTACACTGAAGCTATTTTCCTATCATCCTAAAAAAGATTAGGATATAGGAGATCAAGCATTTTAACTGCTTTCATTGTAAATATATCGAGAAAAAAAAACTTGCCTAGCTTTTTAGGAAAGCTATATACATTTTAAGGGCTTAAGAAAGAATTTGGATTTACAAGTCTTCTACAGTAAATGTTATGAGGAAAGAAAGGCAAAGTCTGATTATAATGTGATAACAAAATACAAAAATACAATATGTGACTTAAATAACAGACATTTAATTCTCATAGTTTGGAGATGGGAACAACTTGAAATCAAGGTTCTGAAAGCTTCTGTTCATGATGATGATCCACTTCTTGGCATGCATAAGGCTACCTTCATACTCCTCAAACAGAGGAGAACACTAGTGTCTCACTTTCATAATCTTATCAAACTAGTAGCCCAAATCTCTCACCTATTTTACTTTTATAACCCAACCAGAGCACCAGATCACAAGCTCTATTTATAAGTACTATCAATATATAGTCTGGATTTGAATTTCCACATATGAATATGAAGGGGCTCAAATAACCAATTCGAAACACTTGGATTTTCATGAAAAAATGCCTGAAAGAAGTCCATGAGGAAGAAATTCACACTAGACAATTTTGGGTTGCACTACATTAGTGAACATTAAGGGGCTGGCTGTCAGTGTGTAGTGTTATGGAAGTTGGTTGATAACTTTGTATATCAATTAAAATTCTTAGAAAAGGATGCCAGAAATGTGTGTATTCTTAATAAGTGATGTAACATCTTTTATCAATACTTGTTTTCTTCTTTGCTAGTGATGGTGATAATGATTGCATTATCATTCTTTTACTTTTTATTATTCAGTTATATTTAAATCATTATTTTAATTTGAAAAGAATGAGAGAAGTTGAGAGGGAAAGGGAAAGAGAAAGAAGAGGAAGACAGAGAGAGAGAAATAAATCTACAGTACTGCTTCACTGAATCAATACTCCTGAAGCTTTTCATCTGCAGGTGGGGTCCGGGGACTTGAACCCCAATCCTTATGCATGATAATCTGTACTCAATGGGGTATTCCACTACCAGCCCTTATAATTTGATTTACATAGTCTTAATGAGTAGTAAGTTGACCATTACTCCATGTGCTTACTAGCCATTGATAATTAAATTATTTCTAAAAAACAAATATTTTAGATTAAGAGCTAAAAGATACAAATGTAAGATCAAACAGGTAGAATATCAGTAAAAAAGCAACATGGAATAATCATATACATATATGTTAATTACACAATGTTAATATAAAATCTTTTTATAAAACATTTGGAGCTGACTTTTTCCTGGAACATTACACTATACTAAGCATTCTTCAAAATTACTTTGTAAAGAAGGCATGAGGACTTATAAAAACATTTTTTTATGAAACAGCTGTTTAGTGGTGCTTCTGGTGGAGAACATAAATTATAAGGCTCAAGGACCTAGGTTCCAGCTTCTACTCCCAACCTGCAGGGGGAAAATACCACAAGTGGTGAAGCCATGTTGTCAGTTTATCTTCTTCTCTCCTTCTCCTTCTCCTTCTCCTCCTTCTCCTCCTACTTCTCCTCTTCCTTCTCCTTATCTTCTCCTCCTTATCCTTCTTCATCTTCTTTTCCCTCTTATTCTTCTCTCCTTCTCCTCCTCCATCTCCCTCTTCCTCTCAGTTTATCTCTGTCCTAACAAACTTTAAAAAATAACATTTGAACAAAATAAAGAAATAAGTTATAAAAATTAAAACATTTAATAAAAAGGGATAGATAACTTTCTTCTTTCATCTGTAATTACTGAGAGATGGTTCAGCTCTCTGTGTTTTATCTCAAGCAATATATAATCTTCAAATTCACTCCAAGATATGGCAAAGGAGATGATGTTATCATTTTTATTTTATTTTTTCAATTTATTTTTTATTTAAGAAAGAATAGATTAACAAAACCATAGGATAAGAGGGGTACAACTACACACAATTCCCACCACCCAATCTCCATATCCCATCCCCTCCACTGATAGCTTTCCCATTCTCTATCCCTCTGGGAGCATGGACCCAGGGTCTTTGTGGGTTGTAGAAGGTGGAAGGTCTGGCTTCTGTAATTGCTTCCCCGCTGAACATGGGCATTGACTGGTTGGTCCATATTCCCATTCTGCCTCTCTCTTTACCTAGTAGGTTGGGTCTCTGGGGAAGCGGAGATCCAGGCCACATTGGTGGGGTGTTCAGTCCAGGGAAGCCTGGCCGGCATCCTGATGGCATCTGGAACCTGGTGGCTGAAAAGAGAGTTAACATAGGAAGCCAAACAAATTGTTGAGCAATCATGGACCCAAAGCTTGGAATAGTGGAGAGGAAGTGTTGGGGGGGTACTCACTGCAAACTCTAGTGTACTTCTGCTTTCAGGTATATATTTTGCACTAGGTTGTCATTCCACACCTGAAGTCTCTGGACACAGTCTGAGCTGAAGCATGTTGAGGTGGCAATCATTGCATTGATTAGGTTGTGATTGGCAGATGCAATATTATTTAATATGGATTGGGAGAGGCATGTGGGAAAGTGGGCCCTATCCTAAGGTTCCAGGACTGGGGAAATATAGGCTCTATAGTGGAGATGTGAGGTTCCTGCTGTCTTAGGGTTCAAAAAGACAATGGATAGTTATCTTTAACAACACATTATTTGGTAACTGGGTTAACTTTGAAAAGTCCTTTTGTTAGGGTTTGCTGTATAGTACCCAGTATCTTGTATATAGCTGTGCCACCAGTTGTTTCTGATCTTGGTCTAGGCTTTCAACAGAGTCTGCACATCAAACACACAGCCTATATATTAAAAAGACTCAGTCTGTGTTTTAAAAACTTCGAGACATACAATTAATTTTCCCCCTCTCATATTAATTAACTAGTGATTTATGTGACTGCACTTTACTAGGGGTGTACATAAACACCATTCCTACCACCAAAAGACTGTGTCCCATCCCACCCACCCCCCCCACCCCCACTGGCCCAGGAAGCTGCATGTCCACCCCTGACCACAGGGTTTTTACTTTGGTGCCCTACTTACAATTTGATCAGGTCCTGCTTTTAGTTTCCCTTTCAGATCTTCTTACTCAACTTCTGTTGATGAGTGGGATCATCCCATACTCATCTTTATCTTTCTACTTAGCTCACATAACATAATTCCTTCTAGCTCTGTCCAAGATAGGTCAGAGAAGGTGTTGGGTGTTATGGAGTCCTTGGGGTATAACCCCAGGAGAGGAATTCCTGCATCATATGGAAGGTGCATGTCTAGCCTTGTGAGAGTTTTCCAGACTGCTCTCCACAGAGGCTGGACCAATTTACATTCCCACAAGCAATGCAAGAGGGTTCCTCTGTCCCCACAGTCTCTCCAGCATTTGTTGCTGCTGTCCTTTTTGATGGATGCCATTCTTACAGGAGTGAGGTGGTATCTCAATGCTGTCTCAATTTGCATTTCTCTGACAATCAGTGACATGGAGCAGTTTTTCATATGTTTGTTAGCCTTTGGGATCTCCTCTGAGGTGAAAATCATGTTTTTTTTGGCTTTGCTTTTATTGATGTGGTGAATGACATTGATTGACTTACGGATGTTGAACCAGCCTTGAATTCCTGGGATGAATCCCACTTGGTCTTGATGAATAATCTTTTTGATGTGCTGCTGTATCCAGTTGGCCAAGATCTTGTTTAATATTTCGGCATCTATGTTCATCGGAGATATTGGTCTGTAGTTTTTCTTTTTTGTTGTGTTCCTTTGTGCTTTTGGTATCAGGGTGATGTTGGCTTCATAGAAGGTGGAAGGGAGTATTCCTGTTTCTTCAATCTTATGGAAAAGCTTAAGGATTATGGGTACTAACTGTTCCCTGTAATTTTTATAGAATTCATTTGTGAAGCTATCTGGTCCTGGACATTTGGTGTTGGGGAGATTCTTAATAATGGTTTCAATTTCTTTGTCTGTGATTGGTGCATTTAGGTTTTGTAGTTCTTCTTGGTTCAGTTTTGGAAGGGCATATGCTTCTAAGAATTGTTCCATTTCTTCCAGATTCTCTAGCTTGGTGGCGTATAGTTCTTTATAGAAGTTTCGCAGGATTCTCTGGATTTCTGTGGTGTCAGTTGTGATATCTCCTCCATCATTTACAATTCTATTAATTTGAGTCTTCTCTCTTTTTTGTTTGGTGAGTCTGGCTAGGGGTTTGTCAATTTTGTTTAATCTTTCTAAGAACCAACATTTGACTTCATTGATCTTTTGTATGGTTCTTTTATTTTCAATGTTGTTTATTTCTGCTCTAATTTTATAGTGATTTATGTCTTTCTGTTTGCTTTAGGGTTCCTTTGTTCCTCTTCCTCTAAGTCCTTGAGGTGTGCAGTAATGTCATTCATTTGAGCTTTTTCTTGTTGTTTAATATGTGGTTGTATGGCTATAAGTTTAAGTTTCCCTCTCAATACTGCTTTAGCTGTATCCCAAATATTTTGATAAGTTGTGTCTTCATTTTCATTTGTTTCCAAGAACATTTGAATTTCCTGCTTGAATGACTCTCTGACCCAATTGTTCTTAAGGAATATGTTGTTTAGTTTCCAAATTCTGAGACTTTTAATAATATTCTGTTTGTTGTTAAATGTTAGTTTTACTCCACTGTGGTCTGAGAAGATACTTGGGATGATTTCGATGCTCTTGAATTTATTGATGCTGTCTTTGTGGCCTTACATGTGGTCTATCCTTGAGTATGTGTTATGTGAATTTGAAAAGAAGATGTATTCCAGTTTTGGGGGGTGAAGGACTCTGAAAATGTCCAAGATATTCTAGTCTGTCAATCTCCTCATTCAATTCTCTTGTATCTTTATTGGTTCTCTGCTTTGTTGATCTATCTAAGTGTGAGAGTGGGGTGTTAAAGTCTCCCACTATTATTGTATTACTATTGATGTATTTTTGAAGTTCTTTTCTGCCTTTTTTTTTGTGTTCTGTTAGCCTGTATTATAGTTTTCCACCCTTTTGCTTTAAGTCTGTGTTTATCTTGTTGTGTCAGATGGGATTCTTGCAAGCAGCATATGGTTGGGTTATGTTTTCTGATCCATCACCCCACTCTGTGCCTTTTGATGGGTAAGTTTAAGCCACTGACATTTATTGATATTATGGATTTAATGTATTGTAGTGTCATTGTTTAACAATTATTTATTTGCTCTGATATATTGCAATTATTATAGTGATGTTCTTGTTTATAAGAGGTCTTTTCGAACCTCTTTCAGGGCCGGTTTGGTGATGGTGGCTTCCTTTAATTATTGTTTGTCTAAGAAGGTTTTGATCCCTCCATCTAGTTTGAATGAAAGTCTAGCAGGGTATATTACCCTTAGTTATCCTTTTTCATTCATGGCTCAAAAGATATCTTGCCATTCCCTTCTGGCTTTTAGAGTTTGAGTGGAGAAGTCTGCTGATAGTCTTATGGGTTTTCCCCTGTATGTGACTTTTTGTTTTTCTCTTGCAGCCTTTAGGATCCTTTCTTTATCCTTACTCCTTTTCATTGTGACTATGATGTGTCTTGGTGTCTTCAGGTCTGGGTTGATTCTGTTTGGAACTCTCTGGGCCTCTTGAATCTTGATGTCCTTTCTGTTATTCAGATCTGGGAAGTTTTCTTCTATAATTTCCTCTAGAATGTTTCCTTCCCCTTCCTCTCTTTCTTCCTCTGTCAGGCCAATTACTTCTTTTGAGATCATCCCATATGTCTCTGTTGTTTTTTTAAGTGTCTCTCAGTCTCTTTTTGAGCTCTTTTACCTCTTTCTTAGTTTTCTCTAACTCATCCTCTGTCTGACTAATTCTGTTTTCTGCTTCTGTTAGTATGCTTTCCCTTCCATCAGCTTCTTTCCTCAGTTAAGCTTTCAGTCCTCTAATTGCCTCAAGATAATCAGTATTTTCCTTGGGTGTCTCAACTGTGGTTTCCCTAATAATGCCATTCCTTTCCTCCAATGTTGTTTTCATTTCTGTGATTAATAAGTTTATTATTGCTTGCATAATTTTCTTATCTATGGTTACTTCTGGCTGATTTGTAGTTTCTTCTGTGCTCTTATCGTCATTCATTGGAGCAGCAGTTTTATTTGCTCTTGATCTACCCTTTTTTTGATTTATGTGTTTCTTATTTTTATGTTCTGTTGTTCCTCAGTTGTTGTGTTTTGAGTGCAAGCAACAATGTACTAAATACATTTGTGACAAATGCAATCACCAACTTCAGAAATTACGATAGCAACTGAAGCAAGGATTGAAGCAGCTTAATCACTACCAGTTTGCCAAACAATGTCTCCAGTTCGTGAAAAAATCGCAACCAAGTCAAAGTGAAGAAGAAAGAGAAAGGAAAAAAGGGATAGCAAGAATAGACAATTATGCAAATCTACTATCCACTGTATATTCTAAGGGTAGCAAGAAGAGAAAGGGAAGTAGAGTGAGATACACACATAGAGAGTCCACTCTAAGTCAGATTTCTTACCCAAAATAATTCACAAATGAATATCTGAATTCAGAAAGCTAATGAAGAAGGAAGAATGGAAGACAAAATATAAAGAAAGAGAAACAAGAGAGAGAAAAGAAAAAAGATAAGAAAAAGAGCTGTAATAAAAGAGCAGTGAAAGGAAAGGTTTTTAATTGATTAATTTATTTTTTACTTAACTTTATTTTTGTAATTTGCCAGGAGGAGGGAGAAGGGGAGAGTGTAGAGGAGGTTGGAGTAGTGAAACAAGTTCCTCTCATAATAGATAAGATGCCCAGTCCCCTAGCAATGGAAGATACCCTAAGTGTTAATTCTGGTCAGCCTAAAGGGGGGGTCGGAGGGACACACCTTTATATAATATTAATTCTTCTTCTAGCTTTTGCCCTTCTTCCATAGCCAGTCAACAGGTCAGGTTGAAAGCTGGCAGGAGCTGCTTATTGCTGCCTTTGAAAGTGACTGGGATCCATGTGGATTCAGTCGGCTAGGAAGGATCGTCAGTTTCCCCAATGAATGGGTACTCACAGGATGCCCCACAAGAAGGTCGATCCAATGCATCCCTATAATATTAATAATAAAATAGAGCAGGGTAAAAAACCTGTTCCATATTGCCTCAAGACCCTTGAGCAGAGGCAGCTGATTGTTAAGAAAGTAAAACAAACAAACAAACAAAAAAACACCTCAGATATAGACAAGAATAGTAAGAATAGACAAGAATATCAAGAATAGACAGTTATGCATATCTATTATCCACTGTATATTCTAGGTATAGCTAGAGGAGAAAGGGAATTAGAGCAGAGATACACGGAGAGAGAGTCCATTCTGTGTCAGATTTCTTCCCCGAAATAATTCCCAAACATGCATCAGTGAATTCAAAAAGCCGAAGGTGGAAGGAAGAAAGGATGGCAGGAATGAGAAAAAGAAGAAAAAAGAGAGAGAGAGAGAAAAAAGAAAAAAGAAAAAAGAAAAAAGAAAAATAACAATAGTAAAAGAGCAGTGAAAGGAAATAATTTATTTATTCATTCATTTATTATTATTTAATTAGCTAGGTGGGGCGGATGGGAAGAGTGGGTAGGGGAGGTAGGAAGAGTGAAAAAAGTTACTTTAGTGGTGGATAAGACATCCAGTCCCCAAGCAATGGAAAATACACTAAGAGTTAATTCTGGTCAACCTGAAGTAGAGGGGGAAATGGTTACATGTTTATCCAGTATTGATAATAAAGTAGAACAGAGTAAAAAACCTGTTCTGTCTTCAGCTTGGACGGCTCCAGATTGCCTCAGGCCCCCTGAGCAGATGCAGCTGATTGTGGTCTTTCCATTTCTGAGTAAGGCTCTGCTTGGTGGAATATTTGTAGCTGGAATTGGCCACTTAGAAAGAAGAAAGGCCAAGGGTTTCAGAAAGGAATAGAGTTGGAGTTGGAATGACACCCCCTGGTGGGACAGAAATCTTGGTAAAGAAAGAAGCTCAGCAGGGGAGCCTGCTAGGAGCAGATCTCTGGCCCCCAGGGACTGGTTATAAGTGGGAGGGGGTGCGGGGTGTGCTTCTGGAATAATAATTAAAAAAAAATTTTTTTTTCCTTTCTTTTTACTCTATTTTCTAACCCAAACTGAGTTATAGTCACCTCCTTGGTGTTACCACTAGGACCCCTTATTGACTGTCATGCTAAAGGCAAAAATCCTACCATTTCCAGTAGATGTTGTCAGAGCTCAAGCCACTAGCAACTTCTCAGTCCACCATCTCCCGGAATCGATGTTACCATTTTTAAAGCTTCATGGTATTCCATCATGTAGATCAGTCACAAATGTCTTAGCCACTAGGCTGTCTTTGTGCATCTGGGTTGCTTACAGGTTTAATCTATTACAAATTGTGCTGCTATGAACATAGGTGTTTGTAGGTCTCTTCATCAGGATACCTTTGTTTCCTTTGGGTATATCACCAGGACATAAATTTTAGGATCATAGTTTCTAACGTTCTGATAAATCACATATTTTGAAGTTTGCTTCTTGAAGTAAGTAGATTTTTGCATTGCTCAACACCATTTAGATTTTTTTAATCACTTTAATCTTCAAGAAGTCCAGAACTTAAGGTTGCTAAGGATTTGAGGCCAACTATTGTCAAGAAAAATAGTGGATATGGAACCTATAAAAATAATTTTAAAAAAGTCACCTCATCTAAATCTATAGATGAGCTTTATCGCTATTCATCAAATTCTGAGGCAAATATATGGCTGAGAGCTACTATAGAATAAATAACTTGAGAGCACACAGTTTCCTGTAATATCCCTTATAATATTTAAGTGTTACAAGTCAAACAGCAATATAACAATGAGATAGTCTTTTCTAAATCTGAGGAGTCAAAACAATATTGTGATATCTCACAACTTCTTTTTATTTTACTCATAGTTTTTGACAACTGTGTCAAAAAAGATATTGCATCCAAACCTTTATAAGACGAAAGTTAAACTAAGAAAAAAAAAGTCACATTCCTGTGACTAGATATAGGTTTTACCCTTGATATAACTTATTCAAAAAATCAACTGTTTAATTTTTTGTTGGGTATTTTACTTGAATCACACACTATCCATAAAATAACGTTGATGTTGGAGTTGTTGTTATAAGAGATTCACTGCTCAGGGCTGAAGTTGTCAGATAGGAAGAAGTAAAGAAGAAATAAAGAGATGAGAAGACAGTTGGAAAGATGAAAAAGACACAAGAGAAACTTTCTCCAAAGAGGTAGCAGGTAGTTTCAAAAACTGGGTTTTGCACATTATTTCTATCTTTTTTAAAATATTTATTTATTTATTCCCTTTTGTTGACCTTTGTTATTTTATTGTTGTAGCTATTATTGTTGTTGATGATGTCATCATTGTTGGATAGGGCAGAAAGTAATGGAGAGAGGAGGGGAACACAGAGAGGGGGAGAGAAAGATAGACACCTGCAGACCTGCTTCACTGCTTGCGAACTGACTCCCCTGTAGGTGGGGATCTGGGGGCTTGAGCTGGGATCCTTATGTAGGTCCTTGCACTTTGTGCTGCCTGCACTTAATCCACTGCTCTACTACCTGACTCCCAGTTTTTACATATTAAAAAAGAAAAAAGAGGCACACTATTCAGGTCAGATTTAATATACAGAACTTTAATATTAGTATATGAATGATATACTAATTTAAATGTTAAAAGTGTCAATTGCATCCTCAATTTTCCAATGCTATAGTAATTAAACAATATTCAATCGATACAGTGTGGTATATTGGTTCACTCAGCTTACTGTCACAATGCTAACCTGTTATTTTACTTATTTATTAGAGAGAAGCATTGCATCTGCAATAATGTAAGTGACATTGAAAGTCTCCTTAAGTTTTGCATCCTATGTGTTTTATTGATTTTATTCTACTCAAGGTAGTGGCAGATGACAAGAATGAGTTTGAACCCATAAACACATGCTGGAATTCATAGGACTAGCTGACACTAGTGTCAATTCATTTTGCATCTTGTCATTATTTTATGAGCGTCTTGTATAAGCTGAGACCTTTCATGACAGAGCTGAATACATATGTTGGAGTTGAACATCAGAGAAGCTGAAGTATTTGCAAAGCCAATAATTGTGTCATACTAATGAGATGAGCAAGGAGAGAAGTAGCACTGTGTCTTCTGCATAATGGCTCTTACATCACTTCTGTCTTTCAGACACAGGAATTTCTCTTAATGGGAAATCAGTAGAAAAGGAATTTCTGGAAAATACAGCTTGACCCAGTCAAATGAACAGTTAGGTTAATATTCAAGGCATGCATTGATGTTTATTATTTAATATATTAAAATACAGTGTTTAAATATGACTAGTTTCCAAATCATTTAAAAT
Source organism: Erinaceus europaeus (assembly GCF_950295315.1). Lineage (NCBI taxonomy): Eukaryota > Metazoa > Chordata > Mammalia > Eulipotyphla > Erinaceidae > Erinaceus > Erinaceus europaeus. The sequence goes on from NC_080166.1 coordinate 28,638,209, forward strand.
TTTTTTCTCACATTTTATAAAAATCTACATATATTTTGGATTGTTTGGTGGTACACTCACTGAGTACAAATGTTACCATGCTCAAGAACCTGGGCTCAAGTGCTAACTCATCACTACAGAGCAGAACTTCAGGGTCAGTGAAATAGTGTTACAGATCTCTCTTTTGGCTGTCCCTCTCTCCTTATACCCCTTGCAATGTTTCTTTATTTGTCCAATCAAATAAAGAAAAAAAATGGCCACTGAAATTATCTCTCTCTCTCTCTCTCTCTCTCTCTCTCTATATATATATATATATATATATATATATATATATATATGTGATTTATTGGGGATTGTTCACTGAACATTATATGAAAACACTCAACAACAAAAAATGTGCAGTTATATGCCAAGCTTTCTAACTGTTATAATATTTCACTGGATAATTGTAGGTATGGAAAATACAACACTAAGTGATTTGAAACAATTCAGGGACTATATTTCAGTGATTTTCATTTACACAGAAGTGCTTTTTGACACTGCTTTTTCTTCAAATATTGTCTATGTTTTTCTTGAATTATATATTTATTTCCTCCAGGGTTATCACTGGGGCTCAGTACTGGTACTACAGATCCACTGCTCCTGGCGGCCATTTTTCTCCATTTTATTGGATAGGACAGAGAGAAATTGAGAGAGAGGAGAAGATAGAGAGGGAGAGAGAAAGATAGACAGCTGCAGACCTACTTCACTGCTTGTGAAGCATCTTCTTGCAGGTGGGGAGCGGGGACTCAAACCCGGATCCTTGTGTGTGAGTCCTTGTTTAATACTATGTGGGCTTAACCAGGTACACCACAGCCCAGCCCCCTTCACTATTTTATTTTTACTGAAATAGTGCTCAGCTCCAGTTTATGGTGGTACTGGGGATAGAATCTGTGAGCTCAGAGCCTCAGACATGAAAGTGGTTTGCTTATCTGTTATGCTGTCTCCCCAGTCTTGTATCATTTCTTTATTCAGGAGTTAATGGATATAGTTGTTTACACAAGGATACACTATTTTTTTTTTTCTTTCTGTAATAGGGTCTGCAAAACACTCTCACCCTCAACCATAGTTTTTGTTTGAGTTTGATAGCTAACATGGAAGCAGACAAAAATATTGTCTAGGAAGATTATGTCAGAGTTGAGAAGAGGGCTAGAAAGTTAGATTAGGGCAAAGAGTATCTCCCAAAATTGAGGAAAATCTATAAATAAAATTAACTATTTACCCTATTGACCTGGCCCAGGACCCATATTTATTGATATCTAGCACTGGAGTCTGAGTAACCTCTGAGTCCTTGTCAGTCTGAGCTCATAGTTCATGGTTATAGCTGAGAACATTCTAGGCTTCATTCATTTCAGGACCAGTCATGCTGGAGTGGCAGGTTAAGATGACCCAGCCTCTGAACAGTGGGGTAGTCCCTACCATTGCTACTTTCTAGGAGGACAAGTTTCTGGAGTGGCCTGTGAGAGGGCTTGTGATGACCTTTCTAATGGAATATGCCTGTGCCGGTGGAGAGAGGCATCTATTGGAAGTCTAGGTCCATCCTATCTTTGTGGGAATCCAAGGATTCCCTACAAAGGCCGCAGATGATGGGTGGCATGGTATTGATCAAAAAGGCCATCATAAGTGAGTCAGTCCCTTGCCCTTATTCTGCTTTTATAGTCCTTTCTTTATCTGATGAGGTTAGACTTCCTCCTAGTAGTTAAAACATTGGTTATCATTTGTTGTATCCAAACCAGTATAATTTATCTTTTTAAAAAATATTTATTATTTATTCCCTTTTATTGCTCTTGTTGTTTCATTGTTGTAGTTGTGACTGATGTTGTTATTGTTGGATAAGACAGAGAGAAATGGAGAGATAAGGGGAAGACAGAGAGAGGGAGAGAAAGATAGACACCTGCAGACCTGCTTCATCGCTTGTGAAACGACTCCCCTGCAGGTGGGGAGCCGGGGGCTCAAACCCAGATCCTTATGCTGGTCCTTGTGCTTTGTGCCACCTGTGCTTAACCCACTGCGCTACCGTCCAACTCCCCCCAAAATATCTTTCTTTATCATGAAAAGACTGTTAACTTGAACAACAAAGATGTACTTATGTGTAAAATAAACAAAGTTAAACAAAATTATAGAGGGTCAGGCAATGGGTTAAGTGCACATAGTACAAAGCCAAGGACCAGCACAAGGATCCCAGTTGGAGCTCCTGGCTCCTCACTTGCAGTGGGGCTGGGGGGGGGGGGTTAGAAGAAGGTCTGCAGGCATCTTCTCTCTCCCTCTCCATCTTCCCCATGCCTCTCAATTTCTTTCTGTCCTATCAAAAAAAGAAAGAAAAAAAAAAAGGTTGCAGGAACAGTGGATACACAGTGCTAGCACCAAGTTCCAGCTATAACCCTGGAGGCAAATATATATTTCATATGTAAAATATCTTATTTTTAAGATATTTAAGTGACAAAATGACTCTCATCATGTTTATATCACCGTCGCTGGGCTCAGATGAATCTAATGCCTCGGGTCCCAAATTCGGGTAAGACAAGACCTGCAGGTGAGTAGGAAGAAATGTCACATTACTGTGCCACCTTCTCCAATGTCACCTTGCTCAATCTTACTATCAGGAAAAGATCAGTGCCAGGCCCTGCCCTGTCCCCCGCTGCCAGGCTGCGTCACGTGACATCCTCTGAGAAGGCCACAATCTTGGTGACCTGGTAGTGACACTGCATGAGGCGGTTGGACATATCAGGGTCCGCCCGGAAACAGGAACAGCGGCCTCAAGCACAGACACCATGGGGACACCTGCAGACATGGCCTCTCTCTCTCCCATCCCTAGGGGGCGGGGAGGAGGGAACACACCAGCTTCATGGCCAATTAACAGGCCTGTACCAGCCAGCCGACTTCAAACTGTAGGCCGGGGGGGAAGGCACTTAGGACTTGCAAGTGAGCGGGCAGATTTGTTAATGAAACAGATTTGTTAATGAAAAATCATGGAGCATATATGCTTAAGTCTTAGATATATTTCCTAGATTAATTCTCATAGAATCTTGCAATGCTTTTCATCTGGTTTTTAGTGTTTCCATCCAAATTATTGCCTACTTACTCCTGAAAAAAATTAGATATTTTATTGCACTAAAAATGTTTAATAAAAATACATTTTCCTGCAACACTTCTACTATGTAGGCAATTGCTAATGTAGTTTCACAATATTCTTGTGTGTTTCTATGAAAGTGAACTGTTTTCATCGATAGGAATGACAGTTGAATAAGCAATGTTATCTCTTATATTATAAAATTGGTTACCACTGTCTATGTAAATCCTTAATACCACAAATTCTCCCTAAATATTATATATATATATGAATAAACTCTTTCCTGCAATTCCACAGGATTTTCAACTGGGTAATTTGTTTGTCTTCAATAGAATGGAAATAGCCTGGTAATATCGAATGTACTCCCATGTGCACTGTGAAATCACAGACACTTCGATTAAAGACATGTTTCTTAAGCTGTCATAAAAACATATATATCTCTTGAAGCTAATTTATAGGTCTTTGATATAGATGTGACTGAGGTGGATTTGGATTTCCCATAACTGGCAAATTAATTGAAATGTATTATTAGTAAAAAGATAAATAAGTAAATACAACTTGAGTCTTGAACATTTGTATACCACAATTTCTCCCACTTCTTTAATATGTTTCACCACTAGTCATCACAGAGAGTTGAATGTGGCATTGTCCAGTGATGAATGACCTCTGATAGAACACTATATTAGATGGTGCCTGAAATAATTTTACTGAGAAGGAAAAAGTGCAGACATTATGACACTGGAGTGCTAGCCACAATGCTGAATTATTCCAATTCCTCTGCCTGCAATGAATTTCCTGGGGGACATTACTGTGCACTGAGCCAGAGTCTAAAAATCACAAAAGCATAGTTTTCGGCTTATCTGAACTGGAACACATGGTTGAAATTAAAAGTCAAATTTCTATTTCAGTAAAACTCCAGCAATTATATGTGCACATATGTATACATATATGTATATTCATAAACACACATATTTACATATAAAATATTCATTTTTTTTCATTTAAACTCTTTATAAATTAATGGGGGAATGTAAGTTGACAGTAATCTAGGAATGTAAATTGTCAACTATATTTTGTGTGTGAATTTAGATGGAAGCTTTTATTGTAAATACCTTTTTAAAAAAATGTAAATGCTTTACAGTGCAATCACTGACATATGCATACGATTTCATTATATATAGGCCTTCCAGAGTTTTCTTCCAACCCATCCTCCCCCTCCCTCTGCAGAATTCTTTGCTTTGGTGCAGTATACCATGTCCAGTCCATGTTTAACCTTGTGCTCTCCCTCCCCATCCTTACATTGTTAAGTTTCGCTAATAAGTGAGATCATTTGGTATTTGTCCTTCTATTTTTGCCTTATTTCACTTAGTACAATGTCCTCAAGTTTCATCCAAGAGGTTGTAAAGAAGACAATCACATCATTTATAGCAGCTGAGTAGTATTCCATCTTGTATATGTGTCACAATTTTTTAACCACTCATCTGATGTTGGACATCTGAGTTGCTTCCCGGTTCTTGCAATTACAAACTGTGCTGCTATGAACATAGGTATACACAGATTTCTTCTTATAGGTGTTCCTGTCTTCTTTGGATAAATCCCCAGGAGAGAAATTGCCGTGTCATAAGGTAGGTCTAATTGCTACTGATACCATGAGTCTTCAAAATGTTTTCCATATGTTCAGAGCATTTTGTACTCCCACTGGCAATAAAGAAGTGTCCTTTTTTGCTTCACATCCTCTCCAACACTTGTGATTTTTGTTCTTTTTATGTATCACAGGTGTAAAATGACATCTCACTGTTGACTTTATTTGCATTTCTCTGATGATTAATGACTTTGAGTACCTTCTCATATACCCTCTGGATCTCTTTCTTGATCAAATGTCTACCCATATCCTGGCCCCATTTTCTAATGGGGTTGCTTATTTTTATGGTTCTTGGTTTACTGAGACCTTTGCATATTTTTTCTATTAATCTTTTGTCTGATGTGTGTTGTGTAAATACCATCCACACTGTTGGGTGTCTCTCTGCTTGAGTAATAGTATTATTCGCTATGAAGAAGCTTTATAGTTTGATGTAGTCCCATTGGTTTATTTTTATTATTATTTTTGTTGTTGGATTTGAATCTTTGAAGGATTTTTTTAAAGCATAGGTCATGAAGTGTCCTGCTAATTTTTCTTCTGTGTATTTGATAGTTTCTGGCATAATGTCTATGTCCTTGAATGGAAAGTCTCTATATAGCCATGAGTTCATATTATACAAAATTTATCATTGGTATAAAGCATTTGTTGTGCTATACAGTGTTATTATTGTACATATTTATATAGTAAAATGTAATACTACATAAAATAACACACACATATATATATATAATATATTTACAGAAAAATAATTCTTCTTCATGAAACATACCCAAATGTCACTGTATTATTAACAAACATTTTATATATCCCCCAATGCTATTACAAACTAATTCTATCATGGAGTTGTAGTAAGGCAGTTCTTACTAGTGGCAGTCATTTTAAGTTCTTAGTATTCTTCCATATTTTTTTATTGTGATCTGTTGAGAATCCACTATGCTTTCTTGACTATAAATAAGAGAAAGTCTGTGCTGTGTGTTCATAATTAGCATATGGCTGACGTTATCAGCATATGACAGGTGTAAAATAGGACGTAAACTAGAGAGAAACTGTGGGAACTGGAAATCACTTAAGGAAGGGTCTGACAGAAATTGCTCCTTTTGCCTTTTTTGTTCTTTCCTGCTTAATACCCTTGGTTCCTAGTCTCTTGTGCCCACTGCTCCCACAACCTACATGTCAGAGAAGCTGAATGCCAGTGCCAGTGAACAACTTTTAAGGATTCATGGCATATCTTTTCTCTCCTGTCTATTTTCCCTACCCCAATTTTATTTTTTACTTAGTTATATTATTTATTGAAGAGAGACAGAAATCAAGAGGGAAGAAGGTGAAGATAGATAGATGATAGATAGATAGACAGACAGACAGACAGACAGACAGACAGATAGATAGATAGCTGAATGCCTGTAGCACTGTTTTACTACTTTGAAGTTTTCCTCAAGCAGATGGGGACAGGGACTTGAACCTGGTTCCTTGTACACTGGAATGTGTGTACTAAAACTGGTGAGCCAACACACAGCCCCTTCCCCAACTACGATTTTTAAAAGTCCAATAAATCTGCTATTATTTTTTTTTCTTTTTACCTCCAAGATTATCACTGGGGCTTGGTGCCTGCACCACAAATCCACTGCTCCTGGCAACCATCTTCTCCATCTTCTTATTATTGTTATTGATATTGTTGTTGTTTAATAGGATAGAGAGAAGTCAAGAGAGGAGTGGAAGACAGAGAGGGGAGGGGAAAAAGACACCTACAGACCAGCTTCACAGGTTATGAAGACACCACACTATAGTTGGGGCAGCAAGGAGGTCAGACCAGGTCCCTTACATCTGAGCTTAATCCAGTCCACTAACACTTGGCCCCTAGTTCTGCTATTTTTTAATCCTGGCAAAAAAAGAACTGTCTATTATTCTTACTGCTACTTCTACTTCTACTGCTACTTCTACTACTATTGAGCCTAAATTTTCACTGATATTCACATCAAGCAATGTAGAAAAGGGGACTACATCCCATAGAAATATTTAAAGTTCCAGATACCAGTGAGATGCTGACCAGACTTCCCTGGACAGATGACCCCATCAATGTGTACTGGGGCTCCACTTCCTCAGAGCCCCACCCTACTAGGGAAAGAGAGAGGCAGACTGGGAGTATGGATTGACCAGTCAATGCCCATGTTCAGCGGGGAAGCAATTACAGAAGCCAGACCTTCCACCCTCTGCAACCCACAAAAACCCTGGATCCATACTCCCAGAGAGATAGAGAATGGGAAGGCTATCAGGGGAGGGGGTGGGATGTGGAGATCGGGTTATGGGAATTGTGCGGAATTTTACCACTCTTATTCTATGGTTTTGTTAATGTCTCCGTTCTTAAATTAAAAAAAAAAAGAAGAAAAAAGAAATATTTAAAGATCAGGTCTTGATATGGATTATCCTCAACAATTCTGTCTAAACTCTATTTTCCATTCATACATGTGACTTCTCATGGAAAAGGAGGTGGGAAGTAATTTAGAAGCTCCATGGGTGGTAGGAGATAGTGCCTTCTGTAGAATGTATAACTCCCATCAACAAAGACTTAGATTCTAGTCTGAAGATTACATGGGAGTATATCAGCACCAGGGAAATATCTATAGATGGTAGAGAAGGTCTCTATGACTTCTCTCTTTCTTCCTCTCTCTTGTGCTCTATTTAAAATAGATGCTTTAAAAAAAAAAGGAGAATGAAAAAATCAATCCTGAACCAGTAAAATCATGCATGCAGTTCAGTGTCTCATATACACATGCTAGAAGTTGCAAGATAAATAAATATGTGAATAGTTGAGGATTATAGTTCTCCACCATGATAGGCTGCCTTTTGTCAAAAATATTATTACAGTATTCAAAATCATATGCTCTGCCAATTTGACTCATTCTTAATAGAAGATGTATTTTTTATTTCATTTTAATATAGATGAGCTTAATGTCTTTATTTTATAATGGAAATCCTGGCTTACTTTGATCATCTTTGTTTTATTAGAGTACTTGATAATTATATTTTTATTTTATTGAGGAAAATGAAAAATTATTAGGGAGAGAGATTAAAGCTTATAATGAAATTTAAAAACTGATGACTAGTTCTAAAACTGGACTTCAGACAAGAATATAATCTAGACATGCTAGATAATAGTATGTTTGGACAACTAGCCTTTGTTTTTATTTCATGTTGAATAATTGCTCAGTGTTTTGAGGTAATTACCTATCTATTGCAGGTAGAATTCCAGAATAACAGTGTAAATAATACACATGCTTGGACTTAAACCTGGTTTAATTATCTTAAATATCATAAGCACATTTTTTCCTATATTCATTTTTTCAATTTTTTTATATTTATTTATTCATTTTCCCTTTTGTTGCCCTTGCTGTTTTTCTTTTATTGTGGTTGTAGTTGTTGTTGATGTCATCGTTATTAGATAGGAAAGAGAGAAATGGAGAGAGGACAGGAAGACAGAGAGAGGGAGAGAAACATAGACACCTGCAGACCTGCTTCACCGCCTGTCAAGTGAGTCCCCTGCAGTTGGGGAGCTGGGGTTTGAACAGGGAACATTATGCAGGTCCTTGCACTTTGTGCCACATGCACTTACCCCACCACGCTACTGCCCCATTACTCCCCTGTATTCATTTTCTACAAATCAGTGGTTATGGTGTATTGTAAAGTTCAAATAAAGTAGCTTTCTTTACTTCAGGATTAGGAGAGAGTGGCAACACATGTAGGACAACACCACGCATAGAAAGTCCTCTGGTGCTATGGTGCTTCTATGTGGTGCTGGGGTATGTTCTCTACTAGGTAAGCAGACTCCTGACCTTAATAGTCTCCATTATTTTATTTTATTTTTTATTTATAAAAAGGAAACACTGAAAAAAATATAGGATAAGAGGGACACAACTCCACACAGTTCTCACAATTAGAACTCCATATCCCATCTCCTCCCCTGATTGCTTTCCTATTCTTTATCCCTCTGGGAATATGGACCCAAGGTCATTGTGGGATGCAGAAGGTGGAAGGCCTGGTTTCTGTAATTGCTTCCCTGCTGAACATGGACATTGACAGGTCGATCCACATTCCCAGCCTCTCTCTCTTTCCCTAGTGGGGCAGGTCTCTGGGGAAGTGGGACTCTAGGACATATTGGTGGGGTTGTCTGCCAGGGAAGTCTGGTTGGCATAATGATGCCTGAAAGAAGAGATAACATATAAAGCCAAACAAATCGTTGACTAATCGTGAACCTAAATGTTGCAATAGTGCAGATAAAGCTTTGGGGATCTCCATTTTGTAGATAGTTAGTAGGCCTATTTTAGTTATATTCCAAAGGGCCTGTGACTAAAAGTAGTCTCCATTTTGAAGGGTATGGAGAGTCACTACACTGAATAATTAGAGAGTGTTGAAGAATGTAGTCTTAACTTAAATACATACGGAATTCATTTTATACTGCTTAGTCTGAATTTCTCCAAGAAATGATGAGCAGTCTATTATTTCATTGAACCCTTTGGGGAGAAATATTTTGCTACCATTTTCATACTATGGTTTTTTTTTTTTACTTCTGTTCCCTGCGATGTGAATTTTATTATTAGTTTTCTTTTGCAGATGGGTCCAATTGAACTTAGGTTAGGTAAATAATTCATTCAGGGTCACTTTCTCAGAGACACAGAAGTGTGAATTTCAGTTTGTTTCCTTTTGAGTCAACTGGTTCCAGTGAACATGGAGGACAGCACCTTCATATTATTCTAAAAGCTAACCCACTGCAATTCACATACAGCAGGTGACTCCTCAAGTCTTAGAGGATTTTGAAGAAATATTACATTCAGGATGCCTAAGCTATGTTTTACCCAAAGCCAGCCCAGAGGCTCATGATCACACCCCCACAGTCTTACAGAATTATTTTATCTCACAACTGATTTTTCTGGTTCGACCAAAGATGGGGGAAACAAAAACAAACAAAAATAAAAATGACAGAATTTGAGAGAAAATATACTTGTATTCCTTGGAACACAATGCAGGGCTTGTCTTGATTAGGAAAGTTCTCTTTCATGGTTACATTCTTGTGGGACAGAATCTCTGCTGGATCCATCAATAGATTTCTAAAGAAACAGTTAAAGACCAGATCATTTTGGAATATCAACATCCAGGACAGCCAGGGTAGACTGTGGACAGTCAAATTACCTTGACCACAGGGCAGCCAGACTTGTTCTTACTGGAGGGAAAGGAAATTTGAAATGAAAGCATAGGGGGAAAACTGGCTGTTCTCCAGTACTTCACTCTGCCTCCCTGACTCCAACACATTTATGCTGATTTCTTCATCTCTATCTTCTGCACCACTTTGGAAGTCAAAACAAAAGATCAGACAGAAGAGTGAAGGGATGTAAACATACAGAGGCTATTTTGTCCCTTTAAAGATTAGACACAATGGCCAAAGAGCTAACATAGCAAGTAGAGCATTGGGTTTGCTTGCCTGAGGTCCTGAATACCATATTGTCAGGAAATGAATAGGAAAAAACCCAGATGGACACAGATACTGCTGAACCATGCCAGAACATGTTTCCTAGGCAAATATGTTTTACATGCTACTGGGGGGGGGAAATCTATGCATGGGGAGATGGGAGTGTTAACAGGTATAGGTGTGGTCTTGAAAAGAGGTAATGGTGGGGCTTGACAGTTTATAAGGAGCTGTTTGGGGCCTCAAGTCTTCAACATGTGAGCAAATGGCTCTCTCTCACAGCCCATGTGTACTCCAAGCATGCGGGTATACTCAATTTTCCTGAATGAAGTTTAAAGTTCCTGAATATCATTCTTCTTCCTCAATTCTTTTTTGAGTTTATGTGTGATGAATCTTTAACCATATGGGAAATGAACTCAGCCACACTCCCCCAATATATTACATAACATCCGTGTGCCAGGGTATGGCTGTTTCCCTCTTCCTTTTTTTCTTATTTATTTATTTATTCATTTATTTATTTACTTACTTATTTGTTTGTTTATTTATTTTTAGTGTTTTTATTGATGCCATTGTTGTTGGATAGGACAGAAAGAAATGGAGAGAGGAGGGGAAGACAAAGAGGGGGAGATAAAGACAGACACCTGCAGACCTGCTTCACCACCTCTGAAGCAACTCCCCAGCAGGTGGGGAGCCAGGGGCTGGAACCAGGATCCTTATACCAGTCAGTGCGCTTTGCGCCATGTGTGCTTAACCCACTGCACTACCACCCAACTCTCCTGTTTCCCTCTTTCTCCTTTACCAATAAGCGAATCAATCTGATTTTTAAATGTGGTAAACCTCCTTTTGTTATCCTTCTAACCAAATGAGAAAACTGCCAGAGCAGTGAAAGAACACGCTTGTAAGACCTTGGTCCCACAATTAAATAAACAATTAAGATAACTCACATTGGAGGTGAAATGCATGAGCAGAAGATCTAAACAGACACATCTCCAAAGAAAGCATACACATTGACCATGAGGCTCATGAAGATGTTTATCATCTCTTACTAGTAGAGAAATGCAAATCAAAATTTCAAGGACATGTCACCTCACACCTGGGAGAATGTCTGCTAGCCAACAGATATAAATCAAGAGGTACTGGCAAGTCCATGGAGAGAAGGGAACTCTTTTTTTTTTTATTTATTTATAAAAAAGGAAACACTGACAAAACCATAGGACAAGAGGTGTACAACTCCATACAGTTCCCACCATCAGAACTCCATATCCCTTCCCCTCGCCTGATAGCTTTCCTATTCTTTATCTCTCTGGAAGTATGGACCCAGGGTCATTATGGGATGCAGAAAGTTGAAGGTCTGGCTTCTGTAATTGCTTCCCAGCCAAACATGGGCACTGGCAGGCTGATCCATACTCCTTCCTTCTCTTTCTCTTTCCCTAGTGGGGCAGGGTTCTTGGGAATAGGAGATGCAGGACACATTGGTGGGGTTGTCTGGTTGGCATCATGCTAGCATCTGGAACCTGGTGGCTGAAATGAGAGTTAACTTATAAAGCCAAACAAGTTGCTGACTAATCATGAACCTAAAGGCTGGAGTAGTGCAGATGAAGAGTTTGGAGGGGGGTCTCTGTTTTGTAAGTAGCTAGTAGGCATATTTTAGTTATATCCCAAAGGCCTGTGGCTATGCTATTAGCTCAGATCTATAGGGATGCAGAGGCCACATAGGCTCCTATGCTGAATATGGGCCTCAGATCATATTAAATTCTTGAGGTTTACAGTCAATATTTATATACCTTTCCCATATTTAGGAGCTACTCTCTTTCCTGATCCAGCTTTCTGGTCCTTTTTTTGCCATGACATCATCTCCCCAGACAATAACTTGGATCTACCTGCATATCAGTTTTCAGGCTCAGGGGAAAAATAAAAAAAAAAAAAGATAGAGAAGGGAACTCTTACACATTGTTGGTGGGATGTAAATTGGCACAGCTACTATAGAAAGCAGAATGGGTATTCTCAAAAAATGAAAAACATATTTTATATAATCTAGTTATCCCATTTTTCAGTTTTTACCTGAAAAGTGCAAAAACACAACAACAAAAAGTCATAAGGGTATGCACACTATCATATCCATGGCACCATTGTGTACAGGGATAAGAACTGGAGGGCAGATATGTGGCCATCAGCTGGTGAATGGGTAAAGAAAATAGGATACAGCAACACCATGGGACACTATAAAGAAAGATGAGAATCTGGGTTAAACTAGACAGTATCCTGCTGAGTGAAGTCAGCCAAGTGGAGAGAGACAAACACCCTGTCATTTCACGCATGTGTGTCATCTCAAATAAAGAAGCAAACAGATGAACTAAACCAAACAATAATAAACTTTTGGCCAATTAGTGGGGACCAGAAATGAAGAGGAAAAAAGACAGAAGGGAACAGGCAAGGTGCAGAAAAGAGACACAAGTTGACCTTTAATAATCCAGAGTACTATCATAAAATATGTTCATATATATAACACTATGATACTTGAATTTAAAAAAAGAAGAAAAATGTTACATGCACATGTGTAGACGAGACTTCATTTTTTTTTTCCTGACAAGACCTCAGCTAGTGTCAGCTATTTTTATTATTCCTTCTTATTGCTTCCATTTCCTTCAGATACTGGGGCTATCCCTACTGTCATTGTTTTTTGGTAGAGCCAAGGTCCTGAGAGGGTCCACAAGATGCTGTTCCTGATGGAAGTGACCAGTGGTAGTGGATAGAGAGACCCTTTAGAGGTCAAGGTCCATCATATGTGTATGGAAATTCAAGGGTTCCCAAATTAGGACCCCAGATAATCAGATGGTGTGATATTGACCAAACAGGTCATTATTCAGTGGGTCAGTCTCTTGCTCTTATTCAACTTTTGTAGTCCTTTCTTTATCTGATTATTTAGATTTTCTCTCAGTTGTTTAGACATTGAGTATCATGTGTTGAACCCAACCAGAGTTAGGTTTTGAGGATCTGTCATCTTTTACAGTCTGTGAAATCCACAGTAGGATTTCAGTAACAGCACCAGTAGCCATCTGGTTGAAGTCAACAAAGTTGGTAGAGTTGGTAGAGCAGTAAGGAATAATAGAGAAGGAATTTCAAGAAGTATGGGCATGTCCGAGAGGCCCAACAACTAGGAGAAATACAGGTCTTTAAGAGAATGCAAAGAGATTATTATAGTCTTAGAGAGAGTTAAAACACCAATAATTATTGTATTATTAATTGTACTCCTCTTATCCAACAGTCTTTTTGATCATTATTAAAACAATAAAAAAGACATTATTCCAAAGTTAGGAAAAATAAAAGGATAGATGACAGAAAAAGGGAGAGAAGTATATTAAAAAGAAACCCAGAATCTACCTGAGAGATTTCCAAGTAACCAAAAGTAAAACAATTTGAGTGATGAAACATTGTTATTTTTATATATAAAAATAAAATTTTAAACATATAAAGATGATGTGGAACTAATTGGAATATGAGAAGTGAAACCAAGACTGGGTGAAATGGAAATAGAAATATGTTTAAAAGTCAACTTACACTGATTTTTACAGTACAAAATGCTATCATCTACTATGAGAGACCCCATCTCTATGGTTGTTTATCTAAACATGAACTTCAACATTTTATGTGTGCTAAACCATTCTCACCTATGAAGATTGCTAGTTTAAAACTCAGGGTTTTAATCCATATTGACTCTGCAAAATTTCTACATAAATAAAAATAATGATTCCACAATTAGCAAAAATAATTTTTTAAATTATTATTTATTTTCCCTTTTGTTGCCCTTGTCTTTTTATTGTTGTTTTAGTTATTATTGTTATTGTTATTGATGTTGCCATTGTTAGATAGGACAGAGAGAAATGGAGAGAGGAGGGGAAGACAGAGATGGGGAGATAAAGATTGACACCTACAGACTTGCTTCACTGCCTGAAAAGGGACACCCTTGTAGGTGGGGAGGCAGGGCTGGAACCAGGATCCTTACTCAGATCCTTGAACTTTGTGCCACATGAGCTTAACCCACTGTGCTACTGCCCTACTCCCAACAAAAATAATTTTTAAACATCTATGATATGGCAAATACCTTTAGAGATACTTTTCTATGAGTGGCTTTTATATATGTCTGTAGATGTATTTACTTTGACATATTTTACAACTTGTGAAGCTTCCCCCTGCAGGTGGTAGTTGAAGGCTTAAATCTGGGTCTTTACACACTGTACTGTGTATGCTTGACCATGTGTGCCACCATTTGGCCCTTATGTGTGTTAATTTTGTAAACAAAGGGCTATTAATTTTATTAAAAAATAATAGTTAATCAAAGAGTTAACCAACATAAAATTTAAATATAGGTCTACAAATAGCAGTATCTTATTTGAGCAGAAGAAAATAAATAAAAATTAGTTCTAGTTATTACTCAATTTCCATGGAAACTAGAAATATATATTTATAGAAATTTTGATACATTATAAATATCAGATCATACCATTATCTGCAGATGTGCCAGGACTGTCCAACTTTGCCAACATTATCTAACTATTTCTTTTTTAAATATTTATTTTATTTACTTATTCCCTTTTGTTGCCTTTGTTTTATTGTTGTAGTCGTTGTTGGATAGGACAGAGAGAAATGGAGAGAGGAGGGGAAGACAGAGAGGGGGAGAGAGAGATAGACACCTGCAGACCTGCGTCACCGCCTGTGAAGCAACTCCCCTGCAGATGGGGAGCCGGGGGCTCGAACCTGGATCCTTACTCCGGTCCTTGAGCTTTGCGCCACCTGCACTTAACCCACTGTGCTACCGCCCGACTCCTCCTATTTCTAAAGCAAGTGAATTCATGTTGAAAAAATGGCACAAAGTGAAAAATTCAATGTTTCTTCCTGCATCTAATTTCTTCTAAAAATTTTTTTTGGTACTGAACAGATACAATTTAATTATTATTTAAGATTTAAAATATGGTACTACATAATGAAATCTCCCTTTCTATGGAGAGAAAGGACTAAATTTTGATAATATTGGAAGTGCAAGGTAGCTCACCTGTAAGAGTACCTACCTTACTTTGTAAGAGACATATATTTAAGTCCTGCCCTGACCTCACTGACATTATAGCTTTAGTGCTATGATGTCTCCCCTTTTCTCCCTTTTTCTTGATTTGAAAGTGTTCGCATTGAACAGGTGAAGCCCCTGTAGTGACAAAATGGAAACTGATAATTGTATTGATGTTTCAATGGCAAATTTATAGTACTATGCTATTTTATATTATTGTGAGGCCTTGTATGAATCATCACATAACAAAGGTAAGGAAAGATGAAATTAGTATTAAATAGCTCGAGAATAATCTCAACTACTGCTATAATATAAAAGAGGGGAGTGGTCTTAAATAGTAAATGCAAATTCAAATATCTAGTCCTGCAGTAATTAAGATTAGGAAGGGAGAAAGAGATATTTCTGTTCATAACTGCTTGTTACCTATTTTTCTTAACTTCTCAGATACATGAAGCTATAGAGAAAAAAAAACAGCAAAGATTATTATGCTAACTATATAAATCAGTTAGTTACATAAGTATATATGTAGGTAAATTAAGTATTAATCACATTTTTCCCTTTTCATGTCACTTATATCACAGATGGTCTCTGTTTCACATACAACCTACTCAGGAAATAAGACATTTGTACAGAAACATAACATGTATTACTTCTCTCATATAATTAGCACAATATTAAGATATCACATAAATTGTATTGTAAAGTCACTAAAATCTATTGTCATTCTTTGAATTACAACTCTTCCCCCTTAAACTATGAGGGAAGTAAATAAACAAATAAACTTCTCTGTTCTTACTCTTCAACTTTAGAATTCTATGCTTAGATGACTCTGCATCAAATTACTTTTAGCCATTATGCCACTTTTCTTGTTTAATATACAACTATTTCACCAGGCTGTATCCCTATACAATCTTATCACTGAGTTATTTTTGAAACTGCCATATCCTTTTAATTTGTGCAAGCTTGTTTATATCCGTTTCAACCTTTGTTAATACCAAAGTGGCAGCAACAATCCAGGTTATCAGCCTTCCTGAACTGAGGAAAGTGGTCTCCTTAGCAACAGAAGCACTGTTGAATCTCTCAGAATCCCTGTTCTTCCCACTCAAAATTCCTGAGGCTGAGATATGTGCACTGGAAAACTTGTCTTTTCATTTTGATTTTTTTTTTGTTTGTTTCTATGTGCCCTGGTAAGTTACAGTGGTGGGAGTTTGCTGACAATGGCTGTTCACATAGTTCAAAAGGCCAACCTGTCTATATACCTTAGGTTCATTACTACTGTTTTCAATTAATATTTCATATTACACACCCTAAACTACTCCTCCTATATTCTCCAAAGTCCTTAGCAGTCAGTAATATGGTAATAACTGGAAATCCAGCCAGGGCAAGTAGAAGTTCTGTAAGTACAAATGACAAAATGTGGCTCAGTTGTCACCCCCAGGCTTTTTCTTCAGCCAACATTCATAATTCAAGAGGCTCAGTAATATTAAAGGCCAATGTGCCTGACTGCTTGAGAAAATTACTGTCATATTTTAGCTTATGATTTTTTAAAATTATTCATTTGCTTGATTGTTTAAATTCATTGCTATCTTTTTTTCTTGAAAATTTACCTGAACATATTCAAATATTCCACCTGTATTATGATTTGTAAAAGCAATTAAAAAATCACTCATCTATTTTCTCCTTTTTGAATGGTCTCTCAAGAAACCTAAGCAGTATGTTCAGATTTTAACTTGACAATTCTAAAATTTCTTGAAGGACTCCTATTTTAAAGGTGTCATTTAAGAGTTTAAAATTTAAAAAAAAACATATCTTTATAAATATATAAATTTTGTTAAGTGGTTGAATATTTCCTGGAAAAATAAAATACCATGAACAGAGATAAAATTGATTCACCACATATTGCTGTGGTGTTTTTCCTCTGATTAAATTAGGTTTATGGACTTTAAGGTGGAATATCTTAAAAGTAAAATCCTTTTGCAATTCAATTTCCTTAGCCTGTAGATCTATATTTTCTTTGTTCCAGTACCACATAGTTTTGATTACTATAAACATGTAGAACAGACTGTAATCAAGAACTATGAGGACTGTGAGTTTGTTCTATTTCTGAATAAACATCTGTATCATTTGGTTTGTTTTCCTAAATAAATTCAATGGGACTGACAAGGATTGCACTAAATTTATATATATTTCTCTTGGGTGAATGGTTGGTTATTGTTTTGGTGTCTTTATTGGCAGATTAATGGTTTATAGTTAACAGTAAAACACAATAGTTTGTACATGCATAACATTTCTTAGTTTCACACACAAAATTCAGCTCCCGAACCCTCCCTACCCCACAACAGTCTTTTACTTTTGTGCAATACACCAACTCCTGTCCAAGTTCTGCTTAGTATTTTCTCTTCTGATCTTGTTTTTCAAACTTCTGCCTATGAGTGAGATCACCCCATATTTATACTTCTCTTTCTTACTTATCTCACTTAACATGATCTCTTCAAGCTCCATCCAGGATGGAGTGAAGAAAGTGAATTCACCATTATTGATAGCTGAGAAGTATTTTGTTGTGCATATATACCACAACTTTATCAGCCACTTATCTGTTGTTGGACACCTGGGTTGTTACCAGGTTTTGGTTATTACAAATTGTGCTGCTATAAATATGGTTAAACACAAATCTTCCAGCAGTGTAGGAGGGTTCCTTTGTCCCCACAGCCTCTCCAGCATTTGTTGCTGCTAACTTTTCTGATGCATGGCATTCTCACAGGAGTGAAGTGGTAGTCATTGTTGTCTTTATCTGCATTTTCTCACCACCAATGACTTTGAACATTTTTTTCATATGTTTGTTGGCCTTTTGGATCTCTTCTGAGATCAATAATATTCTGTTCATATCCTTTCCCCATTTTTGGATGGCATCATTGGTTTTCTTGTTGCTGAGTTTGATGAGTTCTTCCCATATTTTGGTTATTAGATTCTTGTCTGATTTATGGCATGTAAAAATCTCCTATTCTGTTGGAGATCTATTTATTTATGTGGTGCTTTCTTTGGCTGTGCAGAAGATTTATAATTTGATGAAGTTACATTGGTTTATTTTTTATTTAGTCTTGTTTGTAATTGGATTTGTTTCATTGAAGATGTCTTTAAAGTTTAGATGGAGGGAACTGGGCACATCTGGTTAAGCACAGTGGGGGCAAAGTGCAAGGACTAGAGTAAGGATCTCGATTCAAGCCCCAGGCTCCCCATCCGCAGGGGAGTACCTTCACAGGCAGTAAAGCAGGTCTGCAGATGTCTATTTTTCTCTCTCCCTCTCTTTATTCCCCTCCTCTCTCCATTTCTCTCTGTCCTATACAACAATGATGACATCAATAACAACAACAATAACTACAACAACAATAAAAAACAACAAAGGCCACAAAAAGGAAATAAATAAATATTTTTTAAAAAATAGATGGAAAAGAGTGTTGCCAATACTTTCCTCTAAATATCTGGTAGATTATGGTCTAACATCCAAGTCCTTGATCCATCTGGAATTTATTTTTTGTTTAAAGAACCCTCAGGACTTCTTGAACCTTTACGTCCTGTTCTCTAAAGTAGAAAAGAATATAGCTATTATATCCTGTAGATATAAAAGCTTTCTCCCCCTCCATCTCTTTTTTCCTCTGATAAGCCAATAATGGATATATCACATTTTTGAAGTCATCCCACGTATCTCTGTTGTTGTTTTCAGTATCTCTTAATCTCATTTTGGGATGTCTTACTTTTTTTTAGTTGCCTCTAATTTGTCGTCTCATCCTCGATCTTGTTAATTCTGTCTTCAGCCTCATTTATTCCATTATCTCTTCCCTGTACTGTTTTCTGTAGTGCATCTATAACTTTTTATATAAATTATCTTTATTTATTTATTGGATAGAGATAGGCAGAAATCAAGAGGGAAGGGAGGAGATCAAGAGAGAGAGAAACAGAGACATCTGAAGCCCTGCTTCACCACTTGTGAAGTTTTCCCCCTGCAGGTGGGGACCAGAAGCTAGAACCTGGGTCTTCGTGCACTGTAACGTGTACACTTAACTAGGTGCACCACTACCTGGCCCAACAGTTCATCTGTTTTGTTACCCTGTTCTGATACTGTATTAGTTTGTTCAGCTAGTTGTGGTCTTAGCTCAGCTATTTCAGTTTTCAGCTCTCAAATTACCTTGAGACAATTAGTGTTTTCTTTCAGAGTCTCATTTGATGTTTCCCCATTTCTGATGATATTACTTTCACAAGTTTTCCTCACTCCTATGACTAATGCTTCAATTAGTTTGTGGATGTTTTCCTCATTCTTATGTGCTTCTACTTTTTGTGGGTTTTTATCTGGTATTTTGTCCTGGTTCATTTCTCCAATGTTTCTTCTTGGTTTAATCATTATATATGGTGTGTTATAAGGTCTCTTTATCAATACTTTTCTATCTCCTAATTACACTGGCCTGGATTGATTAGTGTCTAAGTAAGGTATTTAAAGAATTCAAAGTTGTGGATATTAAGAATTCTTTCAAAGTTATCCCAGTCCCTGAGGTGAAGTATAGTGGCTATTAATCCCTATTATGTTATTTATCTTCCCTGCAGTCTATGGGAACCTGAGGTTTTTTTTTTTAACTATAAGTAGATATTTTATCTTAATCATTCAATCTTAAGAGATAAAACAGGGTGGTGTAGATAATAGCACACTTGTTATGGAAAGAGACTCTCAAGCCCTGAGACTCCAAAACCTTGGGCCCAATTCATTGCACTGCCAGCAGTCAGAACTAAGCCTAGCCTCAGTCCCTGGCCCTGTGATTTATTTTTCTAAATAAATCTTGTACCCTGTACCTTCAGGGGTGATTACTCACTGTGTCTTTCAATTAATCAGGAGAATTATTTGGAAAGGCTCCCACTATATAGCCCCACCTCCAGACCACTGGGCTTGCAGATCTCCTGAGTTGCCTGGTCAGTTCTCTGCTCCCCTCCTCCCCATATCAGTACAAGGCCTCCCTGCTGCTGCTTCAAATCTCCAGGTGACAGTAGCAATGAAGACTCACAGTTGCATTTGGTGAACCTTAGGTGAGCCTCTTTGGTGAGCCTCTTCTTCTTCAGCAGTCTTTTTGTTGATAAAACTTAGACCAGAGGTGGTGCCCCAACTTGCAAACTGCCGGACTGTTATTGGCTGTTCCTACTAGATTGGTTGGTTATTTCAATAAATCCTTTAGCACATTTCTTTCTCTCTCATCTCTCCTCCTCCTCACCCTCACTCTCTCCTCCTCCTCCTCCTCCATCTCCTCTTCTGCCCCCTCCTCACAGAACACTTCTGCTTCAAATAAAAGAACACTGTTCTCCAGCTATTTGACTGATTTCAGTAAACTTATGAATATAAACATAAATATAAAATATAGTACAAGATCTATATGTTTGTGAGAATTAACAACAAAGCCCCTTTGTTTATGCACTATGTTTTGTTCTTAAATCTTACTGAATTCTTTATTTTTTTAGGTGAGAATCTTCTTCTCTCCCTCCTCCTCACTCTATTCTGGTTGTTTTATGTTTTTGTAATACAGTTGGGCTTTTTATCATGATATGCTTTCTAGCCTGAGATCACCTAGCTTTTTATTTTATTTTATTTTTGACACCTGCAGACCTGCTTCACTGCCTGTGTAGCATCTTCCCTGCAGGTGGGGAGCCGGGGGCTTGAAGTAGGATCCTTATGCCAGTCCTTGCACTTTGTGCCACATGCACTTAACCATCTGCACTACCTCCTGACTTTATTTTATTTGCATTCATTAAGGTTTGTACTTTGTGTTGGAAAGTTCTAGGAATTTGGACAAGTATAATGTATTCACAATGTATCCTTATCCTAGGCTACAGGACATTTTCACTTTTTACTACCTAAAGCCTTCTGTGTTTAGCATATTCAATCCAATTAGTTATTTCTTCTCTCTCCCACCCTCCACCAACTTCTGGAAGATACATAAAGGGTAAAAATAAAGTGAAACATGGACTAGATTTGGAAAATTGCACTAAAGCAAAGAACTCTAGGTGAAGCTGGGAAGAAGAGTGGAGAGGGCTATTGGGGCCATGGTGAATGACGGTTGAAAAGGACCAGAATTGGGAATCAGAGTGTTTTGCAGACACCTATTATGAGGAGATGAGAAATTGTGCCTATGTATCAACAATTGTACTATAAACCATCTCTCTTCCTCTTTCTCTCTCTCTCTCTCTTTCCTTCTCCTCCTCTTCTTTCTTCTTTCTTCTCCTTCTCCTTCTTTTTCCTTCTCCTTCCTATCTCTATCCCTATCCTTCTCTTAACCAGAGCACTACTCAGCTTTGGTTAACATCTGTGAGGGGGACTGAACCTAGGATTTTGGAGCCTTAGGCATGAGAATCTCTTTACATTACATAACCATCATGCTATCTACTTCTGCCCTACTATAAACCATTTGTCCTTCAATGAAAGTAAAGAACAATTTGTATGAAGACAAAATAAATTTAAAAAAATAATAAAACTTATGCTATCCAGATTTTGGCTTTTCATAAAAAAGGTATGGTGTTTAGACTACCTGTGTCTGGTAGAACTACTCATCTTAGTCAGCCTTCCTCAACAGTCCAGTGTCCAATTCTATTTATGACATACATACCTGTCATGAGTATATTATTTCAGCTGTAATAAAAAGGGAAGGTTTTTCTTGTGTATGTGAAGAAGAATGTGAGTCAGATAACAACTGACTCCTTATGAATTCAATTTCAATATTTTCTTAGTTGAACCTTCTGGGTATAATATGTAGCCAAGTATACCTCTAGAAAATAATAAGTCTGTCTCATTTGTAATATTTATATACCTTTTATCTTCGTGAACATGCCAGTATACTGTAAAGCAATACAAATATTAGCAAGTATTCTTGTCTTTTTTACACATCATTTCTTACCAGAAAAATGGCAGCGGATTCGTAAAGAGGTACCAAGATTCCACTATTATTCTATATATTCAATTCTCTACATAATGTGTTGACGCTGTGGGATTTCTCTCCTCTTTGTCTCTTACTGTCTCTCACCATTTAGAGGAAAGACAATATGGTTCCTAGAAGTAGAGATTTATTTAAAGTCAATCAAAAGATTTATTTATTTTTAATTTAAAATTTATTTAAAATCTATCTTGTACTTTTAGCTGCTCTGCTTAATATCATTAGCAACTATGGATTTTATGTCAGTGACAGTCACCATAATGATTCCAAAGTTTCTGTAACAGTATTGCTGCACAAGAACACTAAAAGGTTGTATTAATAATTGTCAGCTAGCTGCTACATCGGATCTGGTATCCAGGTTCTAGTCCTGCCCTTACCACAGCTTTGGTGCTTTGGTGTTTTTTCTCTTCTCCTCAGTCTCTCTTTCTCTATATCTCTCAATCTGAAAAATAAATATCAGTGCAGAGAGAATAGTAAACTTTCTATAATGACAAAACAAGTTATCTGTTGTCTAGGTGTTTAAAAAAAATCCCCTTACCTCTTTAAAATAGTGTTTTTATTTTAATTAGAAAGAAACCGGTGCTGGGGTTAAACCTATCTGCATCAGAGAATTCCTGGAAGCTTCAAATGTAGATAGACAGGTAGATGATAGATGGATAGATAATAGATAGATAGGATATATATATATATATATATATATATATAATATATTATATATATATATATAATAGCTAGCTGGTTAGTTAGACAGATAAATGGAATAAGAAAACAGCATAACAAGGTCCTGTTAATAGCTCTTTTAACGGACATTAGAAATTATAATAATATGAAAACTATGTTTCACAATCGGTGTTCTAAATTAGTTAATTTATTTTAATTCAACTAACAATTTTTGATCTCCTGTAAATCTTTTTTTCTTTTCTTTTTTTCTTATTTTATTTATTTATTTATTTGCCTCCAGGGTTATCACTGGAGCTCAGTGCATGCATCACTAATTCATTGCTCCTGGAGGCTATTTTTTTTCTTTTGCTGCCCTTGTTATTATTATTGTTGCTATTGCTATTGTTGTTGTTGGATAGGACAGAGAGAAATCAAGAGAGTAAGGGAAGGTGGAGAGGGGGAGAGAAAGATATCTGCAGACCTGCTTCACCACTCGTCAAGCGACCCCCCCCACACCCCCTTCCCCGCAGGTGGGGAGCCAGGGGCTTGAACCTGAATCCTGAAGCACATCCTTGTATTTGTCACCAAATACAAGGATGTGCTTAACCCACTTAACCCACTGCGCCACCATCCGGCCACCTCCTGCTAATGATTCTACTGGGGAAACTCCTGACAGTCAAACAGAGGAATCTACTAATTAAATTCAGATACTATCCTTTGCTGGTCACTTAAAAAGATTACAATAAAAATAAAATTCAGATACTGTCCTTTGCTGGTCACTTAAAAAGATTACAATAAAAATAAAAGGCTTTGTGAAGATTCAAGTGCAAATAGTCTACCATAGATACATTCTTGTCCCTGGCCTAGCAAAGCATTTATTTTCTAGTACAAACCTTTCGCAGAATCAAGTCAACTCATAGCAAGCTGGAAGGTTGTATAAATTCAGTCATGACTAGTATCTTTCATATAAACCACTGGGAACAACAGGAGGAAATGAAATAGATAAAATTAAATAATAATACTCCCTGGTTCTATGTCTGTAGAAAAAGTCTAAGTTGCTAATGTCTCTTCTTTCCATTTTTTTTTTAATTCTGCCAGCACTTTGCCAGAGTTCAGGATGTACAGGGATAGTTTATTTTTAAATTTGGTAAAATCAAAGACCCTGGTGTCAGAAGACTTTACTAGGTCTTTTAGAAGAGTGACTTTTAAAACTTTTTCTCATTGAGTAATTTAACTTTCAGACCTGGTCCTTCATATAAGTGCAGTCTAGTTTCTCCAAAGAAACCAGGATCTGAGCCTGTACAATAGCTCACTTGGATACTGTGCTGCTTCCCATTGTGTGACTCTGGTTTGTGCCTGCCCCAACTGAAATGAAGGCATTTTTGTTGTTGGTAATATTGTGCCCTTTGGGATAAAATGGATGAAGCTGGAGGTGAGTATGCTTAGTGAAATAAGTAAGGGGGGGGCAGAAAAATGGCTGCCAGGAGCAGTAGATTCGTAGAGCTAGCACCAAATCCTAGTAATAACCATGGAGGCAAAATAAAATAAATAAATAGATAAATAAATACTATATTAATCCACATATCAAATTTTAATTATATGAGTAGTGAGCATACCTTCAGTCTATAAACTCCTTTTGTTATTTGATAATGAGAAACTGATGTCAGTTGTATCATGTGTCACTTGAATTTGATCTAATATGCTATAACATTCTTTCACAATTTCCCATAAATCAGTTCTATTAATCTCTGATTAGTTTGGGCTATGACAAACTAGGATGTGGTGGATATTGGTGTGCATAGGTCTTTTCAGATAGGTGTTTTTGTTTTTCCTTGGGTAAATCTCTAGCAGGAGAATCACTAGGCCATAAGGTAAGTCTTTTTTATAGGGTCCTGATTGCTGCCTTTCTCTTTCTGAGTCAGCCACTCACAGTAGTGAAGTCCTAGTCACAACAAAATAGAACATGACATTATTGTAACTTTAACTTTTGCCTATAAATGACATTAACAATAGTTCTTTCTAGCGAAGTTGGTGACCAGTAGATTTTCTTAACAAAAGAATGATACTACTTAAAGACTCTTTGGAAGTTATATTAGGTGATACCTGACAGAAGTACATCATAGTTTCCTTTCAGCATTTTCTTCTGTCCTTTAGCTTCTTTATTCACAAAAAGTTACAATATCACAGCATACAACCTCCTTTACAGCAAACAACTATGAAGTTACGCATGAAATTAAGCAACTGGTTGATTATAAATGCGCTCCCAATTGATTAATTCATAACAGACTTGGAAGTCTCTTCCTCCCTTTCTTCCTTCCTTCCTTCCTTCCTTCCTTCCTTCCTTTCTTTCTTCCTTCCTTCCTTCCCCCTCCCCTCTCTATTTCTTTCTTTCTTTCTTTCTTTTTTTCTTTCTTTCTTTCTTTCTCTCTTTCTTTCTTTCTTTCTTTCTTCCTTTCCTCGTTTTGCTCTGCTAAAAATCCCCCTGTATACTAATGTCTGTATATTCAAATGAGTAATAGTTTATTGCTCAAGAAATAGCTTACTGATAAAGGAACTCTATAAATGTTTGTGAATGACTATGAAAACTGTCAGTAATCTTGTAGTCCCCCTGGTACAGTAATCACAGGAAACTACTGAATACCTACAGGAGAAAGGGGAAGGCACGCTTGAGACTATGGCTTTTATCAAGCTATTTTTGCGGAGAGGGATCATAGTGCACATGTAGTGATCTGACAGAGTGACTAAGGGAAGAAATATCCCACCTAATTAAACCCAATTAATAACCACTATGCCAGGGAGACTGTTGAGGCTGTCAATTTAAATCAGAACTCTAGGTCACAGACCTAAAGAATAGTATCAGTCACAAGAAAATAGTGACTATGGTATAGTGTGATTTGTATTAAAAGCACTCTTAAAAAACTATAAATTTGGGAGTCCTGCTGTAATGCAGCGGGTTAAGCGCACGTGACACAAAGCTCTAGGACCACTGTAAAAATCCCGGTTCCAGCACCCGGCTCCCCACCTGCAGGGGAGTCGCTTCACAGGCAGTGAAGCAGGTCTGCAGGTGTCTATCTTTCTCTCTCCCTGTTTTCCCCTCCTCTCTCCATTTCTCTCTGTCCTATCTAAAAACGATGACGACAACAATAATAATAACTACAACAACAATGGAAAACAACAAGGGCAACAAAAAGGGAAATAAATATATATTTAAAAAAACTAAAAATTATAAATTTAAAGAAGTGTATGAAAAAAAAATCAGAAAATCCAAAGGAAAATTTTCAAAAGTGAATGACTTGTTTAGTAATACCATCAACAGTAATCATGCTAGCATATAGTGGCTTCATTTTTTTTAAATTTTCCCTTTTGTTGCCCTTGTATTTTTATTGTTGTGTAGTTATTACTGTTGTTACTGATGTTGTTGTTGTTGTTAAATAGGACAGAGAGAAATGGAGAGAGGAGGGGAAGACAGAGAGGGGGAGAAAAAGGCAGACACCTGCAGACCTGCTTCACCGCTTGTGAAGTGAGTCCCCTGCAGGTGGGGAGCAGGGGGCTTGAACCCTGATTCTTGAGCCGGTCTTTGCGCTTCGCGCCAGTGCACTTAACACACTGCGCGCTACCGTCCAACTCCCGCTTCATTTTTTTTATACATGCAATATTTACCAGGACCTAGGAAATCCTCAATATTTATTAAAACATCTGTAAGTAACAATGTCTTTAATGATGTGGAATGTGAGGCTCAGTGAAGTTGTAAAACAAAACAAAAAGTTACTAAGAGAGTAAGGGACTGTTGTGTACTAAAGTCAGCCTCATAAATACTGAATTTGAAAGAATCAAGTCAAAGAGTTATGAGGAAGATGACAAAGAAGCAAAGAGTGTGTCTAGAGTCAGAGAGCTGCTCATCAAGTCGGACACGTATTTTGCAGCACCTGGGAAGTACTTGGACACTGGGTGATTTATTTGGTACTCTTGTTATCCTTACTTATTTTTCTTTTTCTCTCTCTTTCTGAACAAAAAATGGCAGTCTTTAGAAGTGATATTTTGGATGCACAAAGACATGGCTTTACGAAAATAATAAGCAAATAAATTATAAAACTATTGCCGGAGTGGACAAAATTACTCAACCATTAATCCTGGTTACCTGTTGTTAACTGATGAACTCTGGGAGCCTGAGCAGTGACACATCTGCTAGTGCATACACATTACCATGCATAAGGAGCAGAGTCCAAGCCCGTGGCTCCCCAACCCTACCCCAAGCAAGGTGAAAACTTCATGAGTGGTGAAGCAGTGCTACAGGTGTCTCTCTCTTTTGCTGCTTACCTCTTCTATCTCAGTTTTTCTCTGTCTCTATCAAACAGATTTTAAAAGATAGGCAAACTAATCGCTGCTGAGAACAGTAGATTTGTTGTGCACAGATCCCTAGTGATAATGGCAATAAAAATAAATGCATGAATAAATAAACAAATTTAACTGATTTAATGTATCAGGAAGAAAGGAAGCAGTTAGAGATAACACAATCTCAGATATTTGATTTTGAATAGTTATAAATAATTATAACAATGATTAAGGACTACTGATGTTAGTAAATATGTATATATAAACTGAAGCACACAAAGTTTCTGTTACATATGTATATAATATATATATATATACATATATGTGTATATTTAAACCTTTAAATAAGGTGAAACATTTTCCAAAGAGATCATTGTAAATAGCATTGATTTGGGTGACACTTAAGCAATGGAATTAGTCCGTAATTAGTTCCTAGTTAAAGGATAAATTTCAGTGCACAGTAATGTGTTTCCTGGAAATTTTTTATAATACAATGTGCATTGGACATCATTTAGATTTTCATATTTATATATTTATTCATTTTTGCAGTTCTTAGTTCATTTATGCACAGTTTCACTGTTTCTAGATTTATTTTTTTCTCCTTTTACTTCAGAGAGAGAGAGAGAGAGATGCAGCTGTGTTTAACTGCTGGTTAAGCTTCCCCTATGCAGGTGGGGACTCTAGACTTGAACTGAGGTGCACATACTAATATGCTCTTTACCAGGTATGCAACCACCTAATCCAAACACATATATAGTAGACAATAATATTGTTATTCTATCTTTGTAAAACTTATTTTTTATGTAGTATTCTACAGTTCACATGTACTTTTCCTTTATATGTGCTGCTAACTTAATACTATTTACTATTTATTTGAAGTTCTTAAATTTTCTTTTACTGATGGTGATTAACAGTAGTTTGCAAAATTATCTTGACTTCAGGGGTATATTTCCACATTCTTACAAATGTGTGTCTAAGATGCTGCACTACTTGAAAACTCCTGTACTCCAAAGTTCCAGGTTCAATCCCCAGCACAACCTTTCTCCATAGCTGAGCAGTGCCCTGGTCTCTTTCTCTGTTTCTCTGTGTGTCTTTCCCACTGCATCTCTCTCTCTCTCTCTCTCTTTCTTATTAAAATGAATATAAATACATCTTTTTTATAAAACAGAAAACAAAGTGGCAACATATTTAAAGGTAATGACAACTTTTTATTTATAAAATTAATATAAGTTGTTTCTTACTTGGAATTGTGACTTAGATGCCATACTTTATTCTTATTCTTATTATTCATTTATGTAAATAATTCCCTTGTTTGTTTATAGATGTAAAAATGAAATATTAATTAACATGTAATATTATTTATAAGATTTAAAATGTTACAGAGAAAATAATAAAGAAGTAAAATGTTTAAGCTTTCTATTTTTTTTTTAAGATTATATTTATTTATGAGAAAGATAGGAGGAGAGAGAAAGAACCAGACATCACTCTGGTACATGTGCTGCCGGGGATCAAACTCTGGACCTCATGCTTGAGAGTCCAAAGCTTTACCACTTAGCCACCTCCTGGACCACAAGCTTTCTATTTTTAAACATGCATTTTAATCTAAATAAGTACAGTTTTTGATTTCTTAATATTTAAGTAATAGTCATTTAATTTTTAATATAATTTAATAAAAGGTAATGGGGACAATATTGCACCTTAATATGTTATCAACTGAACAATAGTATTCAGCTGAAGAAAGTGATGCAGTAAGAAAGTGATGTTATTTTCTCAAAATGAATAAGGAAATAAAGTATTTTGCTTTAAGTGGCTGAAGATAAGTGAAATGTTACTTTAAAAAATGTTTTCCTGGGGACCTAGTGGGGGTTTTATTGTTATGTGGATAAATGAGAAATGTTATGCATTTGCAAACTATTGCATTTACTGTCAACTGCAAAACATTAATCCCCCCATAAAGAAACTAGCTAAAATGTTTTCTAAATTTAAAAATAATGTGAACAAAACTGCATGCACTGGAATTTTTCTTTCTGTTCTCCTTTCTCTCCTTTTCTCTTCTGTCATCATGTGGCCTTTACCACTCCAGGTAAATTTTTTCAGATAGAGAGAAAAAAAAAGTTCAACTTGCTATGTAAGTTCTACAAGTTAGAAAAAAAAAAGCAAGAGAGATAGAGAGACAGAAAAAGATATAAAGGTGCCACAGCACTGAAATTTCCTCCTGTTTTGTGAAGACTGGTTTTCAAACCTGAGTCATGTGTATGACACATCAAAGGCAGTATCCAGGAAAGCTATCATTCTGGTCCCAAACTGCACTGTAAATATAACTCAGAATCTCAAAAAAAGAAAAAAAAAAACACTATTTGTCAAATGATAATATCAATGTTTTCTTTGTGTGAAAAATTTTCATTATATACTCTTTGCCTGTCTAGTTTTCTACTTAATAAGAAATATGCAACAAAAACTACACAGGATTGTGGCCCTGGAGGTGGCACAGTGATAAAGCTTTGGACTCTCAAGCATGAAGTCTAGAGTTTGATCCCTGGCAGGATGTGTGCCAGTGTGATGTCTGGTTCTTCTTTCTCTCTCTCATTTCTCATAAATAAATAAAATCTTAAAATTACACAGGATTCAGAATATGATGTACTAATAGCATTTAGTTTTCAGTTTATTCTCTAAGGATAAGCAATGGTTTGTGCATAAAAACAGAAGGAATTAAAGGCATCTATAGTGAAGTCCAGTATCTCTTTCAGTATTCATAATTGGGTCATTATCTTTTCAAGGATCATAGAAACTTGATATGATTTCCATTCTACCTAGTGGCGTATAACTTTAGGCATCAATAAGTAAGAGTTTGAAATTGGATTCATGCCTTATAAAGAAAGAGTGCATGAAATAATTTCTTCTTAATGTCATTTTTGTTCTCAACTCTGTTATTTTAATTATCTATAAGATATTAAACTCCTTACTCAGGAAACACCATTATTTTTATTTCAAATATTTTTCTAGTTTACACAGTGAGACACAATTGAGGGTTAAGTATATAAAAAGTTATTAATTCTTGAAAAAGTGAAGATAAATCATATTGAACAGTTCTTCTCAAAATGTGGATGGCAAGGTGCTGTTTAGTTCTAGTTGATAAGAGAGTAATAGGTTGAGTTGCTTTGGTATGCTGGGGAGATCAGTTATTAGCCTTCTAAATACATATTTCATGACAGCTGAGTTCATAATATTAGAGATTAAAATCAAACATTTTTAGAAGTCTATATTGTTTTAGATCATTGCAGAAAGGGCTATAGATAAAACACCTGCTAATCTAAGTCATAATTTGCATCACATTTTTATTTTTATTTTTTAAAGTTTTATTTATAAAGGAAACACTGACAAAAACCATAGGATAAGAGGGATACAACTCCACACAATTGCCACTACCAGAACTCCGTATCTCATCCCCTCCCCTAATAGCTATCATATTCTTTATCACTCTGGGAACATGGACCCAGGGTCATTATAGGGTGCAGAAGGTGGGAGGTCTGGCTTCTGTAATTGCTTCCCCACTGAACATAGGCATTGGCAGATCGATCCATACTCCCAGCCTGTCTCTCTCTTTCTCTAGTGGGGCAGAGCTGTGTAGAAGCAGGGCTCCAGGACACACTGGTGGGGTCATCTGCCCAGGCATCATGGTTGGTAATATGGTAGCATCTGGAACCTGGTGGCTGAAGGAGTTAACTTACAAAGCCAAACAAACTGTTGGCTAATCATGAGCCTAAAGGCTGGAATAGTGCAGATGAAGATGGGGGGGGGGTCTCTGTTTTATAGATAGTAGTCCTATTTTAGTTATATTCCAAAGAGTCCATTACTATACTTTTTTTTTTCTTCCTGAGCCTGACATCTGATATCAGGTGGATCCAAGTTATTGTCTGGGGAGATAATGTCAAGGCTGGAAAAAGGACCAGAAAACTGGATCAGAGAAGAGAGTAGCTCTCAAATATGGGAAAGGTGTATAAATATTGTTGACTATAGACCACATCTATTTGATCTGATCTGGGGCCCATATTCAGCTTATTATGAAATAGTGTCTACTTTGACTTAGATACCCTCCTCACCTACTTCCTATTATACTTCCCTCCTTCACTCCAAAGCTAAATTTATCAAAGTAAGGACTACAAAATCTGAATAAGGGCAAGAGACTGGCATACTGTATCAATGACTGTTTAGTCACTGTCAGGCCACCCCATCAGCTGGGCCCTATTTGGGGAGTCCTGAGATTCCCAAACAGACATGATAGGCCTAGACCTAGAATAGATCCCCTTCTCCATTGTCACTGGTCATCTCTATCAGGAACAACACAATAGACCCCTTTGTGGGTTCCCATAGGACTTTGCCCTCAACTTGGGTCAACATGGTAGAGAATGTCCCATCCTCCTAAGGAAGGCTGGACAATATACTCTATGCTCCACCTGATGAAGATGGGTCCTGAAATTGAGGCAGCTTGGAACATTCCTGCTTATGACCACAGAATGTGGTCTCAGATCTACAGGGATGCAGAGGTGACATAGACTCCTAAGCTGAATTTTTAATTTTAGTAATTAAGCTGTAAATCAGTATTAATTCACCTGTGAACTTGTTCATGTTTGATTGTTAAACTAAATTTGTTTATTGTTTATGACTATCTCTTTCTTCCTTTCCAAGATTCTGACTTTTGTTTCTTATGGAGCCAGAATAACACATATGTAATTTCACTGTTCATTCAGAAAGAGATAGGTAGAGAGAGAAAGAGAGAGACCATAATTTCCTTTGATGTCTTAGTACATCCTATGTGGTAACAGCACTTGGACATGACTTGTGTGCACAGCAAGGGACAGCCCTACCTGGTGAAATCTCTCTGGCTATTTTCATTTTACTTTCAGTGCCCTTAGCCTCCTACAAGTGGGAAATGGTTTGAGTACATAGTGTAACTTATATGGATTATATGTTTACATAACAGCTGACTCTAGCAAACTAAATTAAATGTTAATTAATTATCATTGAAGCAGGGGGTATAGCTCAGTGATAGAGTATTTGCAATTACCATTGAAGTCCATTTATATCATTAACTTCTAAACAAAGATATATATGTGTATACATATGTGCATAAATACATATATGTGTATATTTTTTTCTCAAGATTGCCAAGGCTTGATTTGAACTTCATATGATTTTGGTTCTATGTCTAATAAAGTCATTTAGTTTGTATGTATCTATTGATTGTGAACTAGCAATCAAAGTATGAAGATATGTTACTAAGTAGTTATTTTACCTATCATTAATGGAGAAAAAAGAAGATCATGACATTTGGGCATATTGTAAAATAATAAAACAGCTTATAAATTTGAATATTGTGTTCTCACATTTATTAGTATTTGTTTTACTACAATAACAATGCATTTATTTAAAATTTATATTAATTTATCTATTTATCTAAAATTATAATTTTTATCTTTTGAATATCTACTCTAATTTTATTAATACTATAATTTTAGTAGTTTGTACCATCATTATTATGAACATTTATTTATTTTATTTCTAGTGTCTCAAAGAAAATAAAGTTGTTTTATTCCATTACCTTAAAATCTTTATAATAATTCTTCAAGGCACGAATAACATATTCCTTTTTATTTTATTACAAAAGTAATCTGCTGAGGTCACACTACGTGGTTGATTAGGCAAAACTCTGATTCTAAATTTGGTATGTCTTGAACACTCTGGGTCTCTATATTGAACTTTGAAATATGCATTGAAATACCATTCCTTCATGCACTGTTTATCAGAATGAAAGCAATACTCTGAATGAGAATGTATGTTGTTGCCCTGAAAGGAACCGTGAGCACCAAAAAGCTTTTGCTTTTTATTTTCTCTAATTCCATAGAAGGAGACATGGGAGCAATAGAATGTATATTCATGTGAAAACTGAATTGTTTTTTGTTCAAACTTTAACTCCTAACTTACAAGCATAAGTTTTAGTTTTCTTATTAAGAAAATGTAAAGCATTATAATAACCTCATAATACTGTTATGTATAGATTACAAATATATTTATGAAAAACTGGCATACTAAGGCAGGCATGTCTGCCTACTGAATTTCTCATGTGAGGTAAATGTTAAATTACTAATTCCTATACAAATACAAAGCACATGATAGTTTTCTACACACACACACACACACAGAGGCATATTATATTCTGTATATACTATGTATATACATATATATATAACTCTAACAAAACCATAGGATAAAAGAAGTACAACTCCACACAATTCCCGCCACCAGAACTCCTTATCCCATCCCCTCCCTTGATAGTTTTCCTAATCTTTAACCCTCTGGGAGTATGGACCCTAGGTCATTGTGGGATGCAGAAGGTGGAAGGTCTGGCTTCTGTAATTGCTTCCCTGCTGAACATGGGCTGTGACAGGTCGATCCATACTCTCAGCCTGTCTCTCTCTTTCCCTAGTGGAGTGGGGTTCTGGGGAATCGGAGCTCCAGGCCACACTGGTGGGGTTGTCTGTCTAGGGAAGTCTGGCTGGCATCATGCTAGTATATGGAACCTGGTAGCTGAAAAGAGAGTTAACATATAATGCCAAACAAGTTATTGACTAATCATGAAACTAAAGGCTGGAGTAGTGCAGATGAAGATTTGGGGGGTCTTTGTTCTGTAGATAGCTAGTAGGCATATTTTAGTTATATTCCAAAGGGCCTCTGGCTGTACTAGTTTTTTTTTTCCCCTGAGCCTCAAATCTGATATGTAGATGGATGCTAGTTATTGTCTGGGGAGATGATGTCATGGCTGGAAAAAGGACCAGAAAGCTGGATGAGGGAAGAGAATAGCTCCCAAATATGGAAACTTTGTATAAATATTGTTGACTATCAGATCCATCGATTTGATGTGATCCAGGGCCCATATTCAGCTTAGGAGCCTATATGACCTCTGCATCCCTGTAGATCTGAGCTCATATTCTGTGATCATGAGTAGGAACATTCCAAGCTGCCCCAATATCAAGACCTATCTTCCTCAGGTGTAGCACAGAGTATGTTGTCCAGTCTCCCTTCAGCGGATGGAACATTCTCTACTGTTGTTGACTCAAGTAGAGGGCAAAGTCCTATGGGGACCCACAAAGAAGTCTGTTTTGTTGTTCTTGGGATAGGTGACTGGTAACAATGGAGAGAGGGATTTATCCAAGATCTAGGCTCATCATGTCTGTTTGGGAATCTCAGGACTCCCCAAATAGGGCCCCAGCTGATGGGGTGGCCTGATAGTTCATGTATTTTTTTAAAGTTTTTTTATACTTTGTCTTCAACAAACTTTAATTTATGAGCCTCAAAAATTACATGCATTTAACAACTAAGGTACAATATTTTATAGGTTCTCATTTTAATAGCACCTATGCTGACAATTTGAATAGTGAAATATTCTTTTATAATTTTTTGCATTTTTAAAAATGTATGTATTTATTTATTTATTCATTAGAGACAGCCAAAAATTGAGAGGGAAGGAAGGGGGTAATAAGGAGAGAGAGAGAGCGAGATAGCTGCAGCAATACTTTACCACTAGTGAAGCTTTCCCCCTGCAGGTGGGGACTGGGAGCTCCACCTGCATTCTTCTGTACTGTAACATGTTTGCTCAACCTGGTGTGCCACCACCGGCCCCCTTTTATTATATTTTTGCATTTTTTAATTTAATAATGTTCAACAAAACCATAGGATAAGAGGGGTACAATTCCATGTAATTCCTACTGCCAGAGTTCCGCATCCCATCCTGTCCATTGGAAACTTTCCTCTTCTTTATCCCTCTGGCAGCATGGACTCAGGATCATTATGAGATATAAAAGGTGGAAGGTCTGGCTTCTGGAATTGCTTTCATGCTGGACGTGGGTGTTGGAAGGTGGATTCATACATCCCACCCACCCTCCAGCCTGTTTCTATCTATCCATCTTTCTCTAGTGGAGCAGGGCTCTGGAGAGTTGGGGTTTAAATAACTAAGCTTAAAAGTGAATTGCTGTTAATAAATAGTGTTTTTTTTAAAAGACTTTAATTATTAATGAGAGAAAGAAGGACTGTAGCTTTTGAAGCATCAAGGATTTAACTGAGGTCCTCACACAAGGGAGTTCTGTTCTGTAACCATGTACAGACTCTCCATATAACATATAATATTGACTGAATATAACATTGACTGTTAAGGCATTGTTACTGTACATTTTTCCTTCCAGTTTTGTTTGAACAGATGAAAAACAACATGCTGGTTAACCAGATTTCTATTTAAGTTAGAGCCCAAAAATCTAGTGTGAAAAATCAAGGGATTTCTGTCTTAACCTTAAAGTCTAAAGTCTAGAAACATGGAACTACTCCAGATGTAACGTTAATGTTACTAATCACATGAGCGCATTAAACCTTAGACTATATATCTGTTGGCTAACTGACCAAGCCAAGAATTTCTTACTCAGTCATGTCTTACCAACTTCCACTCCATTGTGGTTTGTATTTTCTGCAACAGAATTTTGCACTGCTTTTTCCTTATATATCTACAATTGTAAAAGATCATCCACTATAGGGTTTTATAGCCTATCTCAGACTGTGGAAGTCCATAACAACTTTATGAATAATACAAGCATCTGTTTACTGTTACTTTATCTTATCCCCATCCCCACTGACATTTGTGATGATTCAAAACATTTTTTTAAAGATAATACATTATATTGTTTATACTGCTTTGACAAACTTCATACCCATTTAATCCTCTCTCTTGTGTTTTGCTTCATCAATTTTTAATTTCCTGGTAATACGACCTTTAGCAGTCTCTGTTTTCTGTTTCAGTAACAATTATATTACCCTCATGGAATTGATTCCCAACTGGAGTCCAGTGATTCTATTGCTTGCAGTGCTTTTGTACCACCATTTTTTTTCACATTTTTTCTATACAAGTCTAATTATAAATATAATCACTTTTTCTTTCTATGTTCAAGCCACAACAGAGAGTTAGAGAAAGTTATTCAGATATCTAGACTGATACTTTGATAAATTCACAATAAATATGACTAAAAAAATTTCAAAATATCAACAAATTCCTTTTTTTTTTTTTCCAGTTAACTTCTCTGTGCCATACTCTTTATTGGCTACTGGTCAACTTTTTCACCCCAAGACCCTCCTACCTCATATTTCTTTTGACAACACTATCTCTAGTCTACCTCAAAACAAAAACAGAAGACTGGGGCCAGGTAGTGGCCCACCTGGTTGAACGCACATGTTACAAAGCACAAGGATAAGGTTTTGAGCCCGGCAACAATGCAGCAGGTTAATCACACATGACACTAAGCACAAGGAATGTCTGAAGGATCCTGGTTCAGTTCGAGCCCCCAGCTCCCCACCTGAGGGAGGGGGGTCACCTCACAAGTTGTGTAGCAGTCTTGCAGGTGTCTACATTTATCTTCCCCCTGTCTCCTCCTCTCTCGATTTCTGTCTGCCCTATCCAACAACAAAATCAATAACAATAACAATAATAACAACAAGGGTAACAAAAATGGGGGGAAAATGGTCTCCAGGAGCAGTGGATTCATAGTGCAGGCACTGAGCCCCAGTGATAACCCTGTAGGCAAATACATATACATACACATAGACATACACAAGCACATACGCATACACATATACATATATATGCTTGTTTTAAGAAAATAGCCATAAAATAGCAACAGAAACACACACATGCACAATGCTGCTCTAACTTAATTACATAACCAGCTTACTTGTTCATGTTGTAATTTTCACAATAAATTACCCAGCTTCAGTATAAATTCTACCTTGTCATAATCCTACTTAACTTTGAGGATCAAAGGAGGTAGGGAATGCTTTTGGTAGTTGGACCATGGCGTATGCATAACTCTGTTCATTGTGGTATGATTTACAGTAAATAATATATAGAAATAACCCAGTAGCTAATAATAGATGAAAGGAGGAGAAGACACGGGATGTGTATGCATCGAAATATTACTGATCTATAAGAAAGGGACCTTGAATCCCCTTTTCTAAAATCATTTTAGATGTTTAAAATTTAATTCTTTTTTATCAAACCTACTAATGGAAAAGTAAAATACATTTTCTTTAGTCTATTTTCCTCCATCTTCTTCCTTTTGTACTATCATTCTACTAAAATGTTTTGAAAAATATATACATAGCAACTGTCTTCATTTACACTTCTTAATACTCATTATCATAGACATAAAGAAATCAGACATGGCCACAAAATGGCAGAGTCAAAG
Organism: Erinaceus europaeus; assembly: GCF_950295315.1. NCBI lineage: Eukaryota > Metazoa > Chordata > Mammalia > Eulipotyphla > Erinaceidae > Erinaceus > Erinaceus europaeus. The sequence goes on from NC_080166.1 coordinate 28,675,684, forward strand.
ATAATGCCCAGGAACAACTAGATAAAACAATGAAAAAATAAATGACTGATGTCTTACAACTTTGGAATTGAAACATTTGAAATATACTGATCCACAAGTATTGATAAAGAGCCTTAAAAAACAAAACAAAACAAAAAACAAAAAAAGCTTGAACCTAGCTTTTGGCATCCCACTGCTATGGTCTGAATAGGCTACCCCATTTTGATAGTCACACAGAAGATCACACTGGCTCAGTCTGAAGGAAGTGAAAGCTTGGTCAGAAACTAAAATTGTGAAGCCTGCTCAGACAATAGCAGTGGGCTGCTGAAGGCTAGAGTACACTATGAAACAAGATAGCAAGAACTTGTTCTACCTACCCAAGGTAACATGGAAGACACTTCCCTACACCCCCACACATGATATATAACAGAGCCACAGCACCACCTGTTGACTGAACATCAGAGGCCTAGCAAATACAATAAATCAGCTTGAAAAGAGAATATAAGGGCTAGAAGACGAAACCAGCACATTTTGAGTGCAAAGCTGTTTGAAGAGGATTCATGAAATGTAAAACTCCATATAAAAAAAGAATGTGTAAGTTATTGGGTTACTTGAGTATGAAGAGAAGAAAGGACATATTAATAACAGGTTTTGGCAACATTCAGAACACACACACACACATATGGAGCTGACATAACATTCAAGTTCCTGAATCCAAAAGACCTATACCAAGACAAATTTCTATAAAACTACCCAAAAGCAAGGATAAGGAAAAAACTATTGCTGAATTAGCTAGGTAAAGAAGAATCTGACATACACAAACAGAACTATCAGGCTCTCATTAGAATTCTCATCACAAACCCTAGAGGCAGGGAGGGAGTGGACTGGCATATTCACAGTATTAAAAGATAAAAACTGCCAGCCAGAAATACTCTACCCTGCCACATTATCCATTAAGTAGGACTGAGAAAGTAAAATCTTTCCAAACATACAAAAAGTGAAGGAATTCACCACCACCAATTGTACCTTGCAAAAATTACTGAAAGGAGTCCTAAATGAAAAGAAGTAAGGGAACTGCAACTCTAAAAGAGGTGAACAGTGGTAGAATAGAATTTGGAACACAAACTACAATATAGAAGAACCAGATACATAGGAGAGTCAACAAAATGGACAGAGCAATGCAACCAGTGTTGGTAAACCAAGGTCAATTCTCAAAGATGTAAATATGAGACCCAAAACCCCAAATCCTAATGTTTGCCTCAACATGGTTAGAATCTGAAAGGAAGGGGTTCTCCGGGATGAGTTAGAAATAGAAGAATACTGGATGATCTCACATATAAGAGAAACTGGAGAGACAGAGTTAAGAAAGGGAGAACATAGGGTAAAACTTGGTCTAGGAGTGGTGTACTGCACCTGCACCAAAGCAAAAAACTTTGCAGAAAGGTTGTGCAAGAGGGTAACTTGAGGAATGCAGTTGGGTTACTAGGTTGGAGATGAGCATAGTTTACAGACTCACTGCTTTTTTTACCAGACTCATTTGCTTTAGTGCAGTTTCAGAAACCCAGTCCAAGTTTTATGCTGTGTATTCCTTTTCTGCTCTTATTTTATTCAAATTTCACCTATTCCGCCAAGGTCCAAGCCATATTTCTTTTAACTAACTTGTTTGAGTCTAAATGTTTAAAGATCCAGTTCCTAAAAAACACTCTATGTGAGCTCACTTAAAGATTTTGCCAAAGTGTTCCACTAAATTGTAAAACACTTATCTTTACAACAAACTCCCCTTTGATTTGTGTTACCAGTATTCATCTATTTTAATTTGTTAGTGATCATTAGGTGTTTCATCCTTCTCACGGAACATCACACTTCCTAAGTGTGCTTATGGACACTATAGCCATAAGTATCTGTAGAAGACGCAGTGTACACAATTTTTATTTAATCATCTCTTCTTACATTCATATTTAATCTATGCAATGTTATATCAATAATTCATTAATTCTTTTCCTTCAAGCTATTTATAGTGTCTAAGGTGTTTCATGCTATTTGTATTTAAGCAGAACAGTGAAATAACCATCGTTAATAGATAATTTAGTAGTTTATTATATGAGATATTACCTTAGACACTTCAATTATATATCAACTATGAGATAAAAGTTCAAAATATATTTCTTATATTAAGAGGTGTAAAACCTGTTTATTGTTGTGAGATGATGTTATTTCAGTGATTATTTTTTAAAGCAATCATCCTAGATGAATGTTTTGGTCAAAAATAACAGACTAGTTACAATCCTTGCATTTTAAAGTTCATTTTGCCTCCCAGATGTTTACTATTAGAGACTAGTTAATGGCATTTTTTTCTAAATATTTTTTTCTGGAGTTGAGTTTACCCTCCACATAAGAAAACAAAAATTTTTAATGTCATATATCCCAGAATTATAAAGATCTAGGTTTTTGGCTGTTAATTTTGTATTAGTGTAGGATCCATAAAGAGGAAAATAAAATTAACGGACAAAAAATAAAACTACTAGAAGATTAAATAAAAGTCTGAGAAAATTCTACTCAGATTATTTGTAATATGTGAAAATATAATAGCGAATCATAGGAGCAATGACATGTTAATTTGAAAATCATACCAACTCTCTCATCATCCTTACTTCTATCTGAAACTCATTTGCAAAATAAAGAAAACAGTTGCTTACTACAACTGGTACAGACAAATAAACACAACCCCAACTTAAATACCTTCAAATCATTTATTTTGCATATCACTATTCTCCCCAGCCCTGACATTTGAAACAGAGAATAGCATGAACAGTAGCTAAATACTTTGCTTCTCAGGAGGGAATATGTAATTTTATTCTATGAGCTGTGTCAGCTGGCCTGGATGAATCTAGATGAAGTTAATATTCATGTTCTTTTTATGTTGACATATTCTGAAGGACTGGTAGAGGTCTGGGGTCAGAATCTAGGTAGTGAAATTCATGAGCTTTTCATGAATGTCTATTTGCAGAATGTTTTAGACTTTGCTTACTTATCTGGTAAATCCTGACCTAATCATGCAGTTTACTTAATATCTACTGTCTTGCCCACATTGCTTTTTTAACTCTTTCCCTGCTGATAATAGTTCATCTTCCTCTCCTCCTCCCCACAGTACACATAGACAGCCTTATTGGAACTATACTGGGCGATTAGCACTTTTTCTCACTAATTCTAGGAGTAAAGTTTATTTAAAAAGCATATATATTATAATTAAATGCCACAATTCTGTCACTCCTGTAAAAGGCAGTTTTAAAATTTATTAGGCTCCCTTAACACAGAAATATTTAAATCTGTAATCTCTCATACAAAGGTTAAACTGGGTATTTTTTAAAGACCCCCAGCATCTATTTTCTGTTTGCTTTTTTTTGCATATCAAATAGTTGCATTCTGAAAAAAATGTCATCAACATCTATATATCCCTTCATTTATTTATATAACAGAAACCTTGTAACAACTATGTAGAAAAAAAAAAAACCTTGCTCTCACAAGCAAACTGTAGAATCTCTAGTGTTTCCACTGTTTACGCTTAATTAAAAGCCAGTATCTCTCTGAAAAGTAGATTCAGACTGAGCTGACAGTTATTTCCAAGCAAGAAAATAAACGCAATATGAGGTTTTTAAAAAGTGAAATTCAAGAGAAGTTGAAAAGATAAGTGTGAAAAGAGAAAGTTGGAAAGGCAAAGTTGAGAAGTGAGCTTGAGATTAGAAGAAAATGAAAATAGATGGAGTGAGATTTTATTGAGTGAACAAAAATCAGCTTTATGTTATTTTGCTTGACTAGACCAGCATGCTACAAAGATGTGAAAAAAACAGCTAATTAAACAAATATTAAAAATTCAGTAATTCATAACTAAGGCATTAATAATGTTAAACATAAAATTATTTTGGATAAAATTCTTTTTTATTTGCTTATTTTTATTTATTTACTATTGGATAGAGACTGAGAGAAACTGAGAGGAGAGGGGGAGATAGAGAGGGAGAGAGATAGAGAGAGACCTGCAGCATTGCTTCACCACTTATGAAGGTTTTCCCCTGCAGGTGTGAACCAGGGGCTTGAACTTGGGTCCTTGCACACTGTAATGTGAGTGTTTAACCAGGTGAGCTAACCCCTGGCCCCAATAAAATTCTTGTTTAAACATGCTGTGATGACTTTAAAAGCATTGGCACACATATTACTAATAACTTTGCATCAAGTACAACTCAGAAAGAGATATTCAGAAGGCATGAACTGCACTGTGTATTTGTATAGGAAATAATTATTTATTTTAAATATTTATTTATTTTCCTTTTTGTTGCCCTTGCTGTTTTATTGTTGTAGTTATTATTGTTGTTATTGATGTCATTGTTGTTGGATAGGACAGAGAGAAATGGAGAGAGTATGGGAAGACAGAGAGGGAGAGAGAAAGTAGATACCTGCAGACATGCTTCACTGCTTGTGAAGTGACTCTCCTTCAGGTGGGGAGCCAGGGGCTCCAACCAGGACTCTTACGCTGGTCCTTGGGCTTTGAGATATATGTGCTTAACCCGATGCACTACAGCTGGATTCCCCAGGTAGTGATTATTTATTCAGAAATGCTAGATAAGCATTTTTTTAAAGTTATGGAACTTTTTTTATTAAATATATTTTTTTAAGTTATGGAAATTTTTTATTAAAGATTTTTAAAATTATTTATTTATTTATTTAAATTTATTTTTTATTTAAGAAAGGATAAATTAACAAAACCATAGGGTAGAAGGGGTACAACTCCACACAATTCCCATCACCCAATCTCCATATCCCATCCCCTCCCCTGATAGCTTTCCCATTCTCTATCCCTCTGGGAGCATGGACCCAGGATCTTGGGTTGCAGAAGGTGGAAGGTCTGGCTTCTGTAATTGCTTCCCTGCTCAACATGGGTGTTGACTGGTCAGTCCATACTCCCAGTCTGTCTCTCTCTTTCCTTAGTAGGTTGGGTCTCTGGGGAAGCAGAGCTCCAGGACACACTGGTGGGGTCTTCAGTCCAGGGAAGCCTGGATAGCATCTTGATGACATCTGGAACATGGTGGCTGAAAAGAGAGTTAACATACAAAGCCAATCAAATTGTTGAGCAATCATGGACCCAAAGGTTGGAATAGTGGATAGGAAGTGTTGGGGGGGTACTCACTGCAAACTCTAGTGTACTTTTGCTTTCAGGTATATATTTTGCACTTGTTTATGGATAGGTGTGAACATATGCTCTCTCTCACAGAACCTGGTGTATACCTTGGTTTACTTAGAAAGTCACTTAGAAAGTGATCCACCTGGGATGGAATTAGAGAATGCTATGAAAGGAAAGGTCTCACCCGAGTAATGAAGCTAAAGGGTTGTCATTCCACACGTGAAGTCTCTGGACACAGTCTGAAGTGAAGCATGTTGAGGTGCCAATCGTTGCGTTGATTAGGTTGTGATCAGCGGATGCAATATTATTTGATATGGATTGGGAGAGGAATGCAGGAAAGTGGGCCCTATCCTAAGGTTCTAGGACTGGGAGAAATATAGGCTCCATAATGGAGATGTGAGGTTCCTGCTGTCTTCGGGTTAAAAAAAAAATGGATAGTTGTTGTTATCATCACATTATTTGGTAATTGGGTTAACTTTGAAAAGTCTTTTTGTTAGGGTTTGCTGTACAGTACCCAGTATCTTGTAAATAGCTGTGCCACTGGTTTCCTCTGATCTACTTGGTCTAGGCTTTTGAGAGAGTCCGCATATTAAATACACAGACTACATATTAAGAAGACTCAGTCTGTGTTTTAAAAACTTTGAGACATACAATTTTCCCCCTCTCATATTAACTAGTGATTTATATGAGTACACTTTACTAGGAGTGTACATGAATACCATTCCCACCACCAAAAGTCTGTGTCATATTACACCCACCCACCCCCACACCCCACCGGCCCAGGAAGCCACATGTCTACCTCTCACCACAGGGTTTTTACTTTGGTGCCCTTCTTTCAATTTAGTCAGATCCTGCTTTTAGTTTCCCTTTCAGATCTTCTTTCTCAACTTCTGTTGATGAGTGGGATCATCCCATACTCATCTTTATCTTTCTGACTTAGCTCACTTAACATAATTCCTTCTAGCTCTGTCCAAGATGGGTCAGAGAAGGTGGGTTCATAGTTCTTGATAGCTGCATAGTCTTCCATTGTGTATATATACCACAGCTTTCTCAGCCACTCATCTGTTGTTGGGCACCTGGGTTGCTTCCAGGTTTTAGCTATTATGAATTGTGCTGCTCTGAACATAGGAGTACACACCTCTTTTTCGTTGGATGTTATGGAGTCCTTGGGGTATAATCCCAGGAGAGGAATTACTGGTTCATATTGAAGGTCCATGTCTAGACTTGTGAGAATTCTCCAGACTGCTCTCCAGAGAGGCTGGACCAATTTACATTCCCACCAGCAATGTAAAAGGGTTCCTCTGCCCCCACAGTCTCTCCAGCATTTGTTGCTGCTAACCTTTTTGGTGTATGCCATTCTTACAGGAGTGAGGTGGTATCTCAGTGTTGTCTTAATTTGCATTTCTCTGACAATCAGTGACCTAGAGCAGTTTTTCATATGTTTGTTAGCCTTTTGGATCTCCTCTGAGGTGAATGTTTTGTTCATATCCTCTGCCCATTTTTGGATGGGTTCATTTGCTTTTTTGTTGCTAAGTTCTCTGAGCTCTTTATATATTTTGGTGATTAGTTTCTTGTCTGATGGATGGCATGTGAAGATCTTCTCCCATTCTGTGAGGGGTCTCTTTGTTTGTTATTTAATAGTTTCTTTGGAGGTGCAGAAGCTTTTCAATTTGATGTAGTCCCATTGGTTTGTTTCTGCTTTAGTCTTTCTTGCAATTGGGTTTATTTCATCAAAGATGTCCTTGAGGTAGAGGTGGTAGAGTGTTTTACCAATGTTTTCCTCTAACAATGTTTTCCTCTTGTTTTACAATGTTTTCCTCTTGTTTCTGGTCTAACATCCAGGTCTTTGATGCATTTGGAGTTGATTTTTGTTTATGGTGGGATAAAGTGGTTCAATTTCATTCTTCTGCATGTTACAACCCAGTTTTCCCAGACTCATTTATTGAACAGAGCCTCCTTCTTCTATTTAATGCTTTGGGCCCCCTTATCAAAGACTAGATGTCCATAGGTGTTGGGATTTACTTCTGGGGTTTCAATTCTGTTCCACTGGTCTGTGTGCCTATTTTTGTTCCAGTACCAGGCTGTTTTGATGATGATGGCTTTATAATATAGTTTTTTAATATTTTATTTAATTTATTTATTCCCTTTTGTTGCCCTTGTTGTTTTATTGTTGTCGTTATTATTGTTGTTGTCGTCATTGTTGGATAGGACAGAGAGACATGGAGAGAGGAGGGGAAGAGAGAGGAGGAGAGAAAAATAGACACCTGCAGACCTGCTTCACCACCTGTGAAGCGACTCCCCTGCAGGTAGGGAGCCAGGATTCAAACCGGGATCCTTATACCAGTCCTTGTGCTTTGCGCCACCTGTGCTTAACCCGCTGTGCTACAGCCCGACTCCCATAATATAGTTTTTGATCTGGGAGTGTGATGCCTCCATTACTGTTTCTCTTACTCAAGATGGTTTTAGCAATTCTAGGTGTTTTCAGGCTCCAGATAAATGATTGTAGTGTTTGTTCTACTCTCTTAAAGAATCATGGTGGAACTTTGATGGGTATTGCATTAAATTTGTATATGGCTCTGGGGAGAATATTCATTTTGATGATATTTATTCTTCCGATCCATGAGCATGGGATATCTTTCCATTTCTTGGTATCAGTTTCTATTTCCTTGCTTAGCAACTCATAGGTTTCAGTATACAAGTCTTTCATTTCTTTGGTCAACTGTATTCCTAGGTATTTTATTGATTTTGCAGAAACAGTAAATGGGAATGATTTCTGGATGTCTTCTTCATCAGATTTAGTGTTTGCATAAAGAAATGCCACTGATTTTTGTACAATGATTTTGTAGCCTGACACCTTGCTATATTGCTTAATAACTTCCAGTAGTTTCCTTCTGGATTCTTTAGGTTTTTCTGTGTATACTATCATATCATCTGCAAATAGTGAGAGCTTGACTTCTTCCCTTCCAATCTGTATTCCTTTGATTCCTTTCTCTTGCCTGATTGCTATGGCAAGAACTTCCAATACTATGTTGAAGAGTAATTGTGACAGTGGACAGCCCTGTCTGTTCCTGATCTGAGGAGGAATGCTTTCAGCTTCTGTCCATTGAATATGATGTTGGCTGTAGGTTTGCTATATATGGATTCCACTATCTTGAGGATTTCCCATCTATTCCCATTTTTTGTAGAGTTTTGAGCATGAATCGGTGTTGGATTTTGTCAAAGGATTTCTCTGCATCTATTGAGATAATCATGTGGTTTTGGGCTTTGCTTTTATTGATGCAGTGAATGACATTGATTGACTTATGGATATTGAACCAGCCTGGTTCAATATTCAACTGGTTCAATATTCAACTGTTTCCTTAAAGTTTTGTAGATTTCGTTTTTGAAACCATCTGGTCCAGGACTTTTGTTGTTGGGGAGATTCTTAATAACGGTTTCAGTTTCTTTGTCCATGATGGTGCATTTAGGTTTTGCAGTTCTTCTTGGTTCAGTATTGGAAGGACATATGCTTCTAGGAATTGTTCCATTTCTTCCAGATTCTCTAGCTTGGTGGTGTATAATTCTTCATAGAAGTTTCACATGATTCTCTGGATTTCTGTGGTGTCAGTTGTGATATCTCCTCCATCGTTTACAATTCTACTAATTTGAGTCTTCTATCTTTTTTGTTTGGTGAGTCTGGCTAGGGATTTGTCAATTTTGTTTAATCTTTCAAAGAACCAACATTTGGCTTCATTGATCTTTTGTATTGTTCTTTTATTTTCGATGTTGTTTATTTCTGCTCTAATTTTAGTGATTTCTGTCCTTCTGGATGCTTTAGGGTTCCTTTGTTCCTTTTCCTCTAAGTCCTTGAGGTGTGCAGTAAGGTCATTCGCTTGAGCTTTTTCTTGTTGTTTAATATGTGATTGTATGGCTATAAGTTTCCCTTATTTACTACCCTACTATAAGCAAAAAATCCTACCGTTTGCAGTAGATGTAGTTGGACCTCAAGCCACAAGCAGCTTCTCATTCTGCCATCTTCTGGAATCCTAGATAATCATTTCTTTGCTGATCTGATAGCATCAACTAGACTGATATCATATATATATATATGGAAATAATGTTATCCATTATTCTTTTCTTTTTTTTAAAGCTTCTTTATTAATTTTTATTATATCTATTTATTTATTTATTGAATACAGACAGCCAGAAATTGAGGAGCAGCGGAAGTAGAGAGAGAGAGAGAGACCTGCAATACTGTTTTTTCACTTGTGAAGCTTTTCCTCTGCAAGTGGGGACTGGGGTCTTGAACCATGGTCCTTGGGCACTGTAACACATGCTCTCAACCAGGTGTGCCACCACCCAGCCCCTCAATCATTCCTTTCTGAATAAGCTTTTTCCCTTATCATTGAACTCAGCTAGTAGTATCCATACCTTTCAATTTTTAAATTAGCTCTAGATACTCTTATTTTATTGTTTAGTAAATAGTCTCTGATATAGAAAAGAACCCCTCAGCTCAGCACTGTGGTGAGACCCTTCCTAGCTCATAGGATTCCTCAATTCCATATCAGGCAGTGTACCTCCTAACAAAGCCACAGAACAGATGGAACAGAACACATGTGCACATGTACCCATAAGTTAGGGGAAAATATACACTTTAACGCAACAATGCACAATAATTTATGGTGACCCAAAACAGCAAGCAAATAGAAAGACTTAAAAAAAAACACACACCATAAAATGATACTTATAGGGAGTCCCGCGGTAGCCCAGTGGGTTAAGCACAGGTGGCGCAAACTGCAAGTACCAGTGTAAGGATCCCGATTGGAGCCACCGGGCTCCCCACCTGCAGGGGGAGTTGCTTCATGTCGTTTCTCCGGGATGGCTTCATGGGCTGGTAACAGACGACCAGAAACACACGGCTGAGCTGAGAACACAGTTTAATCTTTATTCACGAGTGGGCAAATCTTTCTCTTCTGGTGGCAGAGTGGAACTCAGGAAGTATGTAGGGTAGTGGGCGGGGAGAAGGGAGAAGTGTGAAACTAGCAAGGGCTAAACCAAATCTCCCGGAGGCGAAGGGGGAGTGAGACCAAACCAATGTAACAGAAAAGACCATGTAAATAGACCACAATGTCGAGCAATGTAACAGAAGCAGAACTAGATCCCAGAAGCAGAACTAGAAGCATACCAACAATTCTCCCTTTTCTTTTTAACTAATTGACCATAGTATCAGGAGTGTGGGGTGAACAGAAACCTATATAGTACAGGCATTTTCAAAAAAGAAACTGCCACAAACATGGAGGAACAAGTAAGCGAGCAACAAGAACCAGTGTGCTGCCAAGGGAAGGCCTGAGGGGGACATTTCTTGCCTCTATGGGCAAGGCTTTATCAAGCTAAAGGACCTTTCTTGCCTTTGTGGGCTTTTTTGCCGCGACGGGCCTTTCCTACCTCTGTGGGCATTACCTAGCATGAGACAGGATATGGCCTATAGAGTCCCATGGCAGCTGACTGCCATCAGTCTTTGAGAAACCAGCAGCATAAAGGGAAGCTACTAGTTTTGTGCAAAGTGTCCAAGAGGTGTACCAGTGAGTCCAATAGAAGTGCTAGTCCAAAGCAGATGTCCACAGAAGAATGTCAGGGGGTGGAACGTTGGGCGCCAGGTGTCGGGCTGTGCCGCGGAGAAGAGAGAGAGGAGATCCAGAGCGAAGAGGGAACACAAATATTTATTTGCGCTGGCACCTCAGAGTTGGGTGAGAGAGAAGCAGGTTGGGCCGCGTGGAGGCAGCAAATATGGCCGCCTCATGCAGTAACCTTTCCTGCATCTAAACACCAAAGTGAAGAAGCCGGCAAGAGAGTGAGGTGAGGAAGAAGAAGGGCTTTTATGGGAGTAGCTCTCACGAGAATGGGAAGGGGGAGGAGTAACCACAGCACTCCAGGGTAGGATAACAACTCTTGTGAGAATGGGAAGGGGGAGGAGCAACCAGAGCACTGCAACCATTGCAGGGAATAGACAATGCCTTGAGGGCACAACATGGTGGAACAGGCGCTCAGAGAATGTTCCAACTCTCACGGGAACTAGCAATAGCCCGAGGAGACAACATGGCAGATATGACTGTGTCTGTACAATTTCCCAGCAGCTTCACAGGCGGTGAAGTAGGTTTACAGGTGTCTATCTGATGTTCTCTCTTCTGCATGGGTAAATCAACTTCCTTGATTTTCTATTTGAGATTGTAATGCATTCAAAGTTTACTTCATGTTCTGTAACTCTGTTTTCAAGTTTTCCATTTTTCTCTTAGTGATTCTTTGAAGTCTTGAGTTACTTTCTTAATTACTCTGTATTAAACTTAAATCTTTGTATTTCTTCAAATTCCTTAGCATGTTCCCTAACTTCTTTTTATTTTTGCCAGTTATTCTATATTTCCATCATTACATTTCTGCCTCTTATCCTAGTTTTGTAGAAACAACATCTTCCTATTTTAATGCATATGTTTCAGTTTCTGTAGTGTGCCACAAGTAGAATTTGGTTCTACTTTTTGTGTGAGTTGCAGAGGGAGAGGGGGAGTTTTGAATAAGTCATCTAGTATTCTTTATTATTATTATTATATTTATTTATTTTCCCTTTTGTTGTCCTTATTGTTGCTGTTTTTATTGATGTTGTTGTTATTGGATGGGACAGAGAGAAAAGGAGAAAGGAGGGAAAGACAGACACCTGCAGACCTGCTTCACTGCCTGTAAAGCGATTCCCCTGCAGGTGGGGAGCCTGGGACTGGAATCGGGATCCTTACACACGGGTCTTTGTGCTTTGCACCAACTGCGCTTAACGACTGTGCTACCGCCCTACTCCCGTCATCTAGTATTCTATAACATGCCTTACAGAGATCCATAGTCTAGGAGTTGAAGGGGGAAGAGACCCCATATCTACTTCTTTTCCCAGACTAATTGATTCCTGGTAGTTGAATTCTGCTTTGAGATAAAAGCCACTTTTCTTGCCTGCAGGGTAGTTTTACTCTGATCACCATCTCAGTGCAGCTGGAACACTCTAGGGTTTGATAGCCTTCCCTGATGCTTCCCTCAGGGTAGAGTGTTCAGTTCTCTGCTTCCTATACAGTTACCTGAATTTTTTTTTCTGGGGCAGTAGCTTCTACAGCTCTAAACATCTGTCCTGAGGTTTTTATTGCTTGTTTTTTGTCACTTGGTCTCTAAGTTCAGTAACCTGTTTCCTATAAACAGTTCCTTAGGTTTTGCTCAGAGGCCTGTAGTTTCTACAGCTCTAAACATCAGTCCTGAGTTCCTTTTTTTTTTTTTTTTAGGTCCCTGATTGCTTCCTTGTGGATTCTTTAAATCTGCAACATTGATTTAAAGCAACTGAATATATGACCCCAGCTATCAATGCAGTGCCATGTTTCTCTTGAGTCCTTTTCTTTTCTCCCTCATCTCCTGCTTTCACTGTCTACACAGAAACCCCAGCTTTCAGATAGTGATGTTCCTTTCTTTACCAGAAATCCCAGCTGTTCTCTGATGAAATTCAAGAAGTTGTTTTGTTGCAATATTCATTTTCTGGGAAGAGTCAACTTTCCATGACTAAGTGACTATAGCTCGGTTCAGGAAGTCCAGAACATCCTGTTTTGAACAAGATTGTATATCCAACAAGATAAATCATTCATATAGTCAATAACAACCTAGTTGATTGACATAAGTAGTTCCTTGGGCTATTGTATTTAAACATATAATGGTGAGTGAGGAAAGCTCTCCAAAATTTATAACTTTAGAAGGGTTTATATTTTGTTGTGATCATGTTTATATATATATTGCATATATACATATATGGTTGATCAATATAGTTGGAACTATGGAAAATAATTTGGAAAGGGGATGGCATTCTTCTTCTTCTAGCGTTTGCCCTTCTTCCGTAGCCAGTCAACAGCGTCAGGTTGAAAGCTGTCAGGAGCTGCTTGTTGCTGGCTTTGAAAGTGACTGGGATCAATGTGGATTCAGTCGGCTAGGAAGGATCGTCAGTTTCCCCAATGAATGGGTACTCATGGGATGCACCACGAGAAGGTCGATCCAATGCATCCCGGGATGGCATATAGCTGTGAAAACTCTTAAGCAAGTTAAACAGCAGTCATAACTGAAATGCCTTTCTAGTGATATCTCAAAGTCTGGTGGAAAGAATTTTTTAAATTAAATTCTAAACCCAAATTAATCCTACTCTACAAGGAAAAGACATTTTGTGCCTCTTCTAAATATTGAAACTATACTCCAAAAGAAAGAAAATGTATATTTTAGAGTTTTTTGTTTATAAGGTCTACAGTACATCTCAGGTTTTTTGATTCTGGCTAAACTATACTTCTCATTTTGATTTCAAGTTGACATTTCAAATGTTTGTGTTATCCCAGATGAATTATCCAATGAAATGTTTGTTTCAAAATTTAGCCAAAATTTATTTAAAAAGGAAAAAATTAGTATTTCTAAATGAGTATGAAGTCCATATTAATGAACACGTAACTGCCTCATTCAGTGTTTCCTTTTAATATCTTGTACAATGTATTCAGTATGGGTTTTAATATCTACTGTGAGGAAATTGTGCAGGGTTTCAGTGATTATACAGAGTATTAAAACATTAGGCAGTTGAACTTGCTTATGTGGATTTGGGAAAATTGTACCTTCTAGTAATTAGTTGAACTTCCCCAATATAATTCTCCAGGTCCAATTATTAGTTGAATTTTATTGAATAATTTTTGAATAATTTTATTGAATAATTCAATTTTATTGAATAATATTTGAGTTATTTTATTCCATAATCAGAATTCCCTACTAAAATAACATTTTTAGCATTCGAACTCTATGAAGATAAGTTTACAGTGCGCTGACAAAAATAAAGGTCAGCATTAAACATTTCATAGGGCTCTAGATGTGTTATTTGTGCTTAAACAACTTCAGGTATTTGAGACTGGGCTTTCTTGATAAGACAAGGATCAGAAAAAAGGCTCAGCTGGTTAAGCACATCTAGTGCAAAGTGCAAGAACCTGCGTAAAGATCCAGGTTCGAGCCTCTGGCTCCCCAGCAGCAGAGGCGCTTCATAGGCAGTGAAGGAGGTCTGCAGGTATCTATTGTCTATCTTTCTCTCCCCCTCTGTCTTCCCCTCCTTTCTCGTTTTCTCTCTGTCCTGTCTTACAACAAGGACAGCAATAACAACAATGATAAGCGACAAATTGGAAAAAATAGCCTCTAGGACCAGTGGATTTGTAGTGCAAGCACTGAATCCCAGCAATAACCCTGGAGGGCAGAAAAAAAAACAAAAAACTCCCAGGGTCAGGTAGTCGCTCACCACATTAAGTGCACATAGTGAAAAGCCCAAGGACTGGCTCAAGGATCCCAGTTCCAGAACCCAGCTCCCCACTCGTAGAAGGGTTGTTTTGCAAGTGGTGAAGCAGTCTACAGTCTGTCTTTATCTCCCCCTCTCTGTCTTCCTCTCCCCTCTCAGTTTTTCTCTATCCTATCCAACAACAACAGTAGCAGCAACAGGACAACAACAATAAAAGCAACAACAATGGGAAAAAGATGGCCGCCTGGAGCAGTGGATTCATAGCGCAGGGACTGAGGCCCATTTGGGGCTTGTTGGTGGAGCACTCAGTACAGCAGACATAGCACCTTGTGCAAAGATCTGAGTTCAAGTCTCTGTTCCTCACCTGTAGGGTGGGAGCTTTCCAAACCATTAAGCAGTGTTGCAAATGTCTCTCTATTTTATTCTATCCTTCCTCCGTCTCAATTCCTTTCTATCTCCATTAAAATAAATAATTAAAAGCAAATCCATTTTGTCATGTGGGCATCAAGCCCTAGTAATATCCTGGTGACATTTTTTTTAAAGTAAACCCTAATTTATAATATCTATGTAGGGGCTATTGTTTATAACATTTGTGATTTGTTGCTTGTTGAATCAGTAATATAAACAAACAAATAAATAAGTAATGCTATTGAGATTCAAAATGAAAAGTGCAATTTCAGATAGCTTCTTGACAGCAACAGTTAATCCATAGGTTATGAACCACCTCCTCACCCTACCAACATTTTCCTAGCATTCTCAGAAATAAAGAAGAATCTACACTAATGATTTCAACAAGGGAAGGAGTGATACATTATTTTCGATTCTTAAGGTTCATTGTAAAAATGTTTGGAAATTCTAAATTATTTTTATAGTGTAAATACAGGTAGTCTGTGGGATTAGAAACTATAATATCATCATTATTTAAGTTAATGCATTATTTATTTTCATGAGAGAATGAAGCACATACATGTACAGACACAAAGACCAGAGCACAGCTTATCTCTGGCAGATACTGGTCCCAGGATTTAAAATCTAGACCACTGCAGTCTTAAGATACACAAGTCTGGACAACCACTGTACTATCTTCCCAGTCCAATTTAATTAATTTTGATAGCATAAGATTTCTCTTTAAATGTGTGTGATTGCTGAGATGTAATTAAGGAGAAATCTTATTTTTATCTTCACATAGTCTCTTTTTTTTTGCCCAAGGGGGAACTATTACTCCCCTGCAGCTTAATAAAATCTTTGGACATTCCTGTGAATTCTTCATTATTCTCAGTTAATAATAATGACTAAATAATATTGATCACATTAGGGTCAAGCACAAAGCATCAATTTTGTAATTGTATGTGTCCAATTTTATAATTTAGACATCAATTTTAAAATTTTTAAAATGGCTCCCACAATTTCCCAAATAGCTTGTGTCTCAAATAGATTCATCTGCTTTTAAATGATGTTGTATGGTATGTTTCCCAGAGGCTCTGCAAATCCAATTCTTACAAGAAAAAAAAAAGTACTATATCTAAAATAAGTGAGACAGGTGAGAATACACTCTACTACCATCAAAATGGAGTTTATTTCTCTCTGGTGCAGTCCCTTGAAGATTATGTACAGTACCAACATAGCTAAAGTATGCTTCCCTGCATGGTTCTCAGTTAAAGATTGACTATAGGAAGTATTTTCTTGGCATGTGGAAGACAATAGGTGAAATAACATCTGTTATTAAGTTGTGTAGGTCCAAACTGACATGCTATTGTTGCAGCTTATATGTTAACCCTGATCTTCCAGCTTCTCAAATTGCAGATTGTTTAGTGCATAACTGATGCCAACCTTTAACAATTTTAAATCATTCCAGGGATACTATTCTGCAGGGAAGGATTCCAGTTTGTCAGGTAAGTTTCATGCACTATATAAGTTAGAAGTCATGGAGACAAAAATTCAGTTTGGCCACATGTGTTAGGATGTTTTTGATATAATTCCTCTGTAAGAGTGTCACTATTAAACAACTAATAGCATTACATAGACTTTTAATCAGTTGTCAAAATTTATTTACATGCTATCTGGGTGTAGTTTAACCCCATCATGTAATAAGCCTTTAGTATTTTATTGTCATAGACAACTTTTGATTATTCTTTTGACTAATGATAGCTGTGTTTCAAACCTCAGTTCATGGAAATTAAAGCTGCCTGCCCCAAATTTTAAGTATATATATGAATCCTTCTCCTGCTCCTCTTTTGGAATGCTCATTCAATCATCTGGATATGTAATGGCATTTATTAGAGGTCATCACTCTGTTACTCATAGAGATTAGGAATCATAACACAAAGCTCCACCAAGTTAGCTTCCTTCGATGCATTTTTTTCAATCACCTCACCTGATTTACTTTTGCCTGGTTGAAATCCAGTGGAATAATTATTAATTATAATAGGAAAGATAAGAATAATTAAAATAATAAAAAGAGCTTAGATTCTGATAGCTTTGATCAATTATGAAAGGAAATGAGGTGAGCTAGAGGAGAGTAGGTGGAGGTTATGCTTATGTAATGGTACAGGAACTTTGGAGTTAGGCAGATTGGGTTACAAACACACACATATATACACAAGTAATAATCTATAATCTTAAATTTTACAATATTGTGAACCAATGTAAAATTAATTTAGTATTTGAAAAGTAATGTCTACATGACTCTTTAATAGTTTGCTTGGTGAGCATTTTTCATCTTTGTGATGTTTTCAAAATTAAAATGTTCACATCTGTTGTATAATAGACAATGGTTCAGTGATTTTAAATATACTACCTCATTTAATTCACAGCTCTACCCTAAGGTAAAAATCAACATTAAGACAAACAATATGCTGTGATACTTATCTGATTCTCAATCTGTCTTTGAATTACAGTTTAGGTATTACAAAGTATGCAGCTATGTACAGAGGTATAAACAAATCTTCTTGGATGGGTGTGTTTGGTTCCTGATATCCCTGGGAGAAGAATTGAAGGGTCTTGGGTAAGTCCACTTCTAGTCTTCTGAAAATTCTCCAGACTGCTCCCCACAGGGGTTGGATCAGTTACATTCCCACCATCAGTACAGGAGGGTTCCTTTGTCCCCACAACCTCTCCAGCATTTGTTGCTGCCATCTTTTCTCATATATGACATTCTTACAGAAGTGAAGTGGTATTTCATTGTTGTCTGTGAACTACATTTTAATGCACATTGTTATAGTGCTTACCAAGAATTTCAGGAGGGATGGGTAGGAATACATACACTTTTACTATGTCCTAAAATAATCATGTATTTTCCTTGGCCTAGATTATTCAAAAACTAATACAGAGTGGGAATACTGGAACTTCCTCATTGGCACTCAACTGGTGTTCCTATGTACTAGACCCCTTGTAATATTGCAAAAGGCAGCCAGTAAAGTTCTGAACATAATTTAATAAAATAGAATATTACCTGATGCAGAGTAATACATTTTCTTTCACCCTTTTTAATTTTCTTGTAAGTTTGGAAAACTGACAAAGACTGACAAAGAAAAACAAACAAATTTTATCATGTTGGGCATGATAAAATTTGTTTACTGCACAGCGCAAGAGAGAGGGGAGTATAGCAGTGACCAGAGCAAGATGCTGTAAACCTCTAGAAAAATAAACAACATACTTGTGAAGACTTGATAAGGCAAATTTGTAATAGGAGTACTAAATGTTGGTGAAACAAACACCTGGAAAATTCACTGTTTAACCAAGCTATGTTTTCAGATTCCTCTGGTGTTTCTGGATTGATAAATGTCCTGTCTTTAGGACAAACAGGTGGGACATTTTCTGCAATTATTGTTTCTTAGTTGTCTTTGCCACAACAGAGTTTTATGTCAATGAGGTATATTTTGGGCTAACAGCCTATGATTTCTTTCTCACTGATATTAGAAGAACAAAGTATCTAGTCATCTAAGTTGTTAGAACTGAATAAGTATCAAGAGAGGAGATGACTGAAGATGGCAATAACATAGCAGCTCCTGTATTACTTCCTGCAAAACTGAGACAACAAAAGGGCAACTACAGAACTATATAAACTAACAAAAAATCCCCAATACAGATAAAGAGAGGCATGTGGATCACAGGGGAGCACTTCAAGAATAATCTAAATGTAGAGATCTCTCCCACACAGTGTTTAGTGTCATTGTATGAAGGATACAGGGCTACTAAAAACAGGGGCAGAACTTTGGACTCCACATAAATCTTAACCAACCAAAGTTTCACCTAGAGTATTTCTTTCTATTACGATATCTTAAACCTATTGAACCACCTTCCTTCAGTGCACGAACCCTCACATCCTCCTGTAGACCTATCCTGGTGATGTCCCATCTGGAAACATCCTTTTTTTTTTTTTTTTGCCTCCAGGGTTATAGCTGGGTCTCAGTACCTGCACCATGAATCCACTGCTCCTGGAGACCTTTTTTTCGCCCTTGTTGTCATTATTGTTATTGCTGCCATTGATGTTGTTGGATAGGACAGAGAGAAATGGAGAGAAGAGGGGAGACAAAGGGGGGACAGAATGATAGACACCTGTAGAGCTGCTTCACCACCTGTGAAGCTACTCCCTTGCAGGTAGGAAGCCGGTCTCGAACCGGGATCTTTACGCTGGTCCTTGCGCTTGGGACCATATGCGCTTAACCCGGTGTGCTTCCGCCCGACCCCCTTACCAGGACTCCTAAAGCTCCTGAATCTTCCTGCCTTCAGCACCAGCATCAGACTTCACATGTGCACCCAACCAGGAGAAATGAAGATGACTTTCAGCTCACGCCATGCTATCCTGACTTACTGAATCCTCTCACATGCACGTCCAAAATCAATACACCCAACCTGGAGACAGCTGGGTCACTTTCAGTCCTTACTAGAACCCCGGAACTGCTAACCCCCCCCTTGCACATACATCCAGACTTTGTGCTTCATGCTAAACCATACGCACCCTGCCTAAAAACAAACTTGTGACATTCAGCCCACACCAGGACCCCTGGAGCCACTGAAACCCCAGGTACTGATCTCCTCTTTGTGTGATATTCCTGCCGTCGCTGGTCAACCATTCATTTTGGGGATCTCTGTGCAACTTGAAACATGTTGGCATCAGGCAGAATGGAGAGACAGAAGAAATCTACCCCACTAACAAATTGAAACAAAAGATCAGAAGGAAAAAAAAATCTGGTGGTGCACCTGGTTAAGCATACACATCATAGTGTACAAGGACCCAGGTTCAAGCCCCTGGTCCCTGCCTGCAGAAGGGAAGCTTCACAAGTGGTGAAACAGGGCTGCAGGTTTCTCTTTGTCTCTCTACCTCCCCTCTCAATTTCTCCCTGTCTCTATCCAACAATACATAAATTTTTAAAAAAACTAGTAAACCAGGTAATCAAAGCTTCTGAAGAAGAAATTGAAAAAAAAAGTCCATAATTTGGTACTGAAGGAGTAAAACTCATGGTAGAAAAACACCAAGGGAAAGGGAAAGACAAGAGATGAGACTTTGAGAGATAACATGAGTCAAAACCAAGAAGAAAGAACAGAATCAAATGCCAAAAATAGATGAATTAATATCAGCATAGTCAAAGGAAATGCCCCCCAAAACCCAATAATATAACAAAATAGAAAAGCCAAAAGCCATAAGAAGGAAACTTCCAGCACTACTGGTTGCAGTATGAATTGGCCCAATATTTATGGAAAACAGTCTGCAGATTTCTCAGACACTACAATTGGCCCTACCCTATGACCTAGCAATTTATCTCTTGGGATTTACACAAAGGAAACAAAACTACTAGAATTATATTTTCTTTTTTTTAGAAAAAGCAAATTAGTTCTTACTGTTGATTATCTGTGCCAGTTATGACCTTATCTAGGAGTATATCTCTCCTAATGCTTTTATAAATATCTGTGATTATCTTGGCTTCTAATTTAAAATACACACACAAACACACACCACACACACACACACCCCTCAGAGAAGTCTTCTCTCACCAAGTAAAACAATAACCATGTATGATGGTTTTAGTTTCCACGTAGCACTCAAGATACATTAAAATTCTTTTTTAGGAAGTCGGGCGGTAGTGTAGCTGGTTAAGTGCAAGTGGCGCACAGTGCAATGACTAGCATAAGGATCCGAGCCCCCAGGTCC
This sequence comes from Erinaceus europaeus, assembly GCF_950295315.1. Classification (NCBI taxonomy): domain Eukaryota; kingdom Metazoa; phylum Chordata; class Mammalia; order Eulipotyphla; family Erinaceidae; genus Erinaceus; species Erinaceus europaeus. Next base: position 28,696,288 of record NC_080166.1, read on the forward strand.
TTACCTGCAGGGAAGTCACTTCAGAAGCCGTGAAGCAGGTCTGCAAGTGTTTATCTTTCTCTCACTCTCCCTATAATTTCCTCTTCTCTCCATTTCTCCCTGTCCTATCTAACAACAATGGCATCAATAACAACATTAATAACTACAACAATAAAACAAGGGCAACAAAAGGGAATAAATAGATAAATAAAATTATTTGTTTTATACTGTCTACTGAGATTAATTGTAAATTTCAAGAAACAACACAAAATAAAATTTCAATATTCTTTCTCTGTCCTCTTGTTTATCTCCTATATTAAAGCATCTAGTATGACTCTTGCGATTAAATGAATGGGTACCTTTTATCCTATAGTTTTTGTCAGTGTTTCATTTTTACAAATAAAAATTATAAAATTAAAAAAAAAAGTTAGGAGAGAGACAGGCAGGGATTATACCAACACCCATGTCCCACCATCTATACCCCACAATATTCCTGGGTCCATGCTCCCAGAGGGATACAGAATAGGAAAGCTTTCAAGGGAGAGGATGGGATACGGAGTTCTGGTGGTGGATCAATATTTCCATTTTATAAATAAAAATTAATAAAAGAAGTTAAAGCAGTGGTGCATGTGTCTCTATTTCTCCCTACCTCTCAAGTCTTTCCATTTATCTGTCTCCATCCACAATAAATAAAGATATAAAATAAAGTATATTAATTTATTTTTATTAGTGATTTAATTGACAGACAATCTTGTGTGATGAGAGGGGTACAATTCCACACAATTCCTATGAACAGAGTTCCCTATCCCATCTCACCTTGGAAGGTTTCCTATTCTTTATCCCTCTGGGAGTATGGAACCAGGATCATTAAGGTAGGTAGGAGTTCTGGCTTCTATATTACTTCTCCATTGGACATGGGCACTGACAGTTAGATCCATATCCCCAGACTAATTCTATCTTTTCTTAGTGTGGTAGGGCTCTGTGGAGGTGGGGTTCTAGGACACATTGGTAAGGTCACCCAGGGAAATCGGGGTGGTGTCATTGTAACATCTGCAACTTGGTGGTTGTAAAGCAGTAAGATATAAAACAGATCAAACTGCTTAATACTCAGGAACCTAAAGTAAAAATATATCAGATAAGATTTGGGTTCTTCATGCTGGAAGAAGTTTCCAGGTATATTTTAAGTATATTCCAAGGGGCCCATGACTTTACTAATTTTTTTTTTAATTTTATATTTATTTATTTATTTATTTTCCCTTTTTGTTGTGGTGGTGGTCTGGTGTCGGGCTGCACCACGGAGAAGAGAGTGGACGTCCAGAGCAAAAGGGTACACAAATCTTTATTATAGGATGGGGGGGTTTGGTTCAGACCACGTGGAGCCAGCCGGCAATGGCCGTCCCCACTACCTGAACATGGGGGGAGAGCAGGGGGCGAGATCTCAGAGAGGGAGAGCTGAGAGCCCAGAGGCGGGGGGTGAGGGGGCTTTTTATTGGGCTAAAACCAGGGGTAACATGTGGGACCAGGATTGGTTGAAGGGGGGGCACTGCTAGGATTTTGCGGGCGTAGTAAAACCTGGGGGCAGAGACTGCATCAGAATAACTCCTCAGCAACACCTTTTGTTGGCCTTTTTATTGTTGTTGTAGTTATTATTGATGTTGTCTGTTGTATGCTTTACATTGGGTTCTAGTTCTCCCCCGCAAAGAGAATTAGATCAGTCCTGCTAATTTCGTGGGCCTGCTTGGCCCCGCCCCAAGGAAACCCGCCAGAGTTCCAGTGTTGCAGAGGAAGAGAGAGAGGGTTCCTGAGTTCCAGAGTAAGAGAGAGTGCTTGCACTTTGTGCCATGTGTGCTTAACTTGCTGAGCTACTGCCTGACTTCGACTTTACTAATTTTTTGCCTAAGCTAACATGTAGGTGGACTAAAAGTACTATCTGGAAAAATGGTATAAGAGTTGGGAATATTTTTCAAAGGAAACTTAGAAGCAAAAAAAAAAAAAAAAAAGGATAGCTAAATTGAAGACACTGTTTTAATATCAAAGCAAACCAAGTTCCCTTTCATACCAAAGTTTAATTTCTTGGCTCTTAATTTTGTTTTTGCTGACCAGTCTTATATCATAGTCAATCTTAATGGCTATCTTTCAAAGCTAGCCTCATATACTTATTCACTTACTTATTCATCCATTTATTAATGTAACACATCACTGGCTATCCCTGGCATTCCAGGAACCTGGTAAGGTGACGGTAATAAAAATGATGACTAAAGAACATATCCTATCTATTCTTAGAAACTTACACTCTGCTGCTAGAAGTAATATAAAGTGAGTAAATGGGGGGAGGGGAGTTCCCATATTGGAGGTTCTTAAGTAAAACTAGTCAGGCTGAAAAGCTGTGGAAACTATGTGCCTTGAATAACTAAGCTGAGTTAAATTTCTTTTTTTTTTCAATTTTTATTGAAATAATTAAAAAATAAAAGTCTGATCGGAAAAAAAATAAAAGTCTGATAGGAAGAAGCAATAAATGCATCCAATAAAAATAGTTTTAACATGCCAAAGAATAAAGTTTTAACATATATATAATGTTTATATAATAAATGCCTAATAATACATATAATAAATACATATTTTAAAAATATTCATTTATTTATATTGGATAGAGACAGAGATAAATTTAGAGGAAAGAAAGAATAGAGAGAAGACTAGGTAGACACACTGCTCATGACCAATGTCCTTCATCAGGTTAGTCTATCAGAGTCAAATTACTTTCTTCATATAAAGAGTTTTAGCAATTAGTTGAATCCTAAATGGGAGAGAACTCTTACTGTTTTCTCTTTCTTCACCTGTCTGATTTCTCTTTGGGAAATATGTTGATATTACTTTTTAAAAATGAAAAGAAAAGTCATTCTTTTATATTTAAACATGTAAAAGTATAAATATTTAGTCTATGAAATAATTATTCTTTTCTCTGATGAAGCCTATAAAAAGAAAATATTCAGTGAACTGTCATAAAGTTAAAAAATTGCCCATTGTGCTGGTGAGATAGTTCAGTGGATCTGGAGAATGTCACATACAGATTTGAGACATAACACAACATGGGATTACTGTACTACTGGCAAAAGCTTGATTATTGTGCTCTCTTTCCCTCTATTTCTTTATCTCTCTCTCTCCCTCTCTCTCTCATTAGTTTAGGAACAATAAAACCATGAGAGCCAGATACATTAAATATCAAGTAAAAAATAATGTGTTTAATTAATCTATGTGGTTTAGAAACAGAAAACTTCAACTTAAGATAAAAATGTGAAAAGCAGAAATTGAAAAAAAAGAATTATCTTTAAATATTATTGGATTTAAAATTTACTTAAGTATTTCAAGTAGTGTGGTTCTAGACATTTACCACTATAGAAAATGAATATTATTTCTCTTCCAAATTATCATTTTAAAGTGCACTATCCAACCTTCCACTAAATTGTTTTGTTTCCTTATAAAATACTAGAAGTGTGAAAAAATGAGAAGATTCCAATATAATGAAATCTAAGTCTTATAAATTGAATTAGAAAAATATATTGTGGTGTAAATGTAGAAACACAGTTGACACACAAGTGAAATCAGATTTCACATTATCTTATTTTCAATAAGAGTACCGCCATTCACAATTTTCAGCACAGAGTTATTTTTGCTGAAGTGTTTATTTGTTTTTATTGACAGGCTAAATGTGATTATGTTCACTTCACCCAAAAATCAACTTGTATTAAGAGAGACCTCAGAAATGCTTTCCTAGTCATTTTTAGAGCAGTGGTGATCAGAACTATTGGAGAAGTAACTAACCTTTAGCTTCAGGTTTTGAATTATGAGTAATTGGATAAAATAGTTCCTTTGACTTGTGTTATCATCAGGAAAATTGATGTAGACCTCATTAAAATGTTGAGATTTTTTTTTAATTCATTAAGGAAAGTGATTTCACATCTGCAAATAGCTGGAACATAATAAAAAGTGTCTTAGTATTTATATATAAAAAAGTCCATAAAATTGAACAATTACCAAAAGTCCTTGCTACTTTTTTATTTAAATGCAGAAATAGGAGAAGTATTACAGTATTTTGATCTCAAAATCTCTTTTTTTAGTTTAATTTATTTAATTTATTTTTTTTATTTAAGAAAGGAGACATTAACAAAACCATAGGATAAGAGGGGTACAATTCTGCACAATTCCCATAACCCGATCTCCATATCCCATCCCCTCCCCTGATAGCCTTCCCATTCTATATCTCTCTGGGAGTATGGATCCAGGGTCCTTGTGGGTTGCAGATGGTGGAAGGTCTGGCTTCTGTAATTGCTTCCCCGCTGAACATGGGCGTTGACTGGTTGATCCATACTCCCAGTCTGCCTCTCTCTTTCCCTAGTAGGGTGGGGCTCTGAGGAAGTGGAGCTCCAGTACACATTGATGGGGTTGTCTGTCCAGGGAAGTCTGGTCAGCATCTTGCTGGCATCCAGAACCTGGTGGCTGAAAAGAGAGTTAACATACAAAGCCAAACAAATTGTTGAGCAATCATGGACCTAAAGACTGGAATAGTGGAGATCAAGTGTTGGGGGGTATCCCTTCATGCTCTTGTGTACTTCTGCTTTCAGGTATATATGTTTCCCCTAGTTTATGGGCACGGGTGAACCTATGCTCTATCTCAGGGGACCTGGACTATATCTAGGTTTGGGGACTTTATTGGGGAGTGGAACACCTGGAATGGAATTAGAGAATACTATGAAAGGAAAGGTCTCACCCGAGTGATGAAGCTGAAGGGTTGTCATTCCACACCTGAAGTCTCTGGTCACAGTCTGAAGTGAAGCATTCTGGGGTGGCATTCATTGCCTTGATTAGGTTGCGATCTGCAGATGCAATATTATTTGATTTGAATTGAGAGCAGCATGCAGAAAAGTGGGCCCCACACTAAGGTTCCAAGACTGGGGGAAATATAGTGAAAATGTGAGGTTTCTGTTGTCTTAGGGTTCAATAAGACAATGGATAGTTATTGTTATCGTCACATTATTTGGTGATAAGCGTTAACTTTGGAAAGTCCCTTTGTTAGGGTTTGGGGTATAATACCCAGCATTTTGTATATAGCTGTGCTACCAGTTGCTTCTGTTAAAATCTCTTTTTCTTGAACACAGTACACTCCTGAAGAAGAATCACATTTTTTAAAATATTTATTTATTCCCTTTTGTTGCCTTTGTTGTTTTATTGTAGTTACTATTGTTGATGTCTTCCTTGTTGGATAGGACAGAGAGAAATGGAGAGAGGAGGGGAAGACAGAGGGGGAGAGAGAGATGGAAACCTGCAGACCTGCTTCACTGCCTGTGACATGACACTTCTCCACCTGTGACTTGACACTCCGCAGGTGGGGATCTGGGGACTAGAACAGGGATCCTTGCTTTGCTCTTTGATGCTTTGCTCCACCTGTGAGTTGCACTACTGCCCAACTCTCGAACCACACTGGTTTTTTAATGTGATATTAAAGAACCTTTTTGGAAGAGACATTTGAACTTTTGGAGTAGGAAACTCCACAAGGACTCAGAGTAGATGTTCTCAAATTAAGGGGCCAGTATCTGACAATTTGTACACAGGTTATATTAGCTGACATACAATTTGGCAAAATTTCCAGTTCACAGTCACTTTTCAAAGGACATAAAGTGTTGTTAAAATTCGGAGGCTCCAGCTGGCCGGGCTAGCTTCACGGGCGGGTAACAGAGACAACCAGAGACATACGGCTGGGCAGGGAAGCTGTATTTCTTTATTCAGGAACAACGATTCATAAACTAAACCAAACTAATCACCAAACAGAACTCTGCTGCCTCTTTCCCCCACGGCGGCACCAAACACTCTCTCTTTGGAACTCTGGAACCCTCTTGGGGTTCCTAGGGGCGGGGCCAAGCGGGCCCGCGAAACTAGCAGGACTGATCCAATTTTCTTGGCGGGGGAGAGCTAGAACAACCCAATGTAAAGCATACAACAATAAAGACAATTTGTAAAACTTTGGTTGACTGTCACCTCCTCTTAAGGCTTTGCATGTAAACAGAGTAAGCTGCTATCTCTGTGGTGTGATGTGAGAAGCTTTGTTGTTTTTAATGAGAACACGATTGTGGTTATATTTCATTGTCATGACAACATCCTGATGCATGTAGCTAAGAATCAACACTAATACCTAGAGTCAATTTCTTTGCTATTGAACTGGTTCAATAACATAGTGGAGGAGCATATTGTATAGTGATTTAAACCTGTTTTCAAGATGACTACCACAGGCCCTTCTTTGATATTCCTAGTATTTTATCTAATTACTATCTAATGTAATGAATAGTATTTAAATTGCTACTTGAAAAAGTGATGATATGCAAATATGCTCAGTATGAATCTAAACCATGCACCTGAAAAGGACATAAGAAACAGTTTTTAAGTTAATCCAAACTAATTTTCTCTGGTGATTATTAGATATGCCAACCAGTATATTTGGATTATGCTTTATAGCAAGATTCAAATGTATTTTTTGTGAATTATTTTTTTCAGATTTTTTGAAATTATCAATCAAGATTTGCTAGTTTTGTATTAAATTAGTTGTAAATAACATCAACTTTTCCCAATACTACTTGGACATATATCTTCATTTTTCCTAAACATTGAGTTCATTTTTTATATAATTATATGGTAATACTATACTTTTGTTTACCATTTTATATAATTTTAACTATATTGTCATTGAGTTGTAACTTACTATGTTATGTCACAAAGAATATGAAAAGTAAAAAAAAAGTAAAGTAAAACCTTAGAGCAATGAATAAAGTCTCATCAAGCATTAAGAATTTTACTGTCATACACAGTGATAAAAATAAATGAATGAGGTATAACATGAACAGAATTTTCACCAAAGAAGAAATGCAGAGGGCAAACATATATGAAAAAACACTCAGATTCAAAGATTATCAGAAAAATTCAAATAAAGGCAACTGTGAGATACCATTTACACCTATGACAATATCATAGATTAGAAAGAAAAGAAGTAACAAGTGTTGATAAGAATTGAGAATAAAGGAAAATTTCTGTACCAGTGGTAGAAATTTAAATAAACCCAATCCTTGTGGAAAACAGTCTGGAGATTTCTCAGAACAGTAGAAATGAGCTTACCCTGTGATCCAGTACTCATATGGCCATTTCTTTTCTGTAGTTTATCTTAAACAAAAACACCCATCCCAAGAAATCTATGTATGTCTTTGTTCATAGCAATATCATTTATAGTAGCCCAAACTTGGAAACAACCTAGATGTCCAAAGATAGAAGAATGGCTAATAAATTGTGATATATATCCATATCCATATCCATATATATATTGCAATGCTACACAACTATTTTTAAAAAATGATGAAGTTATATCCTTAATAACTGACTGAGTGCTGACTGGGTGCTGACTGAGCCCAGCTGCGGGGGGAGGGGGAGCGCAGGCACAGAGTGCTGACTGAGCCCAGCTGCCTGGGGGCGGGGGGCTTAGAAGTCTGACCTTAGATGGAACTTGATGAAATCATGTTAAGTGAGACAAACCAAAATGAGAAAGACAAATACTGATTGATCTCACTTATAGGTGGAACTTAAAAACAAAGATAGGAAGTGAAAGCACAAAGTGAAACTTGGACTGGGTGTGTTGTATCAAGCAAAGGACTGAAGAAGGATGGGAAAAGGGGGTGGAGAGTGGTTTGGGATCCTGTCTCCTGGGTGGAAATGAGTACTCTGCAGACACCTATCTTGAGGAGATGATAAATGGTACCCATAACACTGTTATGAAGCATTAACTCCCCCAATAAAACTATTATAAGTGAATTTTAATGTAATGTATAAATACACAATTTTGTACAAACATAACTGTGATGCATATGTGATCAGATTTTGCAATACCTATTTGATGTCCAAATTGAATAGTAAAAGCAAAGCCTTTTTGAATGATTTTTTGTTTTTAATCTCATGAGCTGAGAAAGAAGGAAAAGAGATAATTCATAACAACAATCTGGCACACGTGGTGCCTGGAATCAAACTCAGAACGACATGCTTATAAGTCCATAGCTCTACTGCTATGTCACCTCAAGGGTTATTATTATTATTATTATTATTATTATTATTGCCTCCAGGGTTATTGCTGGGGCTTAGAGCCTGCACTATGAATCCACTGCTCCTGGAGGCTATTTTTTTCCCTTATGTTGTTTATCATTGTTGTTGTTATTATTGTTGTTGTTATTGCTGTCCTTGTTGTTGGATAGAACAGAGAGAAACTGAGGGAGGACGGGAAGACAGAGAAGGCGAGAGAAAGACACCTGCAGACCTGCTTCATTGCCTGTGAAACGACCCCCCTTCTGGTGGGGAGCCAGGGGCTTGAACCAGGATCCTTTCACAGGTCCTTGTCCTTGTGCTTTGCTCCATCTGCGCTTAACCAGCTGCACTACTTCCCTATCCCCTCAAGTGTCACTAATTCTTTCAAACTCCTATCTCTGAAAATTGTGAAATAGTATGTATTTTGCATTCTTTCCATCTTATTTAAAGTGTGTGTGTGTGTGTGTTATGGTAATGTAGATTGTAAGAGAATTAGGGGCGTAAGTTTACTGGCAACTAAGGTATGAATGGAATGTTTAAGATACCAGAATGTGTCAGCCACAAAAAGAATTTCACATCAAAGTTCAAGGGCAGGACATTAGGACTGACTTGTACAGTCATTATCTGAGGTACACTCAGAAAAACAAAAGGTCATCTTAATGATTGTATTGCTCGCTCACTGTCAAATTCTATCTCAAAAGCAGTGCTAACTAGACAGATCTCAAATTGTTACACAGTGATTAATAATACCTTCAGTGCTTCTACCTATAAATGGACTTTAACATTTTTACTAAGTGCTCATATCTAACTCAAAGCTCAAATTGCATTTTCTTTTTCTCTGTTCATTTTTATTTGATTTCTTTTTTAAAAGGAAAAAAGGAGAATTGATATTAATGCTCTTTTTAAAATAATTTTTTTCCTTCATTTGCTCTGTGTTGGCCCTACTACCTACTAATCCACTACTGCTACCCGTCATTTCGTCTTCTTTTTTTTTTTTCCTTTCCATTTTATTCCATAGGACAGAGAAAAACTGAAAATAGAGGGGAGATATAGAGGCCAGGAAAAAGATAGACATCTGCAGACCTGCTTCACTGCTTGTGAGCTTCCTCCCTGCATGTGGGGAGTGGGGGCTCTAACCCTGGTCTTTGTGCTTAGTACTATGTGCCCTTAACCAGGTGTACCACAGCCCAGCCCCAATGTGAGTTTGTCTTTTCAAGAGAAACTGATGAGTCATCTAATAAAATCTTCAATTGTAGAGAAAGCTACAAACATCACAAATATTATACCTATAACAGTGAATAATGAATGAATCATTACTCAGTTACTTTGAAATATATATGCTTAAATTATATATATATATATGAAATGTCAAGAGAGAGAACATGAAGAGGCCGGGGTGGTGCACTTAGTTAAGTGTACATGTTACTATGTGCAGCTATCCAGATTCAAGACCTGGATCTCCACCTGCAGTGGAGAAGCTTAACAAGCAGTGAAAGAGTGCTTCAGGTCTCTCTCTGTCTCTCTTTCTCTCTCTCTCTCTCTCTTCCTCTCTCCATCCCTCCCTCCCTCTCAAATTCTCTGTCTCTGTCAAGTGAATGAAATAATATATAAAAATTTAAAACATATTTAAGAAGAGAGAACATGTAAATATGGAGTATCTCTAGCTTTTAAACCTTCTGAATGCTTATCCATGCCTCCTTGGTTCTGAGTTTACATAGGTCCTCACATACTATTACTGCTACTGCTACTGCTACTGCTACTGCTACTGCTACTGCTACTGCTACTGCTGCTACTACTACCAATCAGCATCATCATCATCATCTTAAGGTGTTTTAGCAGAACAATAATACTCTATTTAGTCAAAGGCCAAGTTGTTGTTGCCATTTTATGTATAGGTGTGTGTATGTGTGTGTGTGTGTGTGTTGTTATTTTCCTGCTCTGCTTTCCTTGCTATTTCTACTTCTTTTTATTCAAATGTCTTCACTTTGCTTCATAAATATTAAAATGAATTTGTGCAGTCTTAAAAAGAAGTTTGTTCTGACATAAATCCTCTTGTGGGGTTAAGTATCCATGACTGGCAGTTCTTATCTATTAACAACTTGAATGTCATTTCGCTATCTCTGGCCTTCCAGAGTTTCTGCTGAAAAATCTGACGAGGGACTTACCTATCATGTTGTTTTTTCAAGCCACTTTTTTTTCCAACAGACTGAAATATTTTTTTTCTTTTTATAATTTCACAATGATTTGTCTTCATGTACTAATAGATCATTTCAGGTTCCAGAATCTGGCTGTACTCTACTTCCTGAAAGTTTTATAGTCATTCTTCAAATTTGGAAAATTTGCCATTACTGTCTTCTTTTTTTATTATTATTTTTAAATTGTCTTAATTTATTTATTGGATATATACAGAGAGAAATTCAGAGGGAAGGGGGTAATAGACAGGGACAGACAGAGAGACACCTGCAACACTGCTTCATCACTTGCAAAGCTTTCCCCCTTGTAGGTGGGGACTGGGGCTCTCCAACCTGGGTCCATAAGCATTGTAACATGTGCTCTCAACCAGGTGCACCACCACCCAGACCCTACCTACTACTGTCTTCTCAAATACATTCTTTGCTCTCTTCTTTCTTTTTCCTCCTTCTTGGATTTTTATTGCATTTATATTTTCCTTTAAAGGAGTATAATTTCATAGTTTCTTCATGTTTCCTCTACATTGTTTTTTCCATCTTTATTTTAGATACTGTGGTCATATTAGCCTCTACTCATAACATTATTTTACTTAAAGAGGCCTTCACACCCTGCAACTCCATTGAAATGATTTTGCCTTTGATGTCTTTGGTTAAACAAACTTTGAGTACCTTTATTATTTTATTTATTTTTTTATCTTGAAACAGCTTCTGTATGTTAAAATGAATGTGATTTTATAAGTGTCCCAGTGGTGTATTCCCTGTTTTTCTTTTTCCTCTGGCTCTTCATCTTTATCATTTATACAACATATTCACTTTCTATAGGACTTTCTCTGCTCGTATAATAATTGTTGGCCAGATTTCTGTACATGCATATCTGTGCAGTTTCTGCTGTCAAACAGCAGGTGATAAGGTGACACTGTAGCTCTAGTGCTTGGTTGGAGGGAGAGAGGGTGTGATCAAAAAGTCAAGTGTCAATATGCTACTTTGCATTGCTATAAGAGTTCCAGCAAGAGGTTTCCAACTTAGAATCCTTCCTGCCCCACTCCCTACCCTCAGATTCCTCAGTTCTAAACAGGAACAAGAGTCATGTGTCCACCCTCTATGTCTTCACTGGATTAGCTCTTTCCTGGAGAGTGTGGTAAGACAGGTGGATCTTATTGATTTTTTTTTTGGGGGGGGGGCTCCGTAAACTGCTTTGCCTGACTTTTATCTCTGTCAAAAAGGTGGATACTTGTAGGAAGTTCTGCAGTTTGGTTCGCTTGTGGAAGAAACTGTGGTCAGGTCTTACATGTCTATAGTCTTTCCTTTTTCTGGAGCCCTTACTTTAGTTAGTTGAAATGATGCTGGCAGCTGGAGGAGATTATGTTTCTACCATGGGATGGACTCCCTACTCCCTCCTCTGCTAGTTGACCATATAACACACCCACTTTCAGATAACTGTTTTTGTTTTTTTTCAGAAATCTCAACTGGGCTAGGAAATGTTTTGCTATGATATTTCATTGTTATAATGTTTGTGTTCAGGGAGCTCAATTTGTGGTTGACTATTCTATCATTACTTTCCATTCCAAAGTCTCTGTTTCTTGTTTTTGTTTTTAACATGACTCTCCATTTACAACATATTCATATGCACTACTTATAGGCTAGGAATTAAGATAGCTCATGTGCTATTCACTTAGTTGACCTTATTAACCTATCACTTTACTTATGCTAATTTTTGAAATTTTCAGTGTAGGAAAAGTAAGAGATATTAATATTTATTGTTCTTTTTTTTTTTTTTTACTGTCACCAGATTTATTCCTGGGCTTCAGTGACTGTAGAAGATATCCACATCTATTTTCAATCATCGCTTCATATATTTTTAAATAAAACAGGCACAATTTGAGAGAGGAGAGAGATAGAATGAGGAGGAAAGAAGAGACACCTGCAAAACTGTCTCACTGCTTCTAAAGTGAGTTAAAGACTAGGGGCTGGATGACAAATCCTTGAGCCTGGTAGCATGTAGGCTCAACTAGTGGTACTATGACCTGACTCCTTGGCATTACCTTTTAAAAGCTTTTTTTTGTAAAACCAGGGCTCATTATTTTTTTACTTATATGTACTTTAGACATAAAAATATTTCGCACATTTAAGTTGTGCATTTTGTTGAATTGATAGGCTAATGAAACTGTTAACCACAATCAATAAGAATCCAGCACTTCTCAAAATGTCCTTGTGTTGAGTGTCAACACTGAATAGATCCAGCCTGTATATGTATTTATTTCAAATGCAGATAATGGAGTTTGCCATGTTGCATCACAAGCAGTAATAATAATAATAATTAAAATGCAAATATGCTCATATAAGTTATAAGGGAAATTTTTATCCTCATTTATGACTGGAAACATTTAGTTACTAAATTCACAGATACTTTTCTGCTACCTAAAAATATATTGAATGTATAAATTTACATTGACATTCACATTAAATCTTTACTATATAGCAATATCTTAGAAAAATCAATCATGTGAAAAATATGATTTATGCTTGGATGATTTGATTCTTCTGTATAAAACACCAAGATAAAAAAACATATATATAGGAGTCTGGCGGTAGCGCAGCAGGTTAAGCACAGGTGGCACAAAGTGCAAGGACCCCCCAAGGATCCCGGGTCAAGCCCCCGGCTCCCCACCTACAGGGGAGTCAACTTCACAGGCGGTGAAGCAGGTTTGCAGGTGTCTATCTTTCTCTCCCCCTCTCTGTCTTCCCCTCCTCTCTCCATTTCTCTCTGTCCTAACAATGGCATAAATAACAACAACAATAATAACTACAACAATAAAAAACAACAAGGGCAACAAAAGGGAAAAAAAATATATATATATGCATTGGGCTGACAAGATAGCTCACATACATAGTGTTTATCATGTTTAAAACCCTGATTTGAACCTGGTCCATAGTACACCAGAGGAAACTTCAGTGCTGTGTTCTCTTCTTTTCTGTCTTTCTTTTTTTTTTTAATTTCTTTATTAGAAGGTCAATGGTTTACTGTCAACAATAAAATACAATAGTTTGAACATGAGTAACATTTCTCAATTTTCCACATAACAACTCATTCCCCACTAGGTCCTCCTCTGACATCTGCCATCATGTTGTAGGACCTGAACCCTCCCCTCTGAAAGAGAGTCTTTTATGTTGGTGCAATATAACAACTCCAGTCAGTGTTCTGCTTTGTGATTTATTTTCTTTTTCTATGGAAAAAAAAAGTTAGTTTGATGTTCTGAAATCCAGACAGGAAAATTTAGCATTACAATAGATCACTATTCTAATGTAGGCGATTTGATGGTAACAACCAAAAAAAAAAAAAAATCAACAATTTTTCATTAAGAATTAGCCTGATAATGCAATATTCTAAAAATTCACACAGATACTGCTACAAAGTACTCTGAGCAACAAAGTCAAATCACTGTTAAAGGTAACAGATGTTAAGTTGTTAAGCGTAATGGTTGTCATATTTAAAATTACAAAATCTTACTGAGGATAATTGAGCACTTTCTAGAACTAAAGAAGGGAATTATATGAATCATAGGATAACATAAAATTCTGATACATCCAATTAAATCTATAAATTCTAGACAACTCTAGTGACTTTTAAGGGAAAAAAAACTATCTTTAGATAGTTTTCCCTTAAAACTTACTGACTGATTGAAATATTTGTACAGAATATTAAATAGCCATATTTTTATTTAGTTTTTTTGTTTGCTTATTTATTAATTTATTTTCCCTTTTGTTGCCCTTGTTTTTTTATTGTTGTTGTAGTTATTGTTGTTATTGATGTTGTTGTTGGATAGGACAGAGAGAAATGGAGAGAGGAGGGGAAGAGAAAGACAGACACCTGCAGACCTGCTTCACAGCTTGTGAAGACACTCCCCTGCAGGTAGGGAGGCAGGGGCTCAGACAGGGATCCTTATGCTTCGCACCACTTGCGCTTAACCTGCTGCACTACCACCTGACTCCCTTAATAGAGCCATAATTAACAAGAAAATATTGAGATATTATAGGAACAGGCTTGGTTTATTAAAATATTCAGTTTTAGTTTAAAGATATCTTGGTCATCAAAATAATGTGGTGTAGCACAGGAGTAGACCTGCTAATTAATTAGATTTGAGAGTCTAAAAATCCACACATATATAGGAACATTATATGGAATTGAGATAGGTGAGTAAATCAGTGCAGAAATGAAAAGTTTGCGAACACAAGTTCTGTCTTGTCTGTCTGAATTTAGATTCTCAGCATTTCATATAGCAGAATGATTATATTGGGTACATTTTTGGTATGTCAGGAATTTTTTGTGCCCACATTTATTAAGGCTTATCTGTCCTTTATATACTTTTGTTCGCCTAGTCCTGTAGTATCAGGACATTGTAAAAGAAAGTCTCTTACTAGAAACCTGGTGTGTTTTGTATACTATGCCCTTAACTCACATAGTATGACTTTGTTTATTTATTTTGTTTTTCTTGCATTCAGGGTTATCTCTGGAGCTCGGTGTTGGCACTATGGGTCCACTGCTCTTTGTGGCTTATTTTTTTCCATTTTATTGGATAGTACAGAGAAAAGTTGAGAGAATAGGGAGACGGAGGGAAGAGAGAGAAGACCTGTCGCAGATTTGCTTTGTCATGTGTAAAGTGTGGGGAGCTGGGGATCTATACGTATTTTGTCAATGAGACAATGAGACTAATGAGACTACATCAAACTGAAAAGCTTCTGCACAGCAAAGAGAACCACCACACAAAGGAAGATATCCTATAGAATGGCGAAGGTCTTCTATGCCATAGATCAGATAAAGGCATAATGTATAAAATGTATAAAAGAAATGTATAAAAGATTCACTAAGCTATGAAATATTAATTTTTTTAATCTTATCAAGAATGTAGAGAGGACAGGAATATTTTTTTCCCAAAGAAGAGATCCAGAAGGCCAACATATATAAGAAAAAACATAAAGTCACTGATTATTGGAGAAATGCAAATAAAAGCAACAATTAATTGCTATTTTACACATGGGAGAATATCATACATTATAAAATATCAGGGGCGGTAGCACAGCGGGTTAAGCACACATGGTGTAAAGCTCAAGGACCAGCATGAAGATCTTGGTTCCAGCCCCCTGCAAGGGGGGGGTCGCTTCACAAGCAGTGAAGCAGGTCTGCAGGTATTTGTCTTTCTCTCCTCCCCTCTGTCTCCCCACCTCTCTCAATTTCTCTCTATCCTATCCAACAACAACAGCAATGGCAACAATAATAATAACAACAATAAGGGCAACAACAATGAGAAAAATGGCCTCCAGGAGGTGTGGTTTTTGTAGTGCAGGTACCGAGCCCCAGCAATAACTCTAGAGGCAAATAAATAAATACATAATAAGATAACAGAAATAACAATTCACAGTGGGATATGGGGGGGAGTATTCCTTTATACACTGTTTGGAAAGTAAATTGTCCCAATCTCTGTGGAAAATAGTATGTAGACTTCTCAGCAAACTAGGAATGGATCAACCCTAGGACCTAGTAATTTTTTTCTTTCTTTCTTTTTTCTTTTCCCCACCAGGTTTATTACTGGAGCTTGGTGTCTGCACTATGAATCTATTACTCCTGGTGGCCATTTTTCTTTTCTATTTTTTCCTCTCTCTATAGATAGATAGATAGATAGATAGATAAGACAGAGAGAAATTGAGAGATACAGGAGAGAAATAGAGGGAGACAGAAAGATAGACACCTGCAGACCTACTTCACCACTAGTAAAGCATTCCCCTTGCAGGTGGGAAGTAGGGGCTCAAACCCAGGTCCTTGTACATGGTAATGTGTATACTTGACTGATTGTTCCACCACCCAACCTTGACAATTTCTTTTCTAAAATAAGTCAAAGTATCTTAAAAAATTACTTAAAATTTTGGATGATTACTATTATTATTATTGTTATTGTTATCACATTTTTGGCACATGGTAGTCTGTCAGTCAAAGTTCAGGGCACCATTATGCCGGGCTAGCTTCGCGGGCGGGAGACATAGACGACCAGGGACACATGGCTGAGCAGAGAAGCAGTATTTCTTTATTCACGAACGAATGATTCAAAAAACTAATCTAATCTAACCTAATCACAACCCAATTCCGTCCTGCCTCCCTCTCCTCTGGCAGAAGAGTCAGGAACCAAAGGAGTATGTAGAATAGGGGGCGGGGAGAAGGAAGAAGCATGAACTAGCAAGGACTAAACCAAAATCTCCCGGAGGCAGGGGGAGTGAGGCCAAACCAATGTAACAGAATGACCATGTAAATAGACCACAGTGTCAAGGAATGTAACAGAAGGGATCCCAGAAGCAGAACTAGAAGCATACCAACAGTAGTCAAGAGATTTTTTTTTTAAATATTGCCCCCAGGCTTATCCCTGGAACTCAGTACCTGCACAATGGATCCACCACTACCAGTGGTCACTTTTTTTTTCTGTTTCTTTATACTTTTTGATAGATAGAAATGGGGAGGTCTATACAAGGAGTGAGAGAAAGAGAAACATCTGTAGCACAGCATTATCACTTGTGAATCTTCCTCCCTACAAGTAGGGGTCTGAAGCTTGAACTTGTGTCCTTGAGCAATGTGATGTGTGAGCTCTCCTGGGTGCACTCCCTCCCAGTCGCTAAACATCTACTTGCTTCCTTTATTTTTCTTCCCACTCACCTTGTTCTTTACTCTTTTTTTCCTTTAAATTTCAGTGTGTATCATTTTGATCCTTCGTCTTGGAGTCTCTGTGGGTCTCTTTATCTGAATGAATAAGATTGATGAAATTGCATGAGCCTGAGGTTCTGACTCTGCAAAAAAACTAGAAAATAAATAAATAAATAAAAAACTTCATTCGTGTTTTTGCATGAGTATGTTTTCAAGCTCTTTGTGTAAACAACAAAAATATTGCTTCATCATGTGTTCAGAGTTTGACCTTTTTTTTAGTCGTTTAGTGAGGTGTTGATAGCTGACAATGCAGTCATTAACACACCGGTTCAATTTCTCCTCACCCCATAAATAGATGTCTACAGAACACCCTCCTTCCCTTCCCTATAATAATGCACCAGAATCCCAAACATCTCTCCATCCAGTCCCTTCCTTTCCTTCCCCTTTGCTTTGGTGCAACACACCACACCCAGTCCAAGTTTCACTTGATGACTTGTTATGTGAGGACTGCCAAATTTCCTTCCAAAATAGATGCATTATTTTGTATTCTTTCCAACAATGAATGAGAGTTCCTGTTGTTCTATATATTTCTTGGCAGTTTTTAAATCAGCGTAATCACCTCAGTTCTTAGATTCACTAATTCCTGCAGACATAAGATGTTAGACATTCTATGAAAGGAAAGGTCTCACCCGAGTAATGAGGCTGAAGGGTTGTCATTCCACAAGTGAAGTCTCTGGACACAGTCTGAAGTGAAGCATGTTGAGGTGGCAATCGTTGCGTTAATTAGGTTGTGATTGGCAGATGCAATATTATTTGATATGCATCAGTTTCTGTGAGAGAGAGCATATGTTCACACGTATCCATAAACTACTGCAAAATATATACCTGAAAGCAGAAGTACACTAGAGTTTGCAGTAAGAATCCCCTTAACACTTACTCTCTACTATTCCAAGCTTTGGGTCCATGATTGCTCAACAATTTGTTTTCATCTTTGTATGTTAACTCTCTTTTCAGTCACCAGGTTCCAGATGTCATCAGGATGCTGGCCAGGCTTCCCTGGACTGAAGACCCCACCAATGTGTCCTGGAGCTCTGCTTCCCCAGAGACCCACTCTACTAGGGAAAAAGAGAGGTAGACTGGGAGTATGGACTGACCAGTCAACGTCCATGTTCAGCGGGGAAGCAATTACAGAAGCCAGACCTTCCATCTTCTACAACCCACAGTGACCCTGGGTCCATGCTCCCAGAGGGATAGAGAGTGGGAAAGCTAACAGGGAAGGGGGTGGGATATGGAGATTCGGTGGTGGGAATTGTGTGGAGTTGTACCCCTCCTACTCTATGGTTTTGTTAATTAATCCTTTCTTAAATAAAAAAAATAAAAAAAATTTTGGGGGGTCCGGGTGGTGGCGCACCTGGTTGAGCACATGTTACAGTGCTCAAGGACCCAGGTTCAAGCCCCTGTTTCCTACCTGCAAGGGGAAAGCTTTGCAAGTGGTGAAGCAGGGCTGCAGGTGTCTCTCTCTGTCTTTCTCCCTTCAGGCAACCCTTTCCCTCTCAATTTCTGGCTATCTCTTTCCAATAAATAAATAAGTTAAATATATATATATATGTTAGACATTCTTTGTTTATTTTCCACCTGTGTGGCTTTGTTGATGTTTGTCCACTGAATTGGCATATCCTTTTTATAATGTAATTTGTAGATAAACATTTTATGAATATTTTACATAATAAAATGCAGTGAATATATAGTGAATATATTTTGCTAGTGTGAAATGAGACTGTCCACCAGAAAACAGAATTAAGGTAAATTGTAATGATTTCAGAGATCTTGAGAGGTTATTTGTATATTCCAAAGTTAGCCACACACTTAACTTGCCACTACTTGAAATAATTAATGAACTACTGTTGCTTTTGTAAATTGATTCCATTATTAGTACTTTCACTTGTGTTACATGTGAATTTGATTCTCTCTTTATTTATGTTTCAAGGACATTGTAATGTGTGTCTTCCTTCAACAAAGGTAATTTTAAATGAAGCCCTTCCAATAAAAAGAGAAGCTTCATAGGGTCAATTCTCACTGCAATTTTAGAGTCACTAGCAATGAAAGGGGATATGTTTAAGAATGTTCTCTGCCTTTCAGAAGCAAGGAAAAGTTTTGGGTTGGTTTACACCCTGACTGCTTCATTTACAATTCAATTAGAATGAATGTCACTGGAGGCAAATACTGTGAACAGCATTTCTGGACTCATTTATAAAGATGACTACCAGATAATACAGGATCAGTTTCAGGACTTAGGTTCCAGTAGAACTTTCAGTAGGCTAGGGAGAATTATAGTCCCTTCTAATCATTAAAATGCATGCATGGAGTACTTCAAGCCAGCTTATTCATCACTCCTGAAATGCTGACAAAATGCTTAAGGGCTTACTTCTTTACCAAGGTGAAACAGGAAAACCCCTATTCTTTGAGGTTCAGGATGATAGAAATTGCCTATCTTTAAAGGACAGTTCTTGTTATCTGTAAACAAAACCCTGCATTAGTTGCTGGTGTTAAGCAGTCTGTTGTTTTCTGTGTAAACATGAAGTTGTATCAGGAATAGAAGTGTTGCAGCTAATAGCTGTTTCTTCTTTTAGTTTTATTTATTTTTATTGGGTAGAGAGAGATTGAGATTGGAGAAAGAAAGGGGGAGAGATAGACAGAGAGAGAGAGAGAGAGAGAGAGAGAGATGATGTTGGCATTATTTCACCAATCCTGAAATTTTCTCTCAGAATGTGGGGACTGGGCTTGAACCTGCATTCTTGCATATGGTAACATATGCACTAAATAAGGTGCACCAACACTTGGCCTCTCTAATAGCAAACTATTAATCATATTTTCTCAGTTATCATTCTGAAGAATGTATCTCTCTATGAAGGTTCTATTGATCCCTAAGGCTACCAGTTCTAAATCTAAGAAATAATCACATATGCAAAAATTAGGTATGTCTTTTATATTTTGTATTCCAAGATACTATTTAGGGAAGCAACACATTTACTGGTAAAAATAAATGCATTCTCTACTGACATTAGTTTATCTCTATAAAAATGGTCTTTATTATAGTGGCAAAATAACACATAGTAAGTATGGGAAATAATTTTGCAGAACAATCTAAATAAAGTTATAATTTCTCTAAACTTCTTTTGATTGTTGGTCTGAACTTTACCAATTACAGTCAGTGGAACTTCACTGATTAACCTGAAAAAAAATTTTAAATCCTTAAGATAAAACTAGTTTATGTTTTCATTTGATGTTATTAACTATTTGAAGAGACACATATCAAATATTTAGCAAGGAAGTTGAGTTTTCCAAATTAGAACTGAAATTGGAGTGACTCCAGCATTCCAAATCTTTCTTTATCATCCCATGCCAAAACTCAGCTCACCTTTAAACAAAGTTTCTGTTATAAAAATCACTAAAGTGCTCTTAGTAAATTTCAAGCAGTATGTACAACGTTGCCCAGAATTTGAACTCTTCTAGATTTCAATTCCAATAAATTTAAATTGCTTTGTATAGTGAAGAGTAATTTAAAAATATTGAAGTGCTCCTTGAGTAGAGTACCCATAAAATATAAAGCCTTTCAGTGATTTTAATCACTATGCATACTTTAGACTAATTTCAACACATCAAATGCTTTGATTTCTAGTTCCATTGCTTTAATTTGAAATAAT
This sequence comes from Erinaceus europaeus, assembly GCF_950295315.1. Taxonomy (NCBI): domain Eukaryota; kingdom Metazoa; phylum Chordata; class Mammalia; order Eulipotyphla; family Erinaceidae; genus Erinaceus; species Erinaceus europaeus. Next base: position 28,716,954 of record NC_080166.1, read on the forward strand.
AAAAAATGCCAAACCAAAACAGCAGTTATAACTGGTGAAAGTTGTAACTAACCTGAGTTTCACATTGACTTAAAAGAGTTCAATAAGTAAAATATAACTGTATGACTTTCTTCTTCTTCTAGCATTTGCCATTGTATGACTAATAGGGTACAAATCAGCCACCATTATAACAATTATCTAACATTATTCTAAAACTTTGTCAGACTTGATTGTAATTATTATTCTAGTGTGTTTCCACAATGAATCAATAACATATATATATATATTATATTTTTATACATTCAGTTTGAGTTTGAAAGATTGATAAAGGACTACTCACAAATCTTCAGAGACATTTAAATCATAATTTAAGGAATCTGATTTGATACAATATTTCTGAGAAAGTACAGTGAACCAATTACATTTGAAAATGTTTAAAGAATAGCCAATGAAACTCATTCAACTATTTCAAAATGTAATACAATTTCTGATTTTTATTCTCACTTAAGTGGAACTTACACACTATGATCAAACAGAATTTATAAAACAAATTATGTAATTAGGTTAAAATAATGAAGTGATGATGCTAAAAGGAGGCCAGTATGAGAAACTGAATCAGAAACATGCAGAAAGAAACTTAAATGTGTCAACGTTTTGTGATTTTCTTTAGTCAGTAGGACTCCTTAACACTAGATAGGATAGATGTTTGGGAGATGGTGTAGTGGATACAATGTTGCACACTCAAGTATGAGGTGCCAGTTTTGGTCTACAACAGCTCATGTACCAGAGTGATATCAGCACCTCTTTCTTTCTTTTTTTTTTTTTAATTCATTTTCCCTTTTGTTGCCCTTGTTATTTTATTGTGGTTGTAGTTATAATTGTTGTTACTGATGTTGTCATTGTTAGATAGGATAGAGAGAAATGGAGAGAGCAGGGGAAGACAGAGAGGGGGAGAGAAAGATAGATATCTGCAGACCTACTTGATCACCTATGAAGTGACTCTCCTGGAGGTGGGAAGCCAGGCTCGAACCAGGATCTTTACTCAGGTCTTTGTGCTTTGCGGCAGGTATGCTTAACCGGCTGCTCTACCGCCTGACTCCCTCAGGACCTCTTTCTTTTTTTCTTTCCACTTATCTCTCTCATTAGTTAAAAACAAATCTTAAAAAAAATAGATATGATAATCCAGTAGAATTTAAAATGTGTCTGAGGAGATGTAATGAGACAGATTTAAACTCAAGAACAGGTTCTTTGATTAATGAAAAAAAGTCAGAATTTATGACCATTGAGAACCTCATAGCTCCAATAAAAAGAAAAAAATATATCTATTTTAGAGCTATATATTTATATGAAATTATTCATCCTAACATTCAATCTTTTAGAATTAACTTATCCATACTCTCTAGAGAGAAAATGAATTCAGGGGATGTGATACAGAGTTCTGGTGGCGGGAATTGTGTGGAATCTTACCCCTCTTATCCTATGGTCTTGTCAATATTTCTTTACATTTTATAAATAAATTGTAAATATATATATATATATATATATATATATATATATAGTACAAAAATTATTTAGTACAGGCGGTAGTGCAGTGGGTTAAGTGCACGTGGTTCAAATCGGACCGGCATAATGATCCTGGTTCAAGCCCTGGCTCCCCACCTGCAGGGGAATCACTTCACAAGTGGTGAAGCAGGTCTATCTTTCTCTCCCCCTCTATGTCTTCCCCCTTCTTTCCATTTCTCTCTGTCCTATCCAACAATTACATCAATAACAATAACAGTAATAACTACAAGGGCAACAAAAGGGAATAAATAAATAAATAAATATAAAAAATATTTAGTAATCAAGAACCTAAAGGTAAGAATATAACAGATGATATTTGGGGTCTTAATCTGAGAAGAAGCTAGAAAGTCTTGCACAATAGTCTACAGTGCAGCAATCAAATAAAAAGACCTAAAAAGGACAACATAAAGTACTTAATCAAATATTTTCCACTTATACCTAGATACTCTCCTCATCTACTTCTTATTTCACTTCCCTCAATCACTCTAAGCCTATCCATGTCAGATCAAGTAAGTATTACAAAAGCTGGGTGAGGAGAAGATACCAACACTTTTCAGTGATGGCTAGTTTGATCACTACCAGGCCACCCCATCATCTAGAGCCCCAGTCAGGAAATCTTGGCATTCCCACACAGATATGATGAGCCTAGACCTCTAACAGATGCATTTCTCCACCATCACTGGTCATCTCCATGAAGAAAAACATCATAAACCTTATTGTGGGCCTCTACAGGACCTTGCCCTCAATTTAGAACAATAGTGATAGAAATTGCCCCATTCTCTGAAGGGAGGTTGAGACAAGATACTCTTCCACTTGAGGAAGACTGGTCCTGAAATGAATGTAGTCTAGGATATTTCTAGCTGTGACCTTGGAATGCATGCTCACACTTACAGGGATGCAGAGATTAGACATAAGCCCTAAGTCAGATCAATGGGGTTTACAGTAAATGATATTTATAAGCTTTTCCCATATTTGGAAGCTACTGTCTGCCCTTATCCAGCTTTATAGTCCTATTTTCAACACTGACACCATCTTCCTAGACAATACTCTTAGCTCATCTGCGTGTTAGCTATCGTGCTCAGGCAAAAATTAGTAAAGTCATAGGCCCTTTGGAATATACCTAAAATCCACTTCCTCGCTTCTTCCAACATGAAGACCCCACATTTCATCTGCTATATTCTTACTTTTAGATTCTTGATTATTAAAAAGTTTGTTCTGTTTTATTTCTTAACGTTTTTTTAGATACCAAGTTGAAGATGCTACCATGACACCAACTTGACTTCCTGGGAAGATGACCCCACCAATATATCCTAGAACTTCACCTCCACAGAGTCCTACCCCATTAGGGAAAGAGAAAGAGTCTGGGAATATGGATTGACCTTTCAGTGCCCACGTTTAGCATTGAAGAAGCCAGATCTTCCAACTTCTGCACCCCATAAAGTTTTTTGGTCTGTGCTCTCAGGACCCATCTTCGAGTTGCAAGGTAGGATGACCCACTCTCCCTTTGGAGAGTGGGACAATCCCGACCTTTGCTACTTTATAGGGTGGACAAATTCCTCTATGGACCAACAAGAAGGCTTATGCTGATAGTCCTGGTAGAAGTGGCCAGTGATGGAGAAGAAAGCAATCTATTAGATCTCTAAGCTCATAATATATGTATGGGAATTCAAAGATTCCCTAACTAGGACCCCAGATAATGGTGTGGTCTGGTATTGACGAAAAAGACCACTGTTAAGTGATTCAGTCTGAAGATGTATATCTCTAGATGATGATGATGATAATAATAAATAATAATAATAATGACCTCCATAAAATCATTTTAAGTGAGCAATAAACTCAATGGGAATTTCATGCTTTGCTTTAAAAACTGATATAAATTAGTGTGCTTCCTTAATTTGCTACAAAACCCAAATATCTTTATAAGCAAAAAAATTCTATCCATACTATACATTAAGGAATTTTAACATTTGGATTTTCTCAAAATGTTAATCTACTCTGGTTATATCCATTTAATATCTACTGTTGCACTTGTGGGCTAGGTATAAGTATACCTTATGTAGGTTGACCGCAATTTAGAAATGTGCATTTTTATTAGCATATAGGATATAGAGACAGTGCCTAATGTATTTGGTCCTTCAGATATCATTTAGAGCAATAGTTTGAATTTATTGATATTTGATGCATTGACCATAGCACTGTTTTGTCATAAATTCATGTTCTCCTGTGTTATCAAAACCTGAAATCAATAAAACATTATTATGACTGCTGGAGATTGAAACACATATCTATGAGCAACAGAAATTCATATTACATTATATGACAATTATATGTCAATGGAAGTACTATTTTGAGAAAAGATAAATTTTATGATTCATTATTATAATTTAGTATATATATGTATATATGCAACTGAAAATAACTGTTGACATGATTTTTATTCAGTTTGTCTTCTTTACTTTTTTTTCTTCCTGTCTTTTATTTATTTAAAATAGAGATAGAAATTGAAGGAAGGGGAAATATATAAGGAAAAGGAGGAGAGAGACAGAGACAGAGAGAGAGAGAGACAGAGACTGACAACACTGCCTCACAGTTTGTTATGCTTTCTCATTACATGTGGGGACTAGGGGATGAAGCAGGGACCTTTTGCGCAGTAATATGTGTGCTTACCTAGGTGCCCCACCACCTGGCCTCCATATTCATTTTCTATTGCTGATATTTATTTTTCATGGTAGTGATGATAATTTATTTCCACCATTTTTTTTCTCTTTGATAGATGTGCTCTGCCAGTGCTATACAGTTGCACTTTAAATGTAAAGATACTTAATAATGTGAAATGCAGACATAGCAGAGACCTAAGAAAGCTTTTAACATGTCTTTTGATTTTATAGTTGAGGAAATGGAAATACAGAAAATTTAATCAGGTTGCTCAGGAACAGGCATTATTATAGCAGAACTGGGACTTTAAAGTTATGGAATTGTTTTAACTTGCTTTTCTTGCAAAAATATACACAATGTAACATTCTCACCACTATAGTTTTTTATTAATAGTATGTAACAAGATTGTAAGATTATAGTGTATAGTTCCACACCATAGCTAACACTGAAGTTCTCTATCTTTGCACTCTTACTTCCGAAAGACAACCAACATAGTTGCTTGCTTCTGCTTTTATTTTCCAAGTTCATGTGTTATTGTCGTATGCTTTACATTGGTTTGTTCTAGCCCTCCCCCGCCAAGAGAATTAGATCAGTCCAGTTAATTTTGCGGGCCACTTGGCCCCGCCCCTAGGAAACCCTCCAGAGTTCCAGAGTGACAGAGTTCCTGAATTCCTGAGTTCCAGAGTAAGGGAGAGTGCTTGCGCCGCCGCATAGAGACAGGGGAGTTCTGTTTGGTGATTAGTTTGTCTTAGTTTATGAATCGTTGTTCCTGAATAAAGAAATACAGCTTCCCTGCCCAGCCGTGTGTCTGGTCGTCTCTGTTACCCGCCCATGAAGCAAGACCAGCCAGCAAGAGCCTTACGAATTTTAACAACAGTTATCTGATCTCTAGATTCCACATGAGTGAAGCAATCTGGTAGTTTACTTATTTCACTAAGAATAATCACTCCAATTCTGTCCATTCTATCCCAAAGAAACATTATCATCTTTTAGACTGGAGAGTATTATTCCATGGAATATATATGTCATTTAGACTGTTTCCTTTTTTTTTTTTTTTTGGTCTATTGTAAACAATGCAACTGTTAACATGGAGGTGCATATAACCCTTTAAATTAGATTTTGTTCATTGGATAAATGCTCAAGAGTGTTATTGCTGGATCATAATGTTACTCCATTTTTTGTTTTTTTTGGTTAGGACTTTCAGAACTGTCTTCCAAAGGAGCTGTGCGTTTGCATTCCCACCAGTAGTGCAGAAGAGTTCTTTATTCTCTGTAACTTCTCCAACACATTTTATGTCCTAGTTTGTTGATGTAGATCTTCCTCTAAGGTGTGATATCATATCTCAGTAAAGTTTTAATTTGCATTTCTCTAATGATAAATGAAGTGGACCATGTGTATCTCTTCTTTAGAAAGCTGTCTGTTTATATCTTTAGGTTCATTTCTTGACTTCTGAGAGTTCTCTATACTGGTCTCCACAGGGGTTGGACAAATGTGCATTGCCTACAGCAGTGCAGGAGGTGATATCAGAATAATTTATCTACATGTATGTATGATGAGTGATTTTAAGTTTATCAAGAAATAATTTCTTCCAGGGAAAAGGATATAGTTTACAAAATTTAACCAATGTAATTACAGATTGTTTTGACTAGTAGACTAAAAAGTATAAAAAAAGATTATTTTACCCAGCTATAGGCATTTTCTATTTTTTAAAAAGCTAGATTTTTCTTTCTTTACTTTAACTAAGCACTGTCTTATCTCTCTATTTCTCAGGAAACTCCGAGGGGCTCAAAACAATAGGTGTGTAGACAGGCAGAAGGTCCATCTTACATTTGTCTTTATACTTTAAAATGAGATATCACTGTCTTTATTATTGATTTGGAGTAGACTTCTAAAGTTGTTAGTGGTAAAGCCTATACAATGTTAATAAATGACAAGAAGAAATGGCTGATGGGTAGTTGAAATTGCATCATGATTTATTTAATGATATGTTCATCAACCCCACCTGTACATTTGATTCTGTTGGAGCACAGTGTAAATAGAGTTTACCTGAAGTAATTCATGAAGTTGTGGCAGCTGAATGTATTTATAATTTAGTCTTAAGAGATAAGTCTCTTTTTTGGCTTGACTGAATACAGAAAAGGTTTTTTGCTATTGTTAAAGGGATGAAACCAAGATCAGCTACCAAATTAGATAGAATATTAATTAGCTCTATATTACAGAAATAGCACAAGTATGGATGATTGAAGGAAAAAAAAGATTGAACACATAAAGCTAAATGCTAAGGGAGCTCAAGGTAATAATAGGATTCACTGAATAATCTAAAAATTCTATTTCTCAGGACAGTAGGGAAGAACTAAAATGTATGTAAATGGGAGAAAGACATGATAGTCTGCTTTGCATAATTAGCTGCAAGCAAAATGCTAGATAGAAGAAAATGATAGGAAGCAAAATTATTGACTCACATTCAAGAACTAAAGTAACTTGGAAACCTTTTTAATTAATCAGGGTATGTGAACTGAAGAAATTAGTTAATAGAAAAAAAGGTCAGACTTATTTATAAACTAGAAAGGTAATAAGAAGCCATATATGAAATAATAGGATATAGTTTCTACAGAGATCATTCATAGGAATACTAACTGTAACAAGATGTATTTTTACATATTTGTGAGTATTGCAGATAAAGTTGACTTTATCATCTAGACAGGTGCTGCATTGCAGAAATAATTGTACTGGACAAATAAAGTAATTTTTTTTCAAATTGGATATTTTAAAATTTAATAGAATGTATGTCTAAATTACCTTAACATGTAAAAGTTTCCAACTTCAACTCATTAGAAGGTAAGTAATTTTGTCTAGCTAGACAAGAAGTCCAGTGACATATATATGTATGTAAATAGGTTTGTCTAAATGAGTTTATGCAGGCCTAACAGGGTACCATTTCTAGTTTAGTGTTTCCAATAAACTCAGTGGCAGTTTTTGTATTTTATTCCTTTAAAATAATTTATAATGTGCGGAACAATATTTTAATTTGATAAATATTTTTTAAAATGATATTGTGTTTATTTGTTGGATAGAGACAAAAACTGAGAGTGGAGAGGAAAATGAGAGAAAGAGAGAGAGGGACTAGCACGGTTTTGATGAAAGTGAGGGAAAATAATCACACTGGGCCTGAAGAGAGAGTGTGTGTGAACTGTATAGGGATGCCAAACCACTTCAGGAACTATCATAAAATGCATGTGGTTTAAATGAGTTACTGTATGGACTTTTCATTTTATCTGTACATTCATTGATGTCCACTGGAAAATTTAAGAATATTTTCAAAAAGAAATTTTTAAATTTTTAAACACCTATCATTTTAAGGTTGATGAATATTGTAATGCTACCCTCATGTGAGCTACAATTCCTCACACTACATTTTTATAATTAAAATGAAATAACTTCATTTTATTTATTACTAAATAGAGAGAGGAGGGAAAGATAGGAAGACAGAAGAGCATAGAATTAATTAAATGTGGGAGTCGGGTCATAGCACAGTGGGATAAGTGCATATGGCACAAAGTGCAAGGACCACCATAAGGATCCCGGTTTGAGGCCCGGGCTCCCCACCTACGGGGCATCGCTTTACAAGCAGTGAAGCAGGTCTACAAGGGTCTATCTTCCTCTCCCTCTTTATGTCTTCCTTTCTTCTCTCCATTTCTTTCTGTCCTATCCAACAATGTTGACATCAGTAACAACTACGAAAATAAAACAAGGGCATCAAAAGGGAATTAATAATTAATATTAAAAAAATAATGCATAGCTCTGCTAGTTGTGGTACTAGTAACTGAACTGAGAACCCCAACCATGTGAGGAGTACATTTTGTTAACCATATAGAGATATGTTCCATGTCAATGAAATATATATGTCATCAAAGATCTAGGCTTTGCACTGTACGAAATTGTTTTATATCACTACATTATCATTAATTTTATAGCACATAAAATGGTTTAGGATATAACCGTTACTGTGAAAATTCAGATCACATTTCAGATATTCAGTGATTTTTCTCCTGACTTCCTGGGTTTATTTCTTTTCTTATTCTTTGTTGCATGTCTTATTTCTCTCTAGTTAAAAAATGACATTAAATTAGGGTAATCCTACTAATCCCACGTAGTGACACTTAATATTCTAACCCAGTAAATATGAAATGTTGACAGAACTTAATGAATTGTTTCATTGTTGGAGTTGTTTTTTTTTTTTTTAACATTTTATTTATTAATGAGAAAGACAGGAGGAAAGAAAGAACCAGACATCAATCTTGTACATGTGCTGCCAGAGATCAAACTCAGCTCCTCCTGCTTGAGAGTCCAATGCTACTGTGCCACCTCCTGAACCACTGTTGGTGTTTTTGTTGTTGTTGTTGTTTGTTTTTTGTCTTTTCACAAGAGCTCTGTCTAACTTAAGTTTCAGAGACACAGAGATCCTTGTTACACAACATATTGCAGTGAGGTAGAGAAATAAATACCTTTGTTGGTATTTGAAAGTGAGGAATTATGTTTGTCCAAGCTTAATTTGTATATATATATATATATATATATATATATATATATATATATATATATATATATTTTTTTTTTTTTTTTTTCTTTAGCCAGAGCATTGCTCAGCTCTGGCTTATGGTAGTGTGGGGGACTGAACCTGGGACTTTGGAATCTGGAGCATGAGAGTCACATTGCATAACCATTATACTATCTACCATCTGCCTCCAAGCTTAATTTGTAATGGTGTGTGCTCATATGTTTTAGTTTTATTTTCATAAACTAGAAAGATCATCTATAAATAAGCATAGTGATCACTTTGTGAAGAGCTCTCTTAAAATCCTTTTAGAGACTTTGTAACAATTCTAAAGAAAACACTTGTTCACCAGTTCATCTCTTAAAACCCTTTTAGAAACTTTGTAACAATTCTAAAGGAAACAGTTGTTCACCAATTCATCATACACATCCAGGAAATTTTTAAGGATAATGTTTCCTGGAACAAAATCACACATGAATGCATCAGATAGTATTTCAAATAAGAGAGAAAGTAAAATTTAATATTTCATATTCCTGGTATATTAAATAATGATAGGCTTATCTCTTCTTCCCTCAATATAATATTAAAAATGCATTAGTCCTTAAATTTACATATGTTTAAAAAGCATTCTTTTCTTAAATTGCTATGCTTGGTGGGTTTGACTTCAATTTAATAATTTACTGAACAGTTGTCTAAAGTACTTTGCTGTAAGGATAAAGATGTTTCTAACATTCTCATCTTAAACTTTCAACAAACAAGATTATAATTGGTATGAAAAATGAATAAACCCAATATTATAATATTGAATTCTATAATATTGAATTTTGTGGGTAATTCTTTGGTAGGCTACAGTAGGAAAGCAAACAAAACCTGTGTTTCATAGGTATCAGTCTTTAGCAAAATATAAAAATCTGTTTGAAGGAAGATATCTTAAAGAACAGAGTCCAATTTTGGTGTGTGTTTGTTGGGGGTGGTGCTAGGCGGTAGTGGGGAAGGGGTAAAAGTGTAGGTGGGGTAGATAGGGCTGTAAGATTTCACAGTTTCCTGGTGAAATTTTCAGTCATGAAGAGAGAGAGAGATAAAGACAGAGACAGAGGAAGAGAGATAGAAAGGAGATAGCCAAAGAAAAATACTCTTTTAAATCTATTGCTTATGCAATGCCTAATAGAGAAGACAACATTATTTGTTTCACAGATCACTTTGTATTAATTTAATTAGAGATCATTAGAAGCATGCTGAGATATTAAAAACCTTTTCACTGGGTATGATGAATCAGTTGATTTTTGGAAAGTTGGTCAAGTTTAAGAGTTAGTATAGTTACAATACTAGAAAACTATCTAAAGAAATCCAGAATATTAAAGATACAGACCACTAAGATTACATTTTGGACAAAGTCACATAGTCAATTACTATCTATCCAGTCTTCATTAAAACTGAAAGTCTACCAACACCAGGAGCCTTTCATACTTCCTAGAAAACAAATTATTCTTTGTGTTTATGTCTTGCACAACACTGAATGGCAAGTAAAATATTTCCCGTGGTGATATTCTGAAGAATAGTCATGCTAGTGAAGATCTTTGCTCATTGCAAATCCTGTTTATGGAGTGATTCTAGTATATGTGGGGACAGAGAGGTAGTCTGATATGGAATATGGTATAATAAAGCAGAATAAATAGTCAAGTACTTGAAGGAATAACTGGAGGTAGTGAAAATCACTATATCAAGTAGAGAAAAAAGCAACAGCAGAAAAAAAATTTCTATGTTTTTTAGAATAAAAATAACAAGAAGTGGTGATATGGGGTCAGTTGGTGAAGTATGTAGGGGAGTACTATCATTTTTTCAAGGAAACAAAGGTTTTGAAAATCACAGGTCAAAAGTTTAAATTTTTTCACCGTGGACATTAACATAGGATAGTGAAAATGAAGTGTAAACAAATAATATGGCAAATACTCATGACGACTTCCGTCACTGTACAAACACTGAGGAGTCATTATCCAAACCTTTTTCAATCTAAGGTAGGTTTTTCTTTGCTCCTGAATTTTAGTGTAAATTTGAACATATGTGTGTATGCTAGTATGTGTATACTTTGTAGATGCACTTATTCAATTCCTACATCTTAATTCTGTTGGGTAGTATGCCAGCTCCCCCTGGCTTCTGCTTAACCATATGCCTATATAGGGATTGATTTGTTCCCATTCAAAGCTTTGGTCTATTTACATAAATCACTTTTACATTTACATAAAGCACCACACTCCCTCCAGGGCATTGGTGGTTTAGTGGTAGAATTCTCACCTGCTCCACCCCCTCTCCTTGTCACACCCTGATCCTCTCCTTGTCACACCCTGATCTTCCACCAGTCACTTTTCGCTCCACCCTCTCTATGTCACATCCTGTTTCCACCCTACTTGGAGAGTATAAAAACAGCTGCTCTTCTGATTAAAGACACTTATAAATTGCTTTCCGGCTCCGAGAGTTCCAGAGTGTATCTCCTGCGAAGTTAGTGTGGCACGAGTTCCTGATCCCTCTCCCATGCAGCAGCCTAGATCAGCTCCAGGTGAGTTCTCTCCAACTCAGAGAGCACTAGCTCAGGAAGAAGCACCCTCAGGCTATCCCGGCAAATACCACTTGAATGTCCCTCAAGCAAATTAATATGTGCACACTCTAAATATTTCTCAAAGATTCTTAAATTCTTTTGTGTTTTATTAGGTATGGTGTCTATCAGCAGAATAGATAAATTTTAATACTGTATATAAAATCATTGCACTCTCATTTGTCAAACCTCCTATAACAAATATAATCAAAATTTCAGTTAGACCCCTTCAATTTATCACACATTTTCCAATTCTCTCCATTTCATTTGTTGCTATTTTGGAAATCTTTCTAGTATTTCTAAAATGCAATCTTGTAATAATTGATTTCCAAGATTTTATTATGGTATTTTATAATCCATTCTCTTAGAAATACAGAAAGATTCACTCTGAACAATTCTAATAAAATTATTGATTTTCTACTTAGGAATTGCTCCCTTTTTTATAGTAGATGGAACTAACTGCAATAATCTGTCCTTTACTTTGGAAGGATGTCCTCCAAAAGAGAAAAGTTCCATAACTCCTGAAGCTTGGTGGGTTTTATCTTCTATCCTTTTAACCAATATATTGGATAATGCTTTGATCTACTTAATATTATTTTAGCAATATAGTGGAACAATGTGATATTCTATGTTATGTTAAAAAATTCTAGACTTTGGGATATACTATGACCGAGGACATGAATGTTAGTATATATATCAACTACTCCTTTGAGTAGTTGATAAATGCCTGTTATTCTGTAGGTATTTTAGTAGTGTAAGTATATTTTTTTGTATAGCATAGTATATATTTAAAAAAACAAGTGGTATTTATATGTTGTAGCTAATAGCAATTATCATCACTAAGATAAATATTTTTGTGTGGAGGGGGGAACATTTAATAAGTAACCTTTTTAGCAAGTTTGATGTATATAATGTGGTATAATCCCTATGTGAATATAACATATCAAGAATGCATTCATCTCCTAGTTGCAGAAATGTACTAATTCAAAATATTTTCAAATATTTTATACTTTGTTCATACCATCATGCCATAATAGCTGTGGAATCCCTTATTTTTGCTTTCTCTGCATTTCTAAGACCAATTCTAGTAATGAGTGGCCGCTGCCTCTGAAAGTAGTAACGATAGTTTTTAGCTACTGTATTCTACATTTTAGTAGAGCTGTGAACATTTTGTCCTATGGTAAAAGAAATATTTCCCTATTCATTCCCATGTTTTGTCATTCTTTGCATCAATATTCTCAGAATCTAATCTCAATCATGTTTTCTTCATTGTGACATCTATTTAGTTATATATTCTATTTGGGATATGTAATATCTTTTCATAGAAATTAAAACAAAAAGACAGGGAAGAATTTGTTTACTGGTAATAGAGAATATGTCAGATGATTAAAAAAAATAAAAGTAGCTATCTTTAGTTGACTTCTCTCCTGTTCATCAAAAGGTAGCTGGGTTTCATTTATATTTATTTTATGGATCCTGATTTACTCTTGACATCCTTATGCAGATAGAAGGGGCAGAGCCAATTCTCCACATGGCATTTTGAGAGATAATTTTATAGAGAAGGTTGTTCAATGCAGACTACTTTCTTTCTGCTTCATTTATACAGTTCATTCAAAATAGTTATCAGATGTGAGGGTCAGTGTAGAGTTAGCAAAAATAATCTCTGTATCCTCTATCATCTTGACCCTGACCCAGGATGGTCTTCATATGATACATGTTAAGTCTTTCAGACACTCTGAAAATCCAAATACTCCATCCCCAACTAATTTATAAAATACATACTGTATGTTTTCCATAGAAGTTACTGGTTGAAATAAAAATCATATTTTAATAGAGCTATGAACATTATGTCCCGTGAGGTATAGCTGAGATGCACTAGAATGTGGGGTCAGTTACAGTTTTATTTATTTATTTATTTATTTATTTTCCCTTTTTGTTGCCCTTGGTGTTTTTATTGTTGTTGTAGTTATTGTTGTCGTAATTGTTAGATAGGACAAAGAGAAATGGAGAGAGGAAGGGAAGATAAAGAGGGGAAGAGAAAGATAGACACCTGCAGACTTGCTTCACAGCCTGTGAAGCAACTCCTCTGCAGGTGGGGAGCTGGGGGCGAACTGGGATCCTTAAACCAGTCCTTTTGCTTCATGCCATTGGCGCTTAACCTGCTGCGCTACCGCCCAACTCCCAATTTTTTTTTTCTTGTCAGATGCTCAATCATTTCCAGAGTTTTAAATTCCCAGAGGTCATCTCTCTCTCTTTCCCTCCCCCTCGCCCTCTCCCTCGCCCTCTCTTCTTTTCCTTTCTATTTTGGCAGTTGTGAGGGAAGGAGGGGCTGGTCCTAAGCAAGCAGTGTGTCTAACTTAGCATTGTTTTCATGTATGCAAACCTCTGTCTAGTTAATTTAATTACTAGCATTTGACCACTTCTGTAAATTCAGAGAAGTCAGGCCGGCCACACACCTGTTTGAGGTGTAACAACATGTATGGAGTTGGGTTCTAGTCCCTGGTCTCCACTTGCAAGGGGGAAAGCTTCACAAGTGCTGAAGCTGTGCTGTAGGAGTTTCTCTTTCTCTCTCCCTTTCTAACTCTCCCTTCTTCTTCTTCTTCTTCTTCTTCTTCTTCTTCTTCTTCTTCTTCTTCTTCTTCTTCTTCTTCTTCTTCTTCTTCTTCTTCTTCTTCTTCTTCTTCTTCTTCTTCTTCTTCTTCTTCTAGCATTTGCCCTTCTTCCGTAGCCAGTCAACAGCGTCAGGTTGAGCCTGATGTAAAGTTTCGAGACCTCCTTTGAATCTGGAGAGGTGGCAGTCGTTGACTATGTGGGTCATAGTCTGTCTGTAGCCGCAGGGGCAGTTCGGGTCGTCTCTGGCTCCCCAGCGATGGAACATAGCCGCGCACCGGCCATGGCCTATTCGATAGCGATTGAGGAGGGCCCAATCATAACGTGCTAAGTCAAAGCCGGGTTGACGCTTGCAGGGGTCTGTGATGAGGTGTTTGTTTTTTACCTCAGCTGACTGCCAACTCTGTTTCCAAGAGTCTGGAACAGAGAAGTTCAGTGTAGGCGTAGGGGACCAGATTGGGTGACGAGACGTCAAGCGTTGGACAGGGTGGGCGAAGATATCTGCGTAGATTGGCAGGTCCAGTCGAGCATAGATGTGGGAAATGAACTTAAATGATGCCACATCCCTACGAATAACTGGCGGGGCGATGTTGCTAGAACTGGCAGCCATGGAACCGGGGTGGAGCGGATGGTTCCAGAAATTATCCTCATGGAGGAATATAATTTGGAATCGACCAAGTGGACATGGGGGCTACGGAACCTTACTGGGGCACAGTATTCTGCAGTGGAATAGCATAATGCCAGAGATGATGATCGTAGTGTGGAAGCGCTCGCGCCCCATGAGGAGCTGGCTGGTCTTGCAATGATGTTATTCCTCGCGCCCACCTTTTCCCTTCCTCTCAATTTCTATCTCTATCCAATAAGCAAATAAGGACAATAAAATAAAATTAAAAAGAGAACCTATGAGGACAGTTATCATACCCCTGTACTCGTTCTAATAATAATGATAATAAAGTAACCTTTAAAATAGGAGAGTGGTCAGGCATACATTTTAGATTCTTTCAGATATAAATCCTCAACTCGAACTCTAACCCTATTCCTCATCTATTCCTAACTAGTGCCTTGACTTTTTAGTACTGAAATAGCCAGAGTAAAACTCTAAACTTCTTTCAGGAGTTTTCTAATGCAGGGTGGAGCCCTAGACCTGTGACTCACCTTTATCTGCACTCTGGCATCATTAATGTCTACTTCTATGCTTCCAGGAGTGCCTTTGATGTTCACACTTAGTACTTAATTGCTGATGAGTCACACTCAATCCTTTAGTTTCTTTCTTTACTGTGTCAATTGTCCCCAGCAAGACCCTGGCTGATTCTATTGTTTTTGTGATTACAATTTCCCCTCTATTTCAAGACACCTGCTGTTTTCCATGAGATGAGCACAATTTCTTCCACTGGAATACCATCAGTGGAAGTTTTTAACAATTGCACATTTAAAACACTGCCTCCAAGCCAAATGTTGCTCATGGTCCACTTATCACCAGAGAAGTGAATCCCTTTGCCAACTAGTCGGAGAGTAATCTAGGCCAATGCTTTTCTTTTAGCATTTGTCTATTTGTATCACTTTTTTTCCCAACTATTCCTAATTGCATTACCTAGGGAATCAACTCTAAGGACAAGGAATGTTTTCACACAGGTAAATTAGTGGCAAGGGTTTTTGAGTTTAAGAACTCTTGGGAATTAAGAAAGTGATTCTGGACAGAGGAAAAAGTCAGTTGCTATGCCATCAGGTATTAGCCTATTTTGCTAGAGCAATAACACAAAAATCTTGGCAAATGGCCCATGGAGTTCTGAAAATGGGCTAGTCTTGTGGGATTGTCAGAGCAGAGACAAGGAGACTA
The DNA here is from genome assembly GCF_950295315.1 of Erinaceus europaeus. Classification (NCBI taxonomy): domain Eukaryota; kingdom Metazoa; phylum Chordata; class Mammalia; order Eulipotyphla; family Erinaceidae; genus Erinaceus; species Erinaceus europaeus. Next base: position 28,732,743 of record NC_080166.1, read on the forward strand.
GACATTTTTAATCACTTATTGTTCAGTTATTGGATGGATACTATCTATAAAGAAGAGTTTCCCTTTTGCAGAATCAAATGACTTCAGCAAAAATGTCCACGTTCCCAGGGAGACTCAGCTGTGAAATGATGCTGCCCCATCATTCTCACAAAAGCTAAGGGAAAAGGCCTCATTCTGAAAGCAGGGATTTAGGAATCTGTTATGCATTTCAAAATGTTTTGTATCACCACCACTTCAGAAATAAAAATCTCCTGTCTTCACAACCACTTTCCTTAACATTTACAAAGCTCAATTTTGTAGAAAAAGAGATAGTTTCAGCATTTCTTACAACTGAGCAATTTTTATTATATACATAGACCCTCTTCCTAACCATTTATCTATTAGACATTATGCTTACTTCTAAATATGTGCTAATAATACAAAGAAGACTTTTTGCCACTAGGATTATCATTAAGACTTAGTTTGTACCCAGTGCCCAAATAGCACTTCTATGGACATAGATGTGCATAGGCTTCTTCAGGTAGGTGTTGTTTCTGTGTTTTGGATCAATCCCTAGGAGAGAAATTGTCGGATCATATGGTAGGTCCATTTTCAATATTTTGAGGAATCTCCAGACAGTTTTCCACAACTACAAAATATGATGAAGTTATTTCTTTTATTCAATTTGGATGGTACATAAAGCAATAATGATAAGTGTAACAACCCACTAGGAGAAGGTTGAATGCCAGATGGATTCAGTCACTGGAGAAATGGTCAGTTTTATTCAATCTCAACACTTCATGTATGTGAAAGTTAGCTTTCCTAGCTTAACTAAGACTGAGGTACTACCACTTTAAAATCATGATATAGGGACCAGATGGTGGTACACCTGGTTAAGTGCATATACTATATTGGACAAGGACCCAGGTTCAAGTCCCTAGTCCACATCTGCAGAGGGAAACCTTCATGAGTGGTGAAGCAGGGCTGCAGGTATCTCTCTATCTACTTCTCTACCACCCCCTCAAATTCTCTCCATCTCTCTCCAATAATAAATAAATAAAATTAAATAAAAAAGAACATGATATAAAATGGAGCTAAATTTTGTGGGAAAATCTATCTTGTGTTATTTGTCTGGAATGAAGTTTACAAATGGACAAATTCTGTAGAGTCATTTCAGTTATTGTTACTGTCGGTATGAAGGACAGACTACAAAATAGTCTGCCAGATATTTTCGTTTTGCCTTCCACAGCCTTTTGTCATCTGACTCCACCTTCTCTTTCCTGGGACATTTACTCAGACTTTTTGAGCCTAAAAATCCCTTGGAGACTGGTGTATAGTGGGATTTAGTAATTGACAGACAGCAAAAGACAAGCGAGGAAAAGAGGTGGGTCAGAGCAAAATGTTTATTTCTCAGCTCATTCTCTGCATATTTGCCATTTAATAACATTTTTTTCAACCACAAAACATAACTCCTTTGAAATTCAGGAAACTTCCTCTGCCTCTTGCCTATGGGTCAAAAGCTCCCTTCTTTTTAAGTCATTGAGTATCTGCAGATTTTTGAAGTGTAAGTTCATTTTTTTGGCATTTATTTTTCTGTCAGGACTATGATGAATACACTTTCTTAAGTACAAATAAAAACCTAGTTATTTCTCATGCTAACAATGCCTCTTCTACAGTGGAATGGCCACAAAATGGAAGCACTCAAGGAGTGTGATTACAAAGAAACCTCACAATATAATCAATGCCTTTCGTAGCTTAGCCTACAAAAAATATCATACATAGTGTGTGTGTGTGTGTGTGTGTGTGTGTGCGCATGTGTGGAAATATTTAACAAAAATTAAAATCTGATAAGTATTATTTTGTGTGGGTGATTAATGTAACCACAGGTTCACTTGCTTATAAGTGAATAAGCACTCTTTCTGCTTGAATAAAACCATTAATTCTGGATAGTGTTTAATTATTATTGAACATATTTTATTTTGAAGGAACTGCCATTTAAATGTGCTCGGCAACTAGCTTATTTATCAAAACATTCCAGTTCTTTTCAAATTCTCATTTATGTTGCCTTGTGTTTCCCACTCCAGTAAATTCATATTATCAGCATATTTGAATATCATGGCTATTTTGGAGACTGAAAAGAGGAATGTTGATTCATCATGTACAATATCTCATACATCTGTCATTTCTATTTCACTGCCATTTGTTAGTTTACCCTTTTATTACTTTGTTTAGTTACTTGCAAAAATTCCATACTATTCTTGCTTCTGCATTTTCTCCCTATATTATAATGATACCCATATTCATCAAACAAAATGCCACAAAATTATGCTTTTATCCTTCTTGTTTCCTGGAATATTAGTCTTTCACTTTGTCTTCTATATTTTTTTCTGTTTTTCACCTTAGTTCTTAAATCAATGTACAAAATCTATGCATATATTTGCTATTCAAAATCTAAGCAAAGCCTCATCCACTTGGTAGTATTTTAACTAGAAAACCTTAAAGCATAGCTTCTAGAATATTAATATACCTTAAAATTCTATTAGAATTATATTTCATATCCCATGTAGATTTCTCTGTATATCTATCATCTTTCTATCATCTATCTATCTATCTATCTATCTATCTATCTATCTATCTATCTATCTATCTATTCTCTATCTATCTAGCATCTATCTACCTATTTATCGTCTATCTATCTATCTATCTAGCATCTATCTATCTATCATTTATCTAATTATCTTTCTCCTCCACTAGGTTTTTCCAGAAGGACTTTTTTTTTTCTAGATAGAGGATGAGAGACAGATAGACCAGGAGAGACACTATAGGTCAATTCCAGTGATAGTGAAAATTCCCTTTTGCATGGTGTTCCCGTGGGATGACAAAAGCTTAAACCTGGATCTTTAAACACAGTTAAGTGTGTTTTGTGTATGCTACTGCTATTACAGTACTGTAATATTAATCTAAATAAATCAATTTAAATTATTCTTAATATTTTTATTTTTTTGAGAGAAAGAGACCAATGTACCACTCACTCTTTGAAAGGTTTTCATACAGACAAGTTTGTTGTACTCCTTTGACCATTTCTACAATAGTTTCTTTATATTTTCTAAGTTATTATTTATAAAGAAACCACTGTCTGTCAGCAGTTTTCCCTCAATATTTGAAAGTCTCAGCAAAAGTCTGTTACCTTTTTTAACTGGTGATGCAAACTGATTAGTAAGTGGAGACTAGAAACTATATATATATATATATATATATATATTCACATCAAACTGATGTGTGCTTGCATGTACTATTTCTGTTAAGTGAACAGCTGAATATTGTGTGCTGGATGTATTAGCCAGTTGTTTGAATGAATAAATTAGTCAACATACTAAAATAGGCAAAAAGAATGAGTCAAGATGGTATGTATTTTGGTCTAGGAATGGAAAAGAAATAAAAAAAAAATCAAGCTTGTCAAAGTTATTGTACATTCTTAAGAAACCACCTTCATTAGCAGAAGTAAATTCAAATTAAAAATTATGCATCTATATTTATTTTATCTGAGTCAAAATATGACCAAAGAGGCACTATAAATTTCTTTTCCTTTCAGTCTGAAAGTCGTAAATAATATCATAGTAATAATAACAGTTAATTAACATGTTCCATACAAATCAGAAACTAATATGAGCCATTTTGATCAGAAGTACAAAATTTAGAGCAAGGAGAAATACAAATTAATCAGATTAGTCACTGAAAAAACAAATGATCAATTTGTGCCAAAATTGCCTATTGCAGGGGCCAGCTGGTGGCATACCTAGTTAGGCACTCACATTAAAGTGCTCAAGGTTCAAGCCCCTGGTCCCCCAACTTCAGAAGGAAAGCTTAACAAGTGGTGAAGCAGGGCTGCAGGTGTCTCTCTGACTCTCTCCCTCTCTGTCTTACCCTCCCACCCCAATATCTCTCTGTCTCAGTCTAATAATGAATAAATAAAGACATTTTAAAAATAAAATGGAGGGTGGAGTAGATACCATAATGGTTATGCACAATGACTCTCATGCTTGAGATTCCAAAGGCCTTGGATCTATCCCATACACTGTCATAAACCAGAGCTGAACAGTGATCTGGTAAAAAAAAAAAAAAATGGAATTAAAGTATTCTGTATTGTGAATTACATCTATCAAGAATACGAAAGTGGAGATCAGGACTTCTTGGAAGTGTGGCTATGGACTAACAACGAACAGCAAAGACCTTCCCCCCAAAATAATAAATATTGACATCCATTAAGTCCACAGACCTCCATAAACTGCATCTGGGATGTCTGTGGACACTGAGGCCTCAGGTGGGTGCTGGTGTGCTTGCTCAGGGTGAGAAGGAGCACAGGACTGAAACCAAGCACCAGAAGGAAGTTTGGAGGTCCAGCAACAAACAGCACCATTGTGTCTCTAAACAACAGCAGTCAAGGCTTCACAGGGTGCTGACAGTGAGAGGAATAACCTCTGAGCTTTGTCCCATGGCCTCAGAGGTAAGAGTCAGCTGAATGGTAGCCATGGTCACACCACAGTAGCAGGGGATTTGCCTGCCCAGTCTGCTCTGCCTCTCAAACTAAGGCAGACAAACAGAAGGTAATTTGTGACAGCTGCTGGGCATGCAGTAAACTGAGCCCTGCTTCTCTGAACACAACTGCCACCTAGTAGCAAACCTCTAGCTTTAAATTCAGACCAAAATTCTACAGAGAAGACATATATACACACTATATAGAGTATAAAACAACTCAAGGAAACTAATAGGAAAAAATCCCAACTCCTGCACCCTCCCTCCCCCAAAATAAAAAAGGCCAGGAACAGAAATTCTATTCTCAGATAAAATACACTTTCAGGTAAAGAAAGTAAGTAGAGATAGAGAGGGACATTACATAATAGTCAAAAGATCAATCCAACAAGAAAATATAAACATTATAAATATATGCATCAAATTTAAGTGGTCTTTCTACTTGCTTGTATTATTTATTGACTCACTGCAAACTATTGTGCACTTTTGCTTTAAGGTATACATTTTCCCCTAAATTACGCATATATGTATACATCTGCCCTGTCTCATGGGCCCCAGTCTGTATTTAGGTTTTGAGACTTTTGTTTTTTGTTGTCATTTGTTTTTAAAGATATTTATTTATTTATTATTGGATAAAGACAGAAATAAATAGAGTAGAGAGGGGGAGATAGAGAGGGAGAGAGACAGAGAGACACCTATAGCCCTGCTTCACCACTTGTGAAGCTTTCCCCCTGAAGGTAGGGACTTGAACCTAGGTCCTTGCACACTGTAATGTGAGCACTTAACCCAGTACAACACCGCCTGGCCCCTTCATTTGTTTCTCAATCATACATTTTTAGAGATTCATTTCATTTTCTGCACATGGAATAGAGAGTTTTGCATGTGACACTGAGAGATGAGGGAGGAGAGACCAAGGCAGCACTCTGTTATGTTCTGTCACAGGATGGAATTAGGAGCCTCATCAGTGCTAAATCAGTGCTCTACCAGTTGAACTATTTCCCAACTGTGTTGTCATTTCTCTATTTATTTTCATTGTGAAGTCTTCACTGTTCTGGTCCAATGTGTTCAGATAATGAGGAAGCACAGTACAAAAGCCTCCCTCAGTGCCATAGTACTACCATGTGGTATACTCTGCAAGAGACTGTGCAAGACAAAGCAGCCACCTTCCCAGGAGAGTTATCCCACAGATGTCCACTTTTGCCTCTTGTTTGTTTGTTTGTTTTATTCTTTTATTTTGCACATATTATAGGCATTTCTAATTTTTATTAAGAATTAAATATTTCTGGGCTGGGTGGTAGCCCTCCTGGTTAAGCGCACATAGTACTAAGCTCAGGGACCTGCACAAGGATCCAGGTTTGAGTCCCTGGCTCCCCACCTGCAGGGAGGATGCTTCACCAGCAGCAAAGCAGGTCTGCAGGTGTCTATCTCTCAATCTCTCTTTCTATCCCTCCTCTCCCAATTTCTCTCTGTCCTATCTAATGGAAAAAAAAAAAAAGGAGTCAAAGCTCAAGGACCTGTGGGAGGATCCCGGTTCCAGCCACAGGCTCCCCACCCACAGGGGAGTCGCTTCACAGGCAGTGAACTTCACAGGCAGTGAAGCAGGTCTGCAGGTGTCTATCTTTCTCTCCCCCTCTCTGTCTTCCCCTCCTCTCTCCATTTCTCTGTTCTATCCAACATTGACGACATCAATAACAACAATATAACTACAACAACAATGAAAAATAAGGGCAACAAAAGGGAAAATAAATAAATAAATATTAAAAAAAGAAAAAAAATGGCCACTAGGAGCAGTGGATTTGTAATGCTGTCACCAAGCCCCAGCAATAAATAACCCTCACTTAGTTAGTTTATTAACACCCCTGTGATCAGAAACAATAAAACATATATTTCACAATATAACCCAATGTTTCAGAATTAAGTTATGCTTTTTTGTTTTTAATCAGAGCACTGTTCCGCTCTGGCTTATGGTGATGTGGGGACTGAACCTGGGACTTTGGAGCCTCAGGCATGAGAGTCTGTTTGCATAACCACTATGCTATCTACCCTCTGCCAGATTATGTATTTTTTAAATGTTTTCAAAATATTTTATCTTGGGAGTGACGTGGTAGTGCAGCTGGTTAAGTGCAAGTGGCACAAAGCCCAAGGACCAGCATAAGAATCCCGGTTCAAGCCCCTGGCTCCCCACCTGCAGGGGAGTCCCTTCACAGGTAATGAAGCAGGTCTGCAGGTGTCTATCTTTCTCTCCCCTTCTCTGTCTTCCCCTCCTCTCTCCATTTCTCTTCATCTTATCTAACAACAACGGGGACAATAACAACAACAATAGTAACTAAAACAACAATAAAAAACAAGGGCAAAAAAAGGGAAAATAAATAAATGTTTAAAAGAATTTTAAATATATATTTTATCTCTTATTAGCTAGAGAGAGAAATTGAGAGTGGAGGGGGAGACAGGGAAAGATAAAGATTTATTTATTTTTTTAGTTTAGAAATAAAGCTCTGCTAATTTATCATTTCTCTGAATATTTGCTATTAAAATAAATATTTTCCCCCTTTCACCAGGATTATCTCTTGGGCTTGGTGCTGACATTACAAATCCACCACTCCTAATGGCCTTTTTTTTTCTTTCTTGCTCCCTGTCTTCCTTCCTTCCTTCTTTCCTTCTTTCCTTCCTTCCTTCCTTCCTTTCTTTTTTATTGTTTAAGGCAGAGAGAAAATGAGAGGAGAAGAGGAGATAAGGAAAGTGAAAGTGGGACACCTGCAGACCTGCCTCACAGCTTGTGAATTGTCCCCCATACAGGTGAGAGGCGCGGGCTTGAACCCTGATCCTTATACATAGTAATGTTTGGGATTAACCCAGTATACCACCACTCAGCTGCCTAAAATAACTACTTATGATTCACAACATCTTTCCTAACTAAAGATTGTATTACAGTGTGCCTGCCTAAAATGTTGTCTTCATACTTTAAATGTTGTGTATGTATTATGACTCACCCAGTCATTGGTGGGCAGCTGGTTACTGTATACCATTTGCACCCTAGAAAAGCTATTTGAAAAAAAATTAAAGAATCTCACAAAATGCAAGTAGGAAAAGTGCTTTCTTAATCCCAATTTATTACTTCCTTTTCCCAAAAATGTAAGAAAGAAAGAAAAAACAAGGGTTTAGGCAGTGATGCACCTCATAAAACATGTAAGTTATTGTGCGTGAGGATGCGAGTTCAAGGCCCCAGTCCCCACCTGTGGAGGGAAACTTCATGAGAAGTGGAACAGGCTGCAGGTGTCTCAATTTCTCTCTCTACCCTCCTATATTTTTCTGCTTTTATAATAGTTAAAATTCATTAATTAAAATAAATACAAAAAAAGTGGACACCAGGAGCAGTATATTGATTGTGCAGGCACCAAGTACAAGCAGTAACTCTGGTGTAAGATAAACAAACAAAATACTCAACACTAAAGAATTCCTCTTCTTATGAAAAGGCAATAAACTTGACTTCCCATAGCAAACCAAAGGCTGCCATATTTTTAAAATTTATTGAGAAACAATAGAATGTCCCACCACTTCCTAACAATTCTCTAAAGCTTGCTAGTGATTCAGAGATCCGGGCCTTCTCTTCCTATGTTTTCAAACTTAAATCTTCTCCCACTTTTTTTTTTTTTAGTTTCTTTTTTATTTACTCTCCTAATACCTTTGAATCTCACTAAAAAAAAGGTAGAATAAGTTATGTAGTTGGCTTCCACTGCCATGATTTATAACTTCTTTTGTCAATGTTACCTCAAAGTCATTTTATCTACAGTTTTATATATGCCCATGTACTATGTTTTATGAGAAGAGACTTGCATTGTAAGGAGCTCTAAAATGGATAAACATTGACTGAAACCAAGTCATAAGTTATGAACTGAAAGAAATTTATAAAATACATAGTGAGACATATGCATATTTCACCATGAATTAATTACTTCATGCCATAAAATATTCACTGAAAAACAGAGGAAATAATTGAGAGGTAATATATTTTAACAGACTAAACCTAGATTGAATTTCTTAACAGATAGCTTTGAAAGCTTGTAATTTAATGTTAGTGTTTTTTGCAAAACCTTGACTCATTCGTTTTCTTGTCTTCTCTCATCTTTAGTTGGCCTCATCCTAAGTAGTGATCTCATCCTTTTTACTGATTTTTATGACGGTCTATAATTCCTTGAAAGATAAAAAAAGGTTAACATTTTTTACATCCCATATGAAGTATGTTACATTCACTTTACTATTAACATAAGAAATAGCTAAGTCAAGAAAGATAATAAGTTTTCACTAATCTCCACTGGGGCACAAAGTAAGATCAGCAAAGAATACTATGTTTCATTTTACACTGGAGACCCTTGAAAGGTGCATCGTTAAATGTCAGTCTCTTACATGTAAATCATTCATAATTTTGGAAGACACCTTAGAGCTTCCTAAACTTGATTTACTGCCAAAACTTCAACAGTTTAGAAAGTGTCAAATCAAATACAAAGCATATATTTAAAGATACACTGCAGCACTAAAATTTTGTAAGCAGAGTTAAGAGATAAGTAAATACCATTTTTAAAAAATTTTTAAATATTTATTTTATTTATTTATTCCCTTTTTTGCCCTTGTTGTTTTATTGTTGTAGTTATTATTGTTGTTGTTGTTGAATAGGACAGAGAGAAATGGAGAGAGGAGGGGAAGACAGAGAGGAGGAGAGAAAGATAGACACCTGCAGACCTGCTTCACCGCCTGTGAAGCGACTCCCCTGCAGGTGGGGAGCCGGGGTTCGAACCGGGATCCTTATGCCGGTCCTTGTGCTTTGCGCCACCTGCGCTTAACCCGCTGCGCTACAACCCAACTCCCGTAAATACCATTTTTAATTGTCTTTACCTTTTCAAGAACAGGTCAATGTAATTATAAACTCAAATAACCATACTACCATTAAAATCTAAATAGTGAATTACCACACAATTTAGAAATTAAGAGCATAGTGAGTCAGGAGGTAGTGCAGTGGGTTAAGCACATGTGGCATAAAGTGCAAGGACCAGCCATAAGGGTCCCGGTTTGAGCCCTGTCTCCTCATCTGCAGAGGAGTCACTTCACAGGTGGTGAAGCAGGTCTGCAGGTGTCTCTCTTTCTCTCCTCCCTCTGTCTTCCCCTCCTCTTTCCATTTCTCTCTGTCCTGTCTTCTTCTTCTAGCTTTTGCCCTTCTTCCGTAGCCAGTCAACAGGTCAGGTTGAAAGCTGTCAGGAGCTGCTTGTTGCTGGCTTTGAAAGTGACTGGGATCCATGTGGATTCAGTCAGCTAGGAAGGATGGTCAGTTTCCCCAATAAATGGGTACTCATGGGATGCACCACGAGAAGGTCGATCCAATGCATCCCATCTCTGTCCTGTCCAACAACAACAACAGTAATAACTACAACAACAATAAAATAACAAGTGCAACCAAAGGGAAAATAAATAAATAAAATAAATTAGCATAAATTGAATGGAACCTATAAAAATAATTAATTTTATTATGATGATGTATTTTATCTTATTCTTACTTTTCAAGTATGATGTTAATTATTTGATTGTTTACATAATTTATTTATTTATTTATTTATTTTAGTTTTTTAAAAAATTTAGTTTCCCTTTTGCTGCCATTATTTATTGTTGTTGCAGTTATTATTGTAATTATTGATGTCGTTGTTGTTAGGACAGAGAGAAAAGGAGAGAGGAGGGGAAGACAGAGAGGGGGAGAGGAAAAGAGACACCTGCAGACCTGCTTCACTGCCTGTGAAGAGACTCCCCTGCAGGTAGGGAGCGGGGGTTTGAAAAGGGAACCTTATGCAGGTCCTTGTGCTTTGCACCACATGCGCTTAACCGGCTGCACTACTGCCAGACTCCCATTTATATAATTTATAAGCTTTGCCAATTATTAATTCCAGAACTCACATTAAACAAGTTGATTCAAAGTGGTCTCAAGAACGATAACTAGGGGGCAGGCAGTGGTAGAATGCACTCATTGTCATCTGTTAAAGTACCTGGTTCCACTTCCAGGTCTCCATGTGCAAGAAGGAAACTTTACAGGAATGAAACAGGGCTGTTTGTACTTAGCTTCCTCTCCCTTTTTTCTTATTTTCTCTCTGTTTCTATCAAAAAGAAGAAAAAAGATAAAAGAAAAGGGGGTGGGGAGTCGGGCTGTAGCGCAGTGGGTTAAGCGCAGGTGGCGCAAAGCACAAGGACCGGCATAAGGATCCCGGTTCGAACCCCGGCTCCCCACCTGCAGGGGAGTCGCTTCACAGGTGGTGAAGCAGGTCTGCAGGTGTCTATCTTTCTCTCCTCCTCTCTGTCTTCCCCTCCTCTCTCCATTTCTCTCTGTCCTATCCAACAACGACAAGAACAATAATAACTACAACAATAAAACAACAAGGGCAAAAAAGGGAATAAATAAATAAAATAAATATTTAAAAAAAAAGAAAAGGGGGTAAAATGGCATCCAAGTTCAATAAACTCATAGGGGAGGCAACAAGCCCCAAAGATAAACCATGATGGCAATAATATATATATGGTAAGCAAAGGAACTACTTACTAGAGATCTGTATTATTTGAACTTGCCATAAACAAAGAAATAAAAGTAAACAATCTGTCTCTAAGACATCCCACAATGACCTTGGGTCCATACTCCCAGATGGTTAAAGAATAGGAAAGCTATCAAGGGAGGGGATGGGATATGGAGTTTTGGTGGTGGGAATTGTATGGAGTTGTACCCTTCTTATCCTATGGTTTTATCAGTGTTTCCTTTTTATAAATAAAATGTAATTAAATTAAAAAATAGCGTTGGAAGCACAAAATTTTGGAGTTGGAAGTGATGTAGAACTATACCTTGTAATTTTACAGTTTTGTAATCCACCGTTAATCATAGATAAGGCTTGAAGTGGCAGGGGGTGGGGATGGGTGCACCTGCTTGAGTGCAGACAGTACCATGCATAAGCACCTGGGGTCACATAGCATTTATTTTTGTCCTTGAAACAGTGTGATACATGAACCCAATAGATTATTGAGAGATATAATTTATGTGTCTTATGAAGATTCTGTAGGTGTCTCTATCAAACCTGCAGCACTAAAAGAGGGAGAATGGACAATGGAATGTTCCACTAAGGGCTAGGACCCTTAATTTTATTGCAAGATTTACCATACATTGAGAATTCCAAGTTACAAAACTGTTGATTCAGTGCGTTACATCTGTAAACAGCTTTAGAAGACAGGAGGTTGTAACTGGCTCTATATGTATATAGCATGTGGGTTGGCATTGTCTCAATTATTGATTCTCCACTTTCAGATCTGACTAGAGTCAGTTTATCCAGGGACTTTTGGAGCATTTTCCACCAACCCATATGTGTTTGAGGAGCTTATGGATAACTTTACTAGGTACAATCCTCCGGGTGTTGGATTAGGTATTAAGTATGCATTTAGTCTGAAATCACCAGATACCTCTTTGGAATGTACTGAGAAAGGTTCAAGCCCTGAGTCCCATCTGCAGAGAGCAAGTTTACAAATGGTGATCAGTGCCACAGGTGTCTCTCCGTGTCCTCTCCATATTTATCTCCTTTCTCAATCTCTCTCTGTCCTATCAAACAGGAGAATAAGTTAAAAGAGTGAAAATGGCCAGCAGAATAACAGGATTTGTTGTGTAGGCACCGAGCACCAGTGATAACACTGGTGACAACGGAAACAAAAATGACTTGACTGAGTAAAATAAACGAAATGGCTATTCAAAAGGTGAGTATGTGAACAGAAATATCAACTACTAAAATATGGTAATATTTTTGTATCAGGTAGGTAGGAACCTCCACAAAATGCTTAGACTAATTCCCAGTCTTCTGAGATGAATCGGATCACCCCAGAGAGAGAAGAGGGAAATAAAAGGAATGAGATTCAGAAGTAACAATAGGTGAAAGTGTGACTTAGAAAGGAAGAGAAGGCGAGGACCATAGTATAAATGAACATATATAACAGTGAACCCATACCCATGACCTTGGGAGAACTACTGCAGTTACCAGTGGAGGGAATGGGGACAAAGAACTCTGGTGTGAGAGCTGTGTAGATTTATACCTTTGTTGCCTCATAATTTTGTAAATCAATATTAGATTACTAATAAAATAAAATAATGATGTATATGTACTAGGAAATAAAAAGAAAGAAGAGAATAACATCTCATAGGAGACAACTTTAAAGCCGTCCCCATCTAGTACTTAGTCACTATGACCTATAGTCTATATAGGCCAAGAACAATGCTGGGTGGTATTATTTTAGTATCATCAGTAATGTCAACTTTTTTGTTGTTGTTGAAATAATCAACAGGAACTATACATTAGTGAAATGATTTTTTAAAAAAGAAAAAAATTACTTAAAAGAGTTGATATTAGTATTGACATTACATGAGTTAAAAGGGCTATATGAAAATGCTGCAACATTTATGTAAAAATATTCCCCAATATAAAGTAGTTTTAAAAACTTCTCTAGCTATTGAAACTAACTCAACAAGATAGAGAACATCTCAGTATAATTATAAATGGCATGATGGTGGAGGAGGACCTAGGTGGGCAGTTAGAATGTTATGCAGACACCGAGGAATAGTCACACATGTAGCAACTGTTGTATTTACTCTTTACTGTAAACCATAACCCCCTTGATAAAAAAATAAAAAATATAAAAGATATGGTACAAGCCAGGAAAAAAAAAACAACAAATAAACAAATGGTGAGAAAAAATAAAAAATAAAAAATAAATAAGAAATGTATTTTACTAGTAATTTAAAACTTTCATCAAATAAATCATTGGTGGATGAAATGTATAAATTAACTCAATTCTTCAAATCAGTTTCAAAAATCACAAGAGAAGGAACTACATCTGAAAGCATGAAGCTATTAGTGCATTATTGCTTAAAACTGTAAAGTTGTTACTTAAAATACAAGCAGAAAAACTAATGACATTGTAGTGAATTAAAATGTGCTACATAGGGAGTCCAGCGGTAGCACAGAGGGTTAAGCACAGGTGACGCAAAGCGCAAGGACCAGCATAAGGATCCCAGTTCAAGCCCCAGGCTCTCCACCTGCAGGGGAGTTGCTTCACAAGTGGTGAAGCAAGTCTGCAGGTGTCTATCTTTCCTCCCCCTCTCTGTCTTTCCCTCCTTTATCCATTTCTCTCTTTCCTATCCAACAACAATGACATCAATAACAATAATAACTACAACAGTAAAACAACAAGTGCAACAAAAGGGAAAATAAATAAATAATTTAAAATGTGCTACATTTAAAATTATAAAAAAATTATGTTACCTTGTTATGATACATTAATACACTTAAAATTGAAAGATTCTGAGCTCCACTATCTACTAGTAATTCTGAAATCTACAGAAAAATAATAGGATTTTAAAAATGCAGAAGATCTCAATTTAGCAAGAAAGTTCATCTGGGAAGATGCTAGCTCTGCCATAAACACAATAAAGATTTGAGACTGACTCCCTCTATACTGGCCTAGGCTTCCATGCTATGATGTCTTTCTCTAGTCCTCTCTATATCTCTGTTTCTAACTCTATATAAAATTTCCTCCACCAGAGTTCCATATCCATCCCTTCCATTGGCAGGTTCCCTAATTCTTTATCACTCTGGGAGTATGGAGCATTTATTTATTTATTTTTAAACCAGAGTACTGCTCAGCTCTGGCTTATGGTAGTGCAGGGGGTTGAACCACCACCAAAAGTTTATGTCCCTACACCCAACCCCCTACAGTAGAGATGAAAATAAAGCCCTTCCCCAGAGCCTTTTACGTTGATATAGTATTCAAAACCCAGTCAATTTCTTTCTTTTTTTTTCTTTCTTCTTCCCTTTTTGTTCTTATTTCTAAACTTCTGTTTATGAGTGGGATCATCCCATACTCATCTTTCTCTTTCTGACTTATCTCACTTAACATAATTCCTTCAAGCTCCATCCAAGATGGGCCTAAGAAGGTGGGTTCATTATTCTTAATAGCTGCATAGTATTCCATTGTATAGACCACAACTTTCTCAGCCACTCATCTGTTGTTGTACACCTGAGTTTCTTCCAGGTTTTGGTCATTACAAATTGTGTGGCTATACACATAGGTATCAGATCTTTTTGTAGGGTGTGTTTGACTCCTTAGGCTATATATCCCTAGGAGAGGAATTGCTGATTCACAAGGAAGGTCCATTTCTAGCCTTGTGAGGCTTATCCAGACAGCTGTCCAAAAAGGTTGGACCAGTTTACATTCCCAGCAGCAGATCAAGAGGGTTATTTTTCCCTACACCCTCTCCAGCATTTGTTTTTGCTGCTGTATCTGATGTGTGATGTTCTCATGGAGGTGATGTAGTATATCATTATTGTCTTTGATTTGCATCTCTCTGAGTATCAGTTCCTTGGAGCATTTTATCATAAGTCTGTTGGCTTTATTTTTTTAAATCTCTTCTGAAGTGAATATTCTATTCATATCCTCTTCCTAATTTTGAATTGTCTCATTTGCTTTTTTGTTGCTACACTTGGTGAGCTCTTTATATATTTTGGCTGTTAGCCTCTTGTCTGATGTATGGCATGTGAAGATCTTCTCCCATTCTGTGAGGGGGTCTCTTTGTTTGGGTGATATTTTCTTTTGATATTTTTTTTTCTGTGCAGACACATATCAATTTAATGTACTCTCCCATAAGTTAGTTTAGTTTTAGTCTTCCATGCAATTGGGTTTGTATCATCAAAGATGTCCATAAAATTTAGATAGAAAAGAGTTCTATCAATATGTGCCTCTAAGCATTTGATAGTCTCTGGCCTCACATCCAAGTCCTTGATCTATTTTGAGTTTACATTTGTTTCTGGTGAGATAATGTGGTTCACTTTCATTCTCCTCCATGTTTCAACCCAATTTTCCCAACACTACCAATACTTATTGGAAAGATTCCTTTCTTCATTTAATAGCTTGGGCCTCCTTATCAAAAATTATACATGTATAGGTGTGGGGTTACCTTTTTTTTCTAAGTCATCTTTAATGAATTCATTCTGTGTATGTGTCTTTGTGTGTGTATGTTGCTGTTTTTTTTTTTCTGTGAAAAAAGGGAGACAGACAGAACATAGTGTTATATCATGAAGTATTGGGATCAGAGATGTGACCTCATGAAGGCATTGTGTGTGTTCTAATGTTGAGCTACCCCGCTTTTATTCTTAGTAAGTACTGAAGCACCACATATGTTCTAATAGGTAAATAGACATTCTTTCATAAAGCAATGGGATGAAAGCAATACATTGTTTTTGTATAATAAAATAAAGAACTATGGATTTATGCCAGGATTTTAACATTGCTTTAATATAGGAAAAAAAATATATATGGTATTAACATTCATGGTCATCTCAGTAAATACAGCACTTTTTAAATAGTACTTTGTCTTTACTTGATAAAAATACTAGGAAAAAAATCTAGGAAGAAAAATTTTCAAAGCTGACAGCATGTCAAGTAGTTACAGAATGGGTTATTTGCCTATCGGTCACCAAACTGCATCAGAGAAGCAATTGCAGAAGCCAAACCTTCCACTTTCTGCACCCGATGAAGAATTTTGGTCCATACTCCCAAAGGGATAAAAAAGTAGGGAAGTTTACAATGGAGGGGATGGGACATCGAACTTTGATGGTGGTAATTGTACAGTATTGTACCTCTGTTATCTTATAACCTTGTTAATATTATTAAATCACTAATAAAATAAAAATGAATTATGAATCAACTGATCTTGGATATAACTGAAGGAATCATGTTAAATGAAATAAACCATAAAGAGATTGGAAAATATAGGATGATCTCACTTGTGAAGCGACCCTCTTGCAGGTGGGGATATGGGGGCTGGAACTGGGATCCCTGAGCTGGTCCTTGTGCTTTACGCCATGTGTGCTTAACCCACTGTGCTACAGCATGACCCCAGAATTGAGAAATTTTACTCATGTTTAAAAAATTGTATTTATGGTAAACCACCACACCTCCAATAAAAAGGAAAGAAGAAAGAAAGAAAGACTTTCGCAGGACCAGCATCCTGTTTCCTTAGCCCAGCCCTCTGATTTTTTAATATACCTAAAATATATGGGCCAGTGAAATAGCTCACTTGGATAATATGCTGCTTTGCCATGTGTACAGCATGGGTTCAAGACTGGCTCCCACCACATTGAAGCACTGTCATCTTTTTCACTCTCGCTTTCTCTCTCTCTCTCCCTCTCTAGTTTTTTCTCTTTCTCTCCTTGTTTCTATCTACAGAATAAAAAAACACTTCTGAAAAGGTAAAACAAAATAAAATTACCAAATGACAAATTTTAAAGTATGAATGGAAATTTCTCCTCCCTGTGATAGCCAGCTCATAGACCACACTTAAGTGTTTATTACCATTGTTGCTATTAATCTTCATCAATTATTTATTATTTAGTTATGAACAAGAACCTTAAATGTTACTTTTAAAACAGTGCATATGTTTCCCCGCTGAACATGGGAGTTGCCTGGTCGGTCCATACTCCCAGTCTGCCTCTCTCTTTCCCTAGTAGGGTGTGTCTCTGGGGAAGCTGAGGAAAGCTATCAGGGGAGGGGGTGGGATATGGAGATTGGGTGGTGGGAATTGTGTGGAGTTGTACCCCTCCTACCCTATGGTTTTGTTAATTAATCCTTTCTTAAATTAAAATAAATAAATAAATAAAAACAGTGCATATGTTACTTGAGTTATTTAATTAAATTTGTAAAGCTCTTTGCATTATGGATGAAAGACTTTTTCAGGCGATATATAATGTTTCCAAAAGCAATTGGTGGCTGATTACCTCATTGCCATATAATCAGATGTCACTATGACAGATTAAAATAACATGGCAATGTTCAAAAATTGAATGAATACTAGAAGGAATAGGCTTCTCCTCAGAAAAAACAACTCCAATTTAAGAACTTCAAATGAAAAATAGCATCTTGTCTATAGGAGGTCAAAACAAACATGGTAGGCATCATAGAAATTGTTTTTCTTCATTGAAATACCAAATTCATATGTTATAATTGTTATAACATTACTTTTTAGATTTATTTTATGAAAATATAGAGTTCATAGCATTATTCCATCATATGTTATCAAATGTTGTCACATATTGTAAGGGTACTTCTTTTTTCCTTTCAATATTTTTAAATTTTTATTTATAAAAAAGAAACACTGACAAAAATCACAGGATAAAAGAAGGACAAATCCAGACAATTCCTACCACCAGAACTCTGTTATCACATCCCCTTGCCTGATAGCTTTCGTATCCCTCTGGGAGTATGGAGCCAGGGTCATTATGGGGTGCAGAAGGTGGAAAGTCTGGCTTCTGTAATTGCTTCCCAGCTTAACATGGGCGTTGAAAAGACCCATACTCCCAGCCTGCCTCTCTCTTTCCCTAGTGGGGCAGGGTTCTGGGGAAACAGGGCTCCAGGACACATTGGTGGGGTCGTCTGTCCAGGGAAGTCAGATTGGTATCATGTTAGCATCTGGAACCTGGTGGCTGAAAAAAGAGTTAACATATAAAGCCTAACAAATTGTTGACTAATCATGAACCTAAAGGCTGGAAGAATTCACCACCAGCATTAGCACTGGGGTTTCTAAAGTCTGAGGTCATTTGTATTCCTTTTCGTTTTATTTTTCATCTCATATTTGATAGCATGGAAATAAACTGAGAAGGAAGGGGAGATGTAGAGGGAGAGAGAAAGAGAGACCTGCAGCATTACTTCTCCACTCATGAAACTTCCTCTCTGTATGAAGGAGTTGAGGGATCAACCAGATCATCAACCAGATAAGACCCCACCCAAACCCTAATAGAAATATTTTTTACCTGTGGTCCTTATATAGGTACTATAAACTGATTAATATAGTATATAACTATTTTTCAGTGTGTATTATTTTTAGAAATTAAGACAACTTTGAAATTTTTATTAGTTGTTCATGAAACCCTGAAGTATTATATTTATACATTACATATATAATTTTAGTTAATAATCAATTTTGTAATTATAAAGTAAATTTTGTTTTAACATCTAATCTGTACCTTTAAATTGCAAAAGGTTATGGATAATGAAAATTAATCTCTTATTTTGGAAAAAAGAAAAAACCTTCCAGAGCTGGGAAAATAACATAATGGTTATGCAAAAGACTGTCATGCCTGAGGCTCTGAGTTCCCAGCCTTAGTTCACAGCTTCAGCATTTAGCATAAAAAAGCAAATGAACCAATTATTAAATAGACTACATTTCTGAAATAATATTTCATCAAATCAGATAGACGGCAGTTTAACAAGCATAGAAAAAGCTCACACACTATTAAAACATTACAAATTTAAGCAAAGTATTTTTTTATTTTAAAATATTGACCATATAAGAATATTTTTAAATATTTCTATATTGGAGGATTAATGTTTTACAGTGGACAGTAAATATAATAGTTTGTATATGCATAACATTTCTCATTTTCCAAATAACAATACAGCCCCCACTAGGTCCTCTGCAATCCTGTTCCAGGACCTGAATCACCCCTCCACCCCACACCCCAGAGTCTTTTACTTTGGTGCAATAAACCAACTCCAGTCCAAGTTCTGCTTAGTGTTTTGTCTTCTGATCTTGTTTTTAACTTCTGCCTGTGAATGAGATCATCCCATATTCATCCTTCTATTTCTAACTTATTTAGCTTAACATGATTTCTCCATCCAAAATGGGCTGAAAACAGTGAAATCACCATTTTTTTTTTCTGAAAATGTCCAATAGTTCTAGTTTATTTATCTCTTCATTTAATTCCTTCATTTCTTTGTTGATTTTCTGCCTGGATAATCTTTCAAGTTGAAAGAGTGGCGTATTTAAGTTCCCTACTACTACTGTGTTGATGTTAATTTATTGCTGTAGCTCTTTCAGTAGATGTTTGATATATTTAGATGCCCTCTCCTTGGGTGCATAAATGTTGATGATAAGTAAGTCCTCTTGACTGATTGATCCTCTAAGCACTATGTGGGATGCATTGGATCAACCTTCTCGTGGTACATCCCATGAGTACCCATTCATTGGGGAAACTGACGATCATTCCTAGCCGACTAATCCACATGGATCCCAGTCACTTTCAAAGCCAGCAGCAAGCATCTCCTGACAGCTTTCAACCTGACACTGTTGACTGGCTATGGAAGAAGGGCAAATGCTAGAAGAAGAAGCACTAAGTAATGGACAACATAAAAGACAGAAAGGTTCAAGAAGCCCAGAGGGTCCCAACAGAATTAACCCAGACTTAAAGACACAGAGACACATCATATTTAGATTGAAAAGGAATAAGGATAAATAAAGGATCCTGAAGGCTGAAAGAGAAAAACAGAGTCACCTACAGAGGAAAAGCCATAAGATTAGTAGCAGACTTCTCCACACAAACACTACAGGCCAGAAGAGAATGGCAAGATATCTATCAAGTTCTCAGTGAGAAAGGCTTTCAACCAAGACTACTGCATCCTGCTAGACTGTAATTCAAGACTATATGGAGGCATAAAAACCTTTCAAATAAGCAACAGTTGAAGGAATCAGCTATCACCAAGCTGCCTTGAAAGAAGTTCTGAAAGGTCTCCTTTAAACAATCAGATCACCATAGACATGCCATATATAAGAACACTCTAAAAATCTACAACAGTGACATTAAAATAAAGATGAGTATGGGATGATCCCACTCATCAACAGAAGTTGATTAAGAAGATCTGAAAGGGAAACTAAAAGTAGGACCTGACCAAATTGTAAGTAGGGCACCAAAGTAAAAACCCTGTGGTGAGAGTTAGACTTGCAGCTTCCTGGGCCAGTGGGGGGTGGAAGTGGGTGGGAGGGATGGGTCACAGTCTTTTGGTGGTGGGAATGGTGTTTATGTACACTCCTAGTAAAATGTAGTCATATAAATCACTAGTTTATTAATACGAGAGGGGGAAAATTAATTGTATGTCTTGAAGTTTTTCAAAACACAAACAATCTTTTTAATATATAGGCTGTGTAATTGATATGCAGACTCTCTCAAAAGCCTAGACCAAGTAGATCAGAAGCAACCAATAGCACAGCTATATACAAGATACTGGGTACTGTACAGCAAACCCAAAGAAAAGGACTTTTCAAAGTTAACCCAATTACCAAATAATGTGATGATAACAACAGCTATACATTGTCTTTTTGAACCCGAAGACAGCAGGAACCTCACATCTCCACTATAGAGCCTCTACTTACCCCAGTCCTGGAACTCTTGGATAGGGCTCACTTTCCCGTATGCCTCTCCCAATCCATATCAAATAATATTGCATCTGCGGATCACAACCTAACCAACACAATGATTGCCACCTCAACATGCTTCACTTCAGACTGTGTCCAGAGACTTCACGTGTGGAATGACAACCCTTCAGGTTCATTACTCGGGTGAGACCTTTCCTTTCTAGTATACTCTAATTCCATCTCAGGTGGTTCACTTTCTAACAAAGTCCCAAAAGCTAGATATACACCAATTTCTGTGAGAGAGAGCATATGTTCACACGTATCCGTAAACTACTGCAAAATATATACCTGAAAGCAGAAGTACACTAGAGTTTGCAGTGAGTACCCCCCTAACACTTCCTCTCCAGTATTCCAAGTGTTGGGTCCATGATTGCTCAACAATTTGTTTCGCTTTGTATGTTAACTCTCTTTTCAATCACCAGGTTCCAGATGCCATCAGGATGCTGGCCAGGCTTCCCTGGACTGAAGACCCCACCAATGTATTCTGGAGCTCAGCTTCACCAGAGACCCACCCTCCAGGGAAAGAGAGAGGCAGACTGGGAGTGTGGACCGACCAGTCAACACCCTTGTTCAGCGGGGAAGCAATTACAGAAGCCAGACCTTCTACCTTCTGCAACCCACAATGACCCTGGGTCCATGCTCCCAGAGGGATAGAGAATGGGAAAGCTATCAGGAGAGGGGGTGGGATATGGAGATTGGGTGGTGGGAATTGTGTGGAGTTGTACGCCTCCTACCCTATGGTTTTGTTAATTAGTCTTTTCTTAAATAAAAAGATATCTTTAATCTACAATATCAATAAATATCAATTGCATGAATTTACCTATTGAAAGTAGGAAGATGGATCAGAAAACAACCCAACAATATGCTGTCTACAGGAAACCAACCTAACTCAACAAGACAAACACAGACTCAAAGTGAAAAGATGGAAAACTACCATACAAGCCAATGGACCACAAAAAACAAGGGCAAACACATCTATGCTCACATATGACATGATAGACCTTAACATAAATAAAATTGAAAAAGAATGAATAATTTTAAGAGGTCAAAGAGATAGCATAATGATTATTCAAAAATGTTCATACATGAGACTCCTATACCCCAAGTTCCATCCCTGGCACCATTATAAATCAGAGCAGAGAAAACTTTGTTGAAATAAGTAAAGAACAAATATAAAACAAATCTGTTAAAAACAATGATTGCATCACATGCTACTGGGCATGAAAAACAACAGGAACTTCCATTCATTACTGATGAAAATGAAAAATGACACTTTAAAATAATGCATTAGTGCTTGTTCATTTTTAAATAAAAATAGATTACTAGAGTTAAAACTATTAATAAATAGATAGAATGAGAGTAGAAGAACTATTAACATGTAAGAAATACATATACTATTATTTATATTTATATGAACCCAAAACTGCTTTAAACATTGATCTCTATTAATTATTAAAAGTTGTATGCAAAAATGTTTAGCAAAATTGGGTGGGGCAGTGGTACACCTGGTTAAGCTCACAAAGTACTAAGCACAAGGACCTGCAGAAGAATCATGATTTGAGCCCTGGGCTCCCAACCTGCAGGAGGGATGCTTCTCAAACAGCAAAACCAAAGAAAAGCTGCTGGTGTCTTTCTCTCTTCCTCTCTTCCTCCCCTCCCCTCTAAGTTTCTCTCTTTTCCATCAAATAAAATGTAAAAAATAGCCACTAGGTGCTATGGATTCATAGTAAGTAGTGACACTGAGCCCCAGCAGTAAGCACTATAGAAAATAAATAAAGCAAACAAACAAGTAAATAAATTTATCAAACTAAATTATGCTGAATTAGGATTGGGAATATAGCATCAAACTAATCTTTGTAAAACAACATAATCTAAAGCCAAATGTTTTTTACATCTTGTTATAAACTTTCTAACAAATATTCCTAGATATGAATTATTAAAAGGAGATAATAAATTAAATCAAGTGAGTCATATAATAAGAACTGGAAATACTAATTCTTTCAACTGACACATATTAGAGAACACATTTTGTAGGTGAACAAAACTAAGTACCTGGAATTTTACTTTAAATTGCTCTAGGAAACAAAGCCCTCACTTTACTTTCTTTTCATGAAAAGCATCAATCAAAATGTGGTGTAGAAGATTTTCTTACATCAAAGTTGTCCATAAAATAAAAAAGAACACTATGTTTCAATATGTTTTATGTTTACTGAATGTTAAAATGTTTCTTTCATGTGGCTATCATTAATTATGGCCTTTAATATAGATATGTCACTGTTGAGTAATGATTTAGATTTCCATTATGTAAATTTTTTGTCGATTAAGTCAAGTAAAATAAAAAAAGAAAGACTATCGTGATCTGCAGATATTAGAAAATTATAGGTGACATTTTCCTAAAATTAAGAGAAAAAGAAAACTTTCCTTGTGTACTATTAGAGAAAAAATAACTATGTGCACAATATATATTTTTTAAAGTCACTCTAAAATCATACTGGTTAGATATAGCACAATATTTTCTGATTTTCAACATTACTGCTACAATTTCTATAACATCTTTAAAGAAAGTACACATTAGAATTTTAGCCATATATGGAGGTGTTTATGCTTAGCAAACTAAGCATATACATTTCTTTTTATAGTCAAAAGAAATCAGCACTGCTATTTCTGTCCAAATGTTCACAGATTTACTGCTATTGGCTTGGTGGCACTAATTTTCTTGGAACTCGTTTCCCTTTCTTTCTGTCCTGTGAAGTTTTACTGAGAGTAGCATTACATAAGAGATTAAGAAGTTAGGGACTGGACGGTGGTGCACCCGGTTAAGCACATATATTACAAGCACATGGACCTGGGTTCAAACCCACCAGAAGAGGGAGCAATTCATAAGTGGTGAAGGAAATCTGCAGGTGTCTATCATTTTCCCTCTTTTTCTATCTATCTTCCCTTATCAATTTCTCTCTGTTGTATCCAATAAATAAAAATAATAATAAAACATAGAAAAATGTATGTCTTGTAGTTGATGCCTGTTTTTTTCCCTGAAGAATATTCTGATGTAGTAATTTTTAAAAATCTTTTATTTCTAAAAAGAGAACACTGAGAATGACTTCAGGAACCTACCAGATCAACAGTAAGTGCAAACACCAGTGGCTCAAGGAGCCTAGGGAGAGATTAAGTGGTTGGTAGCAATCCTGTAGTTTCCCTGTTGAGGCACCATCTCCAGTATGTTTTATTAACAAAAAGACTGCTGAAGAGAAGAGAGGACTTCCCTAAGACTCACCATATACAACTGTGAGTCTTCATTGCTACTGCCCTCGGAGACTGGAGGAATAGGGGGGAGGCCCTGTGCTGACATCGGGGGACAAAGAACTGACCAGGAAACTCAGAAGAAGAGCTAAACCTTGGTGGCCTAGCTGTGGGGCTGTATAGTGTGAGCCATTCCACATTGTTCTCCTGATTAGAACATAGTGAATAAATGCCTCAGAAACTGAAGACCATAGATGGGACTTGTTTAGAAACTCACAGGGCCCAGCAATGCTGCCTGTCTTGGCAGAGAAGCTAAATTGAGCCTGGAACATTGGATTCTTGGGATGTGAGAGTCTCATAACCACTGTGCAATGTCTCCCCCATCCTGCTTTATCTCTTGGTCAGGAGTGAGTGATTAAGCTAAGAAGCCTACATATAGTTTAAAAGCCCTCAGGCTCCCATAGCCTACAGGGAAGAAAAAGAACAAAGGAGGGTTTACAGCCACTGTGCTCCAACTCAGGAATTGAAATAGTATTGAAACAACTGTTAGCAAATGCTAGAAGAAGAAGAAGAAACAACTGTTAATTTCTACAATGATGAACTCTCTAAATACCTTAGACACAAGTCAATGCAGGTAAGAATGATTTGAAAAGTACTGAGAGAGGGACCTTAACACACACTACATAGAATGGTTAAACCAACAAGAAGAAATATTGGAGAAATGAACCAGGACAAGAGCCCAGCTAAAATCCACCCAAAGATTGAACCACAAAATAGTGAGGTCAACATCCAAACACTAGTTAAGGAAAGAGTCACAGAAGTGAATAAAAAGTTTGAAAGAATTGTCCTCAGAAATGCAGAAACAACAAATAGGACTCTGGAAGAAAACACTAATTGTCTCAAGGTTATTAGAGAGCTGACAGCTGAAATAACTGAGCTAATATCACAACTAGATGAACAAGCTAAAACAGTATCAGAATAAGGTAAAAAAAAAATAGATGAACTACAGAAATCAATAGAGAGATAATAGAATAAGTGAGGCTGAAGACAGAATTACCAAGAATGAGATGAATTAGACACAACTAAAAAGAAGTAATGATCTCAAAAAGAGATTAAGAGAAACTGAAAACAACAACAGAGACCTATGAGATGACTTCAAAAGAAATAATGTATGCATTATTGGCTTACCAGAGGAAGAAAGAGAGGGAGGGGAAGAAAGCATTCTTCAGGACATAATAGCTGGGAAATTCCCTAGTCTAGACAACATCAAAGACATAAAGGTTCAAGAAATTCAGAGGGTCCCAAACAGATTTAACCCAGACTTAAAGACACCAAGATTCATCATATTTAGAATGGAAAGGAGTAAGGATAAATAAAGGATCCTGAAGGCTGAAAGAGAAAAACAAAGAGTCACCTACAGAGGAAAACCCATAAGGTTAGCAGCAGATTTCTCCACACAAACACTACAGGCTAGAAGAAAATGGCAAGATATTTATCGAGTACTCAATGAGAAAGGCTTTCAACCAAGACTACTGTATCCTACTAGACTGTCTTTCAGACTAGATGGAAGCATAAAAACCTTCTCAGACAAGCAACAGTTGAAGGAATCAACTTTCACCAAGCCTGCCCTGAAAGAAGTTCTGAAAGTCCTCCTATAAACAGTCAGACCACCATAAATAGGCCATCTACCAGAACAATCTAAAAATCTACAGTATGAAGTTTAAATATCTTCAATCTATGATATCAATAAATGTCAATGGCCTGAATTCACCTATTAAAAGGCACAGAGTAGGAAGATGGATCAGAAAACACAAAACAACAATATGCTGTCTAGAGGAAACCCAACTAACTCAACAAGATAAACACAGACTCAAAGTGAAAGGATAAAAACTATCATACAGGCCAATGGCACACAAAAAGGGCAGGAACAGCTATTCTCATATTTGTCATGATAAACTGTACAATAAATACAATTTAAAATATAGTGATGGACATTACTTAATGCTCAGAGGATCAGTCAATCAAGAGGACTTAACAATTATTAACATCTATGCACCCAATGAGAAGCCATCTAAATACATCAAACATCTACTGAAAGAGCTACAGCAATATCTCAATAGCAACACAGTAAGGGTAGGGGACTTTAACATCCCACTCTCTCAACTTCACAGATCATCCAGGCAGAAAATCAATAAAGAAATGAGGGAGGTAAATGAGGAGATAGATAAACTAGAACTATTGGGTATTTTTAGAGTCATATACCCCAAGAAACTGGAATACACATTTTACTTAAGTCCACATTGGTTTATGTTAGGCCATAAAGACAGAATCAACAAATTCAAGAGCATTGAAATCATCCCAAGCATCTTCTTAGACCACAGTGGAATTAAACTAACACTTAACAATCAACAAAAGATTAATAATAGACCCAAAATGTGGAAGCTCCACAGTACAATACTTAACAACTACTCGGTCACAGAGGAAATAAAGGAAGAAATCAAAATGTTTCAAGAGCTCAATGAAACTGAAGACACAAGCTATCAAAATGTTTGGGATGCAACTAAGGCAGTACTGAGAGGAAAGTTCATAACCATACAAGCACATACTAGGAAACAAGAAAAAGCACATATAAACAGCCTGATTGCACACCTTAAAGACCTAGAAGAAGAAGAACAAAGGAAGCCTAAATCAACCAGAATGACAGAAATAACTAAAGTTTGGGGAGTCGGGTGATAACGCAGTTGGTTAAGGGCATGTGGCGCAAAGTATAAGGACTGGCATAAGGATCCCTGTTCAAGCCTCCAGCTCCCCAATTGCAGGGGAGTAGAGGTATTATTTATTCTTTGAAGTTTTTTGTAGAATTCATTTGTAAAACCATCTGGTCCAGGACTTTTATTTTTGGGAAGATTTTTGATAACTGTTTCAATTTCATTAGCTGTGATGGGCCTGTTCATGTTATCCACTTCCTCTTTACTTAGTTTTGACTCCAGATTTCAATGTGTCAGTCTGGAAATTTCTATTCTCTTGTGAATGCAAGAAAAGTAATACTCTTTTTCAATTCATTTATTTTTTTGTTTGCCTGTTTTAGAATAAAGCAATGTCTTTCAGTCTCTTGTTGGAGTTGCAACTTGAAGTCCCGCACACTGATTTCCAATGCCCTTCCCAGAAAAGATTACATTATTTCATATATATATATATATATATATATATGTAATCTGCAAGAACTATTAATGTAGCCTTACTTAGATGAAGATGGATATGCTAAGTAATCTGCTGACTGAGCAAACACTTCCTAGTGACAACTTTATGAGGAGTAGCATAGATTTTGGTAATTAAACGCATTTTTTTAGTCACAAAGGTTTTGAATAAGATCTGTGAGGCACCTCATGTGGACAGTGCACCAGCTTTGCTGCACACACTGCCCAGGTCAGAGCCCAGCCCCTACCGTCCTGGAGGAAGCAACATTGTTGTGATGTTCTTCCCTCTTTCACTCTGCCTTCCTGCCTCTTTCTCTTTATTTCAAAAAAAAAAAAAAAATCAGCACAGAATGGTAAAGTCCCAGCAATATTAAAAATATTTTTAAATGAAATATGATAAAGAAAAGAAAAACCCACATTAGAAAGCACTTTTTGAGTGCCAGACATTATACTAAATATTTTATACATGTGATATCACTTATTCTTTTTAATTACGATAACAAGTTAATAAAGTGCTAAAGGGCATATGATTCAATTAACAACTGGTATGATATTTAAAATCCATACACCTGTATGTCTTGGAATTGTCCTTTATGAGTAATTTTACTAGGATTTTTACTTTAAAATGATATTTAAAGTGTAATTTTAGAATACTTAGTTTTTTGTTTTTTTCACAAGAAATCTTCTAAATAAAAATCATTCCATTCCTTTCTGTTGCCATCATTCCATTCTGTTGCCATCATTCCATTCCTTTCTGTTGCCATCACTGGGACTCAATGGCTGCAAAATGAATCCAGACTCCCTAGCACCAATTTCTCATTTTCTCTCTCCCTTTCTTCCTTTCACCTTCTCTCCCTCCTTTCCTTCCTTCTTTCTTTCTTTCCTTTCTTCATTCTTCCTTTCTTTCTACATAGGTCAGAGAAAAATCGAGACAGGAGTAGGAAATATAGAGGGGAAGAGAGAGTTAGATTTTCAGATTGTTTCACTGCTTGTGAAGCTTGCCCTCTACAGGTGAGAAGAGGCTCTAACCTGGGTGCTCAACAGAGTGTGCCGTCACCTGCCCACCACCTCCCCCACAAAAAAACCCACTCTAATTTTATTTAATAATATTGGACCTGATACACTTAACGATATTCACATTTAAAGCATGTAACATGCATCTTATTTTCCTAATACTACGTTTGCTAGATCACAGTCTTTATTGTAAAAATTTTCGGTTTTAACCAGGTATCATCAGGCATCCAGATTTTTTTCTTTGTATTATATTTTTCTTAGTTATTATATTTATCTCTGGTATTTTCAAAATACAGTGCCTCTTTATTTTGATATGTAGAAAAATTTTTGAGATAGAAACTTAAGTCTTTACATGTTACAACTCTTACGTGCTTTCAATGTTCACTTTTCTAGAAATACTTATTTATTTATTTATTTTTTCTTACATAATATTTGTATATAAATTAGGGAGATATCTTTCCTTCACATCTGTGTTTACTCAATATATTCTCAATATTTAGGAGCTTAATCAATGCATTTTAAATAAATGAATAAATTTGTCAAAGCAGATAACATTCAAATGCATGAAAAAATCAGCAGGATACAGAGAGGCCAGAATTATGCCAATACATGTATTTGAAAAAGTGGCCAAATCTGCCCAAAGGGGATAAGAATGTCTCTTTAGGCGGGGGCTGGCAGTAGTGCAGTGGGTTAAGTGCACATGACAGGAAGCCCAAGGACCAGTGTAAGGATAACTGTACAAGCCAGGGCTCCCCACCTGCAGGGGGTTACTTCACAAATAGTGAAGCACGTCTGCAGGTATCGTATCTTTCTCTCCCGGTCTCTGTCTTCCCGCCTACTCTAGATTCCTCTCTGTCTTATACAACAACAACAACAGCAATAACAACAACAAGAGCAACAAGGACAACAAAATGGGAAAAATGGCCTCCAGGAGCAGTGGATTCTTCGTGCAGGCACCGAGTCCCAGGGATAACCTTAAAGGCAAAAAAAAAAAAAAAAAAAAAAAGAAGAATATTTCTTTAACAAATGGTGCTGGGAGAACGGGACAGCCACATTTAGAAAAATAAAACTAGGGGGGTTGGGCGGTAGTGCAGCAAGTTAGATGCACAAGAACCAGCATGAGGATCCCAGTTCCAGCCCCTGGCTCCCCACCTGCAGGGGTTTGGTTCACAAGCGGTGAAGCAGGTCTGCAGGTGTCTTTCTTACTCCCTCTCTGTCTTTCCCTCCTCTATGGATTTCTCTCTGTCCTATCCAACAACAACAACTTCAATGACAACAATAATAATAACCACAACAAGGATTAAAAAAACAAAACAAAACAAAAAAAACCATAAGGAAAACAAAAGGGAAAAAAATGGTCTCCAGGAGAAGTGGATTTGTGGTGTAGGCACTGAGCCCCAGTAATAATGCTGGAGGCAAAAAAAAGAAAGGAAAAAAAAGAAAGAAAGAGGGAAGAAAAAGAAAACTAGACCACCAATTAACACCATGCACCAAAATTAACTCAAAATGGATTAAAGTTATGGATATTAGACTGGAAATAGTAACATATTCATGAAACACTTCATGACATTAACAATAAAGATATATTTGGAGACTTTATCCCATAGGCAAAGGAAACAAAAACAAGATTAAAAATGTGAGACTATGTCAATTTAAAAAGCTTATACACATCACAAGAAAATTCCATGAAGTTAAATAGGAATCCCAGCAAATGAGATAATATATTTGCACACCACACTTGAGACAGGTAGTCAATATCAAACATCTATAAAGAACTCACACAGCTCAAGAAAAAGAAAAACAACAACCCAACAAAAAAGTGAGCAGAGAACATGGAAAAACAGTTCTCTAAAGATACTTTGGTGGTGGGAACTGTGTGGAATTATCTTGTAATTTTATAAATCAATATTGAATCACCAATAAGAATAAATTTAAAAAAGAATTTAAAAAACAAGGTATGGATAAATTCATATAAAACCCTGTTTTCTGCTATAGAAGATTAATTCATTATCATTAGATATGTGAAATGTTGGCATTAAATGTTAAATTATTATACCTGTCTCAGAATTTATAGTTGTATCTATAAAAACACTTTTGGGGGGAGGCCATTTGAGTGTACATATTACCATGCTCAAGAAGAGTAGTTCAAACCCCCAGACTCCCCCTGCAGGGGCAGAGGGGGTTAAGCAGTGCTGTAAGTCTTTCTCTCTCTCTCCTTCCTCTCTCTCCCATTCTTCTCTTAACATTTTCTCTGTCCTTTCAAAGAAAAGAAAATAAAGGGAGAAAATTGCCCTCTGAAGTGTTCGATTCATTGTGCAGGAGCCAAGCCGTAGTGATAAATAAAGTGGCAATAAAAATAAATAAAATAAATTATCACACTGAAAAAAATAATCTGTGAGCTATTATTGAAATCAACCAGATAAATTTTCAATGTTTTGAATATAAAACAAATGCATGATATATCATTATTTAAATTTGTGGATTAAAATCTTGAAACATAAGAAAATGATATTACACAGGTGCATTTTATATTATGTTGGCATATATTAATGTAGGACTACAAAGGTAGATAGTGCATTTTCATGCAAATCACAATGATTTCCTGCAGATGAATGGACAACTTCGAGACGGATAGAGCCATAAATGTTTGTAAACACTGATCTTCCCATAAAATTACTCTTCAGGGAGCTGTTTTGTGTTAATGAGCTTTATATTTCTGCATCTGTAATATCCCAAAGAGACACAAAGCAATGATGCCATCATCAAAGCATAAGGTGGAACAGTTCATTGAGATAACTTAGTGGAAGGGTCTTAACTCGGCAGGCATACAGTGTTGCATAAAACAGTGAAATAACTTAATGTAAAGCAGACCACAGAATGTGTCAGATGATGTAAGTGAGGTAATATATTAAAACTAAATTGTTTGAAGATGGTTATGTACTAGAATACATTTACATGTAAGAATACCATGTAGAGAAGATGAAGGATATGAACCCAAAAGCCTAGTTACATACCTACTTTTCAAGTTTTTTCATCTTTAGTTTAAACAGTAACCACATAAGCCTGAAGAAACCAAGATTTTTTAAATCTATAAGTATTTCTTTATTTTATTTTATTGATTTATTATTATAATGTTCCTATTATTTATTTTGATTTTTACATAATGTTTTAGGTGTAAATGTTTTATGTGTAGAAAAACCAACAACTATTGGAAATAGAGAATCTTTTTTTTTTCTTTTTTCCCTGAGCCTGAAATCTGATATGCAGGTGGATCCAAGTTATTGTCTGGGGAGATTATGTCATGGCCAGAAAAAAAAAAGGACCAGAAAGCCAAAAAAAAAAAAAAAAAAAAAAAAAACTATAGCCAGAGGCCCTTTAGAATATAACTAAAATATGCCTACTAGCTATCTACAAAATGAAGACTGACCCCCCCCTCCCCATTCTTCATCTCCACTATTTGAGCCCTTAGGTCCATAATTGGTCAACAACTTGTTTGGCTTTGTATGTTAACTCTCTTTTCAGCCACTAGGTTACAGATGCTATCATGATGCTGACCAGACTTCCCTGCACAGACAACCCCACCAATGTGTCCTGGAGCTCTGATTCCCCAGAACCCCACCCCACTAGGGAGAGAGAGAGACAAACTAGGAGTATGGATTGACTTGTCAATGCCCATGTTCAGTGGGGAAACCATTTCAGAAGCCAGACCTTCCATCTTCTGCATCCCACAATGATCTTGAGTCCATACTCCCAGAGGGTTAAGGAATAGGAAAACTATCAAAGGAAGGGATGGGGTAAGGAGTTTTGGTGGTGGGAATTGTGTGGAGTTGTACCCCTCTTATCCTATGGTTTAGCCAATGTTTCCTTTATATAAATTAAAAAAGAAAGAAAGAAAGCCCAGCTCCCAACTGTAAACTTTCTATAAGTATAGTCTTTTATATGATTATTTGCTCCTATGCTTATATTTCTAAAACATAATTATGTGAGAAAGTACAGATGTTTTTGTTAAAATCCACTAAGTCTGTGCAATTTTTGTTTTCATTACCACCAGGGTTATTTTAGGGGTTTGTTGCTTGCATGGCCATTTTACAACTGCTTGAGCCCACTACCCTTTTTTTGTGCCTAGGGATAGAGAGAAATTGAAAGGAGAGAGAGAGAGAGAGATCGAGAATGGGAGAGAGAATGCAATAGTGTTTCATAAGTTGTCCAATGTAGCTGGGGATTTCGGACTTGGATCATTGTCATTGAGCTTGATATTGTATTAATTCTCCCAGACACACCACAGCCTAACCTCAGGTTCACAGTCTTAAACTTACCTTCTCTTATTCTTTCTCCCTTACTCAGAAAGATAGTTATAATAAAAGGAAACCATTTTTGAATGATTAGAGGAAAGGGCAAAAAATTTATGTTTCAATTCAGTTTCAAGATCATAACTTGAATGTTGTGGGAATTTAATGCTTCCGATTCCTTGCTTTTGATTCCTTTTTTCCTTTCCATTTTTTCATGATACCTTACCCCACAATTTTCATGCTAGTAGTGAATGTCAGAATGTAAAAAGAAACACTAAGTGTTTTAAATATATATATATATATATATATATATATATATATATATGTTTTCCCTTTTGTTGCCCTTGTTGTTTTTTTGTTGTAGTTATTATTATTGTTGTAATACTTGTAGTTATTATCGTTGTTGTTATTGACGTTGTTGTTGTTGCATAGGACAGAGAGGAATGGAGAAAGGAGGGAGAGACAGAGAGGGGGAGAGAAAGATAGACACCTGTAGACCTGCTTCACTGCCTGTGAAGGGAACCCCCTGCAGGTAAACGCTAACTTTTTAATGACAGGTTTTGGTCTGCTTTATGTAGTTATTCTCTTTCATGGATTAAGTTGTTGCCATTGTGATTAGTAAAGCAAAGGATGTAAAGAAGATAAAACATAAAAATTATGTATGTAATTGCAATCCATTCTAGAAACTGCTTCCTTGTGGAAGAGAAAGACTTACTAGAGTCTTTTCTTCAGGGCTAGAGAGAGAATGTGTTCTCCCATCTGGGGATCAAATTTAGAGTCTCCTCTTTGCAAGTCCAATGCACTACCACTATGCTATTTCCGCAGGTCACTAGAAGTCCCTGCTTGAAATACTGTTTCAGCATAAGCAAAGAAAAAAATATATATGCTCTGTTGTGCTGCCCTGTTTGTCCCTTCATCCTTTGATTTCAAGAGCATACATGGAAATAATATATTCTTGATAGATTGCTGAAAATTAGATTTGAAAAAGACAGCAAACTTCAAAGAAAGAGAAGTCAAATATGAAGAAGTAGAAGGAAGAACACAGGGAAGAAGAGATGTAAAGGATGTGAGGGAGAATGAGCAGAAAAATGTAAAAGAGTAGGAGGGTGGAGGGGAGAGGGAAAGTTAGGGCTAATTACAGTATCAACAACCATACAGATTATTCTTCATATTAAATCACATAATTGTTGACCTTTTTGCATGTGATGAAAGCATATATATATATAATATTTTCAGATATTTATAAAAGAGGTAAATTGAATACACTTTCCTCTGTCTCCTGAATTCCCAATCTCCTGTTGACATCTTCCATTAGGTAAACACTTCCAGAAGCCAACTGGCAAAGGACACAGTTGGCACAGATTATGTTTCTGTGGTACAGAGAAGTGTGTAGAACATTCTGAAGAGAACATTGGAGTCCATTTAATATTTTTTCTCCAAAGATCCTTATGTGTTTTGCTTCAATTAAATCACATGCATATTCACATGTAATATAATCTTTATGTGCATGTGTATAAGATTTCATACCTTGAAGTCAGTTTAAATGGAGGTATGAGACATACTTAGTGACCTTTAGGATTGTAAGAGATAGAGGAATGAAGCTTATTTTAAATCTCAGAACATATGGTATCTCAGCAGTGTACCCAGTAATGCAAGATAAAAGGTAATTATAATATGAACTTTGAACAATGTTAACATGAATGGTTAACTTGGAACTTCTGTTTAAGAAATCAGACATTGCCAGAGTGAGGGGCTGGCATCTCCTTTCATGTTAAGTCTTCTCTCTTCAAGGAAAGTGATGATTATTGTTTTAAGAAGTTTTAGTGAGAACTCTTTTTTTTGTTTGTTTTGAGTCTCACATACAATCTGACCTCTTTGTATCACCTTTTCCATTCAAACAGACTAGAAAGAGAAGCAAACAGAGATCAAGACAAGGAGATGCCTAATCATTGACCAACATTTGCTCATTATTGTACTTGTGACACATGTATATAAAAATGTAGTTTGTTTATGATAACTTTAGTAGACAACATAGTGCCACATTGCATTAATGTCAAAGATCTTAGAGTTTATAAAATGAGAGACTACATACTACTTTAAGTTTTTTCATTCTACATGATAGTACCACTTCTGAAAAAAAAAGTGATTCATGAAATATAAAATGCAATTTATTTATAAAAAGGAAACACTAACAAAACCATAGGATAAGAGGGGTACAACTCCACACAAATCCCACCACCAGAACTCTGCATCCCATTCTCTCCCTTCATAACTTTCCTATTCTTTATCCCTCTGGGAGTATGGACCCAAAGTCACTGTAGGATGTAGAAGGTGGAAGGTCTGGCTTCCCCCAAAAACATGGGTGTTGACAGGTCATTCCATACTCTCAGCCTGCCTCTCTCTTTCTCTAGTGGGCTGGGGTTCTGTGGAATCAGAGCTTCTGGACACATTGTTGGGGTTGTCTGTCCAGGGAACTCTGGTCAGCATCATGATAGCATCTGTAACCTAGTGGCTGAAAAGAGAGTTAACATACAAGGCCAAACAAATTGTTGACTAATCATGAACCTAAAGGCTGGAATAGTGTAGATGAAGACTTGGGGAGGTCCTCCATTTTATAGCAGTATAAAAGGCTGTATAGTGGGAGCCTTTCCTGACAAGAACATGCTAAATAATTGCATCAGAACCTACGAACTATAAACAGGACTTGCTTAGAAACTCACAGGGCCCAGCAGTGCTTCCCTGCTTGGCAGAGAAGCGGAATTGAGGGGAGAGAGAAGATATTTCAAAAGTAATTTTTGTTTCCTCTTTGACCCAGTAGTTGTTAAGTACTGTGCACTATCACCATTACTATTCAACATAGTATTAGAAGTTCATTTTTTATATAATATAATTACATTTTTATTTTTATTTTATTTATTTTAATTTATTTTTATTTAAGAAAGGAGACATTAAGCAATCAGGCAGGAGCAAGGCATTAAAGGGATACTGATTGGAAGAGAAGAAGTCAAACTCTCCCTATTTGCAGATGACATGATAGTATACACAGAAAAACCTAAAGAATCCATCAAGAAGCTTTTGGACATCATCAGGCAATACAGTGAGGTGTCAGGCTATAAAATTAACATTCAAAAGTCAGTGGCATCCCTCTATGCAATAACTAAGTTAGAAGAAGTTGAAATCCAGAAATGAATTCCTTTTACTATAGCAACAAAAACAATAAAACATCTAGGAATAAACCTAACCAAAGAAGTGAAAGACTTGTATACCTAAAATTATTAGTCACTACTCAAGGAAATTTAAAATGACACAAAAAAGTGGAAAGATATTCCATGTTCATGGGTTGGAAGAGTTAAGATCATTAAAATGAATATAGTACCCAGAGTCATATACAAATTTAATGCTACCCCTATCAAAATCCCAACCACATTTTTAGGAGAATAGAACAAATACTACAAATCTTTATATGGAACCAGGAAAGATCTAGAAATGCCAAAACAATTTTGAGGAAAAAAAAAACACTCCCAGATCTCAAATGGTATTAGAGGGCCATTTTAATCAAAATTGTTTGGTACTGAAATATGAATAGAATATGGAATAGAATTGAGAGCCTAGAAGTAATCCCCTAAACCTATGGACATTTAATCTTTGACAAAGGTGTCCAGACTATTAAATGGGGAAAGCAGAGTCTCTTCAACAAATGATGTTCGAAAAAATTAGTTGAAACATGCAGAAGAATGAATCGGAAGCACTATATTTCAGAGAACACAAAAGAATTGTAAGTGGTAGGAGTCATATGGAATTGTAACTCTCCTATCCTACAATCTTGCTAATCATTATTGAAACACTAAGGAAAAAAAAAGAATTCTAAGTGAATCAAGGACTTTGATGTTAGACCAGAAACTATCAGATACTTAGAGGAAAATATTGGCAGAATTCTTTTCTGCATAAATTTTAAAGCCATCTTCAATGAAATGAATCCAGTTGCAAAGAAGACTAAGACAAGTATAAACCTATAGGACTACGTCAAATCAAAACGCTTCTGCACAGCAAAAGAAACCAATACCCAAACAAAGAGACCCCTCACACAATGGGAGAAGATCTTTATATGCCATATATCAGACAAAAGGCTAACAGCCAAAATATATAAAGACCTTACCAAACTCAAGCAAGAAAACAAATGATCCCATCAAAAAACGGAGAGAGGACATGGACAGAATATTCACCAATGAAGAGATCCAAAAGGCCTAAAAACACATGAAAAACTTCCAAGTCTTTGATTGTCATATTGTAAAACATTAATCCCTCACTAAAGAAATTAAAAAATAATCAGGAACCTAAAGGTAAGAATGTAGCAGATGAGATTTGGGGTCTCCATTTGGGAAAGCTAGGAAATCTGTTTTAGGTATATTCCAAAGGGAATATACCTTTTCTAATTTTTGCCTGAGCCTGACAGCTAAAGTGCAGATGGACACTTGCCAGACATATTTAGTGTTTATTAACGTAGTATGAATACAACTATATCTCATTTTTTCATTATGTTTTGTCCCAGTTATTGTATGAATAAGCATCTTTCCATGTAATTACTCTGAACTCAACTTCTCTTTTACAGACTTCTCTTCTACCTGGCCTCTGTATCTTAACAGTTATGTTTTCATTTCAAAACACATTTTCATATTAAAAACAAATTTATATTCTACCCAGTATTATGAAAGTGTTATAATTTTGAGATATCCTTTAAAGTCTTTTGTTTACACAAAAGTATTATTAATCTTTCTAAGATTTTTGTTTCATGTTGTATCACATTTTATTATTTCCCCCCTATGGCTAAACAATTTTCTCAACAATTTGTGTTATAAATTCTCCCATAGGTTCATAGTGTTTCTTTGTAAGTAGAAGATGTATTATGCTTAAAATGATTTAGTCTCCTATTTTTTTTTCTATTTCCATAGTATTTCTAGCTATAGTTTTATCAGTGCAATCCCTGGGCTTCACCAGAATGTTTACTGTCTTGCAGGAAAATATTCTTGCCTTTTACCATTTGAATATTATCCCATTTACACTTATTCTAAATTTTCAATCTGGCTTGCATATATTTAAGAATTTATTGATATTCATTATTATATTTGAACCACCAGGAGTAATTACGGATATTTAAATTTTTTAATTTTCATTTTAGAAGCTATCACCTTAAAAAACTCTAGATGACCAAAACTGGTGTAAAAAAAAACCTTTGCTATACCATTTAGTGACATGTATTTCATCGTAGTATGGTTTTATGATTAGTTCATTTTAAATGAATTCAGTGCACCACCGCACTATTGATGCATCTTCACAAAAATTCTACTGATGAATTTCAAATGCCTAAAATTTGTCCTTGTGGAATTATCAAACATCAGTTGCAAGAATGGGTCATCAGACATTTTTTTTTCGTACAAATCATGCTACATGTTTGAATCTTTTGTCAATAGTGTCAACAAATATTCACAGAAATTTGAGTGCAAAAATGTATCTAGCCATATATATATTGCCATTTATAGTTCTATCTGGTCTTTTTAAAAAGTTTCAAATATCATCAGCCAAACATGGCATAAACATTGATAGTTTATATTCTTTTTATAACCTGATCACTTTACTAGGGAAATGTAGATTTACACAACTGTTTATTGTCACATGTATGTAATTTCACATCTCCTCATGATAGTGTCAACACACTTCGCCTTCATTAGCTTTTACAAATCTTCCACTATAGAACTCTGGACATAATGCCACTGAATGTATAAAATCCTAATGTTTGACTGAGTCATATCTTTTTATAAAGATGAAATTTATGTGATGTGAATCTTATTGTTTTTCAGATACCAAGTTGCAGATGCTACCATAACACCATCCTGACTTCCCTGGACAGACAACCTCACCAATTAATCTTGGCACCTCACCTCTCCAGAGATATATTCTACTAGGGAAAGATAGAAACAGACTGGGGGTAAGTATTGACCTGCCAAAACATATTCAGTGGAGAAACAGTTACAAAGGCCAGATCTCCCACCTTCTGCATCCCATAAAATTTTTGGTTCATACTCTTAGAGGGATAAAGGATGGAAATAGATCTCTGGTGTTGGGAATGGTGTGGAATTGAACCCCTGGTATCTTATGGTTGTGCTAATCATTATTAAATCACTAATTTAAAAAAAGAAAGAAAAAAAAATTAAAAAGACAATCCTTTTATTCTCCAGAATTCTTAGTGAAAGAAAATGTAATATCTAATATTTAATGAGTGTCTCAGCTATTAGTGATTCTGACTTATATTTGAAGCCCTTGTTTTACAATGTATGCTGCAAAGTCTAAATAAAAAATGAACACAACAGCAATATAAACCTTTAGTGAAAACTAATTTCTATTATACTTGTACATAAAATACTGTTGACTCATAATTCCTCAAAGTTTCACAGTAAGATAAACTTCAAAAAAGTCAATATATTATATGACAACTACTTTAAATTACATAATGAGCCTTTGCTTATTTTACATACTTCTGTTATCTTAAAATTCCAAAACAAGCAGGTCACTGAAATATATGACAACATTTAAACAACATGCATTTGTCCACTGTAATTATTTACAATGAAGGTAGATAAGTAGATGAATTTTCTTTGTTGTATATTGATTTATAAATATAACCTCCCACCCCCCAAAAATAGGATAAGTAACAAAAACCAAAACAATGCTTTCACTATTTTATATATCTTGAAACATTACTCACCTACCAAAAATGAATAGAATGTATGATGTGAACCAGACATATTAGACATTTATTTTAATACCAAGTTTTTTTCTAAAGAAAACAATTGGTATTAAAATAAAAGCTCTATAAAATTGAATCTGAGGTTTCTGGAAGGGGAATCTGGTGTTGAGTTACAGGTGAAGGTTTTAATGCCACACTAAACTAATGTGTATTCTTAGAATATCCAGCTTTTTCATCAAGCTGTCTGAATGGGGAACTATATCATAATTTTCTGGCCAAAATGAATATATAACTTAAAATTCTAAGGACAATATTTTATTTGTGGCTTTTACCATTGTTGAAAAATACCATCAAATGTCAATAAATGATCAAATTTGGTGTCATTTACATTAGTATGTTATTTACCTATACAAAAAGATTAAAAATGTCCTCAAAGGACAAGTTCATAGCAATATGTTGTATTGTTCATATCAACATACACACACACACACACACACACACACATATATATGCATATATATGAAAACTTAGAAATATTTATCTACTTTAAGGAATGTGGGTGATTATATACATCAGTTCTTATGTATAATTGCTTAAAACTTTTGAAACTGTATTTGGATTGAGAATATAGCAAATAGCATATACAGTGTGTGTTGTACTCATTATAGATTTCACGGTAACTATGGTCCTTAAGGAAATCTTCATTTTTAAAAAAAATTGTATTTTCCTTTTTTTCCAAATGAAAACCCGATGTCAAACAACAAAATAGAACTTGCTAGTTTTACACAAATCTTTATGCTAACACATTTGAATACAGTATATGTATTTCTGTACTTACATAAAATCCAGAATAAGATGTGGTAAAGATTCTGATGGCCTGAGATAGATATATCCTCTTCGAACACAGAAAGTAAACTCATTCCTTTTAAAACTGCTGCAAAGATCTTGTCTGAATGGAAATTTCACAACCAAAATTTTTTTTCTCTTTATTCTATCATCCTTCTGTGGTTCTTTATACCTCTCCCTGCAGGCTGCCAATTGTAATGAGAAAACTCTGAAGATGGTAAAGTGATTGAAGAGAAGAAAAATCATCTTATTTCACTACTATCTGGGTTTTGCCAATATCTCTTTTCATTTGTTGGGGGGGCAGACAGGCCTCTAGGATTGTTCAGAGGTAAGGAAGACATGTTCATGTTGGCATGCCTGTACACTTCTCTCACAGGAAGCAACTCACAGAGGTGGGAGTTCTGTTTTCTCTTGTAAACTGTCTTCAATTGCAAAAAGTATGCACTACCACTCTCTTTAATGACTTGTTAGATTTTATTTCTGAATTTCTGTATGTGCTACTTTTTCTGTCTCACTAGCTCTTGCTTCTTGTCTCTCCATGTGAGAAGGGTGTGCTTCTTTATTTCAGCAACTTTAGTTTCCATCGCTTTAGTTTCCATCGCTGGGGAGCCAGAGACGACCCGAACTGCCCCTGTGGCTACAGACAGACTATGACCCACATAGTCAACGACTGCCACCTCTCCAGATTCAAAGGAGGTCTCGAAACTTTACATCAGGCTCAACCTGATGCTGTTGACTGGCTACGGAAGAAGGGCAAACGCTAGAAGAAGAAGAAGCAACTTTAGTAAGATCTTCTCTAGTTCAGTCTAAACACTGTCTTTTCTCTGCTCTCATTC
The DNA here is from genome assembly GCF_950295315.1 of Erinaceus europaeus. Classification (NCBI taxonomy): domain Eukaryota; kingdom Metazoa; phylum Chordata; class Mammalia; order Eulipotyphla; family Erinaceidae; genus Erinaceus; species Erinaceus europaeus. The sequence continues at coordinate 28,773,719 of NC_080166.1, forward strand.
CTCTGAAGATCTCACCAATTCATGTCTTAGGACAATTGTTTTCTATGCATTTAAGGTTAATTATCTCCAGGTTTATCTTCTCACTCATTTAAGACAAAATCTTTCAATGACATACTTATTAAAAATGTAATACAGTGACATAGGAGAGACTGAAATGGTTCAAGTAAGTGTTGGACCCTCAGACATGAGGTCCTGTGTTTGGTCAATGGCAACAAATGCCACAGTGATGCTTTAATTCTATATAGATCACACTCTTCTTCAGCCACACTTGCACTCTCAGAGTTGCTAAGTTTGGAGCAACACTCCTACAACTCTGGCTTATTTCTTTAATGTTTCTTTGGTTGAAAATCTTTTTCTCCAATATTCATATAGGCAATTTAAATTTTTCATTATATATTATTGTCACTTTAATTTCCCTGAAATAATTATCAGTATTAACTGTATATATATATATCACGGGGCTGGAGAGATAGCAAAATGGCTATACAAAAGGCTTTCATGCCTAAAGGTCTGAAGGTCCAGGATCAATCCCCAGCACCACCATAAAGCAGAGCTGAATAGTACTACTCTGGTCTTTCTCTGTATCCATCTCATTAAAACTGTATGTGTATATGTGTATATATGTATATGAATGATATCCACAGATTTTAAAACTATGTGTTATATTTTTCAGAAATATTCATTATTTTAAAAGGTATTTGCTGACCTTTTAGTCTTGAATTAAAGGCCTTGAATCATGACATAAGAATATTTATGGGGCTGGGGGTGATGCACCTGGTTGAGCACACAAGGACTGGGTTGGGGTTCAAGCCCCCGGTTCTGGCTGTCTCTATCCAATAAACAAAGATAATAAAATTTTTAAAAAGGGATATTTATGTTTGGCTTTAATGGGTCCATTATACTCAGATAGGTTCTTATTAGAACAGCACAGAAAGAGATGTATACAGAAGCATACAAATTAGTTAGAATGGTTTTTGAGTTGGGCAATGGTGAACCTCCTTGAGCATAAACACTACCATGCAGAAAGACCAGGTTTCAAGCCCCAGGTCACTGCCTGAGGGGACACTTCCTGAGTGGTAAAGCAGCTGTCTCTGTTTCTCTCCTTCTTTATTTCTCTCTCCCTTCTCAATTTTTCTCTGTCCTATGACCTGCAAAGGGAAAGAGAAGGAAAAAAAAAGTCCACTGGGAGTAGTGGATTCCTAATGAAAGCACCAACTCCCAGTGATAACTAAGGTGGCAATTAAGAAAAAAAAGTAGGAGGTTGTGTGGGAGCAAAAGACTGCAAAGGAATTGTTAGAGGTAAAACTTGGCTCTTTCACCTAGTGGTAAGATTACAGAGAGAATAGCACAGACTCAGAAAGAGAGTGTTTACTGATTGGAGAGCAAGATTTATTTTAATAAGGAGAGCAATATAAATCTGAAAAGAGAGTAGAGGTAACGAGCATATGTGATAATTGTCAAATATTTTTTACATTTAATACTTTCTTGCAACTCTAAGAAAATACCAGTATTTATGTTTTGCGATTTTGCCCCTGCCCTCTATTTTTCTAAGTACAAACATTTTTTTATATATCTTTTTTTTTATTTAAGAAAGGAGACATTGGGCGGTGGGAATTGTGTGGAGTTGTACCCCTCCTACCCTATGGTTTTGTTAATTAATCCTTTCTTAAATAAAAATAAATAAATAAAAAAAATAATAAGATAAAAAAAAAAGGAGACATTAACAAAGCCATAGAATAAGAGGGGTACAATTCCGCACAATTGCCATAACCCGATCTCCATATTCCATCCCCTCCCCTGATAGCCTTCCCATTCTATATCTCTCTGGGAGTATGGATCCAGGGTCTTTGTGGGTTGCAGAGGGTGGAAGGTCTGGCTTCTGTAATTGCTTCCCCGCTGAACATGGGCGTTGACTCATTGATCAATACTCCCAGTCTGCCTCTCTCTTTCCCTAGTAGGGTGGGACTCTGAGGAAGTGGCACTCCAGTACACACTGATGGGTTCATCTGTCCAGGGAAGTCTGGTCAGCATCATGCTGGCATCTGGAGCCTAGTGGCTGAAAAGAGAGTTAACATACAAAGCCAAACAAATTGTTGAACAATCATGGATCTAAAGACTGGAATAGTGCAGATGAAGTGTTGGGGGGAATCCCTGCATGCTCTTGTGTACTTCTGCTTTAAGGTATATATTTTTCCCCTAGTTTATGGGCACGGGTGAACCTATGCTCTATCTCAGGGGACCTGGACTATATTCAGGTTTGGGGACTTTATTGGGGAGCGGAATACCTGGGATGGAATTAGAGAATACTATGGAAGGAAAGGTCTCACCAGAGTGATGAAGCTGAAGGGTTGTCATTCCACACCTGATGTCTCTGGTCAGTCTGAAGTGAAGTATGCTGGGGTGGCACTCGCCTTGATTAGGTTGCAATCTGCGGATACAATATTATTTGATTTGAATTGAGAGCAGCATGCAGAAAAAATGGGCCCCACCCTAAGGTTACAGGACTGGGGGGAATATAGGCTCTATAGTGGAAATGTGAGGTTCCTATTGTCTTAGGGTTCAAGAAGACAATGGATAGTTATTGTCATCATCACATTATTTGGTGATAGGATTAACTTTGGAAAGTCCCTTTGATAGGGTTTGGGGTATAATACCCAGCATCTTGTATATAGCTGTGCTACTGGTTGCTTCTGTTCTCCCTGGTCTAGGCTTTTGGGAGAGACAACATATCAAAGACAGCCTATGTATTAAAAAGACTCAGTCTGTGTTTTAAGAATTTTTAGATATATCATCAGTTTTTCGCCTCTCATATTAATTAAATAGTGGTTTATATAATGTTTACACTTTAATAGGATTGTACATAAACACCATTCCCACCACCAAAAGACTGTGTCCCATCCCCCCCACCCACCCCCACCCCCCCACCCCCTGATGTGCCTGGAAGCCCAATGGCCACCCTCCCCTTCACCACAGGGTTTTTACATTGGTGCCCTGCTCTCGATTTAATCAGATTCTGCTTTTAGTTTCCCTTTCTGTTCTTCTTTCTCAACTTCTGTTGATGAGTGGGGACATCCTATACTCATCTTTATCTTTCTGACATAGCTGATTTAACATAATTCCTTCTAGCTCTGTCCAAAATGGGTCAGATAAGGTGGGCTCATTGTTCTTAATAGCTGCATAGTATTCCATTGTGTATATATACCACAGCTTTCTCAGCCATTCATCTGCTGTTGGGCACCTGAGTTCCTTCCAGGTTTTAGCTATTATGAATTGTGCTGCTATGAACATAGATGTACACACATCTTTTTGGTTGGGCATTATAGAATCCTTGGGGTATATCCCCAGGAGAGGAATTACTGGGTCATATGGAAGGTCAAACATTTTAAAGGAACTGGGAGAGCACACAAAGGACAGAAACAACATGCTTCCAGGTTAAACACACACACACACACACATAATATATTCACTGTTTAGCTTTCACTTATGGACATGCCAAGGATTAAATGCTAGAACTTGGAGCCTCAAGAATACTTATATCATCCTCTAACAGTAGTGTGAACTATTTGTTCCAGTTCTTTTCTTGGATTCTAATAGAACACCTAACTCCCAGAACTACTGACTATTTTGAAATTGACTGAACCAAGAAAGAAAGAAAAACTGCTGATCAGGATCTAATACCCTAAACCAGGCAGGACTAGTCATTAAAGGCTATACCATACAATCTTCCTAGCCCTTCAGTATATGTCACCATATTCTTTACACATGCTATATTTTGCTATATGCTCATTTTGTGTTTGTCTGCTCAGCATACGTGCCTTTCCATTTCATGGAAATATATATATATATATATATATATATATATATATATATATATATATACTGAAAAGCAACTAAATCTGTGTAGACTGTTGTTATGAAATTATCCTGGAGTTGGTGTATTTCACCAAAGTAAAAGACTCTGGTGAGGTGGGATGTGGTGTTTTAGGTCCTGGGACATGAGAGCAGAGGAGGACTAGTGGGGGCTGAATTGTTATGTGGAAAACTGGGAAATGTTATGCATGTACAAACCATTGTAATTTACTGTCCACTATAAACATCAATACCACAGTAAAGAAATAAAAAAAAGAGTTCTGTACTTTTAAGTAATTTGTTACATGTATACCTCCATTATTTATTATAATTCCTAATCAACAGACAATCTTTTGAGGTTTTTGCATTAACATGCTACTGAATGAACAAAGAGTTTACCATATCGAAATTTATGTTGAAAATTTAAAGCAGCATGAATGTAAAAGATGCAAATGAATTATTTAAATATTAAAAGCAAAACTCATGATTAACATGGACCGAGTCACAATTATCTGTTAATGGCTAGATACCTGATGAGTATTATCAACATACTGACAGCCAGTAAATGTTTGACAAATGATTGGATGGTCAAATAATTTACACTTAAGCATTTTATTAACCTGTTCCTTTTAAAACTGTGTTTAACTTTCTGCTTATTTAAAGAATATGTTTTTCCTTTTTATTTTAAATATTTCTTCAGCATTAAGATGCTAACTGTGTTCTCTGGTATTCTTCAGTCCATTATATAGCCACAGAATTCTACTAATTTATCTAGGTTTTTGATCTATTTACTTTTTATTTATACTCATCAGGGCAACTCATTATAATGTTTACAAACTGCTGTGTTCCTAATAAAAACATGAAGATCCCAAAGCTCCAGTGCACTATTGTTGGAGAGGAGATGAACTTGTAAGCTGCTGACATTATTTTTCATTGTTCCAGAATTATGTACTGCCAGATAAATAGGAAGTGCTTTGCACTTGATTGCAGATATGTGTGTGTAAATATTCATGTAGGCCTGAATGAAGACATCAAGAGAGATAAATACTAGGCAATTAATGGCCAAGAAACTAATCACAAAGGCAGCAATTAATAGGTTTAAGTGTTCGTAATAAACCTTAGGCAATTGTTGTTCATTGCTAATTTACATGTCTGTGTGAAAGAAGTATATTTTGCGTTATGAATATGTATAGTGCTTCCGTAGCCTACAACACAGAATAATACATTTTCTTCAATAAATCATATTTGGAAGTTTCCCCTTTCCCCAGGAAAATAGTCGTTCCTACAGTTACTGTAATGTATATATAATGGTTTGTGGTAATTGTGAGGGAATGAATTTGAAATTACAGATAGAATGACTAACCAGAGAAATGACTCATAGAGTTTCAAAAATGTTTTTAGTACAGGGACAATGTTTCCTGTTATTATCCATATTGGCATGAGAAATAAAAAAAAAAAAAATCAATAGCAAAAAAGTAAATACATTTGAAAGGCCACCAAACATTGATTAACCTACATATGGACTGGATAAGATATAAAAATTATCATATATATTCCATAATAAAGCAAATAACTTAAATATAAAAACACATATGTATGTCTATATTCATATATATACATATATATGTATATATAATCAGAATTACTTGTGTACATCAACTTCATTAGTACATAAAGTGGAAGTAATCTCCCAAATTACTATCACATTATTTCTAGTACTTTACATTACCTATATTATTAGATGTAAATTTTGAGTGACTGGGACATAGTTCACCACACAGAGTGCTGCTGGTTTAACCATGTAGGAAGCACTGTGGTTTAGCTCTAGCACCACATGGGTACATCATGGTAGAAATGAAACCTATAGGTGGTGGAGTAGTGTCGTGGTTTCTCAAAAGAAAGAAGGAAAGAAAAAAAGGACAGATGAAAGGAAGGGAGGAAAGGGAAATAAGTGAAAAAAAAATAGAAAAATAATAAAATATATGAAAGAAAGAGAAAAAGATGGGTAAAAACAGACTCACTATTTGAGACAAAGCACCGTTAAATTCTTTATTAAGGGAATTTAATAACTGCATTTTTTACAACTAGGATTTTAAAGAGATTGATTGTTTTTCAGATAAAAAGAACTGATTTTTTCAAAGACATAAAATCATATGTTTGAGATAATATTAACAAGTTGAACATTTCAGGAAAATTCACACGTCTCATATTTTTGCACTGCAATGCATGGTAATGTGACAACATATGACTGGAATTATTTGAAACAAAATTATATTTTCTTCAGAAGAGAAAATTTCACTCCTCAACTTTACTATCACAGATTTTTTTTTTTTTTTTTTGCCTCCAGGGTTATTGCTGGGGCTCAGTGCCTGCACTACAAATCCACTGCTCCTAGTGGCCATTTTTTTTTTCAATTTTGTTACCTATGTTGTTATCGTTACTGCTGACATTGTTGTTGATAGGACAGAAAGAAATGGAGAGAGGAGGGGGAAGATAGAGTGGGGAGAGAAAGATAAACACCTGCAAACCTGCTTCACATCTTGTGAAGTAAACCACCCTCCTCAGGTGGGGAGCCAGGGGCTCGAACCCGTATCCTTATTCTGGTCCTTGCACTTCAAGCCACGTGCACTTAACTCCTTGCACTACCATACCCATGTATGGGTTTTTATAGGTTATGAAACAGATAACACATACTATTTGTACCATATATGAAGTAAATCAATTCACATTCCATTTATGTTTTAACTTTCAAAAATTAATTAATGAATTAATTAAATCAGATAGAGACAGAGAGAAATTGAGAGGGGAGAGGAAACTAGAGAGGGAGAGAGAGAGAGAAAAACACCTGTAGCCCTTTAGTAGAAGCTTGAACCTAGGTCCTTGTGAATGGTGTGTGAGCTCAACCACGCGCGCCACCACCTGGCCCTATGTTTTAACTTTTAAGATAACTGTAGAATTGTGCATACAAATCACTAATTAATATGAGAGAGGGAAAAATTGATTGTATGTCTAACAAAGGGACTTTTCAAACCTAACCCAAGTACCAAATAATATGATGATAACAGTAACTATCTATTGTCTTCTTGAACCATAAGACAGCAAGAACCTCACATCTCCACTACAGAGCCTAAACTTCCCCCAGGCCTGGGACCCTAGGGTAGGGCCCAATTTCCTGTATGCTTCTCCCAATCCTTATCAAATAATATTGCATCCGCTGATTGCAATCTAATGAACAACAAGTGCCACCACAGCATGCTTCACTTCAGACTGTGTGCAGAGACTTCAGGTGTGGAATGACAACCCTTCAGCTTCATCACTCGAGTGAGACCTTTCCTTTCATAGTATTCTTTAACTCCATCCCAGGTGGTTCACTTCCCAACAAAGTCCCAAAACCTAGATATAGACCAGGTTCCAGGAGATAGAGCACCACAGGTATCCATAAACTAGGGCAAATATATACCTGAAAGCAGTAGTACACTAGAGTTAGCAGTGAGTACCCCCCAACACTTCATCTCCACTATTCCAACCTTTGGGTCCATGATTCTTCAACAATTTGTTTGGCTTTGTATGTTAACTCTCTTTTCAGCCACCAGGTTCCAGATGCCATCAGGATGCCTGTCAGGCTTCCCTGGACTGAAGACCCCATCAAAGTGTCCTGGAGCTCCGCTTCCCCAGAGACTCACCCTACTAGGGAAAGAGAGAGGCAGACTGGGAGTATGGATCTACCAGTCAATGCCCATGTTCAGCGGGAAAGCAATTACAGAAGCCAGACCTCCCACTTTCTGCAACCCACAATGACCCTGGGTTCATACTCCCAGAGGGATAGAGAATGGGAGAGCTATCAGGGGAGGGGGTGGGATATGGAGATTGGGTGGTGGGAATTGTGTGGAGTTGCACCCCCCCATCCTATGATTTTGTTAATGTCTCCTTTCTTAAATAAATAAATTTTAAAAAGAATTGTGCATAACATTAAGAAATAATACAAAAATATCTCATGATCACTTAATAGCCTTCTTCCAAAGAAATGTCTTGTATATAGTGATATGTGTTCATAATCAGTATTTTGGTAATAAGAGCCAATATACATATTGACTATTTTTTACTTATTTGTTTGATATAGACAGAAATTGAGAAAAATGGGGAGATAGAGAAAGAGACAGAGAGACACCTATAGCCCTACTTCACAACAAGAAAGCTTTTCTCCTATAGGTAAGTGCCAGGGACTTGAACCTGGGTCCTTGCACACTGTAATGTGTGAGCTTCGCCAGGTTCACCACCATACTGGTTGGTGGTCCTCATATTGATTACTTTTTTGTTATTATTATTTTAATATTTATTCCCATTTGTTGCCCTTGTTTTATTGTTGCTGTTGATGTCATTGTTGCTGGATAGGACAGAGAGAAATGGAGAGATGAGGGGAAGACAGAGAGGGGGAGAGAAAGAGAGACACCTGCAGACCTGCTTCACTGCCTGTGAAGCGACTCCCCTGCAGGTGGGGAGCCGGGGCTAGAACCAGGATCCTGATGCCAGTCCTTGAGCTTTGTGCCACATGTGTATAACCTGCTGTGGTGCTACCGCCGGACTCCTGTATTGATTACTTTTTACCAAACAAGAATTTCCTATAATTTCTATCCTGTACCAATACACACTTTCCTATCTTAACATTGCCTAGTTATTTCCTGACAATTACTTGTCTGTCCCTCTATAAATCTGTCAATCTGTGACTTTTTATATAAATGAAATATACTATTTGTAACCTTTTTTTATTTCACCCAGCACAATTCTCTGTGTTTGACTTATTTTGGATATAATGGTCAGTCCTGTTGTATTTCTTAGTGTTGGGTGTTGTGAATTTACTATATCCTATTTAAAGTTGCACTGACTGAAGGCTTGAAAGGCAGCCCTCAGGTAGAGCATGTCCCTTGCCACCTGATTCAAATTTGACCATAGGCACCACATGGGATATTTCATAACATCATGGCTGGTGATGCAGTGAGTCAGTCAGTCTAAGCTTATTTTAGTTTGTTAATTTATTTTACTGTGTATGAAATTTGAATTTCTCTGTCAAAAATTCCACTGGACATATTTGCTGTGGGCCTATATTCTGCATTCTTTATGTTGTTGCATTGCTTTACATTTCTACTAATATAATAACTTGACTTATGTTGATATAATGAGTTTAATGCCATGCAGGCTACTGTTGTATCTAAGACTTCACCATGTTTCTTTTTTATTCATCAGGACATGTTATGAATCAGATATTTTGTGAAGAATTGCAACTATCACAGTAAGTCACTCAGATATACTCTGATTCTGAGGGTAGAGATAATCAAATTGCACACATACAAGAGATCAGATATGCATCTTCACAGATAATAAAATAGAATGATATGTAGATATGATTCACAGTGCTTTTGGATTGTAATTGTACTTTACTATTGTGGTTGTTAACTTTCAATGAAGACCAAACTTTGGTAAATATTGTCAGACTTAACTCTAATAAGACAATAAAACAACTCTTGATAGCATCTCAGCAAGCTACAGATGGGTTTTATGTAAGTTCTCAGCAATATGAATCAGAAATTTTAACATACTCATTTGAAATGTTCTCTTTACTTGTAGTATTTTAATCATAAAAGGGAGAGATCATCTCTCATATGATTTACACTCCATTCAAAGCTACCAGGCTCCTATTAGTGTAAAACAAATTAAGAACGCTACTAACAACTCTGCCTTAATTTTAACTCATCAACTAGACATGAACTGTTCTAAATAGTGTCATCCATTCTCTCAGCCATCATATGCTTTCAATGCATCTGAATTAAATAACTCTAATGACTTGCCATGATTTATCATGCAGAGAATGAATAAATCTATACTTTTTATTATTAGTCTCATTACTCTCATGCATGACTTGACGTTATAAATTATCTTGAAAAGAAACATGTTTTTTCTCATTTTTCTTTCACATAGCATACTAAAATATGATTCTTATAGTGAGGAAAATGTACACATGATTGACAATAAATTGCATGTTATGTGCACTATTACATTTTACTTAAAATATATTTCTTTTATGATCAGATTTAAAAAGGATGAGTCCATTTTAAGCATATATTTATGTATAGTATAATGACTTTATGTGTGTGTTTTAGGTCACAGCATGTACATTTATCAGAAGTGAAGTTATGGTTATCATAGAGAGATGTTTTTTTAAAAAGCTCAAAAATGTTATAGTGAAGAAACAAAAAATGTCTTATTGTCTGACGAGTTAAAGGCCTTTGGAAAGAACAAAGTACCATTCTTTCATGATCCTTGTAAAGAGTCAATATTAGCCTATTTACATAGAAATCATAAATTTGGAGACTTACTTACTTTATCTTTTAAGATTTCCTTATTTTTAAGAGAGAGAGAGAGAGATCAAAGCACCAGTCTGCTCTAGCATCTGGTTGTGTCAGGGACTGAACAGGGGATAATGAGGCTTAAGTCATGTAATCACTTGCTTCAACAATGAACTCTTTGCCTAGTCCAAAGAAACACATTAATTTTATAAGTATTTGTAAAATTTGACACCCATGCTAAGACTTACTCTTTATTTAAACTAAAAAAAAAAATGAATGCTTTATTTTAAAATATGCATGAGATACATTTCATATGTAAAAAATATGTTATAGGAACAGTAAAGATTAAATGAAGGAAAACAAGAGAAATTTACTCATTGCTGCTAAAATACACAAATGTTATCAAGTATGCACTGAACAAATTTAAAACTACAATTATAGCAATTTGTTCACTAGTCCTCAACAAATTCAGTTTTACTATTCATATGCTCAGTATTACTGAAACCACTCATTAGGGAAAAAATAAATCAGCACTAACTATTTGTATTAAACTATTCTGGATGCTACCCAATATTTAAGTGTTTCAAACTAGCTTATATATTTTTTCAAACACATACTCATAAAATCACACAGAGAAAATAATTATTTTTTACTTAAACTGAAATAACCTGAATTGAGATAAATTATTGGATATAAAATTTATTTTTAAATATTTGTTTATTTTCTTGAGATCGAGACAAGGAATAAGTGAGTAAGGAGACTATAACTGAGAGTACACCAGATAGAGCTACCAGAGCAGTTGAGCTCTTGTACACAACAATAGTAGACGTTTAACTTGGAACCTCAAGTACATGAGTCCTGTGTGCTACAGCAGAATGACCTCCCTAACTGAAAATGCTTTTCAAGATAACAAATGACTGTGTTTATTAAAGGATACGTGTGATCGAATTTGGGAGGTCTTTAAAATGAAGCCCACTGAAATGGGGTTCTCATATTTGACAGTAGAAACAATATGATGGTTTAACTACAAAAAAGTATGATCGTAGGGAGTCAGGTGGTAGCACAGCAGTGGCGCAAAGCAAGGACCAGCGTAAGGATCCTGGTTTGAGCCCCCTGCTCCCCACCGGTAGGGGAGTCATTTCAAGGGAGTGAAGCAGGTCTGCAGGTGTCTGTCTTTCTCTCCCCCACTCTGTCTTCCCCTCCTCTCTCCATTTCTTTCTATCCTATCCAACAATGACAACATCAATAACAACAGCAACAATAAAAACAACAAGGGCAACAAAAGGGAAAATGAATATAATAAATAAAATAAAATAAATATGATTACAGGAGTATACAGTGGTACCTAATCATTGTTTTAATTTTCATTTATTTCTCTGATCATCAGTGACTTTGAGCATTTTTGGTGTTTCTCTTGGTTCTTTGAATCTCTTTTCTGGAGAAGATTCTACACCATGTTTCTCCCCCCCCCCCCGCCACCATTTTTCAGTTGAGTTGTGTGTCCTCTTATTGTTTGAGTTTGGTTAGTTTTCTGTGTATTTGGTTACTAACCCTCTGTCTGATATATGTGGTATAAATATTTTCTCTCCATGGAGAGTCTCTGTTATAGTTGTGCTTCCATTTCTCATACAGAAGCTTTTCATTTTAATGCTGGTGCAATTTTTGTTTTTAATTTCCTTATAGTAGGATTTGAGTTACTGAAGATATTTTGAAGGTTTGCATTAAAAAAATTCTGCCAATGATTTTGTTTATTTGATGGTTGCTGACCTAACATCTGTATCTTTGATCCATTTGGAGTTTCCTTTTGTACAAGGTAAAATGTGGTGATACAATTACATTTTTCTGCATCTGTCAGCCCAATTTTTCCAACATTATTTTAAAATACACCCTCTTCTTTCCATCTGATGTTTTGGAATCTCTTGTCAAATATTTGTTTTCTGCAGGTATGAAGATTAATTTTTGGGATCTCTATTCTATTCCATAAATTTCTGTCTCTAGTATTTTTGATGCCTCCCTTTTTGTCCTTTTCTCTCAGGATAGTTTTGGCTACAGGTCATTCATATCCTTAGTTGATTTTACTCTTAGATATTTTGTTTGCTCTTTTGGTGAATGGAATTGACCAGTTTACACCTGTGAGACTGCCATACATTAGAAAAGACAAAAATACAGTAGCATCAACTGTTGGAGAAGTTATGGAGAGGAATAAATCTCCTACATTGCATGACATGTAATTTAGAACTATCCTTGTTGAAAACTGTCTGTATATTCATCAGAATGCTAGAAATGCACCTACCTCATGACTGAACTTGGAAGAAACCCACTATCACAATGGCAGGAGAATGGCTAAGAAAGTGGTGGTATGCACAAAAAACAGAAAAGAAAGAAAGAAAGAAAAAGAAAAAAGAAAGAATACTGTTCAACTGTTAAAATGACAAGGTGATCTGTTTTGCAATATCTTGCCCATAACTTGAAGGTTTCATATTGTGGCAGATAAGACAGAAAGAAAAGAACCAATGCACAATCTCACTCATAAGTGGAATTAAAGAAGGTAAGGCAATAAAAGAAATTTTAATATGGAACTGGGACTGGGTATAATGTAGTGAAACAAAGCAAAGGACTAAGTGAAGAAAGTAGAGGATGAGATAAAGGAGGGAAAAAAAAGAAAAGAAATAAAGCAAAGGAAACCACAACAACAACAACAAAAAGGAAACACAAAGCAAAACTTTTAATTAAGTGGAGTACTACACCAAAGCAAAAGACTTTGGGAAGGTGGCAACAAGGGCCTTGAGACCTTGATCTTTCTGTATCAACCACCATATTGTTAATAGGCATACTGTAACCATTAACCTCTCAATAAATGGGAAAAAATTATGTGGTCTAGGAAATGAAATTGTAGAGAGCAGCTGTCCAGATGTGAAACTGCCGACCAGGGACTGAATGAAGGGAATCTAAGTTGAGCTTGCTCTCCACCAGAATAAAGGTATGTCTCAGACTGCCTTAGTGCCCTGTGTCTCCTTTCAGTTCATGCTGCACTCCCTACATCCTTGCTCAGAAGAAAGAATGAACAGTGTCCCTTGCATGGCTAGTACAGGGACATGAAACACATATCCTGTGTTAGTCAGCCATATTTTCCAGTAGTCCCAAGGTATTATATTTCTTCTTTGAGCATATCAAATAAGATAAAATAAGGACCACTGGAACTGAAAAGAATACATACATATGTATGCATGTTTTATTTACACGTAAACTATATAAGAATATCTTTTGTCAGACATTTGTATTTAATTTGAAATCTAGTGAAATGAAATAAAATATCATATAAATACAATATATATATACACCAGATATAACAATATATTTCATCCATTTTAGACTTGATTTTGTTTCTTTATGGATAAAGAAAATAACTGCTATCCCACTTGTCTGTTAGCACTTATTTTGTTGGTTTTCTCTGAAGGCAATGTAAAGGCAACTTCCCAGTGGATTCACCAACCCATTATTCCACTAAAATAATATCCTATAGAAATTGTGAAAGACCATTCCCGGAAGATAGCGGACTGAGAAGCTGCTAGTGGCTTGAGCTCTGACCATATCTTCTGAAAATGGTAGGATTTTCTGCCTTTAGTAGGCCAGTCAATAAGGGGTCCTAGCAGTGACACCAAGGAAATGACTATAACTTAATTTGGGGTAAAATATAGAGTAGAAAAAAAGGGAAAAAATTTTTTTTCTTTCTTTTAAATTATTAAGCACACCTTCTCCCCCTACTCCCCCCCCCCATAACCAGTCCCTGGGGACCAGCTCCTAACAGGCTCCCCTGCAGAGTCCCTTTCTTTACCAAAATTCCTATCCCACCAGGGAGTATCATTCATTCTAAGTCTATACCCTTCTGAAACCTCTGGCCTCTTTTCTTTCTAAGTAGCCAACCCCCCCTCACCCTGCATAGCTAATTAAATTATTAAAAATAAATAAATAAATAAATAACTCTTTCCTTTCACTGCTCTTTTATGACTGTTCTTTTTCTTATCTTTTTCTTTTTTCTCTCTCTCTTTCTTTTTTTCTTTTTCTCATTCTAGCCATCCTTTCTTCCTTAATCTTACAGCTTCCAATGCCACAGGGCCCATCCCCCACACCACCCAACAGTGTGCTTTTTTGAATTCACTGATACACATTTGGGAATTATTTTGGGGAAGAATTCTGACTCAGAGTTGGACTCTCACTGCGAGTATCTCTGATCAACATCCCTTCCTCCTTTAGCTACCCCTAGAATATACCATGGATAGTATATCTACATAACTGTCTATTTCAGCTATCCTTGTCTAGTCCTGAGGTTTTTTTTTTTTTTTTTTTTTTCTCTTTCTTAACAATAAGCTGCCTCTGATCACGAGATTTGAGGTAATCTGGGACAGGTTTCTTTTTTTTTACCCTGCACTATTTTATTATTAATATTATATGAAGACATATATCTTTCCCCCCTTTAATTTGATCAGAATTAACTCTTAGGGTATCTTTCATTGCTAGTGTAGTGGGCATCTTATCTATTGTGGGAGGAACTAGTCTCGTTACTCCTACCTCCTCTACAGACTCTCCCCTCCCTCCTCCTAGCTAACTAAAAAAATTAAATTAAATTAAATTAAAAATAAAGTAATCAAAAAAAACCTTTCCTTTCACTGCTTTTAAATTACAGTTCTTTTTCTTATCTTTTCTCTTTTCTCTCTCTCTTTTTTCTTTTTTTTTTTATCTTGTCATACACTCCTTTCTTCTTTGCCTTTCTGAATTTGTGAATTATTCTGGGGAAGAAATCTGACTCAGAGTGGACTCTCTATGATTGTATCTCGGCTCTAATTCCCTTTCCCCTATTGTTACCCCTAGAATATACAGTGGATAGTAGATTCGCATAACTATCTATTCTTGCTATCCCTCTTTTCTTTTCTCTTTCTTCTTCACTGGGATTTGGTTACTATTTTTTCACAGACTGGAGAAATTGTTTGGCTAACTGGTAGTGATTAAACTGCTTCAATACTTGCTTCAGTTGCTACTGTAATTCCTGAGGTTGTTGAGTGCAATTGTCATAGAGGTATTTAGTACAGTGTTGCTTGTACTCAAGACACAACTACTGAGGAACAATAGAGCATAAAAAAAGAAACACATAAAAAAAATGGGTAGATCAAAAACAAATAAAACTGCTACTCCAATGACTGAAGACAAGAGCCCAGAAGAAACTACAAATCAGCCAGAAGTAACCATAGATAAGAAAAGTATGCAAGCAATAATAAACTTATTAACCACAGAAATGAAAACAACATTGGAGGAAAGGAATGGCAACAATAGGGAAACAAGAGTTGAGAACCCCAAGGAAAATACTGATTACCTATACTTTCAGGGATCATTTATATAGTATGTTACTGATTATCTTGAGGCAATTAGAGAACTGAAAGCCGAAATAGCTGTAATGAAGAAAGAAGCTGAGGCAAGAGAAAGCAGACTAACAGAAGAAGAAAACAGAATTAGTCAGACAGAGGATGAGTTAGAGAAAACGAAGAGGTGAAAGAGCATAAAAAGAGATTGAGAGACACTGAAAACAACAACAGAGACATATGGGATGATCTCAAAAGAAGTAACATTCATATAATTGGCCTGCCAGAGGAAGAAAGAGAGGAAGAGGAAGCAAACATTCTAGAGGAAATAATAGAAGAAAACTTCTCAGAAAGGAATAACAGAAAAGGACATCAAGATTCAAGAGGCCCAGAGAGTACCAGACAGAATAAACCCAGACCTGAAGACACCAAGACACATCATAGTCACATTGAGGAGAAGTAAGGATAAAGAAAAGATCCTAAAGGCTGCAAGAGAGAAACAAAAAGTCACATACAAGGGAAAACCCATAAGATTATCTGCAGACTTCTCCACTCAAACTCTAAAAGCCAGAAGAGAATGGCAAGATATCTATCGATCCCTGAATAAAAAAGGGTCTCAACCAAGGATAATATATCATGCTCGACTTTCATTCAAACTACATAGAGGGATCAAAACCTTCTTAGACAAACAACAGTTAAAGGATGCAACCATCACCAAACCGGCCCTGAAAGAGGTTCTAAAATACCTCTTATAAACAAGAACATCACTATAATACTTGCAATATATCAGAGCAAACAAAAAAAATTTATTATTGAACAATGTCACTACAATGCATTACATCCATAATATCAATAAATGTCAATGGCTTAAACTCACCCATCAAAAGGAACAGAGTTAGGGGATGGCTCAGAAAACATAATCCAACGATATGCTGCTTGAAAGAATAACATCTGTCACAACAAGATAAACACACACTTAAAGTGAAAGGATGGAAAACTATCATACAGGCTAACGGACCACAAAAAAAGGGCAGGAACAGCCATTCTCATCTCAGACACGATAGATTTTAAATTAAATAAAGTAATAAAAGATAGGCAAGGACATTACATAATGATTAGAGGAACAATCAGCCAAGAAGACTTATCAATTATTAACATCTATGCACCCAACGAGGGACCATCTAAATACATTAAGCATCTATTGAAAGAATTTCAAAAATACATCAATAGTAATACAATAATAGTGGGAGACTTCAATACCCCACTCTCACACATAGACAGATCAACAAAGCAGAGAACAAACAAAGATACAAGAAAATTGAATGAAGAGATTGACAGACTAGACCTCTTGGCATTTTCAGAGTCCTTTACCCCAAAAATCTGGAATACATATTTTTTTCAAATCCACATAACACATAATCAAGGAAAGACCACATGTTAGGCCTCAAAGACAGCATCAATAAATTCAAGAGCATTGAAATCATCCCAAGTATCTTCTCAGACAACAGTGGAGTAAAACTAACATTTAACAACAAACAGAAAATTATTAAAAGTCTCAGAATTTAGAAACTAAACAACATGCTTATTAAGAACCACTGGGTCAGAGATACACTCAAGCAGGAAATTCAAATGTTCCTGGAAACAAATGAAAATGAAGACACAACTTATCAAAATATTTGGGACACAGCTAAAGCAGTACTGAAAGGGAAACTTATAGCCATACAATCACATATTAAACACCAAGAAGAAGCTCAAATGAGCGACCCTACTGCACAGCTCAAGGACTTAGAGGAAAAGGAACAAAGGAACCCTAAAGCAACCAGAAGGACAGAAATCACTAAAGTTAGAGCAGAAATAAACAACATCGAAAATAAAAGAACCATACAAAAGATCAATGAAGCCAAATGTTGATTCTTTGAATCATTAAACAACATTGACAAACCCCTAGCCAGACTCACCAAACAAAAAAGAGAGAAGACTCAAATTAATAAAATTGTATACGATGGAGGGGATATCACAACTGACACCACAGAAATCCAGAGAATCCTGCGAAACTTCTATAAAGAACTATACACCAACAAGCTAGAGAATCTGAAAGAAATGGAACAATTCCTAGAAACATAGGCCCTTACAAAACTGAACCAAGAAGAACTACAAAATCTAAATGCACCAATCACAGACAAAGAAATTGAAACCATTATTAAGAACCTCCCCAAAAACAAAAGTCCTGGACGAGATGGCTTCACAAACGAATTCAACAAAACTTTCAGGAAACAGTTGGTACCCATACTTCTTATGCTTTTCCATAAGATTGAAGAAACAGGAATACTCCCTTCCACCTTCTATGAAGCCAACATCACCCTGATACCAAAAGCTGATAGGGACAGAACAAAAAAGGAAAACAACAGACCAATATCTCTGATGAACATAGATGCCAAAATATTAAACAAGATCTTGGCCAACCGGATATAGCAACATATCAAATATATTGTTCATCTCGACCAAGTGGGATTCATCACAGGAATGCAAGGCTGGTTCAACATCCGTGAGTCAATCAATGTCATTCACCACATCAATAAAAGGAAAGCCAAAAACCACATGATTATCTCAATAGATGCAGAGAAAACCTTTGACAAAATCCAACACCCATTCATGCTCAAAACTCTACAAAAAATGGGAATAGATGGGAAATTCCTCAAGATAGTGGAGTCTATATATCGCAAACCTACAGCCAACATCATACTCAATGGACAGAAGCTGAAAGTATTCCCCCTCAGATCGGGGTCTAGACAGGGCTGTCCACTGTCACCGTTATTCTTCAACATAGTATTGAAATTCCTGGATAGCAATCAGGCAAGAGAAAGGAATCAAAGGAATACAGATTGGAAGGGAAGAAGTCAAGCTCTCACTATTTGCAGATGATATGATAGTAAACATAGAAAAACCTAAAGAATCCAGCAGAAAACTACTGGAAGTTATTAGGCAATATAGCAAGGTATCACGGTTCAAAATCAATGTACAAAAATCAGTGGCATTTCTTTATGCAAACACTAAATCTGAAGAAGAAGACATCCAGAAATAACTCCCCTTTATTGTTTCAGCAAAATCAATCAAATTCCTAGGAATAAAGTTGACCAAAGAAGAGAAATACATGTATACTGAAAACTATGAGTCACTACTCTAGGAAATAGAAACTGATACCAAGAAATAGAAAGATATCCCATGCTCATGGATTGGAAGAATAAATATCATCAAAATGAATATTCTCCCCAGAGCCATATACAAATTTAATGCAATACCCATCAAAGTTCCTCAAGGCTTCTTTAAGAGAATAGAAAAAAACACTACAATCATTTATCTGGAACCTGAAAACACCTAGAATTGCAAAAACCATCTTGAGGAAAAGAAACAGAAATGGAGGCATCACACTCTCAGACCTTAAACTATATTATGAAGCCATCATCATCAAAACAGCATGGTACTGGAACAAAAATAGGCACACAGACCATTGGAACAGAATTGAAAGCCCAGAAATAAATCCCCACACCTATGGACATCTAATCTTTGGTAAGGGGGCCCAAAGGATTAAATGGAAGAAGGAGGCTCTCTTCAATAAATGGTGCTGGGAAAACTGGTTTGTAACATGCAGAAGAATGAAATTGAACCACTTTATCTCACCAGAAACAAAAATCAACTCCAAATGGATCAAAGACCTAGATGTCAGACCAGAAACAATCACATGCTTAGAGGAAAACATTGGAAAAACAGTTTCCCACCTACACCTCAAGGACATATTTGATGAATCAAACCCAATTGCAAGGAAGACTAAAGCAGAAACAAACCAATGGGAATACATCAAATTGAAAAGTGTCTGCACATCCAAAGAAACTATTAAACAAACAAAGAGACCCCTCACAGAATGGGAGAAGATCTTCACATGCCATACATCAGACAAGTAACTAATCACCAAAAAATAGAAAGAGCTCAGCCAACTTAGCACCAAAAAAGCAAATGATCCCATCCAAAAATGGGCAGAGATATAAACAAAACATTCAATTCAGAGGAGATCCAAAAGGCTAACAAACATATGAAAAACTGCTCTAGGTCACTGATTGTCAGAGAAATGCAAATTAAGACAACACTAAGATACCACCTCACTCCTGTAAGAATGGCATACATCAAAAAGGACAGCAGCAACAAATGCTGGAGCGGTTGTGGGGACAGAGGAACCCTTTTACACTGCTGGTGGGAATGTAAATTGGTCCAGCCTCTGTGGAGAGCAGTCTGGAAAACTCTCAGAAGGCTAGACATGGATCTTCCATATGATCCAGAAATTCTTCTCCTGGGGTTATACCCCAACGACTCCATAATACCCAACCAAAAAGAGGTTTGTACTCCTATGTTCATAGCAGCACAATTCATAATAGCTAATACCTGGAGGCAACCCAGGTGCCCAACAACAGATGAGTGGCTGAGAAAGCTGTGGTATATACACACAATGGAATACTATGCAGCTATCAAGAACAATGAACTCACCATCTCTGACCCATCTTGGATAGAGCTAGAAGTAATTATGTTAAGTGAGCTAAGTCAGAAAGATAAAGATGAGTATGGGATGATCCCACTCATCAACAGAAGTTGAGTAAGAAGATCTGAAAGGAAACTAAAAGCAGAACCTGACCAAATTGTAAATAAAGCACCAAGGTAAAAACCCTGTGGTGAGGGGTAGACATGCAGCTTCCTGGGGCAGTGGTGGGTGGGAATGGTGTTTATGTACACTCCTAGTAAAATGTAGTCATATAAATCACTAGTTAATTAATATGAGAAGGGGAAAATTAATTGTATGTCTCGAAGTTTTTCAAAACACAAACTGAATCTTTTTAATATTTAGGCTGTGTAATTGATATGCAGACTCTCTCAAAAGCCTAGACCAAGTAGATCAGAAGCAACCAATAGCTCAGCTATATACAAGATACGGGGTACTGTACAGCAAACCCTAAGAAAAGGACTTTTCAAAGTTAACCCAATTACCAAATAATGTGATGAAAACATTAAATATCGATTGTCTTTTTGAACCCTAAGACAGCAGGAACCTCACATCTCCACTATAGAGCCTCTACTACCCCCACTTCTTGAACCATTGTGTAAAGCCCACTTTCCTGTATGCCTCTCCCAATCCATATCAAATAATATTGCATCTGCAGATCACAACCTAACCAACACAACGATTGCCACCTCAACATGCTTCACTTCAGACTGTGTCCAGAGACTTCACGTGTGGAATGACAACCCTTCAGCTTCACTACTCGGGTGAGACCTTTCCTTTCATAGTATACTCTAATTTCATCTCAGGTGGTTCACTTTCTAACAAAGTCCCAAAAGCTAGATATACACCAGTTTCTGTGAGAGAGAGCATATGTTCACACGTATCCGTAAACTACTGCAAAATATATACCTGAAAGCAGAGTACACTAGAGTTTGCAGTGAGTACCCCCCTAACACTTCCTCTCCACTATTCCCAGCTTTGGGTCCATGATTGCTCAACAATTTGTTTGGCTTCGTATGTTAACTCTTTTCAGTCACCAGGTTCCAGATGTCATCAGGATGCGGCCAGGCTTCCCTAGACTGAAGACCCCACCAGTGTGTCCTGGAGCTCTGCTTCCCCAGAGACCCACCCTACTAGGGAAAGAGAGAGGCAGACTGAGAGTATGGACAGACCAGTCAACACCCATGTTCAGCAGGGAAGCAATTACAGAAGCCAGACCTTCTACCTTCTGCAACCCATAATGACCTTGGGTCCATGCTCCCAGAGGGATAGAGAATGGGAAAGCTATCAGGGGAGGGGTTGGGATATGGAGATTGGGTGTTGGGAATTATGTGGAATTGCACCCCTCCTACCCTATGGCTTTGTTAATTAATCCTTTCTTTAAAAAAAAAAGAGAAAAAAATGAAGTTGTGAAACAGATCTACTGCTGACAGCTCATTAAGTGGTTACTTTTAGGTGAAGTGTGCATTGGGTTATCTGAAGGAACAACTCTCTAATGCCTCAAAAGGCTGAGGCTTAATCCAAAAGACATTGAATTTATTACAAAATACTCTGTTGGTTGGCTAGGTGATACCTATTATACTCACAAAAATATATTATTACTCTAAAATATAATTTTCAAGCATTTAGCCTAGTAACTAAAAGTTAGATGATAACCAAGTGTGGTTATAACACAGCATCACAATTTTCTTTCAGTTTCCTCATGGAGAATTTGTTACAAAATGTTGAGTACTGGGAGTAGCACATTACTGTAAAATCAGGAAACTTCAAATAATGATAAGCTATTTTCAGGAAGTTTATTCTTTGCAAATAAGGTCGTTTCATTTTATGATAATCACATTGTTTTGGATCTTTATTCGTTCATTAGCAAATGGCACACACTACTTGACACAATCTTTCATGAGAGGTCTCAACTATAATGTCTATTCTTTGATATGAATAAATACACTGCTTCTAGTTCCCTAAGGTGAACTATCTTTAAGTACAATTTACAAAGACTTTTAAAGTGTTCTAACATAATGACATATCTATTGTTTGTAATTAGAATTTTCAAATAGTGAAGTATCAAACAAATCTTTGATAAATGAATATACTCATAGCTTTCCATCTGCAGATGGGGACTCGAAACTTGAACCCAGGTCCTTCTGCATTGTAACATGTGTGCTTAACCAGTTGCACCATCACCCAGCCCCAATTGGAAAATGTTTAACCCATAAAAGCTCTTTTTGACTTAGCTAGAATTACAGTTAACTGGTATTCAACTTAGGAAATGTTCATATTGTTTACTTCTTTATTAATTCATAATCTAGATAAGCAATATAGTTCAATTTCACTTGATGGGATATGTTGATAATTGAAATTTCTAAGTAATTGTGATTATTAACATACTTCTCAGAGGCTAAAAAAACAGCTGCACCTTTGATTTCTCAGGAATGAAGAACTGTAAATAACCAAGTGCAAGTAAGCAATTCATTATTATAGAATAAACAGTAGTAGAAAGAATCATTTCATCTCCACGCATTGACCAAGAGAACCTATGAATTCTTTCTTTGATACAGAAATAACTGTATTATGGCAATTGGCTATGAGCTTGTAAATGAAGTCACTGAAGATGGCTTCTCCTGAGCTAGGTAAAATAGAATAATCACATCTTGATATTAGAAATGAATCTTCCATCTTCTACCATTCTTTTATACCAAGTGTTTTAGTCCATTTTTGGAATAGAGCAAATCCACTGGATTTTAGGGTAGTAGCTCAATCTTGAATTTGACTTACTGAGTTCTTCAGTTAGAAACAATGACTTCTAGGGGAAAAAAAATAAAGCTATTTGATAGAAAATACATCTTGGGAGTTGGGCGGTAGCACAGCGGGTTAAGCGCATGTGGCTCAAAGCACAAGGACCAGCATAAGGATACCGGTTCCAGTCCCTGGATCCCCACCTGCAGGGGAGTTGCTTCACAGGCGGTGAAGCAGGCCTGTAGGTGTCTGTCTTTCTCTCCCCATCTTTCTCTTCCCCTCCTCTCTCCATTTTTCTCTGTCCTATCTAACAACGACGACATCAATAACAACAACAATAACAACTACAACAATAAAGAAAGACAACAAAGGGAAAAATAAATAAATTTAAAAAAATTTAAAAAAACTTAAAAAAAAGAAAATACATCTTGTGATCTGTAGTCAGATGTGTTATCCATTGTGTAGCCAGACCTTCCACCTTCTGCATCCCATAATGATCCTGGGTCCATACTCCCAGAGGGATAAAGAATAGGAAAGCTATCAAGAAGGGGATTGGATACAGAGTTCTGGTGGTGGGAATTGTGTGGAAATGTATCTCTATTATCCTATAGTCTTGTCAATACTTACATTTTTTTTAAATTTTTTTTTTAAGATTTTTATTTATTTATGAGAAAGGTAGGAGGAGAGAGAAAGAACCAGACATCACTCTGGCACATGTGCTGCCGGGGGATCGAACTCAGGACCTCATGCTTGAGAGTCCAAAGCTTTACCACTGCGCCACCTCCCGGACCACAATACTTACATTTATAAATAAAATTTTTTTAAAAATTGCATTTACAAGCAAAGGAGAAAGAAAGAAAGAAAGAAAGAAAGAAAGAAAGAAAGAAAGAAAGAAAGAAAGAAGACTAAAGAAAATACATCTTCAGGGGGCACCCATTATCACATTATTATAACAACATTATCTTGTGCAAGGACCAGAACTGGAGAACCTGCTCTCCATCCACAGGATGAGGGGTAGAGGGAGCTTTACAATCTGTGAAGCAATTCTGCAGATGTCTCCCTCTCTATCCTCACTCCCATCTCAACTTCTCTTTGATCTATTACATAAAAGAGAAAGAGTGGGGGAGTCAGGCGGTCTGCAGTGGGTTAAGCGCACATGGTGCAAAGTGCAAGGACTGGTCAGGATCCCGGTTCAAGCCCCTGGCTCCCCACTTGCAGGAGAGTCCCTTCACAGGTGGTGAAGTAGGTCTGCAGGTATCTCTCTGTCTCGCTTCCTCTCTATCTCCCCCTTCTGTCTCAATTTCTTTCTGTCTCTATCCAATAACAAATAAATAAATAAATAAAATTAAAAAAGAATTTAAAAAAGAGACAGAAAGAGTGGGGTAGTGAAGACAGAGAGATATAAAACTCTAAAAGAAAAATGGGAGCAGTGGATATGTAATGCCAGCACTGAGTGATAACCCAGATGGCAATAAAAATAAAGAAAACGAAAGAAAGAATAAAGAAAGGAAGAAGAGGAAGGGAGGAAGAAAAGGAGGGAGAGAGACAAAGAGAAAGAAAGAAAGAAAGAAAGAAAGAAAGAAAGAAAGAAAGAAAGAAAGCAGGGGAGATAGCATAATGGTTATTATTAGATAACCATTATTATTATTAGATAGCATATTATTAGATAGCATTATTGTTAGATAGCATAATGGTTATTAAACAGACTCTCATGCCTGAGGCTCCTAGGTCCTAGTTTCAATTCACCATAAGCCAGAGCTGTGCAGTGCTCTGGTGTTTCTCTCTGTCTCTTTCTCTCTCTTTGCATCTCTCTCAAAAATAAAATAAATAAAAATAAAAAAAGAAAGTAAGTAAGAAAGAAAGAAAGAAAGAAAGAAAGAAAGAAGAAAAGAAAAATGGGAGGGAGAGAAAAGGAAAAAAGTGCAATAAAAAGAGAGAGATTGAGAAAGGGAGAAAAGGAAGAAAGGGGGAGGCAGATTGTAACTTTAGGAAATGGGTTAATTAACGGAGAAAAAAAAGATGTGTGTTCCCCTTCCAGGATGAAAGTTGTCATCAATGTATAACCTGCTATCTACATGAGATGTGATTTCATGAATACCCACACACAAACATACATGCATGGATGCATACATAGATTTCTATGATTTACCCATTTCTGGCCCAGCTTTAAATTCCATCTTTTTCAGTTCAGGTAGACTGGGAAAAAAACCACAGCACACACCATTGGAGTTTTCCCTGGTGTCATGACCCTCTCGTATGCTGGTAGGTCTTAAACCTGGGCCATGCACATGACAAAAGCTCATGCGCTACCAAGTTAGTTATATTCCCACCCTAACTCATCACATACTGTGTTTAGAGTCAGTCTTTGCTTTTTATATGTTTATGCTCGATAGTGGTTCTAGCAATATCAGCTTCGGGTAGGAAAAGTCCACTTTATTTAATTCCTGAATAAATTCAGATTTGTCAACATCTTCACTCTGTGAGCTCCATGGAGAAGTGCTAACTGTGAAAGGAATGGCTGAGGAAGTCACTGTTTGGCGTTCACATAAGAAATGAATGATCTTATGTTCCTGGAATTAAAATTCTGTGTTGGCATCCAATTGCGTGACCATCATTTGAACACCTTTAATCATGTGAGCTGAATTTACTCTTTCCATAAAATTTAGTCTCTGCCAGAGTTCACAACAAGGTCTTGTACATTATCAATATTATTCTTTTCTCAATTGCTCTACCTTGCAAAAAAAAAAAAAAGACAAGGATATAAATTTATATGTTTTATTTTTCTCATTTCCTTTACTAGAAATGGCAAAGTAGCAATTGTGACATTTAAACACTTTCCTAACTTAGACATTTCCTAACTTAGACATTTAAACACTTTCCTGAACTTAGTTCAGTGTGTCCTAGATATCATGTGTTTTAACTTAGAGTTACTATCAATTTTACTTTAATTTTAGATTTCACTTTGATTTTCAGATACCTGTGATTTACCTTGATGTCAAACTTTACCTATTATCTTAATATTTAGGGTACATCTAGGTAAACTACTTGAATTCTAGAATCAATAATCTCACTGAAAATTAATTACTTTACCTCCAAGAGTACCTAGGAATCTCCTACTATTTTTGTCACATTTGCATATGTGTGGGATTTTTATTTTCACAAAGTAAAAGCATCACACAATCGATTTCCTGAAAATTTTATTTCTTATAGTCAGCAAGTGCTGATTAATGAATTATTATAGATACTGTGTATACTTACTGATTTTTTTATCAAGTTGGGGAAAGAAGAAAATATATTAAGAATGCAAATATCATATCTAAAGCAAAATTTTCTAGAGTGGCATGATGTTAAGTTCTAAGAATATATGAATGAACTGTCACTACAGTTAAGAAGTACAAGTAGGGATTTGGGAGGTAGCAGAGTGGGTTAACTGCAGGTGGCGCAAAGCACAAGGACCTGTGTAATGGTCCAGGTTTGAGACCCTGGCTCCCCATTTGCAGTGGGGGAATCACTTCACAAGCTGTGAAAGAGGTCTGCAGGGTCTATCTTTCTCTCCCCCTCTCTGTCTTCCCCTCCTTTTTCTATTTCTCTATCCTACCCAGCAACAACAACAACAATGATAAAACAACCAGGGCAACAAAAGGGGAAAAAAATAGCCTCCAGGAGCAGTGGATTCATGATGCAAGCACCAAGTTGGTATATTGCACCAAAATAAAAGACTCCAGTGTGTGTGGGGGGGTTGTGTGTGTGGGGGGAGGAGAGTACAGGTGCTGGAAAAGGATGACAGAGGACCTAGTGGGAATTGTATTGCTATGTGGAAAACTGAGAAATGTTATGCATTTACAAACTATTGTATTTAATGTCAACTATTTTTATTTTAATTATACCCCCAAAAAGAAAAAAAAGAAAAGAAAAAAATGAACCCATCCAAAATGGGGAGAGGATATGAACAGAATAGTCAACATAGAAGAGATACAAAAGGTCAACAAACATATGAACAAATATTCCATGTCACTGATGGTCATAGAAATGCAAATAAAGACAACAGTGAGATACCACTTCACTCCTGTGAGAATGTCATACATCAGAAAAGGTAGCAATAACAATGTTGAAGAGGTTGTGGGGACAAAGGAACCCTCCTGCCCCACTGATGGGAATGTCAGTTGGCCCAACCTCTGTGGAGAGCAGTCTGGAGAACTTGAAGAAGGCTAGACCAACAACAGATGAGTAGCTGAGTTATGATTTATATACACAATGGAATACTATACAGTTATTTAAAATGGTGGTTTCGCTGTGTTTTGGCCCATCTTGGATGTAGCTTGAAGAAATCATGTTAAGTTAGATAAGTCAGAAACAAAAGGATGAATATGGGATGATCTCATTTATGGACAAAAGATGAAAAACAAGATCAGAAGGGAAAACACTAAGCAGAACTTGGACTGAAGTTAGTGTATTGCACCAAAGTAAAAGACTGTGGGGTGGGGGAGTGTTCAGGTACTGGATCATGATGGCAGAGGAGGACCTAACCTAACGGAGGATAAATTGATCTGTGGAAAACTAGGAAATGTTATGTAAGCACAAACTGAAGTATTTTACTGTCATATGTAAACCATTAACACCCTCACAGTAAAGAAATTAAAAATATATATATATATAATAATCTGTCTATGAAATAAAATACTTTAAATAGAAGAGGGGCTGGAACTTTTTTTTTTTTTTTTTTTGGTGGAACCAGAGCCTTGCACATATACCATTTTGCCACTCCAGGCCATTACTTCCTTCAGATAAAGGAGAGTGAGAGAGAATCAGTAAGAGGGAAAGTGAGATACTACATAGAGCACCTGTGTTTCCTCGGTTTTCATAGCATTTGTTATGTGCTGGGGCTTGTAACATGGCAGTGAGCATGACAAAACAGTTGCCCTATCTGATGAACTAATTCTCCTGCCCTAGTGGAGCTGTTTTTCTTGACTTTGAGTATGGAGAAAGAGTTAGAGAAAGAATAGTCTGATTAGCTGAATTGGCCAGTGGCAGCCATGAAAACAAACAAACAAACAAAGAAACAAACAAACACAAAAGGATCCTCAGACACAAGGGAGTTAATTCTGTAACAAGAATGAGCAAGAAAATCGCATAGATATGGCTATGGAATAACAGTTGTCTCTATAAAAAGCAACAATAATCACCTGAAAACCCAACAAAATACAACCAGGAGTACTTCCAAAACTCACTGAGTCACAGGTGAATGCAGACAAATGTGATGAGTGCATGGAAAAGAAGGGAGAAATTCTCAGAATTCAAAAAACCATACTCAGTGACTGTTGGTGCCAAACACAGAATTACCCAGTAGAGCACATGGCTGGTGGCAGGAAAGTATATCTGGGAGCTTAACCTGTGAACTCAAGGGCAATAGCATATTGAATTGCCCACAAAGACTCATTAGTGTTTAAGAGAAAACACCTGGCTGAAATTAAAGCCCTCTGATTGTCTCAGGCTCCCACAGTCAGTGAGAAAAATACAACTCAGCCACGTTCCAGTGATATATCAAGAAATTAGCAGCTGTAACACATCACGGTGTATTAAGTTAAAACAACAATAACTGTTTTAACAAATCACCTAAAAACTCACAACCTTACAACAGCGATTTAAGTAAATCACTTAGTCATGGTGTCTACTGGTAAGGAAGAGCCTCTCAAGATTTTAAAAGCTCTGGTCAGTGGCAGGGGCACCATTTTGGTACTTGGGAAATAGAGCATATGGTGGGGGGAAGGAAGGCAGGCAGAGAATTTTGAAGGCATTAAACTGTGAACCCAGAGGCACCAAGGTATAGAAATGTCCATAAGAATCACTAAGATTTTTGACAAAAACTTTATAGAAACAATCTGTGGTCTACACAGGAACTGCCCCTCAACTAGGGAAATTTTTTTTTTTCCCCTCCAGGGTTATTGCTGGGCTCGGTGCCTGCACCATGAATCCACTGCTCCTGTTTTGTTGCCCTTGTTGTTGCTCTTGTTGTTGTAGCCTCGTTGTGGTTATTATTATTGTCATTGTTGATCCTATTCGTTGTTGGGTAGGAAAGAGAGAAATGGAGAGAGGAGGGGAAGACAGAGAGGGGGAGAGAAAGATAGACACCTGCAGACCTGCTTCACCGCCTGTGAAGTGACTCCCCTGCAGGTGGAGAGCCCAGGGCTCCAACCGGGATCCTTACACCGGTC
This sequence comes from Erinaceus europaeus, assembly GCF_950295315.1. NCBI lineage: Eukaryota > Metazoa > Chordata > Mammalia > Eulipotyphla > Erinaceidae > Erinaceus > Erinaceus europaeus. Next base: position 28,802,757 of record NC_080166.1, read on the forward strand.
CTTGCGCTTTGCACCACATGTGCTTAAACCACTGCGCCACCGCCCGACCCCCACCCCCACCCCCCCACCCCCGCTTTTTTTTTTAAACTAAGAAGAAAGGAATTTTACAATGCAGTTACTCCCACTCATCCCCCCACCCCCTAGAGGCTGGAACTATAGCAGGGAGACACTATATTGACATCAAAGTCACTAAACTGGTATGGTGATATGGAACAAAATTTCTCCTCACCAACCAAGACATATAACAAGGAAATCCAACACCTTAGCCACAGCAACTACTCCAGGCACTAACAAAAGCCACAACAAATGTGGAAATGGAATTACACAGAGCAATGACAGATACTCCAAATGACCAGGCAGACACAGATCAGGAAAAAAATAAAAATATAAATAACAGAGATAGAATTCAAAAAAAATTATCATGAAATCAATTTAGGGAACTAAACATAACATACAGGCACAGATTCAAGAATTCAGAGATCGTTTTTCTTAAAAAAAAAAAACTTCAAGCAGAGATACAGGGCTTTTTTTAAAAAAAAATTATTTTTAAAAAGGAAACGGAAACACTGACAAAAACCACAGGATAAGAGGCGTACAACTCCACACAATCCCCACCACCAGAACTCCGTATTCCATCCCCTCCCTTGATAGTTTTTCTATTCTTTAACCCTCCAGGAGTATGGATCCAGGATCATTATGAAGTGCAGAAGGTGGAAGGTCTGGCTTCTGTAGACACACAAGGAGTCAGAGGAAAGGAAAGTGAAACACTCAATGTCATTTACAGTTGAATTCAGAAAGATAAAGTACCTTGGGTTGAATTTCATGAAGGAGACAAAAGACATTTACAACAACACCTAAAGGACATAATTAAAATAAATAGAGAGGGGGTTTCCCGGAAGATGGCGGACTGAGAAGCTGCTAGCCACTGAGCTCCGAACACATCTCCTGGAAACAGTAGGATTTTCTGCCTTTAGCAGGCCAGCCAATAAGGCGTCATAGCGGTAACACCAAGGAGGTGACTATAACTTAATTTGGGTTAAGAATTAGAGTAGGGGAAAAACATTCTTTTTTATTTAATTTTCAAGCATACCTCCTACCCCCCTCCATAAGCAATCCCTGGGTACCAGCTCCTAGCAGGATACCCCACACCACCAAACAGGGTGCTTTTTTGAATTCACTGATACACATTTGGGAAGTTCCTTGCACTGCTCTTTAATTACAACTCTTTTTCTTATCTTCTCCCTTTTTTTTTTTTTTAATCTTGTCATACACTTCTTCCTTCTTCTTTGCCTTTCTGAATATGTAAATTACTTTGGGGAAGAAATCTGACTCAGAGTGGACTCACTATGTGTCTCTATCTCTGCTCTAGTTCCCTTTCCCCTCTTGTTACCCCTAGAATATACAGTGGGTAGTAGATTTGCATAACTGTCTATTCTTGTTATCCTCTCTTTCTTTTCTCTTTCTTCACTGGGATTTGGTTACAATTTTTTCACGGACTGGAGAAATTGTTTGGCTAACTGGTAACGATTAAACTATTTCAATACTTACTTCAGTTGCTACTGTAATTCCGGCGGTTGGTGAGTGCAATTGTCATAAAGGTATTTAGTACAGTGTTACTTGTACTCAAGACACAATAAATGAGGAACAACAGAGCATAAAAAAAGAAACACATAAATAAAAAAATGGGTAGATCAAAAACAAATAAAACTGCTACTCCAATGAATGAAGACAAGAGCCCAGAAGAAACTACAAATCAGCCAGAAGTAACCATAGATAAGAAAAGTATGCAAGCAATAATCAACTTATTAATCACAGAAATGAAAACAACATTGGAGGAAAGGAATGGCAGTATTAGGGAAACAACAGTTGAGACCCCAAGGAAAATACTGATTATCTTGAGGCAATTAGAGAACTGAAATCTGGAATAGCTGTAATGAAGAAAGAAGCTGAGGCAAGGGAAAGCAGACTAACAGAAGCAGAAAACAGAATTAGTCAGACAGAGGATGAGTTAGAGAAAATGAAGAAAGAGGTGAAAGAACTTAAAAAGAGATTGAGAGACACTGAAAACAACAACAGAGACATATGGGATGATCTCAAAAGAAGTAACATTCGTATAATTGGCCTGCCAGAGGAAGAAAGAGAGGAAGGGGAAGCAAACATTCTAGAGGAAATAATACAAGAAAACTTCCCAGACCAGAATAACAGAAAGGACATCAAGATTCAAGAGACCCAGAGAGTACCAAACAGAATCAGCCCAGACCTGAAGACACCAAGACACATCATAGTCACAATGAGAAGAAATAAGGATAAAGAAAGGATCCTAAAGGCTGCAAGAGAGAAACAAAAAGTCACATACAAGGGAAAACCCATAAGATTATCTGCAGACTTCTCCACTCAAACTCTAAAAGCCAGAAGGGATTGGCAAGATATCTATCGAGCCCAGAATGAAAAAGGGTTTCAACCAAGGATAATATATCCTGCTAGACTTTCATTCACACTAGATGGAGGGATCAAAATATTCTTAGATAAACAACAGTTAAAAGAGGCAACCATCACCAAGCTGGCCCTGAAAGAGGTTCTAAAAGACCTCTTATAAACAAGAACATCACTATAATACTTGCAATATATCAGAGCAAACAATTTTTTTTGAACAATGGCACTACAATACATTAAATCCATAATATCAATAAATGTCAATGGCTTAAACTCACCCATCAAAAGGCACAGGGTGGGGGGATGGATCAGAAAACATAACCCAACCATATGCTGCTTGCAAGAATCCCATCTGTCACAACAAGATAAACACAGACTTAAAGTGAAAGGATGGAAAACTATCATACAGGCTAACGGACCACAAAAAAGGGCAGGAACAGCCATTCTCATCTCAGACACGATAGATTTTAAATTAAATAAAGTAATAAAGATAGGCAAATACTTACATAATGATTAGAGTATCAATCAGCCAAGAAGACTTAACAATAATTAACAACTATGCACCCAACGAGGGACCATCTAAATACAATAAGCATCTACTGAAAGAATTTCAAAAATAGATCAATAGTAATACAATAATAGTGGGAGACTTCAATACCCCACTCTCACACTTAGACAGATCAACAAAGCAGAGAACCAATATGATACAAGAGAATTGAATGAAGAGATCGACAGACTAGACCTCTTGGACATTTTCAGACTCCTCCACCCCAAAAAACTGGAATACACCTTCTTTTCAAATCCACATAACACATACTCAAGGATAGACCATATGTTAGGCCACAAAGACATCATCAATAAATTCAAGAGCATTGAAATAATCCCAAGTATCTTCTTAGACCAGAGTAGAGTAAATCTAACATTTAACAACAAATGGAAAATTATTAAAAGACACAGAATTTGGAAACTAAACAACATTCTCCTTAAGAACCACTGGGTCAGAGACTCACTCAAACAGGAAATTCAAATGTTCCCGGAAACTAATGAAAATGAAGACACAACCTATCAAAATATTTGGGATACAGCTAAAGCAGTACTGAGAGGGAAACTTATAGCCATACAATCATATATTAAACACCAAGAAGAAGCTCAAATGAACGACCTTACTGCACACCTCAAGGACTTAGAGGAAGAGGAACAAAGGAACCCTAAAGCAACCAGAAGGACAGAAATCACTAAAGTTCTAGCAGAAATAAACAACGTCGAAAATAAAAGAACCATACAAAAGATCAATGAAGCCAAATGGTGGTTCTTTGAAAGATTAAACAAAATTGACAAACCCCTAGCCAGACTCACCAAACAAAAAAGATAGAAGACTCAAATTAATAGAATTGTAAACGATGCAGGAGATATCACAACTGACACCACAGAAATCCAGAGAATCCTGCAAAACTTCTATAAAGAACTACATGCCACCAATCTAGAGAATCTGGAAGAAATGGAACAATTCCTAGAAAACTATGCACTTCCAAAACTGAACCAAGAATAACTACAAAATCTAAATGCACCAATCACAGACAAATTGAAACTGTTATTAAGAATCTCTTGTGGAGATTATGTTCACACGTATCCGTAAACTACTGCAAAATATATACCTGAAAGCAGAAGTACACTAGAGTTTGCAGTGAATACCTCCCTAACACTTCCTCTCCACTATTCCAAGCTTGGGATTCATGATTGCTCAACAAATTGTTTGGCTTCATATGTTAACTCTCTTTTCAATCACCAGGTTCCAGATGCCACCAGGATGCTGGCCAGGCTTCCCTGGATTGAAGACCCCACCAATGTGTCCTGGAGCTCAGCTTCCCCAGAGACACACCTTACTAGGGAAAGAGAGAGGCAGACTGGGAGTATGGACCGACCAGTCAATGCCCATGTTCAATGGGGGAGCAATTTCAGAAGCCAGACCTTCTACCTTCTGCAACCCTCAAAGACCCTGGGTCCATGCTCCCAGAGGGCTAGAGAATGGGAAACCTGTCATGGGAGGGGGTGGGTTATGGAGATTGGGTGGTGGGAATTGGGTGGAGTTGTACCCCTCCTACCTTATGTTTTTGTTCATTAATCCTTTCTTAAATAAAAAATTAAAGAAAAAATAAATAAATATCAAACAAAAATAACATAAAATAAATAGAGAAGGGCACACATAATGTAAAGGCATTCATTATTTCTGAATTGGAACAATAAATATTATTAAATTGGCTATTTTTCCAAAGGCAATCTACATTTTCAATGATCCCAATGGCATTTTCCGAGCAAATTGAACTACTTTCTCAAATATTTGTATGGAAAAAAAGAACATGAATAGCCAATGCACTTCTGAGAAAATAAAGCAAAATTATTGAGGTTTCATACACCCCAACTTCAGTGTATACTTCAAAGCAAGAGTAATTAAAACAGCATTGTATTGAAATAAAAATGGACATATGGAAAAATGGAACAGTATCAAGAACCCAAAATTGAGTCCACAAATATGCAAACACTTAATATATCACAACGGGGCCAAATCATTCAGTGGGGTGAAGAAGGTCTCTTCAATACATATTCTGGGGAAAATTAGACAGTCATATGTAGAAAAATCAAACTATACCACTACCTAACACCATACACTCCAGTCAAATCTAAATGGATCAAAGATCTGGACATTAGATCTAAAACTGAAATTTATAGAAAAAAATGTTAGTGAAACTTTGCATGGTGTTCACTTCAAAGAGATATTTGGAGTCTAAAGCCCATGGGCATGGGAAATGAAAACATAAGTAAATAAGTGGCATTACATAAAACTGAAGAGCTTATACACATCAAAATCAAACTACATAAGGATAACCATGCAGCCTAATATATGAGAGATATTTACACAACACACATCCAATAAGTGACCATCTCTACAGAATTGGTACAATTCTACAAAAGAAGTAAAAATAACCCAATAAAAAAGTAGACCAAAGAACTAAACATTGTTCTAAAGAAAATATGCACAAGACCCACAGAGACATAGAGAAATGTTCCACTTCACTTATCATTAGGGGAGTACAAAGTAAAGTTACACTAAGATACCATCTTACCACCTGACAGAATGGTTTCCATCAACATATCAGGAAATGACAGATGTTGTAGAGTAAAAGGAATTGCTGGGAAAGGCAAAGTTGTGTAGTCACTTTGAAAGTCTGTATGGAGAGTCCTTGAACAAATAAAAGTGGAATTACTTCATGAATCAATAATACCACTCAGGCATTTATCAAAGAAAACTAAAGCAACAATTTGAACATAGGGACATAGCCACCCTATGTTCATAGCTGCGTTATTCATAATAGTTAGAGAGTAGACATGTTCAGCGGGGAAGCAATTACAGAAGCCAGACCTTCTACCTTCTGCAACCCTCAATGACCCTGGGTCCATGCTCCCAGAGGGATAGAGAATGGGAAAGCTATCGGGGAAGGGGGTGGGATATGGAGATTGGATGGTGGGAATTGTGTGGAGTTGTACCCCTCCTACCCTATGGTTTTGTTAATTAATCCTTTCTTAAATTAAAAAAAAAATTAAAAAAAAAGAGTAGAAGCATCCTAAGTGCCCATCAACAGATAAATGGATTAAAAACATATGGAATATATTCCATGGCATAGTGATATTGTGTCCTTTGGGACAAAATGGATGGGACAGGATGTGAGTACACTTAGAGAAATTAGTAAGAAGACCAAAATAACTATGAGAATATTTCACCCACATGCAGGACCGAGAGATCAGATACATAAGAACTTAAATGAAAAAATAGCAAATAAGCTGATTCTAAGGATTATGAGAACAGCAGCAGTTATTTTTGGGTGGTTGGAGGGTGGGGATACAGAACTTTGGTGGTAGGTATAATGTAGAACTATACACTGTAATCTTCAATCTTGTAACCTAATATTAATCACAAAAAATAAATTGAATAAAGAATGAGCAAGTAAACTGATTCCCCACAGAGTTCACAGTCAGGGAGTTAACATGCCAACACCATAAATTTGCCTGATGAACACTGACTACTTAGTACAAAGCAAGATGCTAACAAACTTGTGTTATTTTTAAAACCATAGGTCTTTTGTTGTGACATCATTAGAAATAAATATACTCCTTTAGAACATTTGTGCTTTGAAGTCACAGTCAGGGATCCCCCCCCCTTTTAATGGTTTAGGTGAGTGACAATTTAACTGTTAAGATAAAAATGTAATATTATGAAGTTAACACACAACTACAAATATGAGTATGAGTCTCACACTAAATGTCATGTCAAACACATAAGACGAAACCTTGAGGAAAAATAAGGCAAACACAATAAAAATACCCTATCTGCCTCTCACTGATTTTTTTCTTTATAAAATGGAAATATTGACAAGACCGTAGGATAAGAGGGGTAAAATTCCACACAATTCCCACCACCAAAACTTCATATCCAATCCCCTCCCTTGATAAAGTTTATGACAAACCCACAGCTAACATCAATCTCAGTGGGGGAACGAAAGAACACCAGAACTTCATTAACTCCCCTCCCCCATTAGCTTTCCTAGTCTTTATCCCTCTGGGAGTATGGACCCAGGATCATTATGGGGTACTGAAAGTGGGAAGTCTGGCTTCTATAATTTCTTCCCTGCTGAACATGGGCATTGACAGGTTGATCCACACTCCCAGCCTGTCTCTCTCTTTCCCTAGTGGGGGTGGGATCTAGAGAGGCAGGGCTGCAGGGTACATTGATGGGGTTGTCTGACCAGGGAAGTCCAGTTGTCATCATGGAAGCATCTGGAAACTGGTGGCTGAAAGAGTTAAAATATAAAGCAGAATAAATTGTTGACTAATCATGAACTTAAAGGCAAGAGTATTGCAGATGAAGATTGGGTGGTCTCCATTTTGGAAAATTTAGTAGGTCTATATTAAGTATATTCCAAGAGACCCATGGTTTTACTAGGTGTTTTTTTGTTTTTTTTTTTTTCCTGAGCCTGATATCTAATATACAAGTAGACCCAAGTTATTGTCTGGGGAGATGGTGTCATAATTGGAAAAAAAAGATAAAAAAATGGATCAGAGAAGAGAGTCACCCAAATATGGGAAAAGTGTATAAATATTGTTAACTGTGTACCCCACTGATTTAATATAGGGTCCCTATTCAGGACAGGAGCCTGTATAACCTCTGTATCCCTGTAAGTCTGAGCTCACATTCTGTGGTCACAGCTAGAAACATTCCAAGTTGCACTAATTTCAGGACCCATCTTCCTTGGGTGGTAGGTAGAGTATGTTATCCAACCTCCCTTTGGAGAGAATGAAACATTCCCTACCATTGTTGATCCACATTGAGGAGAAGGTTCTATAGGGGCGTACAAAGGGGTCCACTATCTTGTTCCTGATGGAGATAACCAGTGACAGTGGGGAGAAGGATCTGTTAGAGGTCTAGGCCCCTCATGTCTTTGTGGAATCCCAGGACTCCCCAACTAGGGCCCCAAGTGATAGGGTGGCCTGGTACTGACTGAAGAGTCATCATTAAAGTATGCAGGTCTCCTGCCCTTATTCAACTTTCATAGTTCTTTATATGATGAGGTTAACTTTGAAGTGATCTAGGGACATGTAATAGGAGGTAGGAGAAGAGGGTATCTAATGCTAAGTAGAAACAATTTTATAAGGTACTCTATGGTATTTTTCTTATGACTTTCTACTTGCTTGCTGCATTTATTGACTCACTGCAATCTATTGTGCACTTCTGTTTTAAGGTATATGTTTTCCCCTAATTTATGGATACATATGTACATATGCCCTATCTCCTGGGCCCTGATCTATACATAGGTTTTGAGATTTTTGTTAATAAGTGCACCACCTGAAATGGAATTAAGGAAGTAAGCTTTCTAGTCCTATTCTCAACTGACACCATCTTTCCAGACAATACTTTCAGCCCACCTGCATGTTAGCTGTTGAGATCAGTAAAAAAAATTAGTAAATCCCATTGGAATATACCTAAAGCAGACTTTCTAACGCCTTCCAACATGAAGACTCCAATTTTCATTTGCTATATTCTTACCTTTAGGTTCCTGATTATTAAACAATTTGCTCTGGCTTATATGTTAATGCTTTTCATTCGCTAAGCTGCAGATGCTATCATAATGCCAACCTGAATTCCCTGAACAGATGACAACACCGATGTTTCCTGGAGCCCTACCTCCCAAAAGCCCTGCCCCAGTAGGGAAAGATAGAAAAAGGCTTGTAGTATGAATAGACCTGTCAACAACCATGTTCAGCAGAAAAGCAATTATATAAGCCAGAACTCTCACCTTCTGCACCCCATAAAATTGTTTTATCCATACTTGCAGAGGGATAAAGAATAGGGAACTTTCCAATGGAAGGAATGGGATATGGCACACTGGTGGTGGGAATTGTATAGAATTATACCCCTCCATCTTGTCGATCAATATAAAAATCACAAATAAAACAAAAGAACTATAACTAAACCAGAAATAAATATTGTGCTGTAGTTTAAGAAATGCATACCAAATAAAGAGAAAAAAAGAAAGTTAGAAAGGAATTTTTTTAAGTTAGCCCAATTGCCAAATAGTTAAGTTATAGCAATAACTATCTATTGACTATTGAAACCTTCCCCTTTCTCTATAAAGCCCATATTTATCCCAGGCCTGGAATCTCTAGGGTGGGGCTCAATTTCCTGAATGCTTCTCTCAATTCATACCAACTGACAATGTATCTGCTGATCCTAATTCAAATCAATGCAAGGAGTACTACCTCAGCATTTTTCACTTAGGACTATGTCCAGAGATGTAAGGCATGAAATGTCAGTGCTTCAGCTTCATTACTCTGGTGAAACCTTTCCTAGCTCATAGGACTCCTTAATTCTAGTTCTGGTGATACACACCTTAAGAAACATCAAAACCTAGATATAGACCAGGGCCCATGAAATAGGGCATATGTATTTGTATTGATAAGTTAGGGGAAACATGTACCTTAAAGCAAAAGTGCACAATAGTTTGCAGTGAGTCAATTAATATAGCAAGTAGAGAGACCCAAAATGACACCATAAAGTACCAAATCAAATAGTTTCTTCTTAGACCTAGATACCTTTCTCACCTGTCTCCTATTACACTTCCTTCAGTCATACCCAGACCCTGCCTCACTGGAGGAAGAGAGAAACAGGCTGGGAGTATGGATCGACCTGCCACACCTATGTTTGGGGGAAGCAATTACAGAAGCCAGACCTTCCATCTTCTGCACCCCATAGTGACCTTGGGTCCATACTTCCAGAGGGCTAAAGAATAAGAAAACTATCAGGGGAGGGGATGGTATACAGAATTCTGGTGGTGGGAATTGTGTGGAATTGTACCCCTCTTATCCTATGGTCTTGTCAATATTTCCATTTTATAAATAAAAATTAAAAATTTATACTTTCATATACACTGAAAAAAACCCAACACTTAGAATAAATGTTTAGAAATGTTTGGAGGTAGGTGTAGGAAATGTATGTGTAAGCCGAAACATCAAATGAACCGAGATTCAGATCTATTATGTATCATGACTTCCAGGATTTTGTAGCTAATAATATTGAAATGACTTGGATGCTATGAGGGGAAAAAAAGTATACTTATTTTCACATGGGAAGTTTATGGATATTTATGGACCAAAAGGTGCATTTTTTCAATTATTATTTTTTTCATAGAGAGCTTTTATTGGGAGAAAGTAAGGACAAGAAAGAAGGAAGTGCAAATAATATAGGTAACTAGACCCCTGAAAGAGAGAGCAAGAGAGAGAGGAGAAAGAGGAAAGAGTCGAAGGAGGAGGAGTTAATTAAATTCCTATCAATTAATGCTATGTCAGATACTTTTTTCTAAGTGTGGTAGCTTCCTCTCCCACTAATGGTAGTCTTCACCATATCATTGTCTTTAGTCAGCAGGACGATGGAATTTGTGTTGCAATGATTTCCTTTGTACTTTTACAAATAACTTGGGTGCCTTGATCACTTTCATCTTTAACTGTGATTATAAGAATAATGTTGTATGAAACAACAAGTCCCAGCTGAACTACAGCAATAAATCAACGAGAAAGGAATTATTTTGTTATAAGTCACTGCGTTTTGAAATGTTTCTATACACAGGACTAGCATGGTAATAAACAGCTGAGACAAGAACAGTACCACATCTCCACATTGTTCACTTACATGTATAGTGTTTCTGGTTTTAATATGTAGATAAATTGCTCAAATGAAGCCTTGGTTTTTATCATTTGTCCCTCAGAAAGTATTGATAACACACTTCAGTTTAAAAAGGTAAGTTTAGATTAAAAGTCAAGTAATAAGAGTTGAGAAATAGTTCACTGGGTAGGGTATATCCTTTGTTATACATATCTTTGGTTTCAACCCTGGCATTTGAGGTTCTCTGGCAACAGAGGAGGCCCTTGTTCCATGGTGTCTCCACTTCTCTGTTATCTATATGGATGAAAAAGTGAACTGGAGTTATTTGCATGAAATTGGTCCTGGTTTAGTGAGTTGTACCCCTCTTTTTTTATTGTTGTAGTTATTGATGTTGTTGTTGTTGGATAGAACAGAGAGAAATGGAGAGAGGAGGGGAAGACAGAGAGGGGGAGAGAAAGATAGACACCTGCAGACCTGCTTCACTGATTGTGAAGTGACTCCCCTGCAGGTGGAGAGCTGGGGGCTCGAACCGGGATCCTTAAGCCGGTTCTTGCACTTTACGCCACCTGTGCTTAACCTGCTGCACTACCGCCCAACTCCCAAGTTGTACCCCTCTTATCCTATGGTTTTGTCATTATTTCCTTTTTATAAATAAATAATAATATACAAATAAAATAAACTAAAAAATAAAACAATCAGCATATAAAGTAATATCTAAGAATTTGTCATTTAAGCTAGAATATTAATAAAGCATGCTAAATCTTTTTAAAGATTCGTTTGTTTATTTTATATGGGTGTGACAGAGAGGGATAAAGACCAGGGTGTTTACTTACTGTTTGAATCCATATGAATCAAATTAGGACTTTGCACTTGTAGGAATGCATTTCACCTGTTCGAACTACCTAACTCTGGCCACAATAAACCATGCAAATTTAGCGCCAGATTCCGGATTCAAGCCCTACTTGCACATATAATTCCCTGCCCAGCAATGTGGTGATGTTGGGCTTGGTTTGTACACAAAGCGCCTTTTAAGTGAACTAAGATATAATTTGTAAAAAAAAAAAATACTAGATTTGGGATTTGTATTATAGAGCATTTGATACAGCACAAAACTTTATCATGTTCAAAGATCTGCATTCAAGTTACTGGTTACCACATGAAAGAATTCAAGAGGAAGCTTCAGGATGGTGAAACAATGTTTCTCTTTCACCACTCACTTCCTCTCCCTCTTACTTTCTACCTGGAGAAAAAAAAAGAGAGAGAGAGAGAGAGAGAAAAAAAAAAACCCTAAGCAGTGAACTCACTCAGGTACTAAATCCCAGCAAAGTCCTAGCAGGGGTAAAAAACAAAGTAAAGAAAACAGATTTAAAAAAAAGAAGGAGAAAAACAAATAAACTGGTAGGCCATTGATTTTTTTAATTCCTTTTTTTCTTTGCCATTGTTGTTTTATTGTTGTTGTTATTGATGTTGTCATTGTTAGATAGGACAGAGAGAAAATGGAGAGAGGAGGGGAAGACAGAGAGGAGGAGAGAAAGATAGACACCTGCAGACCTGCTTCACCACCTGTGAGGTGGCTCCCCTGCAGGTGGGGAACTGGGGGCTGGAACCAGGATCCTTATTCTGGTCCTTGCGCTTTGCACCACGTGTGCTTAACCCGCTGCGCTACTGCCCTACTCCAAATGTTTATTTTCTTATGAAAGTGGTCAGGTATTTGGTACAATAATGTAGCTTTTATATTTAACATTGTTTGCTGGATAACCTCATGCCCTCCCTAAGTACCCCCCCCAGTTTTATTATGATATTGTGATATTGTATCTCTAGCTCTGTAGTATATACAGAATTCTTTACTCCATAGCATCAGCATCCCTGATTTATTCCTTACTTTACTGTATCAGGCAGTTACTCTAAGTGATTTTTGTAGTATGTTTTCATTGCTGGGAATTAGCATAGTTCTAGACAGAGTCTGCTCTTTTGAGGAAAGTCTATTGAACTAGGGCATGCACTTAATTTTCCTGCTCTGATTACTTTCCCTTGAAAAGGTTTTAAGGTGGGGGTCAGGTGACAGTGCACCTGGTTGAGCACCCATGTTAAGAAATGCACAAATATCCAGGTTTGAACCCCTGGTTCCCACCTGCAGGGGGAAAGCTTTGGAAGTGGTGAAGCAGTGGTGCAGGTGTCTCTCTGTCTCTCCCCCTCTATCACTACCTTCCCTCTAGATTTCTGGCTGTCTCTACCCAATAAATAAAATTAAAATATTAAAAAATTAAAAAAAAGAAGAGAGTCATTTTAAAAATAAAGAAAAGTTATTAAGGAGGATTTCAAGCTAAAATATTCTATATTCTCATGTTTTGCATGTAATTATAAATTTTCATTCTTTTCAAAGTCTTTTATTAATTATTTAATATTGATTCAGACAATTATAAGATAACAGTATAATTCTACACCTATCCCACCATCAGAGTTCTGTGTCCCCATTCCTTTCACGGGAAGCTGCATTAATTCTCTAATATCACAGATGTGGGATGGGTTGACATATATATTTCCATTTTTATGTTTCTGCTTTATTTTCCTTTCTTTTAAAAATTTTTCTTAGTAGTGATTTAATAATGATTAACAAGGTTGTAAGATAACAGGAGCAAAATTTCATACAGTCCCCACCACCAGAGTTCCATGTCCTATTCCATCCATTACAAACTGCCCTATTCTTTTTTTTTAAAGATTTTATTTATTCATTTATTAATGAGAAACATAGGAGGGGAGAGAAAGAGACGTAACTCTGGTACATGTACTGCCGGGGACCGAACTCAGGACCTCACGCCCAAAAGTTGTATGTTCCATCCACTGCACAACCTCCTGAACCCCCAAACGTCCCTATTCTTTATTCCTCTGGGAATATAAACTAACATTCTTCTTTTTGTACTCCAGGGTTATCTCTGGGACTTGACACTGGTACTATGAATCCACTGCTCCTGGTGGCTATTTTCCTCCCATTTTATTGTATAGAAATTAGATAACCCCCAGTCCTGGAACCCTTGGATGGGGCCCACTTTCCCGTATGCCTCTCCCAATCCATATCAAATAATATTGCATCTGCCGATCACAACCTAACCAACGCAACGATTGCCACCTCAACATGCTTCACTTCAGACTGTGTCCAGAGACTTCACATGTGGAATGACAACGCTTCAGCTTCATTACTCGGGTGAGACCTTTCCTTTTATAGTTCACTCTAATTTCATCTCAGGTGGTTCACTTTCTAACAAAGTCCCATAACCTAGATATACACCAGTTTCTGTGAGAGAGAGCTTATGTTCACACGTATCCATAAACCACTGCAAAATATATACCTGAAAGCAGAAGTACACTAGAGTTTGCAGGGAGTACCTCCCTAACACTTCCTCTCCACTATTCCAAGCTTTGGGCCCATGATTGTTCAACAATTTGTTTGGCCTCATATGTTAACTCTCTTTTCAATCACCAGGTTCCAGATGCCACCAGGATGCTGGCCAGGCTTCCCTGGATTGAAGATCCCATCAATGTGTCCTGGAGCTCAGCTTCCCCAGAGACACACCCTACTAGGGAAAGAGAGAGGCAGACTAGGAGTATGGACCAACCAGCCAATGCCCATATTCAGCGGGGAAGCAATTACAGAGGCCAGACCTTCTACCTTCTGCAACCCTCAGTGACCCTGGGTCCATGCTCCCAGAGGGACGGAGAGTGGGGGGGCTATCATGGGAGGGGGTGGGTTATGGAGATTGGGTGGTGGGAATTGTGTGGCGTTGTACCCCTCCTACCTTATGGTTTTGTTAATTAATCCTTGCTTAAATAAAATAAAAAAATAAAAATTAAAAAAAAGAAATTAGATAACTTGAGAAGGAAGGGAAGAGGGACAAAAAGATAAATACCTGAAGACCTGCTTTATGGCTTGTGAAGTGACCTCCATACAGGTAGGGAATTTTAAATTCATGTGAAGTTATTTATAGTTAAAATACATTTTAAAATGTAATAGAAACAATGATTAAACTGATATACAGTTTGTCTAACTTTACAGGATACCCAGTGACACCATTTCAATATGAAATAGTTGTTATTCAAAATATTATATTAATTTACACTCAGATAAGGAGCATTTATTCTTCCAGATTGCCCAGAGGATATCAGCAGAAATTTCCATCCACATTTATCTCCCACAGACAAATATTAATTTGTCAAGTCTATTCAGTCTAAATCATTGAAGAAGAAAATAAATGTTTTCCTAATTGTCCCATAATTTTTATGAACACTCTTCCACAATAGTATCAACATGTTGTATCATTAAGAAGAACAGTGATAATTTCATTTCTGGAATGCTTTATAAGATATCTTAAAGTCATTTATGGAATATTTTATCTCTTAGTGGCTGTGATTTTGTTAAAGTGATTGAAAATGGTAGTTATGAAAACACCAACTTTAGTTTTTGTGTAGTTTTCAGGTATTCTCTGGTATTTGTGTTGGGTGGTACTGCTACAGATTTAGTTTTATCTTTGCTGTAAATAACAATAATTATCAGATTTTATTCTACCGAAGGAAACATAGTCTTAAAATAACATTCTTTGATTTATAAGTCATGACACATTTTAATAGATCACTTTAGAATTATCATAAATGTTTAAACAAAAATAAAGGAAATCTTTCTTAAGATCAGTAACTTGGAGTCTCAGAGGTATACCTGTTAGCTGAATTTGCACTTGTTAAACACTATATATAACATGCATCATAACTCATTATAGTATTTTATTATTACATAAAATATTGAATAATTCAAAGCTAATTTGAAATGTGTAAGTATGATGATTTTTTATATAAAAAGAATGGCAGATAAAGATTGATAGGGAATTAAAAATCAAAGGTTATGAAGACCTTGTACTTATGGTATTTTTTTTTTGGTAGTGAATAGTTTTTATTTATTTATTTTTCTAGATTCACAGTTTTTTTTTCCTTAACATGATCTTTTTTTCTTTTATTTATTTAAGAAAGGAGACATTAATTTTTTATTTTTTTAAGATTTAATTTATTTATTAATGAGAAAGATAGGAGGAGAGAGAGAAAGAACCTGATATTATTCTGGTACACGTGTTGCAAGGGATTTAACTCGGGACCCTTTGCTTGAGAATCCAATGCTTTATCCATTGGGCCACCTCCCAGACCATGAGTATGTGCATTTCAAAGAGATTAAATTAATTATTTTATGTCACTGTTATAATGTTCATCCAGAAAAGAAATAGAAATACTTCAGTTCTGTTTTCTTAAAAAAATAATATTGAAGTTAATCTTGAGGTAACCAATTAAATTGCATCAATTATAAAAGTAATAAACTACTAAATATGCATGAGTTATGAGCTATTTGTCTTATTTATTCTCTCATGTAAAATAAGAAAAAATAAATTTAGTTTTAATAATGCCTGATAAAAAATAAGAAATTTCCTTCAGGGTGCATTAACACTCTAATTTTTGTGAACACAGGGTACTTCTATTCTAGTTCGTACATTAGTACTAGTCTGATATAAAATAACAAGTAAACAGTGCATAGTATTGTATTTCTTTTTTATTATTTTAATTTATTTATAAAAAGGAAACATTGACAAAACAATAGAATAAGAGGGGTAATTGCATTGCTTTTTGATTCCCCAGAATCCTGCCCCAGTAGGGAAAGAGAGAGGCAGGCTGGGAGTAAAGATCAACCTGTCAATGCCCATGTTCAGCAGGGAAGCAATTACAGAAGCCAGACCTTCCACCTTCTGCATCCCACAATGACCTTGGGTCCATACTCCCAGAGGGTTAAAGAATAGGAAAGCTATCAGAGGAGGGGATGGTATATGGAGTTCTAGTGGTGGGGATTGTGTGGAGTTGTACCCCTCTTATTGCATTTTCAGTCCTAAATTAAAGACTTGTATATTGAGACAGGTTGGGGTTATTGATCAACCTGCCAATCCCCATATCCAGTGGATAAGCAATTACAGAAACCAGAACTCCCACCTTATGCACCCCCCCCATTTTTTTTCTGTATTCCTGGTGGGGGAGAAGTGATAGGAGAGAATTTACCAGAGGGCTCTGAGCTCCAACCCCATCAGGACCCAGGGGAGAAGAGGAAAAAATGAGGGACATTTGGGTGTAGTAATAGGTGTAGGTGTGACATGGAAAGGAAGAAAAGATGATACCATGGGGGGAAAAAAGAGGGAAAATATATAAAAATATAGAAAGACAGTTGTAGAAATAATAATTAACCCATGTCTGCAACCTTAAGGGAACCTGAAGGAAAAGGGAGTGGATTTCTAGCAGACATTTACTTAAATAATTTAGCTGTATGCCAATTATGTTCATGTCCCAACAGTGAAAAGAATGGGAGAGATACATTTTAAAATATATTGTGATATTACTAATTATAAAAAGAACACATTTTAGAATCTCAAAACTTAATCATATTACCTGTGGGCTTTTGTATCCTGAATTCATTATTTCCCTAAGACTCTACCACTTAGCTCTTTATTTTTTATTATTTTAGATTGTTTAGATTCCATTCAAAAATAATAGCACACATTATTGGTCTTTCTTTGCCCTACTTATTTCACCTTAATGCCCTCCAAGTTCATCAATATCTCTTCAAATGGCAAACTGTCCTACTCCAGCATGACTGAATACTATTTAATTATATTATATCATCTATAATCATACATCTGTCAATGAGTATTTAGGTTTTTCCCATAAATTGGACATTGTATTTTCTTTTGAGCAGTTCACTATGAACAACTATTGCTCAAGCTGCATGCTGCTATTAGTAATCTCTGTCTTCTTCCTTGTTCTTAACCTTCTCTATACTTTGTTTCTACAGAGTAGATTTGAATGGATAAAATGAAACCAAAGTTAGTACTCTGTTTTTTGCCTGGTTTTCTGACTAGCTTGAGGAGCTGGTACTTACTCTGTTGGTAAGATAAGTTGTTTATTATTATTATTATTATTATTATTATTATTATTATTATTATTATTATTATTATTATTTTCTAACCAGGCATTTGAATGTGAGGCTGGAGATGAGAAAATGCAGACACAATGAAAATGAATTTCTTCTCTTGTGTGAATGTTATACTGTGATGTTAAAATTCCTTAGTTCTTTCTGACTTTTGTTGATCTTTATGGAGAATGGTAGGCTAGTGTACCCACCATCTCCCTTTTGGTGATGTTACTCTTACTCCAATTAACTTGATCACATCTCTTATTTGGTTTTACAAACAAGCTAAAAAACCAAAGGTATGTTGAAATATCGAGAGAAGTAGCTTAGTATATGCAATTGATAATATTTTAATAATTTTTAAGATTGACATTGAATTTGTTAGTATTTGAAGGTATCTGAAAGTTGTTTTTTTTAAATATTATTTTTACTTGAAAATCTCCCAAACATAATTACAGGTTTGTCTTGACTTTTAATTAAGTGGGAAACATCTTCCTTTACTAAAACAAATCAATAGCACCAAACATGTACTTTTATTTAATTACTAGACAGTCTTTTCCAAATGGCACAATTTAAAACATAATCACTAATGCATGAATAGAAAGACTGCCACATATAAAAAGGACCACATAATTGCCGGCTTACAAGAGTGATTTAAATGCAATATATTGATATCCCGTTCTCCTGTTTTACCTTCAGAATTTTCTGTCAGGGGAGTAGACCTCTTTAAAAATAAAGCAGGTATGTAAATGTTTTAAGGTAGATAAGGGCTATAGTGACTAATTTATTTTTTTAGATTTCCCATATCTATCCTTTTATCCCCAGGTGGTAAAACCCATATAAGACTATTTACTATAACAATTGAATTTAGATAACCCATGTTCCTCATACCACATATACTGTAGAATTTATTATCTTTTAACCATTGCCACCACCATCTTTGTAGGGAGGAACTCAACAGTATTTTATTTTTATAGCTGATGCTCAATGAAAATAAGAGAACTATGAATAGAATTTACCACATGGAACACTTGGATCTAAGAGACAAATAATATATAATTGTTTTCAATGCCATAACCCCCTTTATAAGACAATATTCCCAAAGGTCATGTGTTCCAAATTTAACATTTTAGTAAATCCAAACTGAATATTACTAGTGTTTAATTCTAAAAAAAAGAGATGTATATATTCATTAAGATCAAGCATTAAAATTTAAAACTGTAAGGGGGTCAGAGGTGATGCATGTGTCATACTGTACATGTTACAATGTGCAAGGACCTTGGTTCAAGTCCTTGGATCCTACCCACATGAGGCTGGGGAACAAAACTTCAAGAACAATGAAGGATGCTGTGGGGTGTCTTTCTTTCTTCCCCCTATTTTCTCCTTCACTCTTGATAAGTGTATCCAATAAATAAATAAAATATGAATGCCAAAAAAAAAAGCAGAAAAGAAATACTTTGGCAAACACCAAAGTATCTACCATTAGCAAAGAAAGTATAGTTCAAACTGAAATTACATTATTTCTAACTGGAAAGAATGTATTATGATTAGTTGTAAATTATAAATCCTAGGGAGTTGGGCGGTAGCGCAGCAGGTTAAGCACACATGGCGCGAAGTGTAAGGACCAACATAAGGATCCCTGTTTGAGCCCCCTGCTCCCCTCCTGCATAGAAGTTGCTTCACAGGTGGTGAAGCAGGTCTGCAGGTTTCTTTCTCTCCCCCCTCTGTCTTCCCCTCCTCTCCCCATTTCTCTCTGTCCTATCTAACAGTGACATCATTAGCAACAACAATAATAACTACAACAACAGTAAAAAAAAACAAGGGCAACAAAAGGGAAAATAAATAAATATAAATAATACATTTTTAAATTATAAATCCTAGAAATATCAGATAGAAGTGGGGGGCAGCGAGAGAGAACTATTAATGAAGTTTTAGATAAACATACTAATTTTCTGCATGTTAAAATATAGTGTGAAATTATTTCTATCTTATAAGAGAGAAACAATAACATAGGCTCAAACTCATTATTAGGATTACGCTTCTTAGAGCAACACAAACCTTGTAGTTTAAAAGTTTAAACTGAGCATTAAAGTCAACAAAAGCAATAACTTATTTCAACTATTCTATATACAAGAAAAAAGACTGAAAAAGTAATTTACAAATTTTTATTCAGGATGGTATAGTGCCTATTGCTCCATCATTGTAGAGTAATGTAACATAAACTGTAATATACAGATAACATTAAGTTCTTCTCAGAGACTAAAAAAATATAGCATCTTGAAAATTTGTCATTTTTTCTCTCTTCCAAACAGTTTATTTTTCACCCCTGCATGCTTTTACCCTTGTTTCCTATAAAAGACATCTTAATAATTTCTATTTCAATACAGTCAACTGTTCTTTCTATTTTGGCAGCAATCTGAAAGGGTTTAAATACACTGATGGCATCCTGCCAGGAATTAGCTGCAGGTATAAAGGTAGAAGGAATCAAAAAGTAAACAAAGTTCCTACCCACTGAGAAAGCTGCTCCAAGCTAGACAATAAAGACAGCAGGCTTGTATACTGGTTTTTCTTCAGGGAAAGAATGTTGGACAGTTCCCTGTTGATTGATTTTCTAATTTTTCCCCTTTCATGTTCAATCTTTCTGCAGTCTTCACTACTGTTTCTACTGTTCCTTCAGGTAGGGAGTTTGATTCCCAACAGTGTTAATATCGGCTTCTTCTTGGACAAGAAAGTTATGAAAATCTAAAAACTGATAAAATGAAATTGCTACATCATCCATTCATGTGACAAGTTTATAATGGCCTATGAAAATTGTGTTACTGAGTTTCATTTTAGTCATATCATAATAGTAGATAGCAAATAAAGTAGCTTAACAATTCTTTTTTTTTAATTAAAAAAAAGCTCTGTATGGAAATTTTGTGTGAGTTCTCAAGTGTATGTAAAAGAAAAAAAAAGGCATATAAAGAGTTTAAGAAAGCTAACTCTTAGAGTGACACTTTTCCCTACCATCTGTGGTATTCAAATCTATAATGACCACAGGAGTTATCATGGGAAGTAACATTTACATGAGCCTTAAGCAGCAACTTCCACTGTATCAATTCGTAGAATCTGTGTTCATATCATTCTTGTGAGTATCTGGGAAAACTTCTTTCTAAATTTAAAAGATCTATTAATGCAAATGTGAAAACTGTCAGTGTCCACTGGTGCTTGAATTCACTTAGTGCCTTCTGGTTAAATGAAACAGTTGTGCTCTTGGTTTTTCTAGTACTTTTTTTAATACAGTTGTGACATTTTTTTGGCCTCCATGGTTATCTCTGAGGCTCCAGAGCATGTTGGTACTATGAATCCACTGCTCTTGGAGGCTATTTTTCTCATTTTTGTTGCCCTTGTTGTGGTTGTTATTGTTATTGTTGTTATAGCTGTTGTTGTTGGACAGAGAGAAATGGAGAGAGGAGGGGAAGACAGAGAGTGGTTGCTTGAGAATCGACACCCCTGCAGGTGGGTAGCTGGGGGCTCAAACCAGGATCCTTACTCTGGTCCTTGCACCTTGTGCCATGTGTGCATAACCCACTGTGCTACCACCTAGAAAACAGATGTGACTTCTAATATCACTTCTCTGGAGTTCAAAAAAAGTGAGTTGAAAACAAACTCTTGACTGTGTTACCTGAAAAATAGATGTTCCAAATAAAAAATTAACTATCAATAACTCCGTATGTAAAAAGTGAAAAAAGAGAGGAATTCTGGAGGCGAAGCTATGGAGCAGCAGCAGCTGTGTTTCTCTCCTCTCCTCTCCCAGGTCAACTAGGAATACCAAAGGAGATCACCTGGGACAACAACAAGACAGGACTAGAATGACTTCAGGAACCCACCCAATCACTGCTGAGTGAAGACACCTGTGGCTCATGGACAGAGAGGAGCATAGGGAGAGATTAAGTGGCTGGTAGCTGTGGAGATATGTGTAAGCTTGGTAGAGCTTAGGGAAAACTCCCCCCATCCTTGGATGGAGGTCTGGGAAAGACACCTCCTTGTTAGCCTCTCTCACTGAGATGAGCAAAGGGGAAAACAGTCTCTCAGACTCAGTTCTCCCTTATCAGACTCTCAAGCCCACAGAGATCTCACTACTCCCCACTAACTGCAGGCCACATGGCTGCCTGCTCAAAGTTCACAGAGTTCACACAATCACCTCACTTTTAGAACACACTCCATCATACACCTCAAACCCCAGACAAGAGGAACTCTAAACTCTATTTCCTTATGGCCTTTGATATCTATCAAACTTTGTCTTCTCTCTATCTCACCCTGCTGGTTTAACCCCTATGCTTCTCTCAAATTCCTTTAGATAATTAACCTGTTTGCATCATGGAGAATAATTGTCTTGACCTTTATGTATCACATCAATTCCTGTCATACCCGCCCCCTACCATAGGGGCAAGCTGACCTTTAAGAAACCTGCAATTTCTGACATATTTGAAAAATGTCCTTTGTCTGAATCCCTATTTAAGCCCATGTCCATCTGCCAATAAATGAGAGTTTTCCAATTCTCCCCAGTGTCTCTTGCCTATATCATTGAGTTTCTTGAACGAGTGAGAGAGAACCGGTCGCTTGCCTTCCTTACTGAGAATTATCCTGCAAGAGTGCCAGCAGTTTACCAGTTGAGACACCACCTCTAGTCTGCTTCACCAATAAAAAGAAAGCTGAAGGGAGAGGAGGACTCCCCTAAGACTCACCAAATGCAACTGTGAGTCTCCATTGCTACTAACCTCAGAATCTGGAGTAGCTGCGTGGGGGAGGCCCTGTGCTGACAACAGGGGACAGAGAACTAACCAGGAAACTCAGGAGAAGATCTATACATCCATGGCCTAGCAATGGGGCTGTGAGAGTCTCTTTGCATAACCACTGGATTATATCTACCAGACCCTTCTTTATCTCTTGGGCAGAAGTCAGTGATTAAGTTAAGAAGCTTATTGATAGTATAAAAGCCCTCGGGCTCCCATAGCCTACAGGGAACAAAAAGAACAAAAGAGGCTTTTAAGCCATTGAGCTCCAACTCAGTGATTAAAATAATATTCAAACAACTGTGGTCTTCCACAACTGTGAACACTTTAATTACCTTACTTAGACACAAGTCAATCCAGGCAAGAGTGATCAGTCATTTGAAAAGTACTGAGAGAGGGACATCATAACATATTATATAAAATGGATAAATCAACAGGAAGAAATATTGGAGAAATGAACCAGGACAAGAGTCCAGCCCCCCAAAGGGTGAAGCACAAAATAATGAGATCAACGTATAAACACTAGGTAATGAAATAATTACAGGAGTGAGTAAAGAGTTTGAAAGAATTGCCAGCAGATATGCAGAAACAATAAATGAGACTCTGGAAGAAAACACTAATTATCTCAAGGTTGTTAGAGAGCTGAAATAGCTGAGCTAAGAACACAAATAGCTGAAAAAGCTAAAACAGTATCAGAACAGAGTAACAAAAGAGATTAACTACAGAAAACAGTAGAGGGGAGAGAGTATAGAATAAATGAGACTGAAGACAGACTAAGCAAGATCTGGGACAAATTAGAGAAAACCAAAAAAGGAAGTAAAAGATTTCAAAAAGAGATTAAGAGATAATGAAAACAACAACAGAGACCTATGGATGACTTCAAAAGAAATAATGTATGCATTATTGGCTTACCAGAGGAAGAAAGAGAAGGAGGGGAAGAAAGCATTCTTAAGGACATAATAGCTTAAAACTTCTCTAGTACAGACAATATCAAAGACATAAAGGTTCAAGAAGCCCAGAGGGTCCCAAACAGAATTAACCTAGATTAAAGACACCAAGAAACATCATATTTAGAATAAAAAGGAATAAGGATAAATAAAGGATCCTGAAGGCTGCAAGAGAAAAACAAAGAGTCACCTAGAGGAAAACCCATAAGATTAGCAGCAGATTTCTTTACGCAAACACTACAGGCCAGTAGAGAAAGGTAACATATTTATTGAGTGCTCATTGAGAAACGCTTTCAGCCAAACCTACTGTATCCTGCTAGAATGTCATACAGACTAGATGGAGGCATAAAACTCTTCTCAAACAGCAACAATTGAAAAAATCAACTATCACCAAGCCGTTCCTGAAGAAATTTCTGAAAGATCTCCTATAAACAGTCAGACCACAATAAATAGGCCATATATCTGAACTTTCTAAAAACTACAAGAATGGTGTTAAAATATCTTCAGTCTTTGATATCAATAAATGCCAATGGCCTGAATTCACCTATTAAAAATAGGAAGATAGATCAGAAAACACAACCCAACAATATGCTGTCTACAGGAAAACCACCTAACTGAAAAAAACAAACACAGACTCAAAGTGAGAGGATGGATAACAATCATACAAGCCAATGGCCAAATAAAAGGGCAGGAACAGCTATTCTCATATCTAGCATGATAGACTTTAAAATAAATAAAATTTAAAAAGATAGGGATGGACACTACTTAATGCTCAGAGCATCAGTCAATCAAGAGGATTTAACAATCATTAACATCTATGCATCCAAATACATCAAACATCTACTGAAAGAGCTATAGCAATATATTAACAGCAACACAGTAAGAGTAGGGAACTTCACCCCACTCTCTCTACATGACAGATCATCCGGGCAGAAAATCAATCAATCAATGAAGAAGATGGAGGGGGTAGGGCGCTAGCACAGTGTGTTGAACACATGTACCGATTAAGGATCCCAGTTCGAGTCCCCAGCTCCCCACCTGCAGGGGTTTCGCTTCACAGGCAGTGAAACAGTTCTGCAGGTATCTATCTTTCTCTTCCCCTGTCTTCCCCCTCCTCTCTCCATTTCTCTCTGTCCTATCCAACAACGACGACATCAATAACTACAACAACTACAACAATAATAAATCTTTACATGCCATACATCAGATAAGAGTTTAATAACCAACATATATAAAGAGCTTGCCAGACTCAACAACAAGACAACAAATAACCCCATCCAAAAATGGGGGGAGGAGTTGGACAGAATATTCACCACAGAAGAGATCCAAAAGGCCGAGAAACACATGAAAAAATGCTCCAAGTCTCTAATTGTCAGAGAAATGCAAATCAAGACAACAATGAGATATCACTTCACTCCTGTGAGAATGTCACACATCAGAAAAGGTAACAGCAGCAAATGCTGGAGAGGGTGTGGGGTCAAAGGAACCCTCCTGCACTGCTGGTGGGAATGCAAATTGATCCAACCTCTGTGGAGAACAGTCTGGAGAACTCTCAGAAGGCTAGAAATGGACCTACCCTATGACCCTGCAATTCCCCTCCTGGGGATATATCCTAAGGAACCCAACACATCCATCCAAAAAGATCTGTGTACACATATGTTCTTGGCAGCACAACTTGTAATAGCCAAAACCTGGAAGCAACCCAGGTGTCCAACAACAGATGAGTGGCTGAGCAAGTTGTGGTATATATACACACTGGAATACTACTCAGCTGTAAAAAATGGTGACTTCACCGTTTTCAGGCGATCTTGGATGGACCTTGAAAAAATCATGTTGAGTGAAGTAAGTCAGAAACAGAAGGATGAATATGGGATGATCTCACTCTCAGGCCGAAGTTGAAAAACAAGATTAGAAAAGAAAACACAAGTCGAACCTGAAATGGAATTGGAGTATTACACCAAAGTAAAAGACTCGGGGGTGGGTGGGTGGGTAGGGAGAATACAGGTCCATGAAAAATGATGAATGAAATAGTGGGGGTTGTATTGTTAAATGGGAATCTGGGGAATGTTATGCATGTAAAAAAAAAAAAAAAAGAAGTAGAAACGCAAAGCAGAAATTGACTGAGTTTGGAGTATGGCACCAAAGTAAGAAAGCAGAAGTATACTAGAGTTTGCAGTGAGTACCCTCCCTAACACTTCCTCTCCACTATTCCAAGCTTGGGTCCATGATTGCTCAACAATTAGTTTGGCTTTGTATGTTAACTCTCTTTTCAGTCACCAGGTTCCAGATGCCATCAGGATGCTAGCCAGGCTTCCCTGGATTGAAGACCCCACCAATGTGTCCTGGAGCTCAGCTTCCCCAGAGACCCACCCTACTAGGGAAAGAGAGAGGCAGACTGGGAGTATGGACCGACCAGTCAATGCCCATGTTCAGCGGGGAAGCAATTACAGAAGCCAGACCTTCTACCTTCTGCAACCCACAATGACCCTGGGTCCATGCTCCCAGAGGGATAGAGAATGGGAAAGCTACTGGGGAGGGGGTGGGATATGGAGATTGGGCGGTGGGAATTGTGTGCAGTTGTACCCCTCCTACCCTATGGTTTTGTTAATTAATCCTTTCTTTAAAAAAATTTAAAAAAAAAAAGGACAACAGAAAGGAAAAAATAAATACAAAAATTTTTTAAATAAGGAAGCTAAATGAGGAGATAGATAAACTAAAACTATTAGACATTTTCAGAGTCATACATCCCAAGAAACTGGAATACATATTCTACTCAAGTCCACATGGGTCTTTGTCAAGGATAGGACCCTATGTTAGGCCACAAAGACAGCATCAGCCAATTCAAGAGCACTGAAATCATCCCAAGCATCTTCTCAGACCATAGTGGAATTAAACTACCACTTAACAATCAACAAAATATTAGTAATAGTCTCAAAATGTGGAAGCTCAACAGTACACTCCTTAACAACTACTGTGTCAAAGAGGAAATAAAGGAAGAAATTAAAATGTTTCGAGAGTTCAATGACAATGAAAACACAAGCTATCAAAATATTTGGGACACATTTAAGGCAGTACTGAGAGGGAAGTTCATAGCCATACAAATACACATTAGGAAACAAGAAAAAGCACAAATAAACATCCTGCTTGCACATCTTAAAGACCTAGAAGAAGAAGAACAAAGGAACCCTAAAGCAACCAGAAGGACAGAAATAATTAAAGTTAGGGCAGAAATCAATAACATTGAAAATAAAAAATCATAGAAATATCAATTAAAGTAAACGTTGGTTCTTTGATAGAGTGAACAAAATCAACAAATCTTTATCCAGATTCACAAAACAAAAAAGGGAGAAGACCCAAATAAATCAGATAGTAAATGAAAGAGGAGCTATCACAACAGACACCGCAGAATTTCAGCATATCATGTGAGACTTCTATGAACAACTATATGCCAACAAGCTACAGAACCTGGAAGAAATGGATGATTTTCTAGATACCTAGGCACTTCCAAAATTAAGTAAAGAGGAAGTAGATAACATGAACAGGCCCATCACAGCTAATGAAATTGAAACAGTTATCAAAAACATGACCAAGAATAAAAGTCCTGGACCAGATGGTTTTACGAATGAATTCTACAAAACCTTCACAGAAGAACTAATATGTCTACTTTTAAAAGTCTTCCAGAAGATTGATGACACTGGAATACTCCCTTCCAGCTTCTATGCAGCCAACATCACTTTGATACCAGAAGCAGACAGGAACACAACCAAAAAAAAAAAAAAAAAAAAACTACAGACCAATATCTCTGATGAACATATATGCTAAAATATTGAACAAATTTCTAGCCAACTGGATACAGCAGTATACTAAAAAGATTGTTAATTATGACCAATTGGGGTTTGTCTCAGGGATGCAAGATTGGTTTAATATACATAAATCAATCAACGGTATCCACCACATCAATAAAAGCAAGACCAAAAACCTCATGGTCATATCAATAGAGGCAGAGAAAGCCTTTGACAAAATACAACATCCCTTTATGATCAAAAAACTACAAAAAATAGGAATAGATAGAAAATTCCTCAAGATAGTACAGTCTATATATAACAAACCTACAGTCAACATCATATGGTGAAAACCTAGAAACATTTCCTGTCAGATCAGGTACTAGACAGGGCTGCCCACTATCACCATTACTATTCAACATAGTGTTGGAAAATCTTGCCAAAGCAATCAGGCAGTAGCCAGGAATTAAAGGGATACAGATTGGACGAGGAGAAGTCAAACTCTCTTTATTTGCAGATGACATGATAGTACACATAGAAAAACCTAAGGAATTCAGCAAGAAACTTTTGGATATCATCAGGCAATACAGTAAGTTGTCAGACTACAAAATTAACATTCAAAAGTCATTGGCACACCTCTATGCAAACACTAAATTAGAATAAGTTGAAATCCAGAAATCAATTCCTTTTCCTATAGCAACAAAAACAATAAACTATCTAGGAACAAACCTAACCAAAGAAGTGAAAGAGTTCTATACTGAAAATTATGAGTTACTACTAAAGGAAAATGGAAAAGACACAAAGAAGTTGTAAGATATTCCAATTCTTGGGTTGGAATAATTAACATCATCAAAATGAATATACTACCCAGAGCCATATACAAATGTAATGCTATCCCCACCAAGATCCCAAACACATTTTTTAGGAGAATAGAACAAATGTTACAAATGTTTATCTGGAACCAGAAAAGGCCTGGAATTGCCAAAACAATCTTGAGAAGAAAGAACAGAACTGGAGGCATCACACTCCCAGATCTCAAATTGTATTATACTGCCATTATCATCAAAACTGCTTGGTACTGGAACATGAATAGACACAATGACCAGTGCAATAGAATTGAGAGCCCAGAAGTAAGCCCCCACACCTATGGACATCTAATCTTTGACAAAGGTGCCCAGACTATTAAATGGGGAAAGCAGAGTCTCTTCAACAAATGGTGTTGGAAAAAAAAAATGGGTTGAAACAAGCAGAAGAATTTAACTGAACCACTACATTTCACCAAACAGAAAAGTAAATTCCAAGTTGATCAAGGACTGGGATGTTATACCAGAAGCTATCAAATATTTAGAGAAAAATATTGGCATAATTCTTTTCCACATAAATTTTAAAGACATTTTCAATGAAACAAATCCAATTACAAAGAAGAACTAAGGCAAGTATAAACCTATGGGATTACATCAAATTAAAAAGCTTCTGCACAGGGAAAGAAACGACTACCCAAACCAAGAGACCCCTCATAGGATGGGAGAAGATCTTTATATGCCATATATCAGACCAGAGGCTAACAACCAAAATATATAAAAAGCTTACCAAACTCAACAACATGAAAACAAATGACCCCATACAAAAACGGGGAGAAGACATGGACAGAATATTCACCACAGAAGAAATTCAAAAGGCATATAAAATTGAAAACATATAAAAAATTCTTCAAGTCTTTGATTGTCAAAGAAATGAAAATAAAGACATGAGTGAGATTCCACTTCACTCCTGTGAGAATGTCGTACATCAGAAAACGTAAGAGCAGCAAATGCTGGAGAGGTTGTGGGGTCAAAGAAACCCTCCTGAACTGCTGGTAGAAATGTAAATTGGTCCAAATTCTGTGAAGAATAGTGTGGAGAACTCTCAGAAGGCTAGAAATGAACCTACCCTATGATCCTGCAATTCCTCTTCTGGGGATATATCCTAAGGAACCCAACACACCCATCCAAAAAGATATGTATACACATATATTCTTAGCAACACCATTTTTTTTTTAATTTAAGAAAGGATTAATTAAAAAAACCATAGGGTAGGAGGGGTACAACTCCACACAATTCCCATCACCCAATCTCCATATCCCACCCCCTCCCCTGATAGCTTTCCCATTCTCCATCCCTCTGGGAGCATGGACCCAGGGTCATTGTGGGTTGCAGAAGGTAGAAGGTCTGGCTTCTGTAATTGCTTCCTTGCTGAACATGGGCGAGCAACACAATTTTTAATAGCCAAAATCTGGAAGCAACCCAGGTGTCCAACAACAGATGAGTGGCTGAGCAAGTCGTGGTATATATACACAATGGAATACTACTCAGCTATGAAAAATATTGACTTCACCGTTTTCAGCCAATCTTGGATGGACCTCGAAAAAGTCATGTTAAGTGAAATAAATCAGAAACAGAAGGATGAATCTCACTCTCAGACAGAAGTTGAAAAACAAGAGCAGAAGAGAAAACACAAGTAGAACCTGAATTGGAATTGGCATATTGCACCAATGTAAAAGACTCTGGGGTTGGTGTGTGTGTGTGTGGAGGGGTGAATACAGGTCTAAAAGGATGACAGTGGACCTAGTGGGGGTTGTATTGTTATATATTGTTATATTGTTTATGTAGAAAGCTGAGAAATGTTATGCATGTACAAACTATTGTATTTACTGTTGAATGTAAAACATTAATTCCCCAATAAAGAAATTTAAAAAAAGTGACAATGTATTCCTGGAACTGTAGCCACCTATACTCTTGGCTATAGTACTATCATTTAGGTCATGTGTTTCATTGGGAGATAGTTGGGCTCAGAACATTTGTTGTTGTCTGAACTTCCCCACTGCAGGAACAATTTTTAAGATAGAATCAGAGCTAGAGGGAGAACTAGAAAGACAAGACACCGTAAACCAAAAGTTTCTTCCAGTGCAGTAGACCCTGATCTTGAACCTATGTTGCATTTCACCTGAACTACTTTGCCAACCAGAGCTCACGTCATCTGGCTGAAACAAACCCAGCAAAGCAACCAGTCCGGTAGGAACTTCATCAATCCAGTATACTTCTCTAAGAAGAAAAAGCTATGGTCAAATGTTTTGTATGTATAAGGTTCTCTGTATGTTTGCTGTCACTGCACATTTCAGTTCTAGATCTCTTTCTTTGATAAACACATATTCATTTGAAAAAGAAATAGAAGGAGGTCAGAGTTACCTGATCTTCGTTCTCCTTGTAAAAATATGTATAAGAGAATGAATTTTGGAACATGTTATATTGTATATTAAATGAAAACACTATAAATAAATTGCAAGGCAGGAAATCCTTGTGTCACTTTAAAATAACACTAATTATATATAATAGTTATAAAATACTGTTTTTCATGTAGTTAAATACATGAATATGAACATACTTTTAAATAAATAAACTAGGTTTTATTTAAGGAAATATATTAAAGCATACTTTGAAGATAAAAAGAAAATAGACAGATGTATGGGTCATATGCTCTATGAGTACAGAAAAATTATAATGATTTCAAGAGATTTTTTTTTTTTGCCATTTAGGTTATAGCTTGGAATCTATGCTTATATGACAAATCTGCCACTCCTGGTAATCATTTTTTTTATTATTTTATTTGCTAGAACAGACAGGAGTTGGGAGGAGGTGCTAAGTGCAGCACTGTTTCACCACTTATAAAGCTTCATCTCTACAGATGGGCATTGAGAGTTTGAACCTGGGCCATTTCTCTTGGTAATAAGTGCACTCTATGAAGTGCACCACCACCTGGAAACAATTTGAAACATTTTTAGAGTAAACGTAGGGCAGGAGAAACTTACGAAAAAAGACTTTCATGCCATAGACCCTCAATTCCAAAATTTAATATCAGCATCATCATAAAACAGAACTGAGATAAAACAAGTAGGTGAGTTTAAAATGTGGTTAATAATGTATTAATTAGAATACGTAGTGTTAACTGATGTAACAAGCAACAGAGAAATCTCAGTGGTTTGGCATTTACTCAAAGGATTCTTGAACAAATTATATTGTTGGCTCTTGTTCTTGTGACTTTAGAGGCTGTTTAATGCAGAGATCCTCTTTATTTCATTTTTAGTAAAAAGAAGTAGATGGGAGGAGGAGGAGAATTCCTCTGATGTACATTCACTCCATGTGGAGCATAAAGAAATGTGGAAAGCACTGGTGGAAATTACTGAATTTTGCAGTAACAAATGCTGTGATTAATTTTGTTAAATACAAATGTGGCTACTAAGGAAAAAAATATAGTAGTAGATAAAACCATAGCAAAAAAAATACATGTACATGATTTATTGTGGTATGAAAAGTATAAATTATCAGACAGGATAAAAAAAGAAAACATGATCTTCTTCTCTGCTGTCTGACTAAGCATTTTGGCTACATAAGGAAGAGAGCGTACAAGTAAAAAAACTGAAACAAAGACGGTTAGATAAATTATAAGACAGGAAAAAAAATGAATATCAAGAAAATAAGTATTGCCAGAGTGGAAGAGGAATCATTATTAATGACTTGAGGTTTTGTCAGAAAAATATGATTCAAGTATGTATGTTTTCAGTAACTAAACTTCAAAATCCATGGAAAAACTCAACATAAATAAATATACAAATAGAAAATAAACCAATAGAAAGAAATTCACATTAGCATGCAAATATTTTACCTTTTCTAGTGTCAGAACATGTAGGCAAGATAAAAATGCATATATCAATACAAACCAATCTGAACTAAGAGAGATTTTGAACGTTTTATAATTCATTACTTTCTTCCTCTTTCTGCAAATGGAATTATTGTTTCCCCATGTCCTGAACTCATTTTTTTTTCTCCCATACAATATGATTCCAATGGCAGGTTGTTTTCTATTGTCTTTACGACTAAGCTCAGTTTTTAAATAACATTTTTTTTTGCATTTGTACTCATCACAGAGAGAATACCTGGGTTATTGTGGCTGCTTCCTAACTCCTTGCTGTTAAGAAAACCATGTGTTCCTATAGGTTGTTTCTTTGAGTTCAAAACCAGGAGAAGCAGAAAATGATAGACTTCATTTACAACATTACAAATTTGATTTAGCATGTGAAAAAAAATTAACACCAGAATTTGGCTAATATATTGTACAATAGTACAAAGATAAATGGACTACAGGCTGGTAATTAAAATATAATATGGAATTTAACATTTTGGTATGACTTAATAGTTCAGCAGAGAGTCAATTCCAAGTAATTTGTTACTGGAGTAATAGTTCAACCAGGATAACCTGAGGTTCCCAGCTCGATTCTCTGCAACAGGCATCAAAGTGGCCCTCTGCCTTTTCTATCTCTTCTTCTCTTTGTCTCAGGTGAATCTCTCTCTCTCTCTCTCTTTCTCTCTCTCTGTGTGTCTCTCTCTCATAATAAAAAAGAAACCTTTCAAACATTCACATGCAAATAATAGGAATATCAAATTAGTTTTATCTTATCTGATTTATAAAATCTACCACTGGTCATCCAGTCCATCCAATAGAAATGTCATATTGTCATATAGTCAAATTTCACAAAACACCCCTCACTATTTCTACTAAATGAAACCTTAGATGAAATTCATGGAGGCTATAGTAACATAAAGCAAAATTTATATTGTTGCAAAGATAGAGGAAAATAATAAATCAAATCAACATGTTACAGGACCAAGGAGAGAAATAAAGGTTATGCAAAGACACTAAGCTTTCAGATTTAATACTCTGCATCACTATAAGTTAGACATGAACAGTGCTTAGTTACACAAAAATAAATAAATAATAAATAAAAGGAAACACACACATATTAATTACATTGACCAGTACATTTTTTTCAATGAAAATCTAATCATTCATTAAAAAAATCAGATTTTGAAATTCTAGAAACAAACATTAAATAAGTAACATATTTGAATGCTTGCTATCAGCTAGATACCACAAACTATATAAAGAAATATAAGGTCAATAATTTAGTCTTAACTATATCTATTAGTATGGAGAATTTTTCCCTTGCTCTCAATTTTTATTTTACATTTATTTAGGTAACATTACAATGCTATGCATGTTTTAGAAATACAGTTTTAATTATTTATAAATGTATGTCATTTGACCATGTTTACCATCACAATACCAATATTCTTTGTTTTAAAAACATGTATTGGTAATGTTAATGGTTTACAGCAAGTACAGTTGTTGAAACGTGTAAAATCTCTCAGTTTTCTGCAAGACACTCTCACCCCCAGCCTAGGTCCTCCTCCACCATCATGCACCAGCTCCTGAAAGTGCCCCCGCACCCCCCAAAAACCGACTCCTCATTTACTTTGGTAAAATACACCAAACCCAGTATTCTTTTTAAAAATTTATTTCATTCTATTGATTTATTTATTGGGTAGAGATAGCCAGAAGTCAAGAGGAAGGGGAGACAGAGAGGGAAAGAGACAGAAAGACACCCGCAGCACTGCTTCACCACTTGCAAAGCTTTCCCCCTACAGGTGGGAACCAGGAGCTTAAATCTGGGTCCTTGAGCAACATGTGCTCTCAACTAGGTGTGCCATTACCTGGCCTCACAAACGTAGTATTCTTTTAGCACATTTCACTGTAGCTCTCACACCCTTTGCTTTCCTTTCCTCACTCTGGTCCATTTGCCTCCTTTCTGAGATCAAGATCCAATAGTTTGTTTTGTCTGTACCTTACTGTTTCTTCATATATCTTACAGTTGAGTAAAATCAGACCATAATTTTCTTTTCCTTTCTACATTTTTTGTTTACCATCATCTTCTTTATATTATCCATGTTGTTTCAAGTGCCAAGATTTCACCTTTTCTTAGATTTCAACAGTGTCTTATTGCATCTATTTGATGATTGAATTGTTTTGGTATTCAGGCATTTGTAAGTGGGATTTTAATTATCTTGCTTGAGTTTCATCACTTCAGGCTGAATTTTTCACATAGAGGCAGAGACAAAGAGACAATCAGAGAAAAGGAATGACACCACAGCAACTGGGCTTCCAAAGCTCATGGAGGTAAAGACCAGAATCAAATCTGGGTCCGGTACGTAATAAGGCAGGCACCGTCCCTCCTACTAAGCAGGCTTGCTGTCCCATACGTCCTTTTTTTTTTTTTTTGATTAGTGATTTTATATTTTTCATATAAACATTTAGGAGTAGAATTGGATTATATGACAGATTTTTTAACATTTTGAGAAACTTTCCATTGAGGCTAGAAGGCTGGAACTGTCTGCATTCCCACCAACAGTATACTAGGATCACATTTCCTATACATGCTTGCTAATATTTATTGTTTCTGTTAAGTTTTATGTATATCATTCTCACAGGTATGAGGTGATATTTATTGTTTTCTATTTATAAAGAAAACACTAGTGAAACTTTGCAGAATTTATATGTCAGTCATATTTGGTGACTCAACCTCATAAAAAACATTTTACAATATGTTCTCCAAATAAGAAATATTAATGATCAATACACACATGGAAAGATGTGTATCCCTTATTAATAGAGAAATGGAAACATTAAAATAGTGATGAAGTCCCAGCAACAAACAAAACAGGATATATATTTTGAGTTTCTTCTTAATTAGTAGATGAGCCTTAATCACCTCAGACTTTATTAGACATTGTAGGTGGTAGGTACCTCATCTCCTCTTACTTAATGTACATTTTTCTTCTGGATTGTGTCTCAATCTAATTCAGTTAGCATGATCTTACTCCCTTTTGCATTTTGTTTGTTCTACCAGTGAGTTCTGACCTATTTCTCACAAGAAAAATATTTACGTCCTACAAAGTAAATGGAATGTGAGAAAAAATAATCTTGTACAGCCATCTGGAGCCATAAAAGTAGACACTTTCATATGCTGACTATGTAGAGTAGGGAGATAGGAAGAGTGTACGTCCCCAGCATTCCCATGCCACAGGTTCAGCCCACAATATCATCAGCTTTTTTTGTCAAGCAGGTATGCTTTAAGGCAACTTTAGCAAGGTGGAGTCTTCATTCACAAGTTGAACAATTTGGGAAAACAGATATTCTCTTGTTTACATCTGCAATAATCACTATTTGAATCTGAATTGTTAATTTGTATTCGTTTTCTATTCTTATAAATATAGCAACATCATCAAATATCTTCTTTGGGTCTTACTTTTTTTTTTTCTTTAAATTAGGTCAAATACAAACAAACGGGCCAGACAGTAGCACACCTGGTTAAGCACACACATTACAGTGCACAAGGGTTCAGGTTCAAACTCATGGCCCCCAGCTGTAGGGGGAAAGCTTCACAAGTGGTCAAATAGCACTGCAGGTGTTTCTCTGTCTCTCTCCCTTTCTACCTCCCCCCTCTCAATTTCTATGTATCAAATAAATAAATTAAAGTAATAAAATGCAATATAATAAGCTACATGCATCATATGTTAATAATAAAAACAGAAGAAGTGAGATAATTATATTTGTGGGAGCCTCACAGAAAAGATAACATCTGAACAAAGAACTGAAAGAAATATGGGAGCAAAATTTATAAATAATTGCATGAAGCATACCTCAACCAAAATTTTAGCAAGGGCAAATATTTGGATGCAGAAGAATACCTATAATACTTAGAGAAGTAAAAAGAAGTCCACTATGGCTGAAAAGGAGTATACAGGTGGGGGAAGCTGGTGGCACACTTGTCTGAGCCCATGTTACAATGTACAAGGACCTGGGTTTAAGTACCCAGGCCCTAACTGACAGGTGGAAATGTCGTGAACAGTGAAGTAGGGCTGCAAGTGTCTCTGTGTCTCTCGTCCCTTTCTATCTTCTCCTTCCTGCTCAACTTCTCTCTGTCTCCATTCAATAAGTAAATAAATTAAAAGAAAAATAGTTCTTGAAAAATCCCAAAGATGCATCTTATTTAAAAATTAAAAAGAAAAATACAAATAAAAATGGTATAAGATAGTAGGAACCCAAATCAGAGATACTTAGAACAAAAGTAGAATATGCTATCTAATATTATTATGCAACAGTTGTTACTGAATTAATTCTAGGTAATAAGATAAAAAGAATGAATGAATTAATTGTATGTCTTGAAGTTTTTAAAACACAGACTGAGTCTTCTTAATATATAGGCTGTGTATTTGATATGCGGACTCCCTCAAAAGCCTAGACCAAGTAGATCAGAAGCAACCAACGGCACAACTACATACAAGATACTGGGTACTATACAGAAAACCCTTACAAAAGGGCTTTTCAAAGTTAACCCACTTACCAAATAATGTGATGATAACAGTAACTATCCATTGTCTTTTTGAAACCTGAGACAGCAGGAACCTCACATCTCCACTATAGAGCCTATATTTCCTACGGTCCTGGAACCTTAGGATAGGGCCCACTTTCCCGCATGCCTCTCCCAATCCATATCAAATAATATTGCATCAGCCGATCGCAACCTAATCAATGCGATGACTGCAACCTCAACATGCTTAGCTCAGACTGTGTCCAGAGACTTCACGTGTGGAATGACAACCCTTCAGCTTCATTACTCGGGTGAGACCTTTCCTTTCATAGTATTCTCTAATTCCATACCAGGAGGTTCACTTTCTAACAAATTCCCATAACCTAGATATACACCAGTTTCTGTGAGAGAGAGCATATGTTCACACGTATCCATAAACTAGTGCAAAATATATACCTGAAAGCAAAAGTACACTAGAGTTTGCAGTGAGTACCCCCCTAATACTTCCTCTACATTATTCCAACCTTTGGGTCCATGATTGCTCAACAATTTATTTGGCTTTGTATGTTAACTCTCTAACTCTCTTTTCTTTTTTTTTCTTTTTTATTTAAGAAAGGATTAATTAACAAAACCATAGAGTGGGAGGGGTACAACTCCACACAATTCCCACCACCCAATCTCCATATCCCACCCCCTCCCCTGATAGCTTTCCCATTCTCTATCCCTCTGGGAGCATGGACCCAGGGTCATTGTGGGTTGTAGAAAGTGGAAGGTCTGGCTTCTGTAATTGCTTCCCCACTGAACACAGGCATTGACTGGTTGGTCCATACTCCCAGTCTGCCTCTCTCTTTCCCTAGTAGGGTGGGTTTACTCTCTTTTCAGCCACCAGGTTCCAGATGCCATCAGGATGCCGGCCAGGCTTCCCTAGACTGAAGACCCCACCAAGGTGTCCTGGAGCTCCGCTTCCCCAAAGACCCACCCTACTAGGGAAAGAGAGAGGCAGACTGGGAGTATGGACAGACCAGTCAACGTCCATGTTCAGCGGGGAAGCAATTACAGAAGCCAGACCTTCCACCTTCTGCAACCCTCAAGACCCTGGGTCCATGCTCCCAGAGGGATAGAGAATGGGAAAGCTATCAGGGGAGGGGATGGGATATGGAGATTAGGTGGTGGGAATTGTGTGCAGTTGTTCCCCTCCTACCCTATGCTTTTTTTAATTTATCCGTTCTTAAATAAATAATAAATTTAAAAAAAAAAAGAATGAATGAGTGAAGGTAGGAAGGAAGGGAGGGAGGGAGGAAGGGAGGGAGGGAGGAAGGGAAGAAAGAAGGAAGGAAACAGTTGGCCCTACAGATCTAAACAACTATTCACTTAAAATTTTTATTTACTCTGGGCAAAGAGTTAGTTACATGAATAATCATGAGAAACTTGACATAGAAAGAGAACATTAATAGGCTATGTCCTAGCTAGGACTACCATAGCAAAATACTGAAGACTGGATGAGTAAAATAACAGATATTAGTTTCTTTCAAATTTAGGGGTTTTGAATTGCAAGATCAAATGACAAGGAAATTCAGTGTCTAGTGAGAGTCCTTTTCCTGACTTGTATGTGTTCTCTTTCATCTAGCTCAATCTTCAAAGAAAAGAAAGAGACTTCTGGTCTCCCTTTCCTGTAAGGTAACTAATTTCCTGATGGAGGTCCCACTCTTTTGACTTCATCTAACCCTCATAACTCCCAAAGATAAATTCTCTTAATACCAATGTATTGGGTGTTAGGGAGTTAAGGGGACATAAATCTTGAGGTCATAATTAATAACAGGCTTTTTTTTACTAAACTATACTAGTGCGTTATAGACAACAACAACCATTGTCACCCTAAACATGTTGTTTGTCTTATACTTAATTAGCCCTTTTACAATTTGGCCTTTTAATTTAATAAGTTGATTTTCTGTCCTTTACCCTCCACTTTTATTTATTACCACAGTTGATCACTCTCAAGCACACCTCACCCCCCCCCAAAAATATAATATTATAATCAACTGGAAAAAAAATACCCTCTGAAAAAGTTTCAGGTCAGTATAGTCTGGGGTTATACAACCAGTGGTTTAGATTTATTGTGTTCCTGCAAACCTGAAAATGAATAACTTTTAACCTCAAGCTGTTATTGTCTGAGGGACTGCTGAGCTTCTGATTGAGACATACAGTAAGGCTGAAAATAGTTGATAGGCTCAATCACATGGAACTCTCAAGACTGAAATTCACAGAAGTCCGTAAGGGAGATATCAGATGCTGGATGCAAACAGATCCACAAAGCAGGGAAGCTATCAGACTGGATATATGTGACAAGCGGAGGAAAGTATCCCATATATATACTATTATATACCCTTGGAAAAAAAAAAGACTGATAGTTCTTAGTGGAAAGCAGTATCAGACTGATAACCATGGGTAAGAGTTAACGGTCTCCAAAATCCAGATGGACAGAAGGCAATGCAAAACTTGTTAAAAGCATTTGCACCTCAGACTATAAATTAATATGTAAATCATAGGATTTCAACTGGATTATCAAATACTTGATTTAAAGGCCAATGCAACCAACTAAATGAAATCTTCCTAACAGGGCTGAATGAATTTCAGTCCTTTTGTTTTTCCTTTCTCTTTCCTTCTTCCTTCTCCTTCTCCTCCTCCTCCTCCTCCTCCTCCTCCTCCTCCTCCTCCTTCTTCTTCTTCTTCTTCAGTCTGACAGGCATAAAGAGAGGCAGAGAGGAAGACACACCACTCACCACAAGTTTCTTCTAGCCTCCCCCATAAGGCCTTAGGGTTAATATTTAGACTGGGCATGTAGCAAGGCTTATGCCTTCACATGTTAGTGTGATAGAAGAAGACACGGAAAGATATTATAATATCAAATAATATTTAGAGGTGTTTAAAATGTGCAACTATTGGGTCAACAAGATAGCTCACAGTGCATTGTATTATCATGAATATGACTGGGGTTCAGTTCTATCCCTCACAGTAGTGAAGGGAATTTTGGTACTGTGGTATTCATTTCTGTTTCTTTCTATCTTTTAATATATAGTATTTGTATTATTTTAATGTGATACATATATATATATACACATATACATATATATAGAGAGAGGAGGGCGGGACACAGCACTGCTCATCTCTGGTTTATAGTGGTGCAAGGGTTTGAATCAGGGACTTTAGAGCTTTAGGCATGAAAATTGTTTTTGCATAAGCATTATCCTATCACAGCTAACCAGTCTCTTTTTATCTGGAAAAGTTCACCTGGAGTGGTGAAGCTTCAATGATAACACCAATGACAATACCAATAAAAATAAGTGGAACTATTTTGATAAGTTCTCTAAGTGATTCCCGTTAAATATCCACCAACCTTATGTCATAACAGTTTTTGTAGTTACTATCCAGAAAAACACCTTCTGATAAGACTACTGAAATCAGCCCATAAACCTTTCATTATAAAGTCCAGAATCTGCATTAAAAAAAAAAAAACACAAAACACGACAAGTAAAGGTTAACTAAACTCCCATTCTAAAAGTGTCAAAACACTTGCAGAAGTTACATGCCTAATTAGTATCTGAGACAGAATCCCAATATACTCATGTAATCAGAATAATTCAAAGGTAGAATATATTCAAACTAGCCTTTGAAAAAGCTAGGAGGAATCATTGTTTTATCATATGGATTTTAAGTGCACTGTTAATTAGCATATAAAAAGTTTAGTAGATGTCAACTGAATGGGGTCACATAATACAAGCCAACAAAAGCTGATGAAAAATTCCAGAACCTGTAGGTGTTTGTTTTTCTGAAAGTTGTAAAGGGGAAGATTGCAAGCGAACTGAACTGATGTCACTCTTCTGTGTTGTACTGAGTTTATCATGGCCTCACATAACCTTTAGTCTAGATAGGGAAAGAAAGCTCCTTGAAAAAAAAAAAAATGCAGTCATAGCTTTGAAACTTGGCAATAAATTAAAGAAATTTTTACCATGAAGGACTGTGAATATCAACTTCACAAAAGTACCCCACAGATCCAAATAAATTACTTACATATGACTGAAGATTAGTGGGCTTCAATTTCAAATAAAATGAAATAATGTAGTGGGTTGCAAAGTCAAATAAGTGTAACAATACTAGGGTCTTCTATAGTTTCTGTAGCTCTGAATTTTCTGTTTTGTCTTATAATTGAAAATGTGTAAGAATCATGGTATCTCTCAAAAACCTGCCGTTTTAAGGTGAAGTTATGCTTGATAGGAAACAGATACTTGATTTCTAGTCCATTTTGATTGATGATACTGTGTTCCCCAATTGTACTGCTTTCTGCATGTTTTTCTGTAGAATATCATAAGGGATATGCTAGAAAGCAGCAACTCTTCTAAGGACAAACTATAAAAATAAAACTGGCTTGCAGTTTTCCATACAGTCATTTATTTTTATGAACTTTTGTTTTGCTTTGATGTCTTGTGGTACAGATGCTTAAGCATCTTGACCAGACACAGTCTTCCTCATGGCATATGGACCTTGTTTCTCTCTTCCGCCTATCCTTCTGCCAAGCCTCCCGCACTGCTGCAGTCCTTCCTCTAAGCAGATGAAATGTGTGATCTCCTTCAGGATCGATATTAATGCCATTTCAGTCCTTTGTGGAAATGAGATTAGAATTCTAAATGTTCAAAATCCAACAGCTTTTAATGAAAAATGATAGGAATTATCATATACCTAGAGCTTAGAAAGGATGGAATGGTATTTGCACATTATTAAAGATCTGAATAATTTAGGTTATTTTTAGATTTGAACTGCTTAGAGGATTTTAGAAAGTTCAATTTAAACTGCTCAAGAAATGCACTTGCTCGTCCTGATTTTAGCAAGTTAAAGTCACTTAAAAAGTGTCTGTGGGAATGGGGGATAAAAAAAAAGTGGCTGTGGGTGGACTTGGCTGTCATAAAGTGAATAGGTTCTGGATTTCTGACCAGCAGTGGAGAAATATTTAAAATAAAATGTATGCAATTTTATGCTACCTTTAAAACTTAATTTTCTTAGATGAATAATCAGTTTTTCCTACTTTCTTAGACTTATAAGAAACTTAGGACAGTAGTGTCTTAATTATGCAATCACAAATAGTGGAGTGAAAAAGGATATACTCTAAATTAATTGTGTTCTCTGTTCTTTCCCTAGTAATCTAAAATTCTGATTTATTCAGTTTTGAAACAGGTAAAATTTAAAAAATTACATGTTTCTGTCTGTGTAGTACAGATAAGTTTGTTCAAGTTTGAACCTGTGGAAAACCTGATTATTAATAAAGTAATACACATATGTGAATATATACATATATATGCATAGGTAACATTACTTATGGCATATAAATATCAATATAAAGAAACTTTAGTTTAATAAAATAGCATACCTAATAACTAAATAATGATATCAATAAAGAATATTAGACATATGACTAAACAACACAGACCATAAACTTTATCAACCCTTAGGGAAACTAAAACTATTTAAATGACAAATTATTTTCATGTACAAAGTTAAAAAAAAAAGCAGATGGTAAAATATTGCAAATAAAAAGGAATCACTCCTGATATATCATTATATAATACTAGAATAACCAAGAATATGAAAGCAAGACTGCTGCTATTTCC
This sequence comes from Erinaceus europaeus, assembly GCF_950295315.1. Classification (NCBI taxonomy): domain Eukaryota; kingdom Metazoa; phylum Chordata; class Mammalia; order Eulipotyphla; family Erinaceidae; genus Erinaceus; species Erinaceus europaeus. The sequence goes on from NC_080166.1 coordinate 28,844,789, forward strand.
TTTTGTATCATGAAGGGGATACATAAGGTTGATAGAATAAGGACAGTGAAGCGATTTCTTTTCAGTTTTCTTTTTCCAAAAGAGTACATTACCTCGGCTCAAGATTCTCTCTGTCACCATCTCTGCTTCTGGAAATCTCCAAAACTTTTTGTTATCAAGAAATACTTCAAGATTAAGGAGATTGTGGCTAAAACTTCACAAGGATGATTGCTAGCTGTTAGTTTAAAAATTGTCTTCAGGAAAGTCTTTGAGTCACGAGGATAACATGCAACTTCAACTGTAGAAAGAACATTTTAACAAGGCAATCTATATACCTATTTTGAGATATTATTTTTGATTTTTATTACTAAATTTTACTTTTTCAGTTATCATGGTAGAGATCAACTTATTTTTACCCACAATTCTATACTAATTTTAATGCTCGTATAGTAGCGCCTACCTTTCATTCCAGTTGCATTTGATTCTGTTAGATATTTCCAGGTTGACCTTCTTGAACCTATCAGTGAATCCTGTAGCGTTTATGCTCTTTTGAAAATTTCAATTGACTTCTCTGTGTGTTCCTTTAAAGTTGGACGTTGTATCACTTAACTTACTGGCTTTTCTTCCAAATAACTTTACTGAGGAAATGAATTGCAAGACTGTTGTCATAAAAATAGTTTCAAATCTCGTCAAGATAGAGTTTGTGTACCTTGTTCACTTGCAAATTGTCGTCTCCCTCTACAATAGGACAGCTAAACATTTAAAAAATATTTATTTATTTATTTATTCCCTTCTGTTGCCCTTTTGGTTTTATTGTTGTAGTAATTCTTATTGTTTTTTGATAAGACAGAGAGAAATGGAGAGAAGAGGGGAAGACAGAAAAGGGGAGAGACAGACACTGGCAGACCTGCTTCACTGCCTGTGAAGTGATGCCCCTGCAGGTGGGGAGCCGGGGGGCTGGAACCCGGATCCTTACTCCGGTCCTTGCGTTTTGTGCCACCTGCACCTAACCCGCTGCGCTACCGCCCAACTCCCAGGACAGCTAAACTTTTAATAAACTTTTACTTCTTCCCACTCTTGAATTCTTGAACTTGTTGAAATAGGCCATCATTTATTAATGTTTCACTTAGTATTGGTGTGTTTCATAATGACTAACATCATCAGGAATTTTCCTTCTTTTTTTGGTTTACTTTGCTTAACATGATCCCATTCAGGCTCATCCATGTTGTAGTTCAGTTGTTGTTGTAACTGATTAATATTCATATATGCATATTGACTTCTTTATTGACTTATTTATCACTGGATTTTTGGGTCATTTCCAAATCTTGCTCTTTTATTGATTCTTATTTATTTATGCTAAGGACAGAGAGAAATTGAGAAAGGGAAGAAAGGAAGCGAAAGAAGCATTTGTAAAAATGCTTCAGTCTTCATGAACACCTCCCCCCGTGTGGGAACTGGAGACTCGAACCCAAGACTCCGTCCACACAGATCCCTATCTCACTGATTCTCATTTACCCTCAGAATTAACAGTCAGCTGAAGAATTTTGAATTAATAAATAATAACTCTTGAAGACATTTTGGAATTAGGAGAATTAATGGCTTACAATAAATATAGTTGGTACATGTATAACATTTCTCGGTATTCTGTGCCTTCCTTCCTTCCTTTCTCTTTCTTTTTTTCATTATGAATATAGTTTCTCACCACTCCCATTACCAAGGGTGTGTGTTGTTTGTTGTTACCTTCACCCCCCCTTAGATAACCACCTTAGTTCTCCCACAGTCTTAGATATGTGTTGACTTTTTTCCCACAATAGTGTGTTCAGTTCTGTATATTCTGCATATGAATAAAACCATTCTGTAGTTGTCCTTATTTCCTTTACCTACAGGTATACTATGCTCAGATAATATAAAAGCCGTCTTTCAAAACTTAGCAGTACCTGACCTCTGCAAATGTTTTTAGTTTATATATATATATATATATATATATATATATATATATATATATATCCCCTTTTGTTGTCCTTGTTTTTATTGTTGTAGTTATTATTGTTGTTGGATAGGACAGAGAGAAATGGAGAAAGGAGGGAAGACAGAGAGGGGGAGAGAAAGACAGACACCTGCAGACCTGTTTCACCACCTGTGAAGCGACTCCCCTGCAGGTGGGGAGCCAGGGGCTAGAACCGGGATCCTTCTGCCCGTCCTTGTGCTTTGCGCCATGTGCACTTAATCCGCTGCGCTACCGCCCAACTCTCTTTAGTTTATATATTTATCACACTATTTCTTCTTCAGCATGCTTTGTTCTCAGTGATTTTTCCCCATTATATATAAATAATTTGGAGAAACAGAACATTGAAAAGGAGGGAGAAGGGGGAGGTGGGCGGTAGCACAGCGGGTTAAGTGTACATGGTGCAAAATGCAAGCACCAGCAGTAGGGATCCCGGTTCAAGCCCCAGGCTCTCCACGTGCAGGGGAGTTGCTTCACAGATGGTGAAGCAGGTCTACAGGTGTCTATCTTTCTCTCCCTCCTCTGTCTTCTTCTCCTCCCTTCATTTCTCTCTGTCCTATTCAAAAATAATGAAGTCAATAGCAACAACAATAAGACAAAAAAAGGGAAGAAAGAAATGAAGGAAGGGAAGGGGGAGGTAGAGAGGGAGAGAGTAGCAGAGTAACACCTGAAGCACTGCTTCAGCACTCATGAAGCTTTCCCCCTGAAGACAGGGACCTGAAGATTGAACCTGGACCCTTGTGCATGGCATTATAAGCATGTAACTGGGTGTACCAATTGATTTTCTAATTTCAGTTGAGTACCAACTTTTTCCACCTTGAGAAATAGAAAATGTCTGCCTATGTGATATGTTCTGTTATTTCTTCCTTAATAGCTCTTCATTCATCATGTCTAGAATCAACAATGCCTCCTCATAGAAGATTTCCTAATTTATGCTTCTAGATACAGATATATGATTCATATTTAGCGAGTCATTATGGCAACATTTTATTTGATAACTAATTGATACTTTCTCAGAAGCATTTGAATGCAATTCCAAGAAAGTCCAACTAATGTTTTTTTGTATTTTGTTCACACTGGATCTAGATAAGTATTTAATGAGTATTTAATTAAATAAGTATTTAATAATTATTTAATAATAGTTTAATCTATATTTAGAAAGGCAGGGTGAGTAGTGGCACATCTGGTTAAGTACACACATTATGGTGCACAAGGACATAGGTTCAAGCCCCTGATCCCCACCTGAAGAGGGAGAGCTTCCTGAGTGGTTATACAGGGTTGCTGGTGTCTCTGCTTCTCCCTCTATCCTACATCAATTTATCTCTGCCTTTATCAAATAATAAATACTGAAAAGATGTTTACACTCTTATTAACTCATAGTTTCACAAATTACTATTTAATTTATAAGAGAGGGGAGATATGGATCAAATGCCTCAAACATTTTGTTGCATAGACCATAGCTCTCAGTATATGTTCTTTCAATTTAAGTACTTAAGACTTCAAATTAGTAATCAGACTGAAGTTTAACAGTGTTCTCAAATTGTTAATACATTTCTAATAATGACTTGCTCTTTGAAATATTGAAATTTCTAAAAGTTTAGGCCAGGGAGAACAAAAGCAACTGGTTGTATTCATTTATAAAATACAGCTATAAGTAAATATCATAAAAGGACACAAATTATGGTGAGGTATGTTACAGTAAATCCTAACAATGGGATTTTCAAAGTTAACCCAACTGCCAAATAATTTTGTTATAGCCCTATCTATAGCTGTCTTAAACTCTAAGACAGCAGGAACCCTCCCCTTTCTCTATAAAGCCCATGTTTCTCCTAGTCCTGAAACCTCTAAGGTGAGGCTCACTTTTCTGCATGCTTCTCCCAGTTAATACTAACTGATACTGCACCTACTGATCCCAACCTAATCACTTTAGCCAGTACTATCTTGGCATGTTTCACTTTGGGCTACATCCAGAGATGTTAGGCATGGAATATTTATCACTCTGCCACCGGGTTCCAGATACTACCATGATGCCAGCCAGGCTTCCCAGGGCAGCTGATCCCACCTATGTGTCTTGGAGCCCCAGATCCCTGCCCAACTAGGGAAAGAGAGAGACAGGCTGGGAGTATGGATTGACCTGTCAATGCCCATGTTCAGCAGGGAAGCAATTACAGAAGCCAGACCTTCCACCTCTGCACCCCTGGGTTCATGTTCCCAGAGGGTTAAAGAATAGGGAAGTTGGGGTCTGGCAGTAATGCAGCAGGTTAAGCACACGTGGCAGGAAGAGCAAGGACCCACATAAAGATCCTGGTTCCAGCCCTGCTTCCCCACCTTCAGGGAAGTCACTTCACAGGAGGTGAAACAAGTTTACAAGTGTCTCTCCTCTCCACCCCTCTGTCTTCCCCTCCTCTCTCCACTTCTCTCTGTCCTATCCAACAATGACGATACCATCAACAACAACAATAATAACTACAACAACAATTAAAAAACACAACAAGGGCAACAAAAGGTAAAATAAATAAAAATAAACTTAAAAATAGAATAGGGAAGCTATCAGGTGAGAGGACTGGATAGGAGTTCTGGTGGCAGAAATTGTGTGGCATGGTACACCTCTCATTCTATGGTCTTTTCAGTGTTTCCATTTTATAAATAAAAACTAAAAAGTAAATAAATAAGTAAATAAGAAATTTCATCATAACTTTCTCATTTACTTATACAGTAGTATCACACTCAACAGTTCTGACTCTAGCCTAGCTATATGGGCTATTTTCTCACACCAAGAATTTCTCTTGAGACACCAGTTTATAATTGAGCTTAATTTTGACACTACAAGTATAACTACAGAGGTAATAGTACAAAAAAAATAACATTAGACCTCTCAAGCTGCTGTTTTAGTACCATGAGATTATTTCCCACTATAAACACACATTCTCATAACTTTTCCCAATTCACTGGCAATTTCTATCTGATTTGGCTATAAATCAGAAGTTTTAATAATAAGCACCGTTGTATCTGAATATTTTCTGGAACAATTTACTGAAATAAGCTAAACATGTTTATCAGTACACTGGATGCTCAGCCATGTAATTACAGATGGACAACTAGATGAAGGATTCCATGGGGGTGATCTAGATGAGTTTTGAAGATAAAAACTCGATACCTGTGACATTGAGCTGTCTTACCTAATCCAAAGTTCTCAGAAATTTAGTCATTTAAGTATCTTATGGAGACTGTCCCATGAGAATGGTTAATAGAAAACTCAATCTCCAGTAATTCTTTTTCTCCTATTTAGTGGGAAATCATGGTAGAATTCAAGGTTTATACTATATGTAGCTGTATTCATTACAAAATACAGATAAATATGATTAATACTTTTATTATTTCCCCAAGTACATCTGTAAAATTTGAAATTAGTTATAAAACAATTGGCTTAAAACAACAACTTCCATTTGTTCATGATTTCCAACTAGCAAATTGGGCTGAAGCAAATCTTTTGTTTGTCTCTCCTGGTGACTCACATGGGTACAGACATCTGTGACTCAGCTGTGCAGAGGGGGTCACTATAGCAACATTAGCACTTTTGGCAGTGACATTTGCTTCACCGGGCTTTCAGTCTTCTTTATACGTGAGTGATGATTTTCATTTCTGTTTCAGATAACCATCACATAAAGCAAGTGTAAAAGCACATAGTCTGGAAATCTACAGTTGGCTTTTCATCTTTACATTTGATAAAGCAAGTCGCAAAGATAGTCTGAGTTCAAGAAGTTATGAAATAAGCTTCATTTTCATGATACAATAATCTGTAAATTGCATCACAATGGACAGGGGAATTATTGTAGTCTTCTGTGCAAACACACTACCATCCCCACAAACTGTTATTTAAAAATGTATTAATTATTGACATGCTCTGCAGTATTTAGAATTCATGAACACTTTAAAAGTCACTTTTCAAACAGTATTTTATTTTACATTTACTAAATGAATGTTAAACATGATCATTTAATGCCATTTCTGTGTGGTAATTTATATAACAAATTATATTTCAAAATAATGCATTAATTATGAAGGGACAATAGTTACAATAAAGTGATCATATTAAAAATAATTCCCAGATTCTATATTTATGCCCCTCAATTACAGTTTCATTGTAATAAATCATGTTGACTACTACAGAGAGTAGTATGTAAATCTTGCATTATCTGACTGCAGTTATATTACTAAAGTTCTTGGAACTCTTCACTCATTTATTCACATCTATTTAAGATGATCTAATATAAAAGCTTGTTTCTTTCTTCTTGAATAATAATAAAACTGAAGGAAAGCAAGAAGGAAGACTGCCACAGAAGAAAGTTCTATAATAAAATAATAATTCAAGGCTATTTACTGAAGACTTAATAAAAGTAAATCAGAGCTCTCTTTTCTCTATTACACCCAGAATTTGCAACAACAGGTTTATTTTTTTTTCAAGAAGAGCTGATATCGCAAATTTCCTACATTTGGTAATACAAAATAATGCTATAAATGCTAGAGATAAAGTACTTATAATGGTATAGAATTTCTCTTTAAGGGAAACCCACAAAATGTTAGTTACCTTACTTAGAGAGTATTAATTCCATTACTACTTCTCCAAAGGGTCATTATTTTTTTTCTGTTATCAATTGCAAATTTTACCTAATGTTTATCTTCAATTTACAATGAAATAGTTGATCATATATTCATAAGCAGATAAGCAAAAAAAGGAAGTTGCCTCTGTTTCTACCTAAAAGGCTGGTAGTCGAGCTGTCTCTTGGACTTTGTGAGAAATATGGTGGTGGGTAGGGTCAGGGGAACATAGGACTTTGCTGTAGAGTGTAGTGACTTACACATGTCATTGGCAAGTATGAAATTATATCCCTTATAATTTTGTAAAATCACTAAGAAAAAGTGAAATAATATTAATAAAGGATTCAGTGGTTGAAATAGTTCAGGTTAGTAAAGTGCAGGAATTGTCTGCATCTGTATTATGCAAAACTATCTCATGTGAAATCAGTAAAACATACTTAAAATTTTAAAGGATTCAAAATATATGAAAGTAAAGATCAAAATCCACCAGAAATTTAGCATTTTCTTATAAGGTATTTATCAATAACTTGAACAATAAAAGAGTTGTCACGTTGACATGAAGCTACTGAAAATGCAATACTGAGAAATCATTTTTTCTTTTAACTTCTGCAAGTCTCTAGTGTCCATCATTGCAAGAAATAGTGACAATTGGCAGTCAGAATACATACACATAAAAACTGGTTTTTGTATTTTTCTCTAAATTATTCATGCATGAATATAATTCTGGAAGAAGTGGCTATGTGTTAAATTATGGTGTTGCATCAATTGGACTAATATAACACTCATCATTATTATCCTATATCTGAAATTGTAATGCAATTTCTCTGTGATAATCAAGATTCATGGAATAAATATAAAGTAAGCATACTAACTAGAATATTTCTGCTTTGTACTGAATTTGTCAAATCATAAGGTGTTATAATCAGTTCTCTTAAACTTCAAGTTTTATTTGTTATGAAAATGAAATCCCTAGTTAGCAATTGGTTCTGATAAATATAAAATAATATAAGCATCTGGTAATATTTACTTGAAAATGTTTACAGTGAATAAATATATACATAGACTAATAAAATCCAATGTTATAAAAAAATAAATGAGATATAAAATTTTTAACATCTTCTAAATTCACTAATATTCTAACTTGGAAGTTAGACAGAGTTATGTACTAGATATGAGTACATATGGACCCTGGATAAGATAATGTAGATAACAGTAAAATATATTAATATATCTTCTTCAAGTTTTTGAGCTATTCTCTACCCTAATTCAGCTTTCTAGCCCTACCCTGAAGTCTGACACCATCTTCCCAGACAATATTTTTAGTTTATCTGCATGTTAGCTATCAAGGTCAAGTAGAAATTACTAAAGTCATGGGCTTCTAGAAACACATCTAAAATAGACTTTCTAGCTTCTCTCCACCCTAAGATACCTATTCTTGTAAGTTCTATTCCTATCTTTTGGTTCCTGTTTATTAAATATTTTGTCTTGTCTTATATCTCACCACCTTTCAACCACCAAACGCCCATGTCCAGAGGAGAAGTAATTACAGGAGCAACAATTTCCACCTTTAGGCTCAGGGGAAAAAAACAAAAAACTAGTATAGTCACAGGCGCTTTGGAATATAACTAAAATATGCCTACTAGCTATCTATAAAATGGAGGACCCCCCAACACTTCGTCTACACTATTCCAGCCTTTAGGTCCATGATTGTTCAACAATTTGTTTGGCTTTGTATGTTAACTCTCTTTTCAGCCACCAGGTTCCAGATGCTAGCATGATTCTGACCAGACTTCCCTGGACAGACAACACCACCAATGTGTCCTGGAACTGTGCTTCCCCAGAACCCCACCCTACTAGGGAAAGGGAAAGGCAGGCTGGGAGTATGGATCGACCAGTCAATGCCCATGTTCAGTGGGGAAGCAATTACAGAAGCCAGACCTTCAACCTTCTGCATCCCACAATGACTTTGGGTCCATAATCACAGATGGATAAAGAATAGGAAAACTTAAAAAAAAAAAAAAAAGAATAGGAAAACTATCAAGGGAGGGGAGGGGATATGGAGATCTGGTGGTGGGATTTGTGTGGAGTTATACCCTTCTTATACCCCTCTTTTGTTAATGCCTCCTTTTTATAAATAAATAAAAATAAAAAATAAATAAAATGAGCATGTGTGGGACCTAACTTTATTGTCCAATATGAGGGCTGTAAACTATTTAAAATTAATACAAATTTAAAAGTCTACTTTTAAAAAATAATGCCACTTTCTATACATCATAAAGGTCTTTGGTCTCTACTTTCAGAGGAATAAAAATAGTGAAATGTCCGGTGGAAAGATGGAGATATGTAACACTGGTGGTGGGAATTGTATACCATAGCCTTCTCAATAATTAATAAATCACTAATAAAATTATTTTAAAAAGAACATAAAATAGGAGGATATATATAGCATGTGTATAAATGAATGAGAAAATGTTACAGGAACAGGGGAATTTTTAAATTTTTTTTTATTTATCTATTTTTGGATAGAGACAGAGAGAAATTGAGAGGGGAGGGGGACATAGTGATGGAGAGAGACAGAGAGACACCTACAGGCCTACTTCACCACTCATGAAGCTTTCATCCTGCAGGTGGAGACAAAGGCTTGAACTTGAGTTCTCCTGCATTGTAATGTTTGCACTTAGGTGCACCACTGCCTGGCCCCAGGAACAGAGAAATTTAACATGTGCAAAGTCCTTGCTCTATTGAAACAGGGATCGGTTTCATATTTCTTGTATTGATATAGAATTGAGAATAGGCACCACTTGGGAACTGTTATGACAGCAGAGGCAACTCTACTTTTATGATGTGTGTCTTTTTATCTAAATGAGAATACATCCTGGAGCAATGGAATCCTCTATACCAATTAAAAAATAAATTAAAATAAATTAACTAAAAAGCAGTCTCTTGTGAAATTGGCTTCTTCTGGGTTCATACTTTCCCTTCCAAGACAATTTAGGAGGCATCTGTGTATCAGAAATACATACCTTTGCCACATTGCCTTTATTAAAAAATCTACATATCCTTTCTGGACCAGCAAAATAGTTCATTTGGGTAGTTCACTTGGTTTGAAATTGAATCCTGTTTCCACTACATTGGGCGAAGATATCCATCTCTCTGCCTCTCTGTTTCTGAGAAAGTCAATCCAGAGTGATGAAGCTCCAGTAACAACAACAAGGAATGCCTTTCTTTGGCAATTTTGTCTGCTACCTTGGTAGAACGCAAACAGTGACAAAACAAGACAAATTCAATTTCATAAAGTCAGATTCTGTGTTTTACCTTTCAATATATGTACCTGTTTATCTGGATCTGTATAATGTGTGTTGATATTTAATCATTTGGATGATAACTAAATAGTGTCGCTCCTGGGAATATCTTTTATAGATGTTAATTATAGATAAAAGAATGAGACTGAAGTGAGAAAAGTATCATTTTTTTTGCTAATTTAAAATATTAGCATTGTCATTTCCAAGAATAGCTTACCATTTATTCTTGATTACGTTGAAATAAAGAAACTGTTATATATGTATAATTAAATGTTTCAGGTTAACTTGGGTGTGCTTACACCCTCTTTTCTCAAAGAGGACTTCTAGTCACATGTCCTCAGACTTGATTACTTTAGACTCATGAAGCTGATTGTAGAGTGGCTAAATTAGAAAAGAGTTGGATTATAGAAAAATCAATAGCACACTGTCATTTTTACTAAGAGTTGAAATTATAAAATTATATGTAATTCAGTAGTTTTAGTTTTATCTTATGCCCTGTCTAGAATGTATGCAGTCATAGAGGAGGAGGAAGAAAAAAGTCAACAAGTTTGATGTATCTTTGAACATATCTTGGGAGCTGCTATGATCGCTCTCTTAGGGAAAATGTTAGCCTGCAATGTAGCTGCTCTGTAAACAAATGTGATTTCACATGTAAGTTTTCTACTACATTCTGGAAGGTAATCTTTAAGAGGAAGGAAGGAAACATCCTGGGCCTAAAATGAGACAATCATTTTAGGGTGCTAAAAGGACCTCTAGGACTTCAGGATAGGATTGAGATCATGAGCACCTTTCCTCTACTCACAACTTTAAAATGTCAGGGTTTGTGTCAGGCTTTCCCTTTCTCTGAAACTATGTCAAGTGGAGAATTATTTAAACTGTATCTAAGTGGAAGAATTTACTTTTTGCTATTGTAATTGCATTTCACAAACACATTTCTTTGACAAGCTGATGCTAAAAACTGCTACTTTTGAATATACTGTAACTGTGAATAAAGAGAAAGATGGGATGCATTGGATCGACCTTCTCGTGGTGTATCCCGTGAGTACCCACTCATTGGGAAAACTGACGATCCTTCCTAGCTGACTGAATCCACATGGATCCCAGTCACTTTCAAAGCCAGCAACAAGCAGCTCCTGACAGCTTTCAACCTGACGCTGTTGACTGGCTACGGAAGAAGGGCAAACGCTAGAAGAAGAAGAAGAGAAAGATCTTGTAGGAGGCCAGGCGGTAGCGCAGTGGGTTAAGCACACATGGTGAGAAGTGCAAGGACCAGCATAAGGACCCCAGTTCAAACCTGGCTTCCCATTTGTAAGGGGGTCACTTCACAAGTGGTGAAGCAGGTATGCAGGTGTCTTTCTCTCCCCCTCTGTCTTCCCCTCCTCTTTCAATTTTGCTCTGTCCTATTCAACAATAATAGCAATGGCAACAACAAAGGCAACAGCATGGGAAAAATGGCCCTAGGAGCAGTGGATTAAAAGTGCAGGTACCCAGCTTTAGCCATAACCCTGGAGGCAAAAGAAAAGAGAGAGAGAGAGAGAGAGAGAGAGAGATGGAGAAAGGAGAAAGAACAGGTACATTTTGATCATCAAGAAACTTTGTCTTATAATAAATTTGACAAAATATGGTCTGAGAAACAGTAGTCAACTTTGCATAATTGAAGGAGTTTTAATGATGATTGGGAAGAGTAAAGGAAATAATCACAGAGTAATGGTACTTAGCCTGAGTTCTAAGACAGGAGCTGGATGATACCTTACAAGTAATTTATAGTAACAAGTTCTGGTATGGCAGGTCCTAACCCCCAGCTTGTTTCTATCTTTCTCTAGTGGGGTAGGGCTCTGGGGAGGTAGAGCTCCAGGACATACTGGTAAGGTTGTCTGCCCAGGGAAATTAGGCTGGTGTCACAGTAGCATCTGCAACTTCTTGGCCGAAAAGCATTAAGATATAAAGCAGAACAAATTGTTTAGTAATCAGGAAAATGAAGAAAAGAGTAGAGCAAATGAGATCTGGGTTCTTTATGTTGGAAGAATATAGGAAGTCTATTTTAGGGATATATATATATATATCTCACAGACAAAAAACATAGGATAAGAGGGGCACAACTCCACACAGTTCCCACCACCAGAGCTCCATATCCCATCTCCTCCCCTGATATCTTCCCTATTCTTTATCTCTCTGGGAGTATGGACCCAGGATCATTATGGAGTGCAGAAGGTGGAAGGTCTGGCTTCTGTAATTGCTTCCCCACTGAACATGGGTGTTGCCAGGTCAATCCATACTCCCAGTGGGCAGGACTCTGAGTAAGTGGGACTCCAGGGCACATTGGTGGGGTTGTCTGCCCAGGTAAGTCCAGTTGGTATCATGTTAGCATCTGGAACCTGATGGCTGAAAAAACAGTTAACATATAAAGCCAAAAATCATTGAATAATCATGAACTTAAAGGCTGGAATAGTTCAGATGAAGAGTTGGGGGGGTCTCTCTTTTGTAGATAGTAGCCCATGACTATACTACTTTTTTTTTCTCTGAGACTGACAGCTGATATGCCGGTGGATCCAAGTTATTGTCTGGGGAGATGATGTCATGGCTGGAAAAAAAGGACCAGAAAGTTGGATCAGGGAAAAGAGTAGCTCCCAAATATGGGAAAGGTGTATAAATATTGTTGACTGTAACCCCCATTGATTTGATCTGGTCTGGGTCCCATATTCAGCTTAGGAGCCTATGTAACCTCTGCATCCCTGTAGATCTGAGCTCACATTCTGTGTTCATGAGTAGGAATGTTCCAAGCTGCCCCAATTTCAGGACCCATCTTTCTCAGGTGGAAGATAGAGTATCCTGGAGGATGGAAAATTCTCTACTTTTGTTGATCCACGTTGAGAGCAAGGTCCTATGGGGGTTCACAAAGGGGTCTCAAATGTGGGAAAAAGTATAAAAAATACAAAAAAAAAGCGTTAACTGTAAACCCCTTCAACTGACCTAAGGGCCAAGTCTATTCATATTTAGCACAGAAACCTGCATAACCTCTGAATCTCTGTCTGTTTGAGCCCTCATTGTATCATTGTATTTGAACCCTCATTGGTCAGAGCTAGGAACATTCTAGGCTGCACTCATTTGAGGACCAGTCTTCCTATAATGGCACAATATGTTGACCCAGACTCCCTTCGGAGACGGGCAATTTCTACAGCTGTTGTTCTATTGAGGGCAATATCTTTTAGAGGCCTACAAGAGTTTTTATGTTGTTATATCTGATGGACATGACCAGTGATGGTGGAGAGAGAGGTTTGTTAGAGGTCTAGGACCATCATATCTATGTGGGAATCTCAGGATTCTCTAAATAGGGCCCCAGATTATGGGGTGGCCTGGTAGTGAGCAAAAGGGCCATCATTAGAGTGAGCTAGTCTCTTGCCCTAATCAACCTTTTATAGTGGACTATATAATCCACCTTACTTTATCTGACAGGGTTTGACTTAGAGTGATTGAAAGAAGTGAAATAGAAAGTAGGTAGAGGAGGTATCTAGGTTTAATGAGAAACTATTTGATTAAGAATTTTAGGCTGTCTTTTTGTAGGTTTTTCCACTTGCTTGCTGCACTTATTAAGTCACTGTAGACTACTGAGTGCTTTTACTTTATGGTATATATTTTCCTCCACCTTATGGATACATGTGCACATGTGCCCAATCTCATGGGCCCTGGTCTATGTCTAGGTTCTATAACTTTGCTAGTACATGTGCCACACAAAACAAAACTAAGGAATCCTATTTGCTAGGAAAGGTCTCACCAGTGTATTGGAGCTGGAGGAATGACATCCCAGGTCAGGTGTCTCTGGATACAGTCAGAAGTGAAACATATAGAGGTGGCACTTGTTGCATTGATTTGGTTGATATCAGCAGATGTACTATCAAATTATAATGAATCAAGAGAAGAATGAATGAAAATGAGCAAAGCCCCAGAGTTCCCAGGACTGGGGAAAATATGAATTTATAGAGAATAAGGAAGGTTCCTTGCTGTTTTAGACGGATAATTATTATTATAACCAAGTTATTTGGGAACTTGGTTAGAATTCTTTTGTACTATACAAGACCTTAGCATGATTTATATCATTTAATGCCATTTACAAATAACTATATTTTATATATTAACAAGACTGATTACTTCTGGTGTCTTCAGTCTAAGATTACAAGTGATTTAATATTTCAAAAAAGGTGTTATCATAAATGCATTAAGAATTTAAGGTCAATGTTAAAATTCAATCCATTTACTCATTTGAAACCTTAAGTACTAAGGTTGAATGAGTATATAATCAGAACTGAAGTCTATGTGTTAAGAAGCTCAAGACATCCAATCTATTTTCTCCTCTCATATGACTAAATAGTGATTTATAGGACTATAGGTTAATGGTAGTATATATTAGCATCATTCCTGACACCCAGAGTCTGTGTGACTAACCTCACCCTCCTACAGTGGAGCTGAAAATCTTTTTCTTGTGTGTGTGCAGTACTACAAATCCAGTTAACATTTGCTTTGTGTTTCCCATTCTGTTCTTATTTCTCAATTTCTGTTTATGAGTGGGATCATCTCACAATTGTCTTTCTCTTTTTGGCTTATCTCACTTAACATAATTCCATCTAGCTCCATCCAAGATGGGTCAGGAAGGTGGGTTCATTGTTCTTAATAGCTGCGTAGTATTCCACTGTGTATATTTACCACAGCTCTCTCAGCCACACATTTGTTGTTGGACACAGGTTGTTTCCAGGTTTTGGCTATTACAAATTGTGCTGCTATGAACATAGGCACACACATATCTTTTTGGATGGGTGTGATTGAGTCCTTAGGATATATGCATGCCATGGAGAGGTATTACTGCATCACAAGGAAGGTTCGTTTCTAGCTTCCTGAGGGTTCTCCAGATGGCTCTCCAGAGGGGTTGGACCAATTTGCATTCCCACCAGCAGTGTAGGAGGGTTCCTTTGTCCCCACAACCTCTCCAGCATTTGTTGCTGCTGTCATTTTTCATGTATGCCATTCTCATAGGGGTGAGGTTTTATCTCCTTGTTGTTTTTATTTGCATTTCTCTGACAATCAGACTTGGAGTAATTTTTCATGTCTGTTGGCCTTTTGTACGTTTTCTGCAGTCAATATTCTGTTCATACCTTCTTTTGAATTGGCTCATTTGCTTTGTTTGTTTGTTTCTAAGTTTGGTGAGCTCTTTATATATTTTGGTTATTAGCCTCTTGTCTGATGTAAGAGATATGAGTCTTTTGTGTTAGTTTCTCAGAAACTGGCTGCATGAGTTTGGTTACCAGGAGAGGTAGCATAGCAAGGGCAGGAGTTGAAAGAAAGTATGCAGAGCTAGAGAGCTTCAGCTGAGTTCCCAGGAACAGGGAGTGACTTCTGGCAGGCTGACATTTAAATCACCTGGTTTACAGTGAGCCTGACATCAGCCTGATGCTAATTACATCCCAAAGTCCTATCTTTTTTCTTTTTTTAAAATTTTTAATTTTTTTATTTATAAAAAGGAAACATTAACAAAACCATAGGATAAGAGGGGTACAGCTTCTCACAATTCCCACCACCAGACCTCCGTATCCCATCCCCTCCCCTGATAGCTTTCCTATTCTTGAACCTTCTGTGACCCTAGATCATTGTGGGGTGCAGAAGGTTGAAGGTCTGGCTTCTGTAATTGCTTCCCCACTGAACATGGGCGTTGATAGGTCGAGCCATACTCCCAGCCTGTCTCTCTCTTTCCCTAGTGGGGAAGGGCTCTGTGGAAGCGGAGCTCCAAGGCACATTGGTGGGGTTGTCTGTCCAGGGAAGTCTGGTCCCATCCTGCTAGCATCTGGAACCTGGTGGTTGAAAAGAGAGTTAACATACAAAGCCAAACAAATTGTTGAACAGTCATGGACCTAAAGGCTGGAATAGTGCAGATGAGGTGTTAGGGGGTCCTCCATTTTGTAGATAGTTAGTAGGCATATTTTACTTATTCCAAAGGGCCTGTAGCTATACTAGTGTTTGGTTTTTTTGTTTGTTTGTTTTTGACTGAGCCTAAAATCTTATATGCAGATGGATCCTAATTATTGCCTGGGGAGATGATGTCATGGCTGGGAAAAGGACCAGACAGCTGGATCAAGGAAGAGAGTAGCTCCCTAATGTGAGAAAGAGGTATAAATATAATTGACTGTAAACACCATCAATTTGATTGATCTGGGGCCCATACTTAGCTTAGGAGCCTGTATGATCTCTGCATCCCTGTAGATCTGAGCTCACAATCCGTATTCATGAGTAGGAACATTCCATGCTGCCCCAGTCTTGACCCAACTTCCTCAGGTGTAGCATAGAGTATGTTGTCCATCCTCCCTTCAGAGGATGTAACATTCTTTACCATTGTTGATACAAGTTGAAGGCAAGGTCCTCTGGGGGCCCACCCAAAGTCTTATCATGAACATCAAGAACTATATTTCAACAGTGAAAAAAATGCTATTGGTGTATCTATTTGTCTCTTCCTCTTTCTCTTGCTCACCTCTCATTTTTCTCTTTCTATCAAATCAGTCAATTTAGAAAGTAACTAACATTAACTAATTTATATTGAGCTTCAACACTAAGTGTTTTACATATTCTTTTTAAAACATTGACAATGTTGAATATAATTTTAAATATTAGAAGATTACAGGTAAAAAGAGGTTAAAACAACTATTGAGTATACTTTCTGAGAAATGTAGATTTTCAACTCTGTATCACATTCTGTGTGATACATATAAAAATAATTATGCTCACTGTATGAATTTCCTTGAGTTAATTAAGTTACGAGATGATCAACTGAGTAGCTTTGTTTGAGTACTTTGGCATTAGTATGGTTAGTAAGTAAAATTGATTTTTCTAGGGAATGATTTTCACTCAGTATTACCAGCTGGGGTCTGGCTATCTAAGTATGAAAGGCATGTTTTTCAAAAATGAATTATCTATAAAGCATAAGGAAAACATTTTTTAGGACCATAACAATTCCTGTGAATAATGCTTTTGTGAATAAGAAATTTGATCTTGCTGTACAATTTTCCTATGTTTACAGAACTCTATTGAGCAAGCCAAGGATTCGTAATTCAAAGCACATTCAACATTCAATAACAATTTGATATTCATTGACACTGTTTTCAAAGATGTATACAAAACTAGTGCAAATTCTCCAAACAATTACACATTCTAAGAATCTGGACAAAAGGAATAAATCAATTTAGTTCTCTTTTTATTAGAGCTAAATGTGCAAACTGATTTAGGTAGCAAGCAATTAAAAAGAATTACCTGTAGGTTAATTATATTTTCTTTTTAATTTTAAAATATATATTACTATAAATGTCTAAGTTTATTAGGATTTTCATCATTTCTCAGAAAATTTCTAGATATAAATTTATGTCACTGGATGACACACAGAGGGGAATGCTCAAGTGCTCATAGGATTTAATAAGATCTAGAGTAAAAAAAAAAACAACCTATTTCCTAGTGGAAAACTATGACCTCCTAAGTAAAGATGGGCAAGACAATCATTTATTTACCAATCTAGAAGCTCTGTTATTTATCATATTATATTTTTTTTGGAATATTGAAGAATGAACATTGAACTCAATGAGAGCAATTCTGCTAATCACCCACCCTCTTGCTCCATTTTTTTAACCTTTATTTTTCAGGTGAAATTGTTGGGATGAGAAGGAGAAGCAAAAAGAGAAGAAAAATACATCCATTCTCTACCACCTAAGAAATTTTCAAGGCACTGTGCAGCTTGTGGTGCTAGAGTTCAATCCTAGGCCTCCTGTGATTAAACTATACCCTAGCCCTACTCACAGCGTTCTGTGAAATACATTGCCATCTCTGTCCTTACTGTTTCCAGATCTCCTATGAATAGGAGAAATTCCACACAAATGAAATGAGTAAAACTCTTAGGTCTTTCAGTAATCCTCATCCTATAACACATGCATCTTTGACAACACAAAAACTTTCAAAAATACATTATTAAAATGAATTTCAGTAAAGCCATCTCTTTAAAGTATAATATTTTAACAAAATCCTTGTGTGTGTTCTGTGTCCTAATGTGATCTCTTTGACAATGATATTTTCTATTCAACCTTCTTCACAATTATGCTTCTGTCCTTTCTTCCACAAGTGCATCTTGCATCTCAATGAGGTAGGTTGCTCTAGACTGTGAAAATCTCAGACCATTAAGCAAGGAGATAGCTATAAGCAAAATATCTAAAAACTTCCTTACACAAGCTTTATAGCCCTGCTATGCCTCTTAATTAACTGTGATTCTAATAAAATTTATTCTTTTTATGATTAAACATTGTCAAAAGCTGCAATGTGTAATGATATTGTGGTTAGTGGTGAGCCACTAATAAAGGAAATGCTATTTCAGCAAGAACAAATGTCCTATAACTTAAGACCCTGGTGGCACAAGAATGCCCTGAATATATGTGAACTATAAGCAATTAAAATATCACAGTGTCCTTTTTTTTTTTACTTATTTTTTAATTGATTTAATCATGATCGACAATACCATAGGATAAGAGGGGGTACAATTCCACACAATTCCCACCACCAGAGTTCTGCATCCTATTCCCTCCATTTGGACACATTCTTATTCTTTATCTATCTGAGCGTATGGACCCAGTATCATTATGGGGTGCAGAAGGTGGAAGGTGTGGCTTCTCTAATTGCTTCTAATTAGATTATGGTGTTTGGTACGTTGATACGTACTCTCAGTCTGTTTCTTTCCCTAGTTGGGTAGGGCTCTGGAGAGGTGGGGTTGCAGGGTGTATTGGTGAGGTCCTCTGCCCAGGGGAAGTCAGGTTGGCTTCATGGTAGCATCTGCAAGATGCTGAAAGAACATTAAGTTGTAAAGCATATTTTTAAAAATAATCAGGAACCTAAAGGCAGGAATATAGCAGATGAGATTCGGGATCTTTTAAAAAAGACATACAGAAACAAAAACATTAATTATTGGAATACTTTGGAAAAGTGAAATTTAAGGTTCAATAAAAATAGTGCCTAATATATTAATGCTTAAGAAGAAGTTTTGCTATTGCTTTTAAAAAGTGATGTAACTGCTCCTTTGATGAGGAAAAGTTAGGCAACAAAGAGTTCAGAACACTATTTTTCTCACATAAGCAGTGCTAAATATCTAACCCAGGTGATCAAACATGAAATCCTATAATCTACAACTCAGTCATTTTCCAGGTTTGTTATTTATTCTTTCAACAGGTGATTGCAGATTTGAATTCACTAGAGTAAATTTAGTTTTAGAAATAAACCATCAAGTAATTTATAATTCATATACTTTAAAACATAGTGAGAACTCTTCCCTTTTTTGCTATAAAAAAGCAAATGATAGGGAGCCAGGCAGTAGCTCACCGGGTTAAGCACAGATGGCGCAAAGCACAAGGACCTGAATAAGGATCCCTGTTTCGAGCCCCCAGCTCCCCACCTGCAGGGGAGTCACTTCACAAGCGGTGAAGCAGATCTGCAGGTGTCTATCTTTCTCTCCCCCCTCTGTTTTCCCCTCCTCTCTCCATTTCTGTCTTATCCAACAATGACGACATCAATAACAACAACAATAATAACTACAACAATAAAACAACAAGGGCAACAAAAGGGAATAAAAAATAAATATTTTTTAAAAAGCAAATGATAAATAAAGATAATAAGTAAAGAGGTTAGTTAACTTGGAAATGTGTTGGGTATGGAATTTATGGTTTAAAAAACAGATAAATGATGTAATTTAACTGTTCTAGATTCCATTCGGTTGCCTACTGTGTCAGTTCTCTGTTTTCTAGTTAATAGTGTTACTCTGTTCACAAACATCAAGACTTTGTGCCAGTTACTGGAGCTACTTGGCTCCCTTGATAAGCCATGGTGTTTAGATTCATTTTACAAGTGCTGGCATCAATTATAATCTCTCCCTACATTTAAAGTAATTGTTTATTGTGCTCAACTTACAAGCTAAACTTTATCTTTGTTGTATATGTATAGGTCAACACAGCAGAAATAATGGTACTCTTGGCATCTTTAGGCATTCATTGGACATCTCAAGAGGTATCTACTTGGGATAAATAGGGGAAACTAGACAATAATTGCCTATGTATAATGTCACAATAAATGACCTTGGGGATTGAAATCAGTGTCTAATGCATTCAGGGAATGTATTTTACTACTGTGTCGTCCCCTTCTCCATAAATTCTTTTCAGATTTGTTGTCATCTCACTTTGTCAGTCCCTTTGTTCTGTTTCCTTATATTCCACACTACAGGAGTCAGAAGGCCTGGTATCTGTATTTTGCTTTATTTACAACTCTTGTGGTAGCACTGGTTAAAGTCCCCTTCCTTCTATACTCTTCAATCTCAACAAATGTTATGAATTATGTGAGGCAGTTCAGGAAAAGAAAAAAAAAATTAGTGCTATTGTTGGTAGAACTTTGACACAAAGGAATTTTTTTCAGACATAGAGAGAGAAAAGTTGAAAGATATCATAGCAGTGAAGGCTTCTTTCAGTGGGATGAGGGTCTGGCTCAAATCTGGATCACACACGTATAGGAAAGCAGGTACACTATCCAGGTGAGTTGTTTTTCCTGTCCTCAAAGAGGTATTTATTGAACACTGGTTCTGTCGTGTCTATTTACAGTGACTTCACATTGCATATTGCAAATGACTAGATTAGCTATAGAGATCTGAAGAGTGGTGAAAAGTGTCAAATGTTATGTAGTTTCTAAGATACTACACCAACAATAGGAAGCCTTAGGGATATCTCGTCAGTAATAAGCCAAAGAGCTATTTCTCAGAGAAATAAAAAAGTGACTTGGAGAAAAAGAAAGCTCAACAGCCAGGAAAATAAGTCAACAGATACAACCTCAGACCTTCCAGCATGAGGATCCTAGTTTACTCCCTATCACTGTATGTATTATATGTACCGAAGTGGTCTTTTGACTTGTCTCTCTCTTTCCTTCTCTCTGCTGTATGCAAAACTTTCTGTCTTTTATATGTTAGGAAGAAAGGAAGGAAGGAAGGAAGGAAGGAAGGAAGGAAGGAAGGAAGGAAGGAAGGAAGGAAGAAAAAAGAAAGAAAGAAAGAAGAAAGGAAGGAAGGAAGGAAGGAAGAAAAGAAAGAAAGAAAGAAAGGAAGGAAAAAAGAAAGAGAACTTTACAATTAAATAAAGGGGCCAGTGGTGGCCCATCTGGTTGAGTGTACTTGCTACAGTGTGCAAGGACTAGAGTTCCAGCCTCTGCTCTTCACCTGCAGTGAGAAATCTTTGTGAGTGGTGAAGCAGTTTTGCAGGTGTCTGTCAGTCTCTCTCCCTATCTCCCCTTTCCCTTTTGATTTCTGACTGTCTCTACCCAATAAACATATAAAGATAATAAAAAAATAAACAGAAGGGTTTGGGGAGACAGCATACTGGTTATGCAAAAGACTTTCATGTCTGGGGCTCTGAGGCCCCAGGTTCAAACTGCAGTACTACCATAAGCCAGAATTAAAAAGTGCTCTGGTCTTTCTCTCTGTGACTTCCTTTTCCTATCTCTATTTATCATTAAAATAAAATAAATAAAACATTAATAAAAAAGAAAGAAAATTGAATTCAGTAAAGGAAAAAAAAAGAAACTTATCTGGAATATGAGAAAGCTTCCAAAAATATATAACTCCGTGAACTTAAGACAAGTAGTATAATTTATCAGTGAAGGATGAACCTGTAATTATTTGCTTCATCTCATGACTAGGTGATAATTAAAGTCATTATGATGCAGTAAAAAACAGAAAGAGAAAAAATATACAAGGATCAGTTAATGTGAAATTAATGGTTAGTTAAAACTCTTTGACCACCAGAATTTTGGAAAGTACAAGTCTCAGAAAAGTTGAACACTTGTCTGACCTAGTGAGTGGCATAAGCTAGAATTTGGCCAAATAAATATATTTCTTTCCAACTTGACATATCTGATAGCAAAGGAAGATGCTATAATTTTAAATAAAACAAAAGCACTCATAAACAAGATTATAGTAAAATCTTGGCTTCCATACATAGCTTTTTAACTGTCATTTGTGGAAGGCACTAATTTATTTACAAAAAAAAATGTTTGAAAGACTTTTCTATTTTTAACAAGTTAGACAAAAGGTGTGGTAATATTTTATATGTAAATTATTAACAAGTATATTTTAATTCAGCACTACTGATATACTACAAGTTTAGTATACATCTCAATAATCTAATTTTAGAAAAAAAATTTATCACCCTGTCCTCCTCCCTATTCCCTCAAAACAAACAAAACTTTCTTCTTTTCCCTTATTCCTGACTTTCTACTTTCAGTTTCTATGCACTTACAATTTCTGGACATTTTATGTGAATGACCTTACCATTCTTTTTTTAAGTCTTTTCTTCACATTAATCATTGTTCAAAGATTATTTCAATAGAATAAAAAGAAAATGACTGCATTAAGTCAAATTAGAACCACTTTATTTTTTTATAATTCTTCAATTACATACAGAGGAAAATAAGCTATTTTTCATATTGTACAAAGAGAAAAAGGTATATGTAATTATTATAAAAATAAAATAATAAACAATAAAATCCACCACTGCTAAAAGGGAGAAAAACAATTTGAATGTGCTTTCTAAACCTTATTCAAAGCTCCCTAAGAACAGGTATTGTTACTCTCCTTTGATATCCCTTCTTTGCTCACTAATGTTAAAGCTCATGCAACTCTCCTACCACTTGAATCCACAACTAAAGATTTCATGTCAATCCCTTTACTTGACACAGCAGGAAGGAATTAACTTATACATTTCAGTAGCATGAAGTACTTAATTCTACTTTCCCTGATGTAAGCTGCTTTTCCTAAATATTGCAAAAGCCTGTGGTAATTTGATTTCATGTTTTCACTTAAATTATATACATTAGTAACACTGAAATTAATCTCAATACAACACTTAAAAATAATTAGAAGAGAAGCAGATTGGGTGTAACTTAAATTAAAACACATATCAAAATTATATGGCTTCCTAAGAAAGAGTAGTGTTTATAAGTAATTATATGTTCCAAGGGAAAAAGCTTAATTTGTGTTTTATTCCAGTTGTAGGCTACAGGTCACTACGTTTCATGCAATGCAATGGCTAAAATGATTACTCAGAAGAAATACATACATGCAATTATGCACAAAATGCATACATGTATACATAATATTGAGTATATATGTAATATACCTTTGATTCTTTAAGCTTTGAACCTAATGATGATAAATTCCTTTGCTTCTCTCATATCTTTGGAAGTGTTTTTTTTTTTTTTTGGTTTTATATTCCTGAGATGAGCATACAACTATGACCCAGTCATTCTGATTATGAAAGTTTGTATGTTGCAGGAAAAGTAAATGGAGCAGGTCAACTTAATTTACTTCTAAACCCAGTGTTGGGAGAATTGTCCAGTTGATGCACTTAATTTCTCTCATATTCTATTTTACTTAGGAAATGTTAGATTAATATGTCACTTTAACATTTCTAGAACATTGATCTATGCTATTTCTGCTCTAATATATAAGAGACATTTGAAAAGCTTAATCAGATTATCCCTAAATTCCTTTGACTTTAATGCTGTCTGTCTACCTAAATCAAATGTGGGAGAAGTATGCAGTCTTAGAATAATTTCTAATCATTTTATATGAAGAAATTGTGTTTTTCAGTGAAATTTTAGAAATAATATGCCTCTGTCAACATAGTTAATGTGTAAAAGATAATAAAAGTTTCTTTATGCTAGATATGAAAATGATTAAGGTAGGCTGACAGGATAGTTCTCCTTGGGGTGGAGGTGAAGGTGGTGGCAGCTAGTGGTGCACCTGGTTAAACATACACATTTACAGTATGCAAAGACTTGCGTTCAAGTCCCTGGTCCCAACCCGCAAGGGGAAAGCTTATTAAGTTGTGAAGTACAGCTGCAGGCGACTCTATCTTGTTTCTCTCACTCTCTCTCTCCCTCCCTCTCTCTCTCTCTCTCTCTCTCTCTCTCTTTTCCCTTACCCTATCAATTTCTCGGTCTCTATCCAATAATAAATTTAAAAACTTAAGAAATTAAAAATACATACAGTTTACCTGGGATACTGCCTAATTTACAAAATGCACAACACAAGATTAAGCTTAGTATGCAAAACTAAGGGGAAAGGTGCTATATATAGTCTCTTTCTCTTCTTTCTCTGCTTCTGTTTCTCTTTCTATATTTTTTTAAATTTTTATTTATAAAATGGAAATATTGATAAGATCATAGGATATAAGGGGTACAATTCCACACAGTGCCCACCACCAGAGTTCTGTATCCCATGCCATCCCCTGATGGCTTTTCTATTCTCTATCCCTCTGGGAGTATGGATCCACAGTGCAGAAGGTGGAAGGACTGGCTTCTGTAATTGCTTTCCTGCTGAACTTGGGCATTGGCAGGAAGATCAATACTCCCAGCCTGCTTCTCTCCCAAATGGGGAAGGGTTCTGGGGAAGCGGGGCTCCAGGACACACTGGTGGGGTCCTCTGCCCAGGGAAGTCCAGCTGGCATCATGTCAGCATCTGGAACCTGGTAACTGAAAAAAAAGTTAACATATAGAGCCGAACAAATTGTTAACTAATCATGAACCTATAGGCTGGAATAGTTCAGATGAAGAGTTGGGAGGGGGGTCTCCGTTTTGTAGATAGTGGCTTTCCTATTCTTTATCCCTCTGTGAGTATGGACCTAGGATCATTATAGGGTATAGAAGGTGAAAGGCTGCTTTCTGGCTGAACATGGATATTGGCAGGTCGATTCATACTCCCAGCCTGTCTCTCTCTTTTTCTAGTGGGGTGGGGATCTGGGGAGGCAGTGCTCCAAGGCACATTGGTGGAGTCATCTGCCCAGGTAGTCAGATTGGCTTCATGGTGCATCTGGAACACGGTGGCTGAAAAAGTGTTAAGATATAAAGTAGAAAAAAAATGTTGACTAGGGAGTCGGGCTGTAGTGCAGCGGGTTAAGCGCAGGTGGCACAAAGCACAAGGACCGGCATAAGGATCCCGGTTCGAACCCCGGCTCCCCACCTGCAGGGGAGTCGCTTCACAGGCGGTGAAGCAGGTCTGCAGGTGTCTATCTTTCTCACCTCCTCTCTGTCTTCCCCTCCTCTCTCCATTTCTCTCTGTCCTATCCAACAACGACAACAACAATAATAGCTACAACAATAAAACAACAAGGGCAACAAAAGGGAATAAATAAATAAAATAAATATAAAAAAATTTTAAAAAATGTTGACTAATCATGAACTTAGAGACTGGAATATGGCAGATGAAGATTTGCATTCTCCTTTTTGGAAAATCTATTAGGTCTACTTTAGCTACATTCAAAGGGGCCCATAACTTTACTAGTTTTTGCCTGCACTTGCACTTGACATCTAATATGCAGCTGGACCCAGGTTATTGTCTGGGGATATGGTGTTACAGTTGGAAAAAGGGCTAGAAAACTGTATTTGGGAAGAGAATAGAGGAAGTCAACCCAGAAGACGACAATTGAAAACTAAAGAACATAAGATGCCTTAACTATATTTTAGACTTGCGGAATAACTACTTAATTTATTGTCTAAACCAGTTCTCTTTTGAAAGTGAATTGAGGTGCTGTAATCAAACAAATTAACAGAAAAACAAGAATGAAAGTTAAATGTTCTTGGAAATCTGAGGTCCATCCTTACTTTACCTGCAGATATATGGTATATTGTACCAAAGCAAAAGACTCTGGGGTAGGGGAGGGTTCAATCCTGGAACATGATGGCAGAGGGGGACCTTGAGGGAACAGGATTGTCACAATGAAAACTGAGAAATGTTACACATGTACAAACTGCTGTGATTTTACTGTTGTCTGTAAACCATTAATGCCCCCAATAAAGAAAAAAAAGATGTATAACACAAAAGACAAATATATATGTGTAAATATCTCAAATATTACAGCAACTGAACTGGAAATATGACATAAAGAACTGGAAATATGACATAAAGATTATACTTTTCTCTTTGTTTCTTAGTGTTAGATAATTTGTCAATTTAGTTCCCTGTCAATTTAGTTCCCTGTCAAAGGGAACAAATAAATTACTGAAAAGTTCAGCCTTGAAGAAGTATTTTTATAGTGATTCATGTAGTTTTTTTTTATTATTAAACTAGGATTATCACTAAGGGATGGCACATGCATGACAAATCTACCAATCCTAGAGGTCATTATTCTCTCTCTCTTTAGTTCTTTCTTAATTTCTTTATTTTTCCTTTCCTTTCCTTTTTTTTCTGTATTATTTTCAATTTTGAATCCACATTACCCAAAGTTCTGTAAATCTGTTTTCTCTGCACTACGGAAATACAAGATATAAAATATGAGATATTTTAAAATTGAAACAAATGTATAGCGAACATTATGAAATGGTGAAATAACTCAGAATAAGTAAATTTAAATAGACTAGCATGATAAATAAATTTACCAAGGAATAATCTTACTTTCTAATAAATAAATATCGATTTAGATGTCTCACACATCCTACACTTATAAAATCCTGTGCACTTGCAAACCAAAATCTTTAACTGAAGTAACTACAGAACACTAAATTGTAGCTATGCTTAGATGTGTCAAAATACATT
This sequence comes from Erinaceus europaeus, assembly GCF_950295315.1. Classification (NCBI taxonomy): domain Eukaryota; kingdom Metazoa; phylum Chordata; class Mammalia; order Eulipotyphla; family Erinaceidae; genus Erinaceus; species Erinaceus europaeus. Next base: position 28,871,307 of record NC_080166.1, read on the forward strand.
ATTTTTGAATTTCACATTTTAAAAGCTAACTTTATTACATGGCAGCATTAAAAGAAAGGGGGAATGTTTACTTGTTTGCTCTAATAGAACTACTCAAGGCATAATTCAAATAGAAATTAATCTTTGCAGCTTCAATCATTATTATATGTTGTCAGCATATTATCAAAAACATGACACATACATAATGTGAATGACAAGAACCATCAATACATTTCAAATATGGAGAGTTAAATGATAAGGAATAAACGTGTGTCTCTCATAGCTACATGTGCAAGACATTAAAAGATAAAGTGGCTAATTAAAGGAGAGAAATTATAACATTTATATTTATCTTGCAGAAACTATGAGATTTAACCCCTTAAAAATAATGAATTGACTTTGGTCATTACTTCAACACATAAATTTAGACTGAAACAGTTGACTTGAAATCTTCAGGGATTTTGAATATTTTCATAGATAGCTTTTGCTCGTAATCATAGATGAACTTCATGTCATTTGATTCCGAAGAAAGGAAACTGAATCATTGAATCGGTGGTTCTGAAAAGAATAAAGTGAAAATAATAATTTATATAACAACATTTTTAAATGTTTACTTATTTGATAGAGACAAAGAGATATTGAGAGGTTTCAGGGAGAAAGAAAGGAAGAGAGAGACACCTGAGGCCTGGCTTCACTGCCCATGAAGCTTCACCTCACCTTGAAGGTGGAGACCAGGGCTTGAATCCTCCTACTTGAGCATGGTGACCTGTGTCCTCTACCATGTCCACTAGCACTTCCTCCCTAATAAAAATCTTATAATGAGGAAATGTTGATATGCTACAAAATTTTATAGTATAAACTCGCCAGTCAGAATATATATGAAATGATTTCCCCTGCTCACAGGACCATAGTGTTGGTGTGTGTGTGTGTGTGTGTGTGTGCGTGTGCGTGTGCGTGTGCGTGTGCGTGTGTGTGTGTGCGCGCGCATTTAATGTCTCCAGGAACTTTCTCTCCTTTGCAATATGTCTGAATACAAAATGATCAACCAGGGGCTGTATGGTGGCACATCTGGTTGAGCACACATGTTACAATGCCCAAAGACTAGGTAGGGTTCAGGCCCTTGGTCCCCACCTTCAGGGGGAAGATTCATCAAAGGTGAAGCAGAGTGGTAGGTGTCTGTCTCTATCTCCTCTTTCTTGTAGATTTCTGGCTATCTCTATCCAGTAAACAAAAAGAAAATAATATATATTTTTAAAATTATTAACCAAATAAAGAAAATGTGCCCTTATATACATTAAGTATTTGTGTGTGTTTGAAGGGTATATATATAGTCTTTCCTTTTTTTTTTTTTTTTTGGTTCTGTAGACACACACACACTACTGTATTCTCTAATGTATCAGATAACTGACTAGGGAGAAAGGAAACAGCATATCTGAGGTTCCAAATTTCCAGATTCAATCCACTATAATCCATAACTGTATAGTGCACTGGGGAAAATTAAAATAATAATTAATACTTTCTAGTAATGTGTTTAACTGCTTCTGAAGCCTAAAATGATTATAGCTTAGGTTTAAACATAATTTAATATTTATTGTTACATTGAGTTTACCTTTAGCAAAGAAGATAATAATATCCCTGTTCAAAAAGAAGTCACAATTTCATAGGAATTATATAAGAAGTCATGGAATAACCTTTGTAATTTCATGACAAAAAAGACTACATTGAACAAATAACTTAGCCCATAGCAGTTCATACAAAAGACTGCAAAAAAAAGATATTTCCAGTATTTGAGACAAGTAAAGAGTCATGATCCAAAATCTGAAAATTTCAACTACATATTATTGGAAGAAATAGAAATAAATCAATCAAAGAATAATTTCCTGTCCTGTATTCAGATAGTGTCTGAAATGCCAATACACATAGGAATATATGAATTTTAGTAACTAAGGGACGACAAGTTTTCTCAAGAAAGGAATAGAATTTCTCACCTGATTACTGGAACATTCAGTCAACCAATCAAAATAAAATGAATGAAATTCAGCAAACATTTTGTTGTAGTAATATTTCTGCCTTGAAAGAATGCAAGAATAGGGAGCAGGCAGTGACACTCCTGGTTGATCACTCTCATTACAGTGCATAAGAACCCTGGTTAAAGCCCCCAGTCTCCACTACAGAGGGAAGCTTCATGAGAGGTGAAGCAGCATTGCAGGTGTCTCTTTCTCTCACCTTCTCTATACACCTTGCCTCTTAATTTCTCCGTGCATCTATAAATAAATAATAAACAAACAGAATGTAAGATGCTCATTGGTATGTATACATATATACATAATATATCTATATATATAGCAAGTAAAAGGTATATTTGTAATACTGATAATTTAATAACTTATAAGTACCCACTAGCCAGATATATATATATATATATATACATTATGGTTTACATATCTATGCATTTATTTATATAAAGGGATTGTATACAACTATTAAAAAAATCTTTAGTAAGGTACTATATACTAATTATAGATTTTTTTTAACTAGAGAACCGCTCATCTCTGGCTTATGGTGGTGGGGAACTGTACCTTGAACTTTGAAGCCTCAGGCATGAGAGTCTGCTTGTATAAACATTATGCTATCTGCCACCGCCCTTAATTATACATTTTTCAAAAAGATCTTGGTAGTTAGAGTAGTAACTAGAAAAAATAAAACATTATGACTCCATCTGTGGGACATTACTACATTTCATTTTTTTTTTCACTTTTTTTTTTTTTATTTAAGAAAGGATTAATTAACAAAACCATAGGGTAGGAGGGGTACAACTCCACACAATTCCCACCACCCAATCTCCATATCCCACCCCGATAGCTTTCCCATTCTCTATCCCTCTGGGAGCATGGACCCAGGGTCATTGTGGGTTGCAGAAGGTAGAAGGTCTGGCTTCTGTAATTGCTTCCCTGCTGAACATGGGCGTTGACTGGTCGGTCCATACTCCCAGTCTGCCTCTCTCTTTCCCTAGTAGGGTGGGTCTCTGGGGAAGCTGAGCTCCAGGACACATTTCATTTTTTAAAACATGAAATTATATATATATATATATATATATATATATATATATATATATATATATATATATTGTCAAAACTTGCCCTCCCTTATATTCATTACTCTCATCAACTAATCAGGAAGTCTCAGACCATACACAATGTTTCCCTGATATTTGGAGCTCGGGCAGTACCACACCTCATTGAGTGCACATGTTATAATGTGCAGGAACCTGCGTTCAAGTTCCTAGTTCTTACCTACAAGGGAAAATATTGTGAGCAGTGAAGCAGTGCTGCAGGTATCTGTCTGCTTCCCTCTTGGTTCATTTTTCTTTGTTTCTATTCAAAAAATAAATAAATATCAATAGACTTAGAATTAGACAGTATGTTTAAAGAAGGTGGTTACACTGAAGGAGGAAATAGGGACTTAGGAACATATGAGAATCAGATTTAATACACAAGATCTGATACCCTTGGAAAATCACTGCTCACACATTCTGAAAAAACACTGTGAAGATAATTTACAATTTGTTATGCTTTACATTCCAGAATGTTTTCTTAAGTGACTTTTCTATCGGAAAGTATCATGATTTGCCTAATATTAAGAAGGAAACAGCTCAAGTGATCTATTTATTGCATTACTTCACCCTTCAAACACATGCCCACATGCTTATTCAGATATGTACTGATTTTTCTGATTATTGCTTTCTGTCAGGGGCAGATAGTAAAGGAAAAAAAAAGTCTTATTTCCCCCTTTAGCTCTGAGAGCTCTCATTAGAAAGTTAACACTTTATACATTCACACTTCTATCTGCAAAGCAATAAGCATCCCTGTTTTCAATTGAGAGCAATTACATAGATTTTTGTTTGATTTTGCTAAGTGCATTTTACTGCTAAAACCTTTTTCTATATTTGGAACTTCAAAATCAAGTTGACTTCTACATCTAAGGAAAAGCTGTTTTATGTCTAACTGAGCAGTAAATGTAGAGGTGTACTGTACTAATTATATTGACAAGTGAATTAGCGATCAATAAACTAATTTAATTGTGGGCAACTAGCATAACTATATAAAGTAAAAATGGAAGGGGGGAACATTAATACTAATAGACATGGGAGGTGCCAGGGTGGGTACTGAACCGGATTAAGAACACATAGTAGGAAGCAGAGGGACCCACATAAGAATCCCATTCGGAGACCCCGGATTGGATCCCCACCTGCAGGGATGCCACTTCACAAGTAATAAAGCAGCTCTGCAGCTATCTGTCTTTCTCTCCCCCTCTCTAATTCCCCCTCCTTTCTCAATTTCTCACTGTCCAATCCAATGAAAAATGGAAAAAGTGGCCTCCAGGAGCAGTGGATTTGTAGTGCCTGTATTGAGCCCAGCAATAACCCTGGAGGCAATATATGTGTATATGTATAACTGAAGATAAATAATTGACTATTATAGTTTACCTTTCAATTCACTTTTGTATTTTATTTTAATGAACAAGCAATACAGAGAGAGAGAGAGAGAGAGAGACCACCATAGAGCACTAGTCAGCTCTGGTTTATGGTATTTTGGGAGATTGAATCGGATACTTTGGAGGCTCAGGCATGAAAGTCTTTTTGCATAAGCATTAAACTATCTCCCCCATACCAAAATTTTCATTTATTACATATGAGAGCATTCCACATGAGGAAAACTGAAGAAGAAAGATACAGAGATAGAGACAGAGAAAGTTAGTGGTGGAAATTAAATTGGGATGAACTCAGGTATGGAAGTCTAAGGCTTTACAAGTTGGATTATTTCACTGACTGTGATTATTACACTTTCATTTTCAGTAGCAATTTGTATTCTTCAAAGATGATCACAACAATTATCTTCATTATGTTATTTCTATAGAATCATAACTCAAAATCTGTGGTAAATCATAAAGTTAATTAATAAGATATTTCCTCTGTAAAATTATGTGACATTGGCCAACAAAACAGCTGACCTAGATCGTACGCCAGTTTTGCTATGCATGCAACACAGAGTTAAATTCATTCCTCATCTAATTGGAGGAAGCATTGGTATTGTGATTTCTTCCCTTCTCTGTGTATCTTTTAGATTTGATTTATTTTGATTTGATCTTATTTTAATTTTTAATTTTATTTTATTGCCACCAGAGTTATCACTGGTGTTTAGTGCTTACACAATAAATCCACTGATTCCAGTGGCCATTTTTACCTTTCCTTCTACTTCTTCCTCCTTTCCTTCTCCTACTCCTTCTCCCCCTTTTCTTCCTTCTTCTCCTCCTTCTTCTAATTATTATTTAATAACTCAAAGAAAAATTGAGACTAGTAGGGGAAATATAGCAGGTGAGAAAATGACATCTGAGCACTGTTTCATTACTCATAAAGCTTCTCCCACTGCATAGAGACAGGGCCCTTGAGCATAGTGAAATGAGCACTCAACCAGCACATTCACTTTCTAACCGATGTCCTGGTGACAACAAAAACAAAAATAATAAAAATGTGACAAATAATCTCTATGTGCACTAAGGCTTTTTTTATTTCTTAATATTTTCCTTTTTCCTTTTTGATGCTTGTAGTTGGTTTGCAGTAGATCAAATTATATAGAAGTTGAACTGGTGAGACATTTTCCAATACCAGGCAAATGCCATAATTTACATTCCCCTATTCATGCAGTAATTTGTATTTCAATTAAATTTTGAGACTAATAAAATAATGAGAAACCCATTTTTATTAGACAGATTATGCATTTATCAAAATGATCTTTGCATGATTATAGGTCTATAAAGACTGAGCTTGCTTATGGTTAGGGACATTTGTAGAAATATGATGCTCCTGGTTTTCATCTTCTGGACATGGAAACACATAAGTTATGATTTTTATGTATCAGAGGATATCATACTTCCTGGAATTACTTGATCCATATTTTTTAATATTTTATTTATTTAATATTGGATAGAGACAGAGATAAATTGAGAGGGGAGGGAGAAGAAAGAGGGAGAAAGATAGAGTGACACCTGCAGCCCTGTTTCACAACTCATGAAGATTTCCCCCTGAAGGATGGGACTAGTGGCTTGAACCTTCATCATCAAAAATCAGTAATGTGTGCACTTAACCAGGTATTCCACTGCCTGGCCCCTGATTCATACTATGTACAATTGTTTTACCTGATTATTTACTTTTTAAAGAGAAAGAGAAATTCAGAGCATCACAGCACCATTCAAAATTTAGAGATCAACTCATACCCTTACACATACAAGTCATATGCTATAACATTGAACTACTTTTTACAGTTTTCACATACTTTTTACAGTTATATTAATTGATAAACAAATAGGAAAAAAGGAATGTTATCAAGTTGATAAAATAAACCTTTCACAGGTTTTGATTTCCAAATCATATAGAAATTTTCAATATCCTTTCTATGAATAGCTAGCTTTATATGCAATTTCATCCTCTTGGGTGAGAGAGAGAAAGATTTTGCTATGTTTTTAACCAATCTCTTAAATCAGTGACATAATTTAGCTAAGAAAATGGGGTCCTAAGTGTTTATATCTATATCAATATATCTATATCTATATCTATATCTATATCTATACCTATACCTATGTCTATATCTGTATCTATATCTATCTATCTATCTATCTATCTATCTATCTATCTATCTATACACTGGCAAAGCTATAGGATAAGAGGGGTACAACTCCACAGAGCTCCCACGATCAGAACTTCGGATCCCTCCCCTCCTCTATAGCTTTCCTATTCTTTATGCCTCTGGGAGTATGAACCCAAGGTCATTGTGGCATGCAGAAGTTAGAAGGTCTAGCTTCTGTAATTGCTTCCCTGCTGAACATGGCCATTGGCAGGTTGATCCATACTCCCAGACTGTCTCTCTCTTTTCCTAGTGGAGTGGGGTTCTAGGGGATCAGAGCTCCAGGACACATTGGTGGGGTCGTCTGTCCAGGGAAGTCGTCAGGTTGTCATCATGGTAGCATCTGGAACCTTGTAGCTGAAAAGAAAGTTAACATATAAAGCCAAACAAGTTGTTGACTAATAATGAACCTAAAGGCTGGAGTAGTGCAGATGAAGAGTTGGGGGTGAGGTCTCTATTTTGTAGATAGCTAGTAGGTATATTTTCGTTATATTCCAAAGGGGCCTGTTGCTACCTTAGTTTTTTTTTTTTTTTTTTTTTTTTTTTTTTTTTCCCTTAGCCTGAAATCTGATATGCAGGTGGAGCCTAGTTATTGTCTGGGAAGATTATTCCATGGCTGGAAAAAAAGGGCCAGAAAGCTGGATTAGGGAAGAGAATAGCTCCCAAATATGGGAAAGGTGTATAAATATTGTTGACTGTACACTCCACCGATTTGATGTGATCTGAGGCCTATATTCAGTTTCGGAGCCTATGTGACCTCTGCATCCTTGTAGATTTGAGCTCACATTCTGTGGTCATGAGTAGGAACATTCCAAGTTGCTTCAATATCAGGACCCAACTTCCTCAAGTGTAGCATAGAGTATGTTGTCCAGCTTCCATTCAGAGGATGGAACATTCTCTACTGTTGTTGATCCAAGTTTAGGGCAAGGTCCTATGGGGGCCCACAAAGGGGTCTGTTTTGTTGTTCCTGTTATAGATGACTGATAACAGTGGAGAGAGGGATTTATTGGAGGTTGAGCCCATCATCTCTATTTGGGAATCCCAGGACTCCTCAAATAGGGCCCCAGCTGATGGGGTGGCCTGATAGTGACTAAAAAGTCATAGTTAAAGTATGCCAGTCTCTTGCCCTTATTCAGCTTTTGCAGTCCTTACTTTGATAAGGATAGCTTGGGAGTTAGAGAGGGAAGTATCATCGGAAATAGGTGAGGAGGGTATCTAAGTCCAAGTAGAAATTGTTTCATTATGAACTTTATACTGACTCACTGCAGACTATTGTGTACTTTTGCTTTTAGGTATATATTTTCCCCTAATTTATGGATACATGTGAACGTATGTCCTATATCATGGGACCTGGTCTATATCTAGGTTTTGAGACTTTGTTGGGAAGTGACCCACCTGAAATGGAATTAGAGAATACCATGAAAGGAAAAGTCTCACCAGAGTAATGAAGGCTGAAGGGTTGACACTCCATGCCTGACATCTCTGGACACTGCCTGAATTGAATCATACTGAGGTTGTACTCATTGTGTTAATTAGGTTGGGATCAGTAGATGCGATATCAGTTGGTATGAATTGAGAGAAGCGGCATCTTCTTAAGCCCTAAGACAGCAGGAACCTCCCACTTCCTCTATAGAGCCTATATATACCCAGTCCTGGAACTTCTAGTTTTACTGTCTTATGAATGAAACTCCATCTCAGCAGACTACAGTGAAAGGGTTTCCTTATTATCTTAGTGAAGTCAACAGCCATGTTGAGGAAACTCACATAACAAGAACATGTAAATGAGCTCCGGAAGCTCTGCAGCTTTTGGGCAATGTCATTGCCCTCTAGCCAACCATCAACAAACACAGCAATTCTTCCTAAAACTTAAATGGGTTTAGAAGCAGAGTTTTGGACTGTGAAATCTAGAAATAAGAATTCATTCAATGTGACATCTTGACTGCAACTTTGTAAGATCCTTATAAAATTCTATCAAAGCTGTGCTAGGACTTCTGAGTTACTGGGAGACAATTAATGCTGGCAGTATTAAATCATTTAATCTGAGTTAGTGACTTGAAATGATAACTATGGAAATATATATATATGGAGACAGAGAGGGAGGGAGAGAGAAAGAAAGAGGGAGAATAGCACATAATATTGCTGAACAATGGGTGCCATGACCTATACTGGCCACTACTGTTGTGAAATTATAGTCCTAAAATCTTAGAATTTTGTAAAATTCTGCTAAATTGTGTATAAAAAAGAGAAGAAAAAAATCAAACAGTAAAACAATCATACAGATCATGTCCAAAGGATACACTATTCTAAAACTAAAAAAGGTTTGAGAAAACTGTAAGGAAAAACATATAAAATTCACTATAAGTATTTAGAAGGTTTAAAGACAGATTTGTGGAATCTGGACATTTTATTTCTGAAGCTATTATGTTATGTTTGCTTATCTTTTGTATCATTTACATTTAAGTGTTTAAATCTCCTGTAGTCTTTTCTATCTCAAATTGTCTAAATGTCCTACCTATAAAGTGAGTTTGTGGGATTTGAATTGTCCCTAGGCACCTCTTATTTTTCTTATTTTTTTGCATAGTTTATTGTATTTGCTTTAAGGTAATAAAATAGAAAATAGACATTATTTGTATTGACATACTTAAGAAATAACTTCTCAATATACCCCAGTGATATATAAAAATAACTTGTGATTTTACCTTAGTGCTAGATAATACAGAAAAGATAAAATATGTCCTTTTTATTTATAGTTTAATAAGCTCTTTGGATATAACTGTGCATTATCTGCTTTATGTTTGTGTTGATCAAACATTATTTGTTAGATGTTGTTAATATTTCGGATGGCTCCGGCCGGGTGGGTCTAGCTTCGTGGTGGTGAACAGAGACGCGGAGACAACGGCTGGGCAGGGAAGCTGTATTTCTTTATTCAGGAGCAACAGTTCATAAACTAAGACAAACTAATCACCAAACAGAACTCTGCTGTCTCTTTGCGGCGGCGCAAGCACTCTTTCTTTTATTTTGGAACTCAGGAACCCAGGAACTCTGTCTCTCTGGAACTCTGGCACTCAGGAACCCTCTCTTACTCCGTCACCCTGAAACTCTCGGACTCAGGAACTCAGGAACTCTCGGACTCAGGAACCCTCTCTCGGGGTTCCTTGGGGCGGGGCCAAGCAGGCCCACGAAATTAACAGGACTCATCCAATTCTCTTGGCGGGGGAAGGCTAGAACAAACCAATGTAAAGCATACGACAATTCCCCCTTTTCTTTTTAACTAAATGACTATAGTAGGGGGCCAGATGTTGCGGCGGTCTGGTGTCGGGCTGCACCACGGAGAAGAGAGCGGACGTCCAGAGCAAAGGGGTACACAGATCTTTATTATAGGATGGGGGGGAGGTTTGGTTCAGACCACATGGAGCCAGCCGGCAATGGCCGACCACGGGGGGAGAGCAGGGAGCGAGACCTCAGAGAGGGAGAGCCGAGAGCCCAGAGAGAGAGAGGGGAGGGGTGAGGGGGCTTTTTATTGGGCGACAACCAGGGGTGACGAGTAGGGCCAGGATTGGTTGAAAGGGGGCAATCTAGGATTAAGCGGGACATAGAAAAACCTGGGGGCGGAGCCAGGATTGGTTGAAAGGGGGTACTCTAGGATTAAGCGGGACATAGAAAAACCTGGGGGCGTAGAATGCATCAGAATAAGTCCTCAGCAACAGTTAGAAATCTAGGCAAGCACAAATTTTTGCTCCATCTGTTTTTTTTTTCTGTTTTATTTAAGAAAGGATTAATTAACAAAACCATAGGGTAGGAGGGGCACAATTCCACAAAATTCCCACCACCCAATCTCCATATCCCACCCCCTCCCCTGAGAGCTTTCCCATTCTCTATCCCTATGGGAGCATGGACCCAGGGTCATTGTGGGTTGCAGAAGGTAGAAGGTCTGGCTTCTGTAATTGCTTCCCTGCTGAACATGGGCGTTGACTGGTCGGTCCATACTCCCAGTCTGCCTCTCTCTTTCCCCAGTAGGGTGGATCTCTGAGGAAGCAGAGCTCCAGGACATATGGGTGGGGTCTTCAGACCAGGGAAGCCTGGCTGGCATCCTGATGACATCTGGAACCTGGTGACTGAAAAGAGAGTTAACATATGAAGCCAAACAAATTGTTGAGCAATCATAGACCCAAACCTTGGAATAGTGGAGAGGAAGTGTTAAGGGGATACTGACTGCGAACTCTAGTGTACTTCTGCCTTCAGGTATATATTTTGCAGTAGTTTAGGGATACGTGTGAAAATATGCTCTCTCTCACACAAATTGGAGTATATCTAGGTTTTGGGACTTTGTTAGAAAGTGAACCACCTGAGATGGAATTAGAGTATACTATGAAAGGAAAGGTCTCACCCGAGTAATGAAGCTGAAGGGTTGTCATTCCACACGTGAAGTCTCTGGACACAGTCTGAAGTGAAGCATGTTGAGGTGGCAATCGTTGTATTGGTTAGGTTGTGATTGGCTGATGCAATATTATTTGATATGGATTCGGAGAGGCATACGGGAAAGTGGGCCCTATCCAATGGTTCAAGGACTGGGGGAAGTAGAGGCTCTATAGTGGAGATGTGAGGTTCCTGCTGTCTTAGGGTTCAAAAAGACAATTGATAGTTAATGTTATCATCACATTATTTGGTAATTGGGTTAACTTTGATAAGTCCTTTTGTTAGGGTTTGCTGTACAGTACCCAGTATCTTGTATATAGCTGTGCTATTGGTTGCTTCTGTTCTACTTGGTCTAGGCTTTTGAGAGAGTCTGCATATCAATTACACAGCCTAAATATTAAAAAGATTCAGTTTGTGTTTTGAAAAACTTCGAGACATACAATTAATTTTCCCCCTCTAATATTAATTAACTAGTGATTTATATGACTACATTTTACTAGGAGTGTATATAAACACCATTCCCACCACCAAAAGACTGTGACCCATCCCTCCCACCCACTCCCACCCCCCACTGGCCCAGGAAGCTGCAAGTCTACTCCTCACCACAGGGTTTTTACTTTGGTGCCTACTTACAATTTGGTCAGGTCCTGCTTTTAGTTTCACTTTCAGATCTTCTTAATCAACTTCTGTTAATGAGTGGGATCGTCCCATACTCATCTTTATATCTGACATAGCTCACTTGACATAATTCCTTCTAGCTCTGTCCAAGATGGGTCAGAGAAGGTGGGTTCATTGTTCTTGATAGCTGCATAGTATTCCATTGTGTATATATACCACAGCTTTCTCAGCCACTCATCTGTTGTTGGGCACCTGGGTTTCTTTCAGGTTTTAGATATTATGAATTGTGCTGCTATGAACGTAGGAGTACACACCTCTTTTTGGTTGGGTGTTACGGAGTCCTTGGGGTATAACCCCAGGAGAGGAATTACTGGATCATATGGAAGGTCCATGTCTAGCCTTCTGAGAGTTTTCCAGACTGTTCTCCACAGAGGCTGTACCAATTTACATTCCCACCAGCAATGTAAAAGGGTTCCTCTGTCCCCACAAGCTCTCCAGCATTTGTTGCTGCTGTCCTTTTTCATGTATGCCATTCTTACAGGAGTGAGGTGGTATCTTAGTGTTGTCCTAATTTGCACTTCTCTGAAAATCAGTGACCTGGAGCAGTTTTTCATATGTTTGTTAGCCTTTTGGATGTCCTTTGAGGTGAATGTTTTGTTCATATCCTCTGCCCATTTTTGGATGGGGTCATTTGCTTGTTTGCGACTAAGTTTGCTGAGCTCTTTATATATATTGGTGATTAGCTTCTTGTCTGATGTATGGCATGTGAAGATCTCCCATTCTGTGAGGGGTCTCTTTGTTTGTTTAGTAGTTTCTTTGGATGTGCAGAAGCTTTTCAATTTGATGTAGTCCCATTGGTTTGTTTCTGCTTTAGTCTTCCTTGCAATTGGGTATGATTCATCAAAGATGTCCTTGAGGTGTAGGTGGGAAAGTGTTTTACCAATGTTTTCCTCTAAGTATTTGATTGTTTCTGGTCTGACATCTAGGTCTTTGATCCATTTGAAGTTGATTTTTGTTTCTGGTGAGATAAAGTGGTTCAATTTCATTCTTCTGCATGTTACAACCCACTTTTCCCAGCACCATTTATTGAAGAGAGCCTCCTTCTTCCATTTAATCTTTTGGCCCCCTTATCAAAGATTAGATGTCCATAGGTGTGGGGATTTATTTATGGGCTTTCAATTCTGTTCCAATGGTCTGTGTGCCTAATTTTGTTGCAGTACCATGCTGTTTTGATGATGATGGCTTTATAATATAGTTTAAGGTCTGGGAGTGTGATGCCTCCATTTCTGTTTCTTTTCCTCAAGATGATTTTGGCAATTCTAGGTGTTTTTGGGTTCCAGATAAATGATTGTAGTGTTTGTTCTATTCTCTTAAAGAAGCTTGGTGGAACTTTGATGGGTATTGCATTACATTTGTATATGGCTCTGGGGAGAATATTCATTTTGATGATATTTATTCTTCCAAACCATGAGCATGGGATATCTTTCCATTTCTTCGTATCAATTTCTATTTCCTTGAGTAGCGACTCATAGTTTTCAGCATACATGTCTTTCACTTCTTTGGTCAACTTTATTCCTAGGTATTTGATTGATTTTGCTGAAACAGTAAAGGGGAGTGATTTATGGATGTCTTCTTCTTCAGATTTAGTGTTCGCATAAAGAAATGCCACTGATTTTTGTACATTGATTTTGTAGCTGATACCTTGCTATATTGCCTAATAACTTCCAGTAGTTTTCTGCTGGATTCTTTAGGTTTTTCTATGTATACTATCATATCATCTGCAAATAGTGAGAGCTTGACTTCTTCCCTTCCAATCTGTATTCCTTTGATTCCTTTATCTTGCCTGATTGCTATGGCAAGAACTTCTAATACTATGTTGAAGAGTAACGGTGACAGTAGACAGCCCTGTCTACTCCGCAATCTGAGGGGGAATGCTTTCAGCTTCTGTCCATTGAGTATGATGTTGGCTGTAGGTTTGCTATATATAGACTCCACTATCTTGAGGAATTTCCCATCTATTCCCATTTTTTGTAGTGTTTTGAGCATGAATGGGTGTTGGATTTTGTCAAAGGCTTTCTCTGCATCTATTGAGATAATCTTGTGGTTTTTGGCTTTGCTTTTATTGATGTGGTGAATGACATTGATTGACTTACGGATGTTGAACCAGCCTTGCATTCCTGGGATGAATCCCACTTGGTCGTGATGAACAATCTTTTTGATATGTTGCTGTATTTGGTTGGCCAAGATCTTGTTTAATATTTTGGCATCTATGTTCATCAGATATATTGGTCTGTAGTTTTCCTTTTTTTGTTCTGTCCCTATCAGCTTTTGGTATCAGGGTGATGTTGGTTTCATAGACGATGGAAGGGAGTATTCCTTTTTCTTCAATCTTATGGAAAAGCTTAAGAAGTATGGGTACTAACTGTTTCGTTTCCTGTAAGTTTTGTAGAATTCATTTGTGAAGCCATCTGGTCTGGGACTTTTGTTGTTGGGGAGGTTCTTAATAACAGTTTCAATTTCTTTGTCTGTGATTGGTGCATTTAGATTTTGTAGTTCTTCTTGGTTCAGTTTTGGAAGGGCATATGCTTCTAGGAATTGTTCCATTTCTTCCAGATTTTCTAGCTTGGTGTCGTATAGTTCTTTATAGATGTTTCACAGGTTTCTCTGGATTTCTGTGGTGTCATTTGTGATATCTTCTCCATCGTTTACAATTCTATTAATTTGAGTCTTCCCTCTTTTTTGTTTGGTGAGTCTGGCTAGGGGGTTGTCAATTTTGTTTAATCTTTCAAAGAACCAAGATTTGGCTTCATTGATCTTTTGTATGGTTCTTTTATTTTTGATGTTGTTTATTTCTGCTCTAACTTTAGTGATTTCTGTCCTTCTGGTTGCTTTAGGGTTCCTTTGTTCCTCTTCCTCTAAGTCCTTGAGGTGTGCTGTAAGGTCGTTCATTTGAGCTTCTTCTTCGTGATTAATATGTGATTGCATGGCTATAAGTTTCCCTCTCAGTCCTGCTTTAGCTGTGTCCCAAATATTTTGATAGGTTGTATCTTCATTTTCATTAGTTTCCAGGAACATTTGAATTTCCTGCTTGAGTGAATCTCTGACCCAGTGGTTCTTAAGGAGTATGTTGTTTAGTTTCCAAATTCTGTGACTTTTAATATTTGTCTGTTAGTTGTTAAATGTTAGTTTTACTCCACTGTGGTCTGAGAAGTTACTTGGGATGATTTCAATGCTCTTGAATTTATTGATGCTGTCTTTGTGGCCTAACGTGTGGTCTTTCCTTGAGTACGTGTTATGTGGATTTGAAAAGAAGGTGTATTCCAGTTTTTTCGGGAGGAGGAGTCTGAAAATGTCCAAGAGGTCTAGTCTGTCAATCTCTTCGTTCAATTCTCTTGTATCTTTGTTGGTTCTCTGCTTTGTTGATCTGTCTAAGTGTGAGAGTGGGGTACTGAAGTCTCCCACTATTATTGTATTACTATTGATCTATTTTTGAAATTCTTTCAGTAAGTGCCTACATATGTAGATGGTCCCTCATTAGGTGCATAGATGTTAATAATTGTTACGTCTTCTTGGCTGATTGATCCTTTATTCATTATGTAATGTCCTTGCCTATATTTTATTTCTTTATTTAATTTAAAATCTATCATGTCTGATATGAGAATGGCTGTTCCTGCCCTTTTTTGTGGTCCATTAGCCTGTATGATAGTTTTCCATCCTTTCACTTTAAATCTGTGTTTATCTTGTTGTGACAGATGGGATTCTTGCAAGCAGCATATGGTTGGGTTATGTTTTCTGATCCATCCCCCCACTCTGTGCCTTTTGATGGGTGAGTTTAAGCCATTGACATTTATTGATATTATGGATTTAATGTATTGTAGTGTCATTGTTCAAAAAAAAACAAATTTTGTTTGCTATGATATATTGCAATTATTATAGTGATGTTCTTCTTTATAAGATGTCTTTTAGAACCTCTTTCAGGGCTGGTTTGGTGATGGTTGCCTCCTTTAACTGTTGTTTATCTAAGAAGGTTTTAATTCCTCCATCTAGTTTGAATGAAAGTCTAGCAGGATATATTACCCTTGGTTGAAACCCTTTTTCATTCAGGACTCGATAGATATCTTGCCACTCCCTTCTGGCTTTTAGAGTTTGAGTGGAGAAGTCTGCAGATATTCTTATGGGTTTTCCCTTGTATGTGACTTTTTGTTTCTCTCTTGTAGCCTTTAGGATCCTTTCTTCTTCTCACTGTGACTATGATGTGTCTTGGTGTCTTCAGGTCTGGGTTGATTCTCTTTGGTACTCTATGGGCCTCTTGAATCTTGATGTCCTTCTGTTATTCCGGTCTGGGAAGTTTTCTTCTATTATTTCCTGTAGAATATTTGCTTCCCCTTCCTCTCTTTCTTCCTCTGGCAGGCCAGTTATACGAATGTTACTTCTTTTGAGATGATCCCATATGTCTCTGTTGTTGTTTTCAGTGTCTCTCAATCTCTTTTTAAGCTCTTTCACCTCTTTCTTCATTTTCTCTAACTCATCCTTTGTCTGACTAATTCTGTTTTCTGCTTCTGTTAGTCTGCTTTCCCTTTCTTCAGCTTCTTTCTTCATTACAGCTATTTCAGCTTTCAGTTCTCTAATTGCCTCAAGATAATCAGTATTTTCCTTGGGGGTCTCAATTGTTGTTTCCCTAATACTGCCATTCCTTTCCTTCAATCTTGTTTTCATTTCTGTGATTAATAAGTTTATTATTGCTTGCATACTTTTCTTATCTATGGTTACTTCTGGCTGATCTGTAGTTTCTTCTGAGCTATTGTCTTCATTCATTGGAGTAGCAGTTTTATTTGTTTTATCTACCCATTTTTTTGATTTATGTGTTTCTTTTTTTATGCTCTGTTGTTGTTCCTCAGTTGTTGTGTCTTGAGCACAAGCAACATTGTACTAAATACCTTTATGACAATTACACTCACCAACCTTAGTAATTACAGTAGCAACTGAAGCAAGTATTGAAGCAGTTTAATTGTTACCAGTTAGCAAAAAAATTTCTCCAGTTCGTGAAAAAACAGTAACCAAATCCCAGTGAATAAGAAAGAGAAAAGAAAGGATAGCAAAATAGACAGTTATGCAAGTCTACTATCCACTGTATATTCTAGGGGTAACAAGAGGGGGAAGGGAAGTAGAGCAGAGATACACACATAGAGAGTCCACTCTGAGTCAGATATCTTCCCCAGAATAATTCACAAATTCAGAAAGGCAAAGAAGAAGGAAGGAAGAAGTGTATGACAAGATAAAAAAAAAGAGAGAGACAAAGGAGAGAAAAGAAAAAAGATAAGAAAAAGAGCTGTAATTAAAGAGAAGTGAAAAGAAAGTTTTTTATTACTTTATTTTTAATTTAATTTAATTTTTTAATTAGCTAGGAGGAGGAGGGAGGGGAGAGTCAGTAGAGGAGGTAGGAGTAATGAGACAAGTTCCTCCCACAATAGATAAGATGCCCACTACCCTAGCAATGAAAGATACCCTAAGAGTTAATTCTGATCAAACTAAAGAGGGGGAAGATATATGCCTTTATATAATATTAATAATAAAATAGAGCAGGGTAAAAAAAAAAAAAACCCTGTCCCAGATTACCTCAAACCTAGTGATCAGAGGCAGCTGATTGTTAAGAAAGAGAAAAAAAAAAACCTCAGGACTAGACAAGGATAGCTGAAATAGACAGTTAAGCAAATCTAGTATCCACTGTATATTCTAGGAGTAGCTAAAGGAGGAAGGGAAATTGAGCAGAGATACTCGCAGTGAGAGTCCCACTCTGAGTCAGAATTCTTCCCCCAAATAATTCTCAAATGTGTATCAGTGAATTCAAAAAAGCACACTGTTTGGTAGTGTGGGGGATGGGGCCTGTGGCTTTGGAAGCTGTAGGATTAAGGAAGAAAGGATGACAAGAATGAGAAAAAGAAAAATAAAGTAAGAGAGAGAGAGAAAAAAATGATAAGAAAAAGAACAGTCATAAAAGAGTTGTGAAAGGAAAGAGTTTTTTTATTTGTTTATTTTTAATTATTTAATTAACTATGTGGGGTGAGGTGGGAGGGGTTGGCATTTAGAAAGAAAAAAGGCCAGAGGTTTCAGAATGGTATAGACTTAGAATGAGTGATACTCCCTGGTGGGACAGGAATTTTGGTAAAGAAAGAGGCTCAGCAGGGGAACCTGCTAGGAGCTGGTCCCCAGGGACTGGTTTGGGGGGGGCATAGGGGGAGGAGGTGTGCTTAATAATTTAAAAGAAAGAAAAAAATTTTCCCCTTTTTTTTCTATTCTTTTTTAACCCAAATTAAGTTATAGTCACCTTCTTGGTGTCACAGCTAGGACCCCTTATTGACTGGCCTACTAAATGCAGAAAATCCTACCGTTTCCAGAAGATGTGGTCAGAGCTCAAGTCACTAGCAACTTCTCAGTCCACCATCTTCCGGGAACCCAGCAATTAAGTTCTCCATCTGTTTTTAGTAAGAAAAATATTGTAAATAGGAGTTATGTTGGCAGAGATAATTACATTTCCATATGTGTTAGTAATTTTACGATATTTTAATCTCAGATGAGAATACATAAAGAATGCTCACTGTTGATTAGTTACACTTTCATTAACATTCATGTACTGATGTACCACTAGAAACCAATTTTCAACCTTTGTGAATCAATGAGCAATTTAAAGTGAACCTTAGCTTACACATTGTCATTTTGACAATATTTTACATACTGTTGTGTTCATAGTATAGTATCAGATTGAGAAAACAAAAATATAAGTAAGCAATAATCACTGACCTCCAAAACAGACTACAAAAACCATTCATGTAAACAGGTACCTATCATATTGGATGTAGAGGCTGTTGTTGAGGCCTATATAAAGTTCTGTAATGTCAGTCAGGGGAGTAGTCAACTTTGCTTTATCAAATGTTTTCATTAACAATGTAAATGAATAATCTGTTAGGAAAAAGAATACCTCATGTAGAATCAAAACTAATAATTACAGGGGCCAGGTGGTGGCATACCGGGCTGGGTGTCCATGCTACAATGCACAAGGACCCAGGTTCAAGCCCCTCCCACAGAGGGTAAGCTTTGTGAATAGTGAAGCAGTGTTGCAGGTGTCTCTCTGTTTTTCTCCTATTTTACCATGTCTTTACTTCTAGATTTCTGGCTATCTGTCCAATAAATAAATAAATATAGTAACAAAAAATAAAAAAAGAAAGAACTGATTGCATACCATGTAATGAGAACATAATTATATTGCATCCAAAGCCATTCTCAAAAGAAGTTCTGAAAATCTGTGCATATCTACTCACAAACTTTGAATTAAGATTTTTGTGCCTTAGAGGTATTATTAGAATATTGACAAATCAGGCTATTTCATTAAATTGTAAGATGTATGAAGTCCTAAAGTATAGTTAGTTGAAAAAAAAAAAAGTATGAACTTTCCTCAACAGATTATGAAACTCACAGCAATTCTGAAAAAATGATAAGTGGTAGAAGATGCTCACTGAGTCAACAAACTTGTTCTTGGTATTTTTTACCACTGAACAGTGCCCAATTAAAAAAAAAAATCTAGATTTTGCTTACTGTCCATTCTTGAATGGTTCCTACTAAGGTAATTTGAATAATTTGTTAGATTTCATGTCATATTTATCTAAGGAGTTCTGTTCTGACAAGGTCCATATGACATTTGCAAGAATAGTTCAAGAAATAATTCAAATAACTTAAAGGAGGGGCCAAGTGGTTTCACAAATAGTTAAAATCAGTTATGCTCATCTCCCTGAAATGTGGCTGTCTCTCTTGTGTGTTGTCCATGTAGTTGTCAGTCTAGAATCCTAAAGAGGAACTTAGAGGAGACTTCTAAGTCATTTGCTCTGTTACCTCCAGCTCCCTTGTTAGATTATGGCAACTGTGACAATGGGATTAGTTTCAAGTGAATGATCTCATTTTGTTTCTTACTGCTTCTTTCTTGGTTTCCTTCCCTTAACCTCTCTGCTTTTGTGATTCATTTCCTCATAAAGACCTTCACTTCTGAGAAGTATTGTCACATAGCATGTATATAATTTTATAAACATGATTTGGGATTGTTAAATTTTATGTCTATTATTACCTTGGTTAAATCAATAGTTTGTGTGGTTAATCCTATAATGTCCAATTCTAACCTTAGGTAAAAAGCTAAGTTAAATGTCAATATGCTCTCTCAAAAAATAAAATAAGTACTATATTGTGTGGCCAGGTGGTTTCACACTTGGCTGAGTACACATGTTACAATGTGCACAAGGAGCCAGGTTCCAGCCCCAATTTCCCACCTGCTGAGGGAAAGCTTTGTGAGTGGTGAAGCAACACTACAAGTGTTTCTCTGTCTCTCTCTCACTATCATGTGCTTCCCTCTTATTTTTTGGCTTTCTCTATCTAATAAGTAAATAAAAATATATTTTTTAAATATACTAGATTGTAAAATCAGTAATCTTTAACTCCATGTGGTAGTAACTTCCCAATCTAGATCTGTTTCTATAAAGACAGTTGAATATGGTCTAGCTACCCAAGATTAAGTAAACTATTTTAAAGTTTTTTTTTTAACTAGTGAAGCTACAAACCCCCAACTAAGACATGTCTCAACTTTGCTAAACTACTTAAGACTATGGACTTAAAGCAGTAAAGACATGATTACTAGACAAAACCTTTTAATTGTATTTTAATAAATAAAATTATAGTTCTACTGGAACAAACTACAATTCTATTTCTACCTCTACTCTCAGCCTACTCTCTACCTATTCAACAAGCTATATAAAAGACAGTAAATACAGTTTATCATTACATTTTAATGTCTTCAGGCAGAACCTCAACATTGTAACTACCTGACAACCTTTAGTATCAATACTGACAGGCTAGAAATATTCTGATTAGCATCAGTCAATGTTGTCCTTAAGAAGCTATTTATTATAATTATTAAACAAATGAATACTAAAAACCTGAAATTAACTTAAACCCCACTGAAAACCTATGTATATTTAATAACTCAAGGCTGGGCTTCATAAATACACCAGCTTAGATCACTCCAGTAAAATATGTAATGTTTATAAGAGTCAGGTAGTAGCACAGCGGGTTAAGTGCACATGGCACAAAGCACAGGGCAGGCTTAAGGATCCCAGTTGGAGCCCCCAGCTCCCCACCTGCAGGGGAGTCGCTTCACAGGCTCTGAAGCAGGTCTGCACGTGTCTACCTTTCTCTCCCCCTCTCTGTCTTCCCCTCCTCTCTCCATTTCTCTCTGTCCTATCTAACAGTGACAACACCCTTTCACTCCCAGAGTCTTTTACTTTAGTGCAATACACCAATTTCACTCCAAGTCCTGGTTAGTGTTTTGTCTTTTCATCTTGTTTTTTAACTTCAGCCTGTGAGTGAAACCATACCATATTGTGTTTCTGACTTATTTCACTTAATATGATTTCTTCAACCCCCATCCAAGATGGGCTAAAAATCACCATTTTTAAATAATTTTTAAATAAAAATATTTTTATTTATTTTTAAAGTTTTTATTTATAAAATGGAGACACTGACAAGACCATAGGATATGAGGGGCACAATTCCCACTCCCTCCCCCCCCAGAACTCCATATCCCATTCCCTCCCCTGATGACTTTCCTATTCTTTAACCCTCTAGGAGTATCGACCCAGGGTCATTATGGGGTGCAGAAGGTGGAAGGTCTGGCTTCTGTAATTGCTTCCCTAATGGACATGGGTGTTGACAGGTCGATCCATATTCCCAGTCTGTCTCTCTCTTTCACTAGTGGGGCAGGAATCTGGACTCCAGGACACATTGTGGAGCTGTCTGCCCAGGGAAGTCAGGTTAGCATCATGGTAGCATCTGGATGGCCCAATATAGGAAAAAAATGCATTTTATAACAGTTTTTTTATAACAGTTTTTATTAAGGAGGAAAACTCATTATTGGTTGTAGTTCATTTAGATGGGAGACAAATAATCAAATGAGTCCTGAAGCATGGGATAAACACTAGAAAATTAGTACAACAAGTAGTAAGCTAAAGTAGGAGAGAAAAAGCCCAGAGATAAGAGTAAAGCAATTGCAAATGATATTCTGAAAACATTTGAAGAAGCTGCTCAAGTAAACTTAATAGAAAAAAGATAAGGCAGATAATTGATTTAGGAAAATGGAAGCTACATGTGACCTTGTTTTGATGGGTTATTGTGATGCTTATCGAACTCAGTATTCTACGAATGAAATAAAAAGAAGATAAATACATCCCAGGAACAATTCACTGAAAAGTTTAATCATAAAGGGGGGGGGGAGAGGTAACTATACAGAAAAAGAAAACAGAGGGCTCTTTTGTTGATTGTGTGTTCTATCAATACAACGAGAGGCTTTAGAATAGTTTTGTATGTGGAAAAGAAGAATCCAGTGGGAGAGGGAAACAGGCAATTGCCAATATGATAAAACACTAGAGAAATCTGCAAGGGATGCAATTTAGTTGAAAGAGGAACTGCTAGTGTTGCATTATCCTAGCTAGCTAGTTCTCAACAGGACTGTTTTGTTTTTTGTTTGTTTTTAGAAAGGAGTCAGCAAGTAGTTAGCATGAAAGGTAAATTGGTATGACAACTGGAGTAAGTGAAAATTCTCATATGATTATTCTTTTTTATTATTGAGATTGGGAGTTAGGTGTTCAGCTGAAAGATGTCAGAAAAAGTACTATTGAGACTTTCAGGAGAAAAATAATATGGCCTAATCATTTATAAGATACAACCAAAAGTATGAACAGTAAGTTTTCTGGGAATAATGGGTTGAGTTAAGCAGATTACTAAAAAAGGCTCACCAAGACAAAGACATGCAAATTTAAGTTCTGCTTTCCTTATTAATTAGATTTCCCTACTAGAAGCCTTTACCTCCCCAAAGAAAACTGCTTTAGACTACCCCCCTAAGAAACTAATCACCACCCCCCGTACCTCAGGCAGTGATTCAAAGCTGTTTACCCAGTAGAACATAATTTATGCCAGAAGCTGAAGTCACAGGTTTTACATAAACTTAAAATGAGGTGAGCCATGATTTTTCAAAAAATGTAATAATAATTAATCTTTACCCAAAGACACATTTTAGGAGGTACATATTTTTCTCCCTACATGTGAATCCTAACTCTAAAATTATAAGTTTGAAAAAAAATATGAACATCACTTGAGATCTTCAAAAAGATTTTTTTGGAACTCAATCCCCAATAATATTATTACCATATAAAGGAAAGAGTACAAACAGAATAAAGGACTATGAACTAAGATGCTTAGTACTAAATTATAGAAGTTTCTATTATTTTCATAGTATGAAGAATTTAAACCCATAAACAAAGCATATTGTATACTCTCATCTAAGTTTGAGTTTATGAATTCTATGAAGTAGATGACATTTGGTCTGGGTCTCAAAGAAAGAATAAAATGAAAGTAGAAAGGTATTTCTAAGATAGAAAGTAAATTGAAATGACATGAAATAATTTATGGAATATGAAAGAAAAATAAGTGGTTATAGTTAGAAATAACTTTGGAAGAAGGGTAAATAAAGATAAGTGGGCCCATTTCACTTTGACAGTTTTCAGCTCTGATCTGATCATTTTCTAGAGAAAAACATTCTAAGACAAAATTTCTACTTTATCTCCAGAGTTCTTGTCTTTTATCTTTTGTAATTTTTAAAAATATTTATTTATTTCCCTAATGTTGTCCTTGTTTTTTTAAAGATATTTTTAATTCCCTTTTGTTGCCCTTATTGTCTTTTATTGTTGTTGAAGTTATTATTGTTGTTATTGATGTCATTGTTGTTAGACAGAACAGAGAGAAATGGAGACAGGAGGGGAAGACAGAGAGGGGGAGAGAAAGATAGACACCTGCAGACCTGCTTAACCACCTGTGAAACAATCCCCCTGTAGGTGAGGAGCCAGGGGCTGGAACCGGATCCTTCTGCGGGTCCTGCTTTGCACCACATGTGCTTAACCCGCTGTACTACTGCCCAACACCTTAAAAATATTTTTATTTTAATTATTATTGGAAGAGACATAGAGAAATTGAGAGGGGGGTTGGAGATAGAGAGGAACAGAGAGATATCTGCAGCTCTGTTTTACCACTCATGAAGTTTTCCCCCTGCAGGTGAAGACCAGGAGCTTAAACCTAGGTCCTTGTGCACTGTAATATGAGTGCTTAACCAAGTGCACTGCTGTCTGTCCCCATCTCCAGATTGTTTTCCAAGGGGAGTAGACCAATTTGCATTCTGACCATCATTACAGAAGATGTTTTTCTCTGTGTCTTCAGTGACACTTGTTACTGTCCTTTCTAATGTATGATGTTTTCACTAGAGTAAAGTGATATCTTATTTTTGTCTTTATTTGCATTGCTCTGATAATCAGTGACTTTAGGTTTTTAGCTCTTTTTTTTTTTTGTTTTATTTTTCCCATCTGTTGAACCCAGTAAATTCTCTCTTGGAGAGATAGTCAAAGGAAGAAAATACATTCATCTAAAAGGATCTATATACATCTGTGTTCTTAGAAGCACAATTTGCAATAGCCCAAATTTTAAAGCAACTCAGATAACCAATGATGGATAAGTGAGTAATAAAGTTGTTATATATATTTAACTGAATTTTACTCAGCTGTTAAAATGAAGTATTCTCTTTTGCTTCATCTTGGTTAGAGATTGAAGGAATCTTGTGAAGTGAGATAAACCAAAATGGGAATGAATACTGAATGATCTCATGGGTAGGTGAAACTTAAGACACAAGAACAGAAGGGAAAAACAGAGTAAAGCTGGGGATTGAGCCTGGGACTTTGAAACCTCAAGCAAGAGAGAGTCTCTTTGTATAACCATTATGCTATCTACCCCCCACCAGGAAACTGAGAGGAGAAGGGGAGATCTATATAGAAAGAAAAGGAGAGAGAGAGAAGGGAGGGGTGAGCAGTAGCACAGCAGGTTAAGCACACATTGCACAAGGCACAAGGACCAGCATAAACCTGATTTGAGCCCCCGGTTCTCCACTTGCAGAGGGGATCACTTTACAAGCGGTGAAGCAGGTCTGCAGGTGTCTATCCTTCTCTCCCCCTCTGTCTTCCCATCCTCTCGATTTCTTTCTGTTCTATCCAACAACAATAAAAAGGGCAGCAAAATGAGAAAAAAATGGCCTCTAGGAGCAATGGATTTTTACTGTACACACCAAGCCCCAACAATAACCCTGGAGGTGAGAGAGGGAGAGAAAGAGAGGGAGAGGGAGAGAGAGAGGGAGAGAGAGAGAGAAAGAGGGAGAGGGAGAGAAAGAGGGAGAAGGAGAGGGAGAGAAAAAGGGAGAGGGAGAGAGAGAGAAAGAGGGAGAAGGAGAGGGAGAGGGAGAGAAAGAGGGAGAGAAAGAGGGAGAGGGAGAGGGAGAGAAAGAGGGAGAGGAAGAGGGAGAGAAAGAGGGAGAGGAAGAGGGAGAGAAAGAGGAAGAGGAAGAGGGAGAGAAAGCGGGAGAGGGAGAGGGAGAGAAAGAGGGAGAGGGAGAGAAAGAGGGAGAGAAAGAGGGAGAGGGAGAGGGAGAGAAAGAGGGAGAGAAATAGGGAGAGGGAGAGGGAGAGGGAGAGGGAGAGAGACTTGGAGACATACTTCACCACTCATATAGCATCACTCTTGCATGTGGAGCACAGGCTCAAACCTAAATCTTCATGTTAGAAGGTTAATAATATACACTATAGTTGTTTGTAGAATGGAATTGGATTTTGTTTAACTTGAGGGAAAATAAAGCCACTACCTGCACACTTTACAAATTGATGTGTTATACTTTTCCTTAAAAACTCCTATGCTTCTTCAGTGCCATATACTTCAGAAATCAGCAGTTAATGAAATAAAAGCCCAGAGCTACAAGACTTTATTTCATTAGCTCTGTAGTTCATATAGCCAAATTCTTCTTAGTAATAAATTCTTTAACTTCTGGAAGGGTTAGAGGCTCTTCTGGAAGTTTATATAGTAAACCTAAGGTCAGCAAATTAAATACCCTAAGAAAGTTAAAAAACATCACTCACAATGAACATTCATATCATAAAACATAACAATGATAAATAATATTTCCTCTCTTTTATATCACAAAAACTATGCATATTAATAGGGAAAATTAACTTCAGTGAGTTTCATGACTTCTGTCTTCCTGATGACATTAGCAGAAACCGAAAAGATTTTGTCACTGTTGATTTTCCTTAACCACTACACTAAAAATCATCAGATTATTAACTCTATTTTCATCTTCAGTTGTTGCTATTTTTTTTTACCACTGACAATAGAAATGCTTCCAGAAATAAATATGCTACTGAAGATTTATCTTCTTATAGATCTGCAAGCAGTCAGGCAGCTGCAGTTTTCACCTTCCCATCAAACTAAGTTAAACAATTGATTTAAATTATAATCAGGATATTCTGGAACATTTTTCCATATATAGTTCTATTCAATTAATGTGTTATTAAACCAAAGCTATCAGATGGAGTATTTAGAAAATTAGGATGTTCATTTTCTTGACATTTCATGGGATAATATATTTAAATTTTGCTAGCATTCCCAAAATCATAGAATAGGCTGCATTTTTCAGAGGATTTTTTTTCATCACAAAACACTAATTCATAAGAATATATTTTCCAAGGCAGGGGTAGATAGCATAATGGTTATGCACAGAGGCTGTCATGCTTGATGTTTTAAAGTCCCAGGTTCAATCTCCCATACCACTATAAGCCAGAGCTGAGCAGTGCACTGGTAAAATGATGATGATGATGATGATGATGATTATGATGATGATGATGACATATTTTTCCAGAGAACTGTGATAAGAAAAGCTGAAACACATGGATAACTTTTAGTATTTTTTTAAATTTATTTATAAAATGGAAATACTGAGAAGACCATAGGATAAGAGGGGTACAATTCTACACAATTCCCACCACCAGAACGCCATATCCCATTGCTTCCCTTGACAGCTTTCCTATTCTTTAACAGTCTGGGAGTATGAACCCAGGATCATTGTGGGGTGAAGAAAGTGGAAGATCTGGCTTTTGTACTTGCCTCCCCACTGAACATGGACATTGGCAGGTCAATCCATACTCCCAGCCTGTCTCTCTCTTTCTATAGTGGGCAGGGATCTGGTTCCAAGACACATAGTGGGGAAGGTCTGCTCAGGGAAGTCACGTTGACATCAGGTTAGCATCTGGAACCTGATGGCTGAAAAAGAGTTCAGATATAAAGCAGAACAAATTGTTGACTAACCATGAATCTAAAGGCAAGAATATATATTTTTTATATATTTTTTCTTTATATATTTTATATTTATATTTATATATTTTTTATATATTTTTTAACCAGAGCACTGCTCAGCTCTGGCTTATGGTGGTGCAGGGGATTGAACCTGGGACTTTGGAGCCTCAGGCATGAGAGTCTCTTTGCATAACCACTATGCTATCTCCCCCTGCCCTGAAGGTAAGAATATTGCAGATGAAGATTTGGGGTCTCCATTTTGGAAAAAGCTAGTATGTCTTATTTAGGTATATTTTAAAGGCCCCAAGAAAATTGATTGGTGGTAGCTTAAAAATTTGTTGTATGTTTTTGATTGGTTGCCATCAGGTTTTGATTTTGTAATCATGAGGTATTAGCAGGTTTTGGTTTGATGATGTGAGAATCATCTCAGTCTAATGATCCTAATAATTATCACATTTAATATGAGCAATAATATGTGCACACACACACACACACACACACACACACACACACACACACACCACATATACATTAAAAACTCAAGAGAGTGTCATTAGAACTATTTGGAAAAAATATTAAAAATTACACTGACTTTGATTACACTGATACTTTGATACACTGACTTAATGAGTTATCACTTTATATCTGTGAAAATATCATACTTTAGAAAATACATAAATATCAAATCTTGCAGAGGTTGTACAAAGGACTTACCTACCTTGATGGTGGGAATATAAATTGTTTCAACTCCTAGGAAAATACAGTCTGGAGACTCTCAGAAGGCCAGAAATGGATCTATATGACCCAAGATTTCTTTACCCAGGAATATATCTAAAGTAAACAAAGATTTCTATATGAAGACCTATCTATACATATCTATGTTTACAGCAGCACAAACTTCGAAACAGCCTACATGCCCGACAACAGATAAATGGCTAAGAAAGATGTGGGGAGCCACATGTGCCCTCAAGGTTGCTATTGGCATGACCAGAGTCTTTGTTCACAGATGGCCTTGCTTAAAAGTTAAGTTCCTGATTCTTTACAACTTAGAGTCTTTGTTCACAGATAAGTTCCTGTCTCCCAATTCCACCTCCCCATGAATCACCCCAGGACCTTCCAGATAACAGCTGATTACCATGACAACACACCACTTCAATCAACAGTCCCCAGCTGCTAACTCCCCCCTTGCCCTGGCCTTAAAAACAGCATTTTTGGTACTAATAAACAGACTTGATCAGAATCTTGACTTGTCTCATTTCTCTCACGTGTCATGTCCCCTTCCCTCTCCCTTCTTTCCTTGTCCTCACTCCCTCTCCTAGGTTAACCCACGTTGAAGGTCCCGTGGGATGGGACAGATGGTGCTGCAATGTGCCCCAAGGAACAAGGGTCCCCCGTGAAGGACTTCATTAGAGAACCACGGAAATTGCTAGCTAGCGTGGCACAAAGGTGCGTCAAGAATATAAAGAGATGGCTGATTTCAGTTCAGGACTCAGGTGGTGAGTATTAAGACTAACAGACACTTTCTTTCTCTCTCCACTTTGGCGATTCATGAAAAAATTGACCTTGTCAGTGCAACTGAAGGATTCTGGCCAGAGCTACTCTCTGGTGATTCCTGAAGGCCTGATTTGCAACATTTTAGTAGCAGCGGCCAGACAGGCAATTGCCCCCTCTTGACTGAATGAATGCCTTGTTACAAATGCTTATATGCATATTGTGTGCCCCACAGTCACTAGACTACGAGGTGTGATTTGGCTCCCAACCTGCATGTCCGTGGAGTCATCTCAGCTCAGTGGAGATTCTCAACCCTGTTGAGACCAAGACTGGGATTTATATGGCTACTCCTAAGCTAAGACTCCTTAAGGTCCCATGAGGGGCCCAGCCAGGCAAGCACAGTTGATTGTCTGTCACCCTTTGGGGTGTTAGTTCTTTTTCAATATCCTTTCTTGTCTATCTTTTCTTCCTCCCCCACTAACTCTAATATGGGACAAGATCTGAGTCAACATGAAAAATTTGTTGACAGGCTTAACGATGCTTTAAAGACACAAGGGATGAAAGTTAAAAAGAAAGATTTAATTAAGTTTTGAAGTTTCTCTCTTATATCTTCCCCTGGTTTCCCCAAGAGGGATCTATTGAAAAAAGGTGGAAAAGAGTAGGAGATGCAATAAAAGAGTACTATGACCTTTTGGGACCAGAAAAAGTCCCTGTTACTACCTTTTCTTATTGGAACCTTATGAATGAAGTAATTAGAGTCAGACCCTGACCCTGAGAGATTACAGAACTTATTAATAAGGGAGAAGTCCCTCTTTCTAAAGATCTGCCAGCTAAAAAGACCAACCCTTCCCCTTGTCAAACCCAATACTAGACTCTATGTTCCCCCAGGCCCTCTCATTGATTTAACAGACCCGGAGACCTTTCCAGTTTTGGAAATCACTGATGCACAAGGGCAAGCATATAGACAACACAAAATTTTTTATTTTAAAACCATTAAGGAACTTAAAAAGGCTGTATCCCTTTATGGCACTGCCACACCTTACACTGTTGCCATTGTTGAATCCATAGGAGAGAGTTGGTTAACCCCTGGAGATTGGGAAACATTAACCAGAGCATCCCTAACAGGAGGTGACTATCTCTTGTGGAAGTCTGAGTTTGTAGAAAACTGCAAGGAGACTGCTAGGAGAAACGCTCAGGATAATAATGGCTGGAATTTAGACATGCTTACTGGAGAAGGGCATTATGCTGATCATAATACACAAATCCAATATAACCCTGGATTGTATGCACAAATTCAAAACGCTGCTATAAGTCCTTGGAAAAAGATCCCTTCAAAGGGCGATCCTGGTTCCTCTATTACTAATATTAAACAAGGACCAGATGAGCCTTTTTCTGAATTTATTGACCGGCTTCTTACCACCGCCAGATGGATCTTTGGCAACATAGATAAGGGGTCAGATTTCGTTAAACAATTGGCCTTTGAAAATGCAAATACAGCCTGCCAGGCTGCTATCTGCCCTCAGAGAAAGAAAACTGACCTCTCTGGGTGTTGGTATGCATGAGACCCCTTCTGTTTCATTTGGTTTAAATCCCCCCTGCTTAACACTATTCTATTTACATAACCACTTCATTCTATTTACATAACCACTGGTAACAGGCACCACCCTCCCTCCAGGGCATTGGTTCAATCCCCACTGTTTCATGATATGTTTTTGCTCCACCCCCTCTCCTTGTCACAACCCGATCCTCTCCTTGTCACACTCTGATTGGCACTAGTCACTTTTCTCTCCACCCTCTCTATGTCATATCCTGTTTCCACCCTACTTGGCAAGTATATATAAAGACAGCATTGTGAGTTTTACAGTATTTGAGTTTAGCTTAGCTCGTCTTAGATTGTACTGTGTCCTGCATGAATAAAGAGATACTGCCTACAGCTCAACCATGAGTCCCTGGTCGTCTGTTACCCACCCGTGAAGCTAGCCCGGTGAAAACAACATCTGGGTATATCTGTCTTTGCTCTGACATCGGTACTGGATACTAACAAGGCCTGGCCATGGTGCCTGCCCTTCAGGGATGCACTGTCTCTGATATTCTCTCCAAAATAAAAAATAATAATTGCTTTAAATGTGGTAGGTCCGGACACTATGCCAAAGATTGCAAAAAAAAAATACGACCCCTCTCTATGATGCCCGCAGCAGACCACTGCCACGACACATCTGCCCCAGATGCAGTGGGGGTCGCCATTGGGTCACTGAATGCAGATCTAAAACAGACATTCAGGGAAATCCCCTACCTTCCCACCAGAGAAACGGGAATCGGGGCCAACCCCAGGCCCCCTACCCGAGACAAGCCCTTGGGGCAGTGAGGTTGTTCCTGACAATTCATCTCGGATCTATTTAGAGCAACCTCAGGGAGTGCAGGACTGGACCTCTGTGCCACCACCGACACAGTTTTAACTCCAGACATGGGTATTCAGCCCTTGCCCACCAGCGTTTATGGCCCGCTCCCCCCTCACACGTTTGGATTATTATTAGGAAGGAGCAGCACAACCCTTTAAGGCCTATTCATCACCCCAGGTGTTTTTGATAATGATTATACAGGAGAAATTAAGCTCATGATATCCTCCCCATATGGGGTTGCTGCCATTACTAAAGGTCAACGGTGGCTCAGCTACTCCTCTTACCCTTGACATCCACAGACAACCCCAGCTGCAAGACAACCCAGGGAGATAAAGGCCTTGGCTCCTCTGATACATATTGGGTACAAACTGTCTCTAACAATAAACCCATGCTAAAACTTTGGCTAGATGGAAAAGAATTTGAAGGACTCATAGACACAGGTGCTGATGTAACCATTATCAAAAAAGATTCCTGGCCTGATAAAAATTTTTTATTTGACAGATGTGAGTCAACAAAATTATTTAATGTAAAATGGTCCTCTAAAAGAAATGTAACAGTAAAAATTTATTTTGAACATTTCAGCTATAAGGTTTATCTTATAAGGTACCTATTCAAATCTAAGTGAAAGATTAAGTTGTGTACCCACCCTTGTTCATAGCTTCCCTAAGGGTGTGATAGCTTTGTGATAAGCAAAGATCTTAACAAAGTTTAACATTTTACTTAAAATTGCTTAAGTGATTTCAAAAAAAAAAGAGAGAGAGTTTCCAACACAGTTCTTATGTGGTAACATAAAGGTAAAAATTCATTTGCTAAGGTAGCTAAAGATTTAAAGTAAAAGTTTTAAGTATTCTTCATATCCAAATTGATATGCAAATTGATATCTATTTATTTAGCTGAAAAAGTTCTGGGACATTATGGAGGGCCCCCATAATGCCCTGTGAAACTATTTCTGTGGAAATTAGTCCACAACAAAATTTGTTGTTTGTTTGGCACTGTAAATCTTTTGAGCAACATTGTCACAAATGTGTGTTAACTCTTTAAGTAACTTAAGTTTGTTTAAAGTTTAAAGAAAAATTTAGTTAAACTAAATTTGGTTTAGAGATCCTGGTTATAGGAATTGCTACAGGAGGTTACAAAGATAACTTTTAAATTTATGCTCTTTAAAATTCAGACAGAGCCACTTTAAATTAGGTGTCACACACAGAAGATATGTCTTCTGTGTGGCAAATGGCAAAAAGGCTATTGATCTGTAAAAGTTTTTAAATACCTTCTCAACTAAAGAGGCAAAACTGGCCTAGGTGAGTGAAGGATAACACCATGGTTATGTTTATGCCTGAGGATGTTGCTCTGATACATGAGGTTTAGTAATAAATGAGATATGTAAATTTTTTTATAAAACTTATCAAATATATAGAGAGCTGTCTAGCTGTAGAGCTATATAGCTAACCTTTTATTACATTTTATTCAAAAAGTGTGTCCCTAGTTTCCCTGAGAAAAAACTCTAGATATTAAAACATAAGAGAGACTAGGTAAGAAGTTAAGAGAGTTTTATGTCTGATATAGACAAAAATGTTCTGGTTAAAACTTTTTACTTTGAAACTTGGTAAGAGATTTTTTTTTTATCTTACTCATGAGTTAGTTACCTTTGCTTTTACAGTAACTTACTCCTTCTGATAAAGTTGTTACTTAGATAACTCCCCTATTTAGAAAGACTACAAAAATTATTATCAAAAAATTGGCTTTTGAGGGTACAGATTCTACATGTCAAACTTTAATTAGTTCTGGCTTGTTTTAAGACTCTGTCAGAGGTTTATTCTTGATAAATTCAGTTAATAAATGGTATTTCTGGTATGATAGATTAGTTTTAGCAAATCCTGACTTAACAAAATTGTTATTTTGAACATTTAAGCCATGAAGTTTTATTTTAGCCTTTTAAGTTGCATATTAGAGTTCTAAAGAGAAAAAAATCTATTAAGAGTTTCATATCTACCCTTACTCATGATAGCTTTGTGATGAGTAAAGATCTTAGTAAACTAAGTTATAATAGTGTGCTTAAACTGTCTAAGCAGTTTAAAATAATGCTAAAAAATGGTAAACATTTAACATCTGGTATATTTTAATAAAGAGCCTTCTAAAATCATATGAAGGAACTCAAGCCAATTCTAACCATTAGATCATCAATTATAAATGCACATGAAGAACTGACTGCTCATATGTTAAGATTTAAAACTAAACATTTTTCTTTTTTATTTATGGGTGTGTGATGACTCCTAAAGTCACTCATATCCTAAAATTTTTCTCATATTTTTCTACAAGAAGGAAAAATAGTACTGTGATCTGCAAATGAGTATGGGGCTTCTTTCAAAAGATTTCTCACATTGCAAAAGAAAAAGAAAAAGCCTTGAAATATAAAAGAGAGTGAGTGCTGTTTTCAAATAACAGGACTTATTCATTTGGTCAGGAAAAGGACCCACTTGCCTATCTTCCCTTTTAAATTTTTGATGGCTGAAATATATAGAGATTTTTTTTAAATATAAAGGAAAAAACATATGAAACTCTTGCTAACTTTAATTTGCACTCCTGTGTTCTAATGGTAATAATATAGTTACTTCAAAAGAGTGAAATGTGGAATTAATGAATGTGAAGGTTAACACTGTATGTCTTTGTATATACATATACATTCCTATGGAAAATGAATCATTCACAGATAGGTCTAGGGATTTCTCATATACATACACATGCATGCATACTATATGTAGGTATGTATGTATATGGCCTTAAAAACAGCATCTTTGTTGCTAATAAACAGACTTGATCAGAATCTTGACTTGTCTCATTTCTCTCACGTGTCTTGTCCCCTTCCCTCTCCCTTCTTTCCTTGTCCTCACTCCCTCTCCCAGGTTAACCCACGTTGAAGGTCCAGTGGGACGGAACAGAAAGATATGGTATATATACATATGCCATATCTACATAGTGGAATAGTGTGCACCTCCTACTAAGTCCTTTCCTGTGTTATGTCTTGGATGGACCTTTATGGTATCATGTTGATTGAAACAAGACAGAAAGAGAATTGTTAATTGTTGTTTTCGATGGGTTATGTTGTTTTCGCTGGGCTGGCTTCACGGGCGGGTAACAGACGACCAGGGACTCATGATTGAGCTGTAGGCAGTATCTCTTTATTCATGCAGGACGCAGCCCAATCTAAGACGAGCTAAGCTAAACTCAAGGTACTCTACTCAAGGTACCCTCAAACTCACAATGCTATCTTTATATATACTTGCCAAGTAGGGTGGAAACAGGACGTGACATAGAGAGGGTGGAGAGAAAAGTGACTGGTGAAAATCAGAGTGTGACAAAGAGGGGGCAGAGCAGGCGAGAATCCTATCACTGAACCACAAATGCCCTGGAGGGAGGGTGGAACTTGTTAACAGTGGTTATGTAAATAGAATGAAGTGGTTATGTAAATAGAATAGTGTTAAGCAGGGGGGATTTAAACCAAATGAAACAGAAGGGGTCTCATGCATACCAACAATTCCCCCTTTCTTTTTAACTAATGGCCATTGTGGGGTGAACAGAAACGTATATCGTACAGGCGTTTTCAAAAGAACTGGCATAAGACATGGAAAACAAAATAGGCGAGCAGCAATAACCAGTGTGATGTCAAGGGGAGCTTTTCTTGCCTCAAAGGGCAAGGCCTAGCAGGCGAAAGGGCATTTCTTGCCTCTGGGAACGCTTCATGCCTCTGGGGGCATCTCTTGCCTCAAAGGGCATTTCCTGCCTCTGTGGGCATCTCTTACCTCTTGGGGCGCTTCATGCCTCTGTGGGCATAACCTAATAAGGAGGGGGAGTTTTCTGCCTCTGGGACAGAGCCTGCAGGCAAGGGGACATGGTCTATAAAGTCTCAAGGCAATTGGCTGAAGTTAGTCTTTGAGAAACACAGCAGCGTGTACCAGTAAGTCCGATGGAGGTGTCAGTCCAAAGTAGCTGACCACAGAAGAAAATGCCAAGGGATGAAACGCTGTACATCTGTCTTGATGGGGAATGTCGGCCACCAGAATTCTGCTTTTCTGTAGAGAGTGATCTTTGGAGTCTGTGAATCTGTTTCTTCAGGTCGTGCCAGGTCTCATCATAGGTTTCCGGGGGCGATGTCAGAGAACCAGATCCAAATGGATTTCCAGGAATTCCATTTGAGTAGATGCTTTTTCATGTGAAGACTTTGACAGCTGAAATTCACTTACTTGTCAAACAAAACTTGTAGCAGATTAGAAGTTTACTATAATTGATAACTCCATTATAATTGGAAGTCCTCTCTAGTATGATTTTAAGGTTGTTTAAACAGTTTAAACTCAATAAAATGTGGAAAGGTAAACAGAAGAACCACGGTTAAAAGCCTCAGGCATGAGAATAATTAACATAATCATTTCACTATCTGCCCCACCCATAACTCATACCGTTTTGAGGATTAAACATTTCAGATTTATGCCAAGATAAAAAAAGAAATCAAAGGAGGAAAAAACAATTTTTTGGATTGTTTCTGGATGTCTCCAGAAATCATGGCTGCATCCAGCTTTTTTTTTTTTAAGTCAATGTCAAACAAAAATTCAGTCATTCAAATCATTCTCTTATGAAACGCAACTTGAACCAGATTATCAAGATCTCACCATGTAGGATTAAGAGTCCCCGGAGGGCGTCCTAGTCCAAAAAGGTCCTCGAAATTCCATTTAGGGTGCTTCTGACTGTTCCGGCTGGATTGTTTCAGGCACCCATTTTTAAAAGTGTCTTCCCATCAAAGAAAGAATCCAATCAGGAGAGTAGAACTAACCACGTGTCTCCATACTTGGGAACTGCCAGGGTACTCGAGAATGTTCTTCAAATTAGAGTAGTCCTTCTCCATGGGAAACATTCGAGAAGAAGTCCAGAAAGTCCCAGGGGAAATCCCCATGCATATCCCAAGGTCTACGATCACGGTCATAAAGAACCAAACTGTGGCCTGGAGCAAAATGTAGTCCTTTTCCTCAGGAAACATGGGAGAGGGAATCCAGAAAGTCCAAGGAGAAATCTCCGTGCATCTCCTAAGCTCTATGATCCTGGTCATAAGAAACCAAAGTTCCCAGTGAGGGAACCAAAGTGTGGCCCAGAGTAAAATGTTCCAGAGACAGAGAAACTGTCTCATAATGAAACAGTGGAGGCTTTGGCAAACCTCTTCGTAAGTAGAAGAGAAGACCATAGTGCATAGGTAGGCAAAGTCTTCACTTATCTGGGAGTTGCGCAGGTCTGGTCCCACGTTGTGGCACCATATGTTGTTTTTGATGGGTTATGTTGTTTTCACCGGGCTGGCTTCACGGGCGGGTAACAGACGACCCGGGACTCATGGTTGAGCTGTAGGCAGTATCTCTTTATTCATGCAGGACGCAGCCCAATCTAAGACGAGCTAAGCTAAACTCAAGGTACTCTACTCAAGGTACCCTCAAACTCACAATGCTGTCTTTATATATACTTGCCAAGTAGGGTGGAAACAGGACGCGACATAGAGAGGGTGGAGAGAAAAGTGACTGGTGAAAATCAGAGTGTGACAAAGAGGGGGCAGAGCAGGCGAGAATCCTATCACTGAACCACAAATGCCCTGGAGGGAGGGTGGAACTTGTTAACAGTGGTTATGTAAATAGAATGAAGTGGTTATGTAAATAGAATAGTGTTAAGCAGGGGGGATTTAAACCAAATGAAACAGAAGGGGTCTCATGCATACCAACAGTTAATAAAAGATGATTTCATTCATGGTGGAAACTAGGAAGCAAAGACAGTAAGGGGAAATGTAAGGTAAAACTGGGATTGGGTATAGTGTATTTCACCAAAGCAAAGAATACTAAGGGAGGAGGGAATGAATAGGATAAAAGAGTGCAGGGTTCTGGGACATTGTGTTGAAAAAGAATTCAAGTTGGGGGAGAGGGTGCCTGGCAAACACCTATCATGGAGAGATGAATAGTTGTACCTATAGGTCAGGATTGTAGTTGTAAACCATTAATCCTCCAGTAAAGTGAAGATAAAAAATAAGATTTGTTCATGCCATTGAGAGAACATAAAACATAGATCTCCCTCCTTGACTGGTATCAAGTTGAAGAAATGTTTCCCTTAACAATTTGTGGAGATGGGAATTCACAACAGTTAAATGTTTACACTTTAGTGCTGACATTATTTTAACAAAGGACAGACAGAAAGGCAGACATATGAAACAGCTAGAATATCTGAGGTAATAAATATAAACTTATCCTGTATGATGAACTTCAGAAACCAGATTCACACCATTGACCGATTACTTCTTCACAACCAAAACTATTAATCCATCTGACTTATTGTTTAATTTTGTTCTATTGAACAAACTATTTAGCTTATTTCTACGACTATGAAATGAGTATTCAAATGTTTTAATATCATGAAATATATCCTGGGATATGTTTATGATTCAGAGAATAAACTGAAATATATCAAATGTCCATTTGCAATTCTGAAACTGAGAATATAATATATATTTCCCTTTATGTAAATCCTTGGTCCCTCCCAGCTTGAAGTTATTATTTTTCTTCCTCTATAACTGTCCTTACATTGTATGTCCTCACACCTTCTGCAGGACTGTTATGATCATTTCTGTCTTGGAAGCAGAGGCAGTGAGCGAGCAGCAAATTGAGCTTCTTTAAGGGCCACTCATAAATGTGTGTGATGAGTTAGAATCAGAACAGTGGTTCCCTCACTAATTTTTACATTGCCCTTCCCATTCATGTGTCTTATAAACAGTAAGAAAGTAAGGCAATCACAATTTAATTTTTGATGTCTCACTAACAAATCTGAGTTTTTAAATAAAATGCCTTGGTAAAATTGGAAATTCTTGGAAAACTGACAAGAAAATAAATGCCTTAAACAATGTCCATATATATACATACCTACATATAGTATGCATGCATGTGTATGTTAATGAGAAATCCCTAGACCTATCTGTGAATGATTCATTTTCCATAGGAATGTATATGTATATACAAAGACATACAGTGTTAACCTTCACATTCATTAATTCCACATTTCACTCTTTTGAAGTAACCATATTATTACCATTAGAACACAGGAGTGCAAATTAAAGTTAGCAAGAGTTTCATATGTTTTTTCCTTTATATTTAAAAAAAATCTCTATATATTTCAGCCATCAAAATTTAAAAGGGAAGATAAGCAAGTGGGTCCTTTTCCTGATCAAATGAATAAGTCCTGTTATTTGAAAACAGCACTCACTCTCTTTTATATTTCAAGGCTTTTTCTTTTTCTTTTGCAATGTGAGAAATCTTTTGAAAGAAGCCCCATACTCATTTGCAGATCACAGTACTATTTTCCCTTCTTGTCCATTCTCACATTTGGATAAAACAACAACAACAAAAATTCTGAATGCATGCATCAGCCACCTGGCTTGCTTTTCATCCTCAGCCTAATGGGTGAATAGAATGAGACTGCCAGCAGCTTGTAGCAAATCTAGGAAGGGCTATTCTGATAAATTCTAACTCCTGAAAATAGCACACTGCCTTTCTGATAGTGTATTCAATTTATTTAAATTGTTGTGCTGAGGGGAAATTATTTTTCCTTCTGTTGCTCTTTCCATTATTTCCAGCATCTTCTGCCACTTGACTTGATTCACTGACACTTTGATCTTCATCACCCTCCCAATATGATGATGAAAATAGAAAACAGTCTCAGGAATGGTGAATTTCAAATTTTTCACAGAACAAATTCAACTGCATCTCTAGTTAATTATTAAAGTATAGAAATAAAGCTTGTTATTTGTAGTATGATTGTTTGTTGCAACTGGAGAGAAGTCTGTAACCATGATAAATCTCTCAGTGTAAATACCCCAAACAAGATTTTAACCAAGCAATTCTTCAAGACAGGTAAATTCCTGTCAAGGGAAAAACTGAAAATGACTTGTCAGTCCCCTCCACTTTTGTCACATATTTGTCACTTTGAGAGAGAAATGTCGTTATCTTTCTCTTCAAGAATTTTTATGTATATGCCGTGTTTGTGAGCATGTTTAGGTATTTATAGATGCCTCAACTTGTTCAAAAAGAGATACTGAAAAATGATTTTTAAAATAAATTACAAGGGAAAACATAAGTGGGAAAGACAATACCCATAGTGCTCTAAACTGTGTTCTGAGCCCAAAATTCTTTGCCCAGTCTACTCCTCCTAGAAGGGTAAAAATATGATCTCAGACCAATTGCAAAGTTAATGAAAAGAAGTGCCCTTCCACCTCCCCCTCCTTCACAAACACACATTTCTTTTCATCTGAGTCTTTTAGCCTCCACCAAAAAGAGAAGAAAAAAAGGAAATGCTGGGGAATTATGCAGATGTAGTCACATCTGCCAAGCTGTCCCCTCAGGCTTTGCCACTTCCCGCAATATTCTCATGGTGCCTTTTTCAAGCAATCCTGTCCTGATACGTCACTCCTGGTTGTTGCCCTATAAAGCCCTTCTCCTTCTGCCCCTCGTTCTCTTGTTGGCCTTTCACTTAGGTGATTAGACACAAGGGAGGGTGGTCCAGGAGGTGCCCATTTTTGCTACCTCCATGTGGCCAGAACTACTGCACTCTCACCCAACTCTGAGGTGCCTGTGCAAATAAAGATTTGTGTTCCCTCTTCACCTCTGGATCTCCTCTCTCTTCTCCACAGTGCAGCCCGACAAGGAAAGGAAAGGAAAGGAAAGAAGAGGAAATAAAAGGCGAACAGAAATAGTGGAATCCTGCAAGCACTGAGCCCTAATAATAGGCCCCATTGGGAATATGTACATGCATACATATTACACACACACACACACACACACACACACACACACACCAGTGTAACCATCATTATGCAGAAGTCTCTATTTGATTGTTGCTCTAAGTCTATTGTGACTTTTATGTACTGAGGAAAAGTACATAATATCCCCAACCAATATTCATCCTAACAGAAATAAACTCAAATTTATATAAAAAAATAACAAATAACACTGTTTTTAAAGCTAAAGGAACAATTCAAAGTCAATAATATTATGTACAGTGGCAATAAGGTAGTATACAATACTGGTATTCCAAAAAGACGCATGATTTGAAATGTTCTGCAAGTATGGCATGTGATTTTAACATGAACCATTGTTTATTTAGAGTTTCAGTTAATCAGTCTATACCTAAACTGATTATCAGCAGGAGAGTCATTCAGGACTTTCAACAATATCAACATTTGGGTTTTCAGACATAACCAATTCTACCGTAAAGTACATCTCCAAAATAACATAGAATTTCTCAACAAGAGATCCTATTACAGAGACAATAATGTGCTTTGGCTTGTAGTTCTCAAGCTGAGATACACATTAGAATTATATTAGGATGTCTAGCCCCTGTTCCCTGAGATTCTGATTTAACCACCCTGAGGTGGGATGCAGTGAATTGGGTTATTTTTAAAAAGCAACCAAGGTGATTTTAATAAGCTGAGATTCACCATGTTAAACCAATCAGTTCCAGCTTACCAGGAAATTAAAAAAAGTCTAGTGAGAAAGCTCCAGGCTCATAAAGTAAAAAGATCAATTCGTTTTCTTAAAGTTTTCAGAGTTATAATCAACTACTTAGCTCTTCTTGTGATTTTTTTTCCATAAAAATATTTAGGTAGTAAGATATCTAACAATGGACCTGGAACCTAAGAATTTCTAACATCTAAGGAAGTAAAATTACAACACAGTAAAAGCATTGACATATACAGGTTCTAATTTATGGAAGTCAAGATACAAAACCAAAATTAGTATGCAAATTTTTCCACTTGAATGGATTTCTCATATTTCCAGTTGGACACATTGACATTAATCAAAATACATCTGAAATTCCATCCTATTTGTCTGATGAGCAGTTCCTATATAGAGCAAGCCCCAAACTCAAATTAAGAGAAATAAAGATTATTCAAATTACTGATCACTCTTGTCTGGATTGACTTGTGTCTAAGTAAGGTACTTAAAGGGTTCACAGTTGTGGAAATTAACAGATGTTTTGATATTATTTTAATCCCTGAGTTGGAGCACAGTGGCTTTAAATGTCTTTTTTGGGAGTCAGGAAGTAGCTTAGGGAGTTAAAAGCACATGGAAAAAAGCACAAGGACTAATGTAAGGATTCCTTTTTGAACCCTTGGCTCTCCAGCTGCAGGGGAGTTGCCTCACAAGTAGTGAAGCAGGTCTGCATGTGTCTATCTTTCTCTCCCACTTTCTGTCTTCCCCATCTCTCTCCATTTATCTCTGTTCTATCCAACAATGAAGATGGACAACAATAATAGCTACAACAATAAAACAACAAGGGCAACAAAAAGGGAATAAATATTTTTAAAAGATAAATATTATTTAAAAAAATAAAATAATATAAAGCTTCCTTTGTTCTTTTTCTTCCCTGTAGGGTATGGGAGCCAGAGGGCTTTTAAACTATAAATGGACTTCTTAGATTAATCCCTCACAAACACTAGAACAAAAACTACAATCATTTATCTGGAACCTGAAAACACCTAGAATTGCCAAAACCATATTGAGGAAAAGAAACAGAAATGGAGGCATCACACTCCCAGACCTTAAACTAAAAGCCATCATCATCAAAACAGCATGGTACTGCAACAAAATTAGGCACACAGACAAGTGGAACAGAATCGAAAGCCCAGAAATAAATCCCCACACCTATGGCCATATAATCTTTGATAAGGGGGCCCAAAGGATTAAATTGAAGAAGGAGGCTCTCTTCAATAAATGGTGCTGGGAAAACTAGGTTGTAGCATGCAGAAGAATGAAATTAACCACTTTATCTCACCAGAAACAAAAATCAACTCCAAATGGATCAAAGACCTAGATGTCAGACCAGGAACAATCAAATACTTAGAGGAAAACATTAGTAAAACAGTTTCACACCTACACCTCAAGGACATCTTTGATGAATCAAACCCAATTGCAAGGAAGACTAAAGCAGAAACAAACCAATGGGACTACATCAAATTGAAAAGCTTCTGCACATCTAAAGAAACTATTAAACAAACAAAGAGACCCCTCACAGAATGGGACAAGATCTTCACATGCCAGACATCAGACAAGAAACAAATCACCAAAATATATAAAGAGCTCAGCAAACTTAGCACCAAAAAAGCAAATGACCCCATACAAAAATGGTCAGAGTATAAGAACGAAACATTCACTACAGAGGAGATCCAAAAGGCTAACAAACTTATGAAAAACTGTTCTAGGTCACTGATTGTCAGAGAAATGCAAATTAAGACAACACTAAGATACCACCTCACTCCTGTAAGAATGGCATACATCAAAAAGGACAGCAGCAACAAATGCTGGGGAGGTTTTGGGGACAGTGGAACCCTTTTACACTGCTGGAGGGAATGTAAATTGGTCCAGCCTCTGTGGAGAGCAGTCTGGAAAACTCTCAGAAGGCTAGACATGGATCTTCCATATGATCCAGTAATTCCTCTCCTGGGTTTCTACCCCAAGAACTCCATAACATCCAACCAAAAAGAGGTGTGTACTCCTATGTTCATAGCAGCACAATTCATAATAGCTAAAACCTGGAAGCAACCTAGGTGCCCAACAACAGATGAGTGGCTGAGAAAGCTGTGGTATATATACACAATGGAATACTATGCAGCTATCAAGAACAATGAACCCACCTTCGCTCACCCATCTTGGACAGAGCTAGAAGGAATTATGTCAAGTGAGCTATGTCAGAGATAAAGATGAGTATGGGACGATCCCACTCATCAACAGAAGTTGAGGAAGAAGATCTGAAAGTGAAACTAAAAGCAGGACCTGACCAAATTGTAAGTAGGCACCAAAGTAAAAACCCTGTGGTGAGGAGTATACATGCAGCTTCCTGGGCCAGTGGGGGGTTGGAGTGGGTGGGAGGCATGGGTCACAGTCTTTTGGTGGTGGGAATGGTGTTTATGTACACTCCTAGTAAAATGTATTCATATAAATCACTAGTTAATTAATATGAGAGGAAGAAATTAATTGTATGTCTCAAAGTTTTTCAAAACACAAGCTGAATCTTTTCAATATATAGGCTGTGTAATTGATATGCAGACTCTCTCAAAAGCCTAGACCAAGTAGATCAGAAGCAACCAATAGCACAGCTATATACAAGATACTGGGTACTGTACAGCAAACCCTAAGAAAAGGACTTTTCAAAGTTAACCCAATTAATAAATAATGTGATGAAAACATTAACTATCGATTGTCTTTTTGAACCCTAAGACAACAGGAACCTCACATCTCCTCTATAGAGCCCCTACTTCCCCCAGTCCTGGAACCATTGGATAGGGCCCACTTTCCTGTATGCCTCTCCCAATCCATATCAAATAATATTGCATCTGCCGATCACAACCTAACCAACACAACAATTGCCACCTCAACATGCTTCACCAGACTGTGTCCAGAGACTTCACGTGTGGAATGACAACCCTTCAACTTCATTACTCGGGTGAGACCTTTCCTTTCATAGTATACTCTAATTTCATCTCAGGTGGTTCACTTTCTAACAAAGTCCCATAACCTAGATATACACCAGTTTCTGTGAGAGAGAGCATATATTCACACGTATCCGTAAACTAGTGCAAAATATATACCTGCAAGCAGAAGTCCACTAGACTTTGCAGTCAATACCCCCATAACACTTCCTCTCCACTATTCCAAGCTTTGGGTCCATGATTGCTCAACAATTCATTTGGCTTCGTATGTTAACTCTCTTTTCAGTCACCAGGTTCCAGATGTCATCAGGATGCCAGCCAGGCTTCCCTAGACTGAAGACCCCACCAATGTGTCCTGGAGCTCCGCTTCCCCAGAGACCCACCCTACTAGGGAAAGAGAGAGGCAGACTGGGAGTAT
Source organism: Erinaceus europaeus (assembly GCF_950295315.1). Lineage (NCBI taxonomy): Eukaryota > Metazoa > Chordata > Mammalia > Eulipotyphla > Erinaceidae > Erinaceus > Erinaceus europaeus. The sequence continues at coordinate 28,915,056 of NC_080166.1, forward strand.
GGACCGACCAGTCAATGCCCATGTTCAGCAGGGAAGCAATTACAGAAGCCAGACCTTCTACCTTCTGCAACCCACAATGACCCTGGGTCCATGCTTCCAGAGGGATAGAGAATGGGAAAGCTCTCAGGGGAGGGGGTGGGATATGGAGATTATTGGGTGTTGGGAATTGTGTGGAGTTGTACGCCTCCTACCCTATGGTTTTGTTAATTAATCCTTTCTTAAATAAAAAATAAAAATATAAAAAGTTAAATATTATTTTAAAAAGTAAAATAACATAAAAGCTTCTTTTGTTCTTTTTCTTCCCTGTAGGGTATGGGAGCCTGAGGGCTTTTCAACTATAAATGGGCTTCTTAGATTAATTCCTCACTCCAGTCCAAGAGATAAAGCAGAGTGGGGAAGAGATAATACAGTGGTTATGCAAAGAGACTCTCACACACCAAGGATCCAAAGCTCCAGGCTCAATTCAACTTCTCTTCCAAGGCAGGCAGCACTGCTGAGCCCTGTGAGTTTCTAAACAAGTCCCGTTTATAGTCTGTAGGTTCTGAGGCAACTGTTCACTGTGTTCTCATCAGAAGAACAACATGGAAAGGCACCCACCAAACAGTCCCACCACTAGGCCACCAAGGTGTAGCTCTTCTCCTGAGTTTTCTGGTTAGTTCTCTGTCCGCTGGTGTCAGCACAAGGCCTCCCTGATGCTGCTCCAGTCTTTGAGGGCAGTAGCAATGGAGACACACAGTTGTATTTGGTGAGTTTTAGGGGATTCCTCTCCTCCCTGCAGCAGTCTTTTTGCTGGTAAACAGACTAGAGGTGGTGCCTCAACAGGTAAATTGCCAGACTGTTACCAGACACTTAATCTCTCCCTAGGCTCCTCTCTGTCCAAGAGCCACACAAATTTGCACTCACCAGTGATTTGGTGGGTTCCTGAAGTTGTTCTAGTCCTATCTTGTTGCATCCCTAGATGATCTTTTTGGTATTCCTAGATTACCTGGGAGAGGAGAGGAGAGAAATACAGCTGCTGCTGCTCTGTAGCCCCACTTCCAGAAGTCCCCCTTTTTTTTTTTTTTAATTTTACCTCAAAGTGAGATCTTTAAGCATTAATATTTCTCTTTTGGCTTATATATTTTAAATTGATGCCATCAAATTTTAGTCAAAATGAAGCAAATAGTTGAATTCCTAATTTTTCACAGCTGAGTAGTATTCCATTGAGACCTAACTAAATTATCCTACAAATTATCTGTAATTGTTTATTTTCCCATTTTTTCTAGAGAAAATCACTGTGATATGAATGTAGTTCTTATTCTTAGCATCACACCTGCACAGCAATGACATTTTTTTCAAAAGACAAGCTTTGCTATATCCTGACATCATACTTTACATAAGGTTATAAAATTGGAAAATTTAATTTGAAAGATTTTCAAGGTTAAATTTTTATTGAGAAAAAAATCATACAGAATATTTTATACATATAAGTAAGCATTTACCTATACTAATTTACATATGTGAAACTTAGATCTATAAATTGATTATTTTCAGTTTTCAATTATAGTTAAAGTCAACACCAGGATAATCTAACTAGAGACAACGAGATAGCTCATTTGGATACTGTACTTGTTTTATTATGTGCCAAGTTCGAACCTCTCCCATACTACGATGGAGGAAGACTGGGGGAATTTTTGGTACTGTGATATCTTTTCCTGTATACCTCTTTATTTTTGTAAAAAGTCAGTTCAGAGGTGTGATGCCCTGATGATGATAAAAGGAAAATAAGAAAGATCTCTAAATAGATATTTTATATAATATGTAAAACATATTTTTTTAGAAAAATTTTTTTAATTTAAGAAAGGATTAATTAAATAAACCATAGGGTAGGAGGGGTACAATTACACACAATTCCCACCACCCAATAATCTCCATATCCCACCCCCTCCCCTGATAGCTTTCCCATTCTCTATCCCTCTGGGAGCATGGACCCAGGGTCATTGTGGGTTGCAGAAGGTAGAAGGTCTGGCTTCTGTAATTGCTTCCCTGCTGAACATGGGCGTTGACTCCCAGAGTCCATACTCCCAGTCTGCCTCTCTCTTTCCCTCGTAGGGTGGGTCTCTGGGGAAGCGGAGCTCCAGGACACATTGGTGGGGTCTTCAGTCTAGGGAAGCCTGGCCAGCATTCTAATGACATCTGGAACCTGGTGACTGAAAAGAGAGTTAACATACGAAGCCAAACAATTTGTTGAGCAATCATGGACCCAAAGCTTGGAATAGTGGAGAGGAAGTGTTAGGGGGGTACTCACTGCAAAGTCTAGTGTACTTCTGCTTTCAGGTATATATTTTGCACTAGTTTACGGATACGTGTGAATATGCTCTCTCTCACAGAAACTGGTGTATATCATATTTTAATTATGAAAAATATATTTTGTGATAAAACATACATTTTTAGTAGTCAGACACTGGGTACAGTGAACATTATGGTGAAATATCCATACAGTATTCCACTTAAAGACAATTGATGAGGAGCTTAGGCACTTGTGCACTCAAGAGAGTGCATAATGAGGTTCAGGATTTAAGCTCCCAATCCTTACTTGCAGGAGGAAAGCTTTGGGAGATCTGGAGAAAGTCTGCAAGTGTGTCTCTATTTCTTTCATCTTCTTTTTTTTAAGATTTTATGTATTTAATAATGAGAAAGACAGGAGGAGAGAGAGAGAGAAAGAAAGAACCATAGATAACTCTGGTACATGTGCTTCTGGGGATCAAACCCAGGACTTCATGCTTGAGAGTTCAGTGCTTTATCCACTGCACTACCTCCCAGACACCATGTGTATCTATTTCTTTATCTCCTGTGTTCTCTATTTTTATCTGTATCTATAAAAACAAAGAGAGAGAGAGAATGAGAGAAGAGAGATTAGAGAAGAGAAGAGAAGAGAAGAGGAGAGGAGAGGAGAGGAGAGGAGAGGAGAGGAGAGGAGAGGAGAGGAGAGGAGAGGAGAGGAGAGGAGGGGAGGGGAGGGGAGGGGAGGGGAGGGGAGGGGAGGGGAGCGGAGGGGAGAAGGGGAGGGAAAGGGAAAGGGTAAGAGAAAGGGAAAGGGTAAGAGAAAGGGAAAGGGAAAGGGAAAGGGAAAGGGAAAGGGAAAGGAAAAGGAAGGGAAAGGAAGGGAAATGAAGGGGGTGGGGAGAAGGTAAGTATGGGAGGTAGAGGAGAAAAAAATGACCTCTAGGAGTAATGGAGTTACTGTGCAAGCAGAGACCCAAAGGTAACTCCTATAGAAGGAAAATAAAGTGATAACCACGTAAGTATAAAATATGTGCTAACAATTCTAGGCTTTTTCTACCTTTACCAGTTTCCAGTGCTATCTTTAGTGACATGACCTGTTCTTTCAAATTGACTATCAGTGAATCAACACAACAAAGATATTGATTGAAATCAAATGCAGAAGGGCACCTCAGTATCTGGCAACAGATAAAATAGAGCACATTTTCTTTAAAGAGGTCAATATATGCATCAGATGTTGCTGTTTGTCACTAGTGACATTTAAAGAAACAAACAAGAAGTCCTATCACACCATCTTCTACTTACCTGAGTTAGGCAAGCAGAGTAGAGACTGAAATAAGTAGTTTACCACCCCACCTGACAAAGTTAAACCCAGCTCAGCTTACTCTGATGTGTCTGCATGATTTTGAGAGTGTACACACTTTTTAAATTGCCCCCTCTCTCCCTCCTTCCTTATTTTTTTATTTCCTTCTAGTTGATATCTTGTGTTTTCCTTTCAATTTGTGGAATTTCTTAAGCTTTCTGATGCTGCCTAAGTCTAAAGTACATCATTCCAATGAAGCTGATCAAGTTAAAATGAAGAAAAGAACATACATGGGTGTTGTTTAAGTATTTAATTCATCATTCCATTCCGTAATTATCCATAAAAAGTTTATTAAAATGTAGTTTGTTTATTTTTTTTACCTTACACTTTTCTACTTTATGGAAGTGATGAGTAGGGCTCTTTTTTCATATGAAAAGAAGGTGATTTAACTGTGTTTGAAGAAATATACAGCACTTATAAACGTAGCTTCATAGTAAATAAAAGAAGTAGTACTTACATTTCATTTTTTAAACTCTGTAGTACTTTTGTGGAAGGACAGGAGGTACCTGGTAGGTACAGCCCAGGAAATGGGAGTGATGACAAATGAGGCTTGGACAGGTGAAAGCAAGGCTTGGGTGTTGTAAGTTAGAGCTGGGATATAGCTTGGCTCTCTCCCTCTCAGCTGGGTGAGCCCTGGGTCAACATGAGAGTTAGGGAGCTCTGAGGAGCTTCACTATCTTTCTGTCTTTTTCCCTCCCTGCCTAGGTCACCACATGACTAAAATGTCCTCTTCTCTCTCTCTCTCTCTCTCTCTCTCTCTCTCTCTCTCTCTCTCTCTCCCTTCCTCCCTCCCTTGCCCTTAGCCTTAGGTGAAGGCCTTTTCAACCTGTGAGTGAAAGTGTAATTATGTTTAATTTCTATCATATCCTCTTCAGGAATTATTCATTCTGTGCTTAATACATGATATTCTTACAGATTTGAGGTAGAATCTCACTGGTGTCTGATTTGATTTGCATTTCCATGAAGAATGTGACTAAAAACATTTTCTTTATTATTTTTATTTATTTGATAGAGACAGACAGATATCAAGAGGCAACAGGGAAAGAGACAGAAAGGCATCTGCACACCTGCTTTACCACTCTTGGAGTTTTCCCCCTGCAGGTGATGACTGGGAGCTTGGACCCAGGTCCTCATGCCTTGTCATATGTGCACTTAACCAGATATATCACCACCCCTTGGAAACAATTTTTCACAAGGCTATTGACCAGATGAACATTTTCTTTGGCAATATGTTTGCTCATATATTTATATTTATATCATTTATAATGGAGTGTGTTGTTGCTCCTGCATCTGAGTTTTGTGAGCTTTTTATTTATATATATTTTATTAACCTTTTGTCTGACATGTGATCTGAAAAACCTTTGTCTTTGCTGTTGTTGGATTTAAGAAAACAAAGATTTTTTTTAACATTGTGGGATGTTATATTTTCTTCTACATAATTTAAGGTGTTCATTCTAATCCCCTAATCTCTGGTCCATTTGGAGTTGACTTTTGTGCAGTATCATGTAGTGATATAGAGATGAAATATTGTATTTTTAAATTTAATAAGGAATTTGTGTCCAAAATATATTTTAAAAATTTCATAACATAGTAGCATAAATATATATCATACAATTAAAGTGAGCAGAGGGCTTGATAGATATTTCTTTTCTTATAAATATTTTATTAATTTTACTTTTCTTCTTCTTTTTTAAAAATGTATTTATTTATTACTCCCTTTTGTTGCCCTTGTTTTATTGTTGAAGTTATTATTGATGTCATTGTTGTTGGATAGGACAGAGAGAAATGGAGAGAAGAAGGGAAGACAGAGATGGGGAGAGAAAGATAGACACCTGCAGACCTACTTCAGAACTTGTGAAGCAACTCCCCTGCAGGTGGGGAGCCTGGGGCTCAAACCGGGATTCTCAACTGGTCCTTGCTTTGTACCACCTGTGCTTAACCCTCTGTGTTATTGCCTGACTCCCTAATTTTACTTTAATGAGAGAGAGAGAAGTATAGACAAAGAGCAGGGAACTCCCTCAGCTCAGGGCTATTGTAATGCTGAGGATTAAACCTGGGAACTTTGAGACTCAGGCATGAGACTCTTACATAACCATTATGCAATATTGCCAGCCCTAGATTTCTCCTAACAGAAGATAGTTAAGTAGGACCATGTGGTGATCTGTCCAGTAGAACATTTTATCATGCAAGACAATCTGGGTTCAGCCCCATAGTCACCACCTGCTTGGGGTGGGGGTGGGGGGACTTCAGGAATAGTGATATAGTGCTACATGTACTTGTCCTTTCTGTCTCTTTTTACTCTCTCTTTCCCTTCACCTCTCTGTCTCTCTTTCTCCTTCTATTTAAAATAAAGAATAAAAAAATGTTAACACCAGTCCCAGTGATGACCCTGGCGTGTCTGTGTGTGTATGTGTGAGAGAGGGAGGTGGGGGGTGTTGATTTTATGGGAATAATTCAATTTAGAAGTAATTTATTCTTTTTTATTTGTGCTTATTTTATAATTGTGCAATGGTTATTTTACTGTCATTACTCATTGCTTAAAAATGTGCCATTTTTTTTTTTTTTTGCTTAAATAACTGCTTTTAATTACTCACTCCTTTTTAACCATAGCATATAAATTTCAAGGTGTTTTGAATACGAACATTCTCAGTTCATTTTCTCAAAATATTTTCTGTTTGGAAATCAGTTATCCTCTTTGGGTTTTAAATATGTTTTTCTTGGATACAAATAAAGGGATGTTAGATTTGTCTGAATTTACTTTATTCCAGAAAATATGTTATGAGTAGTAGCAGATGAATAATTTTCCACTACACTTTTAAGATAAGTTGAAAAGAAAAATCAGGCTTGATTTTTCATTTTTATCCTAAAATTTTGAAGACCTCATATTTGAGATCAGCATATCAACCTGTGTTGACTTTTTATATGTCCTAAAATGTGCCATAATGTTTGAAACCATTGAAATGAAACAATCATTGAGACAGGATGCTTATAAACAATTATTGACTTTGAATGTTTTTTTTTAATTATATTACAAATAAAAACTTTGTCCATCTTTGAAAACATATAGTTCCCTTTAGATTTTTATTTTTATACTTATTTTCTCTCTGTTATTGTTTACTTGTTTGTTTATTTCTCAATTTCCCACCCCCATTCTCTAAAGTTCCCTTAGAACAAGTTGACAATTTGGTAAAACACACATTATGTACTTGCAAGTACAAGGAAAAGTGAAATCAAATCTGATAAACAAAACCCAGCTATATTTCATGACTGAAATGCTTTGCACTGCTCCGTAAAAAGCTTTTTGTGTCATTTTGATAGAACTATTCTGTTGTCCCCATCAATTTTATTATTTTTTTGTCTCCAGATTACAGCTATAGATTATAGGAAATTTTTGTTGGAACCCAAATGAGTGAAACATACTTGGTTATGGTTGGCTCACTCCCTTTCTCCTAGTCTCCTCTACAATTCATGAAGTGCTTTTTGCATTTTATAAAGCAGTTCTCTGATCAGTTGGAAGTCAGCAAAAAATTTAGCATTAATGAGTTCATTTCCACAAAAATTGGCTTATTACCATGCAGACTTCCAGTGTTATGTGCTAGTGGTTTTATAGTTATGTTCTCTATTCTTGGTAAAAATAAAGATATTCTCTTACTGCCACATGTGCAAATAACAAGACTGTTTAGACTTTCTTTCTATAAGTGATTGTAACTAATAAAAACATCATTTGAATAGTTCTACAAATTAAGAAAAAATAAAATATTAAAAAATGATGTATAATAGCTGAGGAATTTTTATAAATCTTATTATTCTTTATAATAAATATTGTAATGATGTTAATAATATATTAAGAATATTTTATTTATTTACTGGATAGGAGCAGAGAGAAATCAAGATGGAATCATGAAATAGAGAGGGAGAGGGAAAGACACCTGCAGTACTGCTTCACTGTCTGTGAAACTTTCTCGTTGAAGGTTGGGGTCAGGGGTTTGATCCAGGTACCAGCACGTTGTAACGTGTGAACTCTATTAGGGGTGCCACCACCCTGCCCCTAACATTCTCTTTATAATGTGGCTATTTTAGTGATTATTTACTATTGTTCTTTGTAGTTTTACCTTTTATTTACCTAGTTAATAATCTCAGGGAGCTTTGTCTTATGCTCATAATGATCACATTTGTTATATTTTCTGAAGTTTCTATTCAAACCATTGTCATATATATTGCTACTCTTTATTTTACCTTTCTTTTTAAAAATTACTGGGAGTTGGGTGGTAGTACAGTGGGTTAAATACACATGGTGCAAAGCTCAAGGACCAGCATAAGGATCCAGGTTCGAGCCCCCAGCTCCCCACTTGCAGGGGAGTCACTTCATAAGCAGTGAAGCAGGTCTGCAGGTGTCTGTCTTTCTTTCCTCCTCTCTGTCTTCCCTTCCTCTCTTCATTTCTCTATGTCCTATCCAACAACGATGACATCAGCTACCACAACAATAATAACTGTAACAACAATAAAAAGGGCAATAAAAGGGAAAATAAATATAAAAAATACTTACTATAGAAATGAATCCTTTACACAGCAGTTTTGTTGTCACATAAGAATTATTTCCCCTTTCCCAACGTTGGATGTATGTGTACTATACCCAGAATCAAATGCAGTGTTTCTCTACCATTATATACTAGGTCCTCCAGTAGTTAAAGCCCCTGGGTGGCCACCCCTTTAGATCTTTAGCTGAGAATATTGATATTCTAAATGGAGGGTTGCAACCATACTTAACCTTATTCTTTTTTATTTTATTTTTTATGTTTATTTAATTTCCCTTTTGCTGACCTTGATTTTCATTGTTGTGATAGTTATTATTGTTGTAGTTATTGATGTTGTCGTTGTTGTACAGGACAGAGTGAAATGTAGAGAGGAGGGGAAGACAGAGAGGGTGAGAGAAAGATAGACACCTGCAGACCTGCTTCACTGCTTTTGAAGTGACTCCCCTGTAGGTGGGTCCTTGCGCTTTGTGCCACATGCAAGCTTCTAAATTTTTGGTAAATTGTTATAGCAATGAGCAGATAGATAGCACAGGTTGGTTAACTAGTTAAATTGAAATGTGGGCTAAAAGTGCTGTTACACTCACTTTTCCCAAAATTGGCACTGTACTATGGTTATAAAGATCATTCTAGTGTTCTTGGGAAATAATTTGAGGCATTTAGGATAATGAAAGCGATATACAGAATTTATACACAGATGGTTCAAGAGATAGATGACAAATGTTACAAAATGCTAGTGCTTGGTGAAATATAATTGAAAGGTACTGTTTTTATAAAAATTAGGAAACCTTCTAGATACATTCACATATGAGATACAGGTATGACGATTATGATTTTTTTTTTTTTTTTAGTGAAATGGTTTAGATGTTATGGCTAGCTTTTTATTTTAATCCTCCCCCTACCCTTGCTAGGTTTTAGTGTTTTCACAAACACTAAAGCAAAAAAAAAAAAGGGAACATTTAAAAAAAAAAAAAAGAACACTGAAATATATTGTTAAATGGCACATCACAAACAAGGGTCTGTGAAGACGATTATGATTTTTTACAGTGATTTGATTTTTATATTTTAATTGTATACAGATATAATTATGCCTAATATATCTATAAAATGTTTTATTTTTTCTCACATATTTAGTGGCTTTTAGGTCACACGTTAACACATTTGCCTGCTATACTGTTGTAGATATTGTTTCTTTCATTTCTCCTGACAGTTTTTGTGTATTTTTATTTTGTGTCAAGATTCATTTATTTTTAAACATTAATGGTGACAAGTGTTATCATTACCCACCATAAAAGAAAGCAGTTTCACTGAATACTTTGATGACTTTTCACAAATATTTAAACCCATGTCCCATCATCCAAATCAAGATATAGATCTCTTTACTGACGCAAACTATATTATTTTCCCTTTTGTAATTGTGTTTCTTTCTCTACCATCATCACTAGAGCAGTGGTGAAAAAAATATATATATAACCCTAGATTTATTAAAATTCTTACTTAAGTCTTACTAAGACTTAAGTAAATTTCATGCAAATTTCAGAGAACATTGATTCTGTGTAGCTTATGTTTTTTGGTTATCAGTTCCAAGCTCCATCAGTATTCTGGAACTTAGTTTTAATTCTCAACTACGTAAGTTTCCAGTAAACTGTGTGGTGTTTTATCACTTGGCTGTAATTGAGAATGTGTTCCAGAAAGAAAAGACTGGATAAAAATATTGTATGTGCCTCCTGTGTTCCCTGCTTTCAGAGATTACATTCCTAAGTTTTCAATTGCCAAAGGTATGATTAACTTTTTTTGGTTATAAATTTTACCCTATTTTCTAAACTATTCTACTTCAAGAGCAAGTCTGAAGCCAATTTTCAATTCACAGAAAGATGAGTAAGTAAAATTTTTACTTATCACAAACTGAACATTGTCAATATTATATATCTATAATTCTAAATCTGTAATTTCTGTGAAAGTTTATCCCGAAGGGTTTTTGTGTGTTAACCATATACATACATGCATGCATGCACACACTCTCTCTCTCTTCACACACACACACACACACACACACACACACACACACAATTTTTCTTTCTTTTTTTTTTTGCCACTGGGGCTATTGCTGGGGTTTTGTGCCTGCCTGATGACATCACTTTGTCCAGTGTCCATTTTTGTTTCTTTCTTTTCTCACAGTGATAGAGGGAAGGAGGGAGGGAAAAAGAGAGACACCTACAACACTGCTCCTCTGGCTCTTGAAACTTCTCCCCTGCAAGTGGGGACTGGTGTTTGAACCCAGATTTGTGAGCTTGCTAAAGTGTGATCTCTACTGGTTACACCACTGTCCAGTTCCTAATTATTTTTATGTTCTTTTATTAAGCATTTTAATTTTCACATTTATGTTTACTCCTACACATTAAATTATTTTCAGTTATGCTTCATTCTCTTTCAGCCTGTGTTAATAAATACAATAACAATTTGAATATGATGAGTACTTTTTTTAAAGATTTTATTTATTTATTAATGAAAAAGACAGGAAGAGAGAAAGAACCAGTTATCACTTTGGTACATGTGCTGCCAAGGATTGAACTTTGGACTTCATGCTTGAGAATCCAATGCTTTATCCACTGCACCACCTCCCAGACCACAATGTACTTTTTTCAACAGACCAAACATTTGAAGTCTTTCTGTCTTACAATCTTCAAGGTAACTTATGAATATGATAATCAGAATGATGTTTAGACTATAGTCTCCTTTTTCTTCTTTTAAGAAACAAGACAAGTCTTGTATATTTAAGTTAAATGGCAAACAGGGCTGTGTTGTTATGCATTCAGTTAATTATAATAATAATTATTCTCCTTATTAAAAGATAATTCTGCTTACACTGTAATGTCTTTCTATTATTATTTTCAGTAATGTTCACCATGCTCAGCAGTACTGGTGCTGATTTGCATTCCAAAAGACAGTTTCAAATGGTATCATGGGTTTAACTTGAAACATAAAAGCCAAGAAATTCAAAGTTAAGTTCATATATGATTTTGTTATAATCCCTATTAAAAATGGGCTTTTTTTTAAAGCATAGATTTCATTTATTATGTTTTCTAGTAGGGTTGGCCACACTGCTCAAAGAAATAGGGAGAAAATGCTTTACCCACCCCCTTTCATTGCCCTTGTTGTTTTATCGTTGTGGTTATTATTATTGCTGTCATTGATGTCATTGTTGTTGGATAGGACAGAGAAAATCGAGACAGGAGGGAAAGAGAAGGGGAGAGAAAGACACCCACAGACCTGCTTCACCACTTATGAAGTGACCCCCCTGCAGGTGTAGAGCCAGGGACTCTAACTGGGATCTTTAGGCCAGTCCTTGCACTTGGCGCCATGTGCGCTTAACCTGCTGGGCTAACACCCAGCCCCCGAAAAATGCTTTATTAACATTCAAGATTCAGAGAAGTCTTACCACCTCTCAGTTTCTTCATTTTAGCCCACTTCAAACTATTTATTGTGGGAGGGGGACTTTTTTTTTTATTCTACAATATTTTAAAATGTTCCCTCTGTATTTGAAACTCATCTTGGTACTGAAAAATTCAAATAAAGAAGCCACAGTATTTTACCTTAAAAATTTCACATAAGGGAGTTGGGTGGTAGCACAGTGGGTTAAGCCACATGGCGCAAAGTGCAAGGACCAGCTAAGGATCCCAGTTTGAGCCCCAGCTCCCCACCTGCAGGAGTCCCTTCACAGGTGGTGAAGCAGGTCTGCAGGTGTCTGTCTTTCTCTCCCCCTCTCTATCTTCCACTCCTCTCTCCATTTCTCTCTGCTCTATCCAACAATGACGACATCAATAACAACAATAATAACTACAACAATAAAACAACAAGGGCGACAAAAGGGAAAATAAATAAAAAATATTAAAAAAATATTATACAAAAGTTCATATCAGTATGGGAAAGACAAACTTTTCCTCCAAAATTTAATTTCTAGTTATAAATTCTTTAAAATAAGTAGTACCTTATTGTTTAAGAACATAGATAAAATACATCTAAGTCAGATTGGAAAAGAGCAGAGAAAGTATTTTGGAGGATTACTAGAGGAGTAAAAGCTATTTGAAACACAGTAAGATACAACAATGAGATGCAATGGTAGAAAAAGATTTCAAGAGGGTTGGGTGGTTGCACAGCAGGGTAAATGCACACGGCAGCACAAAGACCTGAGTAAGGATCCTGCTTAGAGCCCTGGCTCCCTGCCTGTAGGGGGGGTCGCTTTGTTGTGCCAGAGGGTCTCCCAATAGACCACCAAGAGACAGTATTGGGTATGCAAGCACAAAGGAATCTTTATTGCTAGCCAGACTAGGGTCGGGTACCGTCACAGACACAGACACAGCTGCTCCAGGTGCGGACCTGGACCTTGCAACTGGCCTTCTTTTATTGGAGTCTCTAAGAACATTAGGCAAACAGCAAACATTGAGCAAACATCCTGTGGTTTCGGTTAGGACAGGAGGTTTCCAAAAATTCTCAGTTCCCGTCAGGTTTCATGTAAGTTTTGGTAACTGCTTGTTTTTCTCATACCACATCCTTCTGACTCACTTCTCCAAGACTGTTCCACCCTGTTCTCCTGCTTGTTCCCATAAATAGTTATTCCAAAAACAATGTTAGCTTAGGCTTCCAGTTCCTAACAGCTTCACAGGCAGTGAAGCAGGTCTGCAGGTATCTTTCTTTCCCCCTCTTTGTCTTCTCCTCCTCTCTCCATTTCTTTCTGTCCAGTCCAACAATAACAACATCAGTGACAACAACAATAATAATGATAACAACAAGGACAACAAAATGGGAAAAATGGCCTCCAGGAGCAGTGGATTTGTAGGGCAGGCACCGAGCCCCAGCAATAACCTGGTGGGCACAAAAATAAATAAAAATAATAAGACTTCAAGACAGTCCTTAGAAGGGGTCCACCAGAACACCTTGTCCTACAGTCTTGCTTCTGTAGAGATAGTAAATAGAAGAGGTATATGAGAGTGCTAAGTAAACTAGGATTTTTCTGTCCTCTTTTGACCATGATGGTCTTAATCTTTTCTTCCCTTGACTAAGTTTTAGACAGATATCTTCCTGTTTAGGAACCTGGGGCCATGACTTACTTGACAAATTTTCTGAAACATTTCTTCACCCAATTACATAAAATTTCTCAGCCCTTGGTTATTTTGTATAATCTACTGATGTCACTCTCACTAATCTGGAGAAAGACAGGTATAATATACATGTTTCTGGAGTTCATCTAATTTGTTACCCTGTGCTGATACTGTTTTAGCTTGTTCAGATAGTTGTGCTCTTGGCTCAGCTATTTCAGCTTTCAGCTCTCTAATAAACGAGGTAATTAGTGTTTTCTTCCAGAGTCTCAATTGTTGATTCTGCATTACTGATGACAATTCTTTCAAACTCTCTACACACTCCTATCATTATTTCCTTATCTAGTGTTTGGATGTTGACCTAATTATTTTGTGCTTCAACCTTTTGGGGGCTTTTAGCTGGACTCTTGTCCTGGTTCATTACTACAATATTTTATCATGTTTATTTAATCATTCTTTTTTTTTTTTTAAGAAAGGATTAATTAACAAAACCATAAGGTAGGAGGGGTACAACTCCACATATTTCCCACAACCCAATCTCCATAACCCACCCCCTCCCATGATAGCTTTCCCATTCTCTATCCCTCTGGGAGCATGGACCCAGGGTCATTGAGGGTTGCAGAAGGTAGAAGGTCTGGCTTCTGTAATTGCTTCCCCGCTGAACATGGGCGTTAACTGGTTGGTCCATACTCCCAGTCTGCCTCTCTTTTTCCCTAGTAGGGTGTGTCTCTGGGGAAGCTGAGCTCCAGGACACATTGGTGGGGTCTTCAATCCAGGGAAGCCTGGCCAGTATCCTGGTGGCATCTGGAACCTGGTGATTGAAAAGAGAGTTAATATACGAGGCCAAACAAATTGTTGAGCAATCATGGGCCCAAAGCTTGGAATAGTAGAGAGGAAGTGTTAGGGAGGTATTCACTGCAAACTCTAGTGTACTTCTGCTTTCAGGTAGATATTTTGCAGTAGTTTATGGATATGTGTGAACATAAGCTCTCTCTCACAGAAACTGGTGTATATCTAGGTTATGGGACTTTGTTAGAAAGTGAACCACCTGAGATGAAATTAAAGTGCACTATAAAAGGAAAGGTCTCACAAAAGTAATGAATCTGAAGGGTTGTCATTCCACACGTGAAATCTCTGGACACAGTCTGAGGTGAAGCATGTTGAGGTGGCAATCGTTGCGTTGGTTAGGTTGTTATCGGCGGATGCAATATTATTTGGTATGGATTGGGAGAGGCATACGGGAATGTGGGCCCTATCCAATGGTTCCAGGACTGGGGAAAGTAGAGGCTCTATAGTGGAGATGTGAGGTTCCTGCTGTCTTAGGGTTCAAAAAGACAATCGATAGTTATTGTTATCATCACATTATTTGGTAATTGGGTTAACTTTGAAAAGTCCTTTTATTATGGTTTGCTGTACAGTATCCAGTATCTTGTATATAGCTGTGCTATTGGATGCTTCTAATCTACTTGGTCTAGGCTTTTGAGAGAGTCCACATATCAAATACACAGCCTATATATTAAAAAGATTCAGTTTGTGTTTTGAGAAACTTTGAGACATACAATTGATTTTCCCCCTCTCATATTAATTAACTACTGATTTATATGTCTACATTTTGCTAGGAGTGTACATAAACACCATTCCCACAACCAAAAGACTGTGACCCATCCCTCCCACCCACCCCCACCCCCCACTGTCCCAGGAAGCTGCATGTCTACACATCACCACTGGGTTTTAACTTTGGTGCCATACTTACAATTTGATCAGGTCCTGCTTTAATTTCCCTTTCAGATCTTCTTCCTCAACTTCTGTTGATGAGTGAGATAATCCCATACTCATCTTTAACTTTCTGACTTAGTTCACTTAACATAATTCCTTCTAGCTCTGTCCAAGATGGGTCAGAGAAGGTGGGTTCATTGTTCTTGATAGCTGCATAGTATTCCATTGTGTATATATACCAAAGCTTTCTCAGCCACTCATCTGTTGTTGAGCATCTGGGTTGCTTCCAGGTTTTAGCTATTATGAATTGTGCTGCTATGAACATAGGAGTACACACCTCTTTTTGGTTGGGTGTTATGGAGTCCTTGGGGTATAACCCCAGGAGAGGAATTACTGGATCATATGGAAGGTCCATGTCTAGCCTTCTGAGAGTTTTCCAGACTGCTCTCCACTGAAGCTGGACCAATTTACATTCCCACCAGCAATGTAAAAGGGTTCCTCTGTCCCCACAACATCTCCAGCATTTGTGGCTGCTGTCCTTTTTAATGTATACTATTCTTACAGGAGTGAGGTGGTATCTTAGTGTTGTCTTAATTTGCATTTCTCTGACAATCAGTGACCTAGAGCAGTTTTTCATATGTTTGTTAGCCTTTTGGATCTCTTCTGAGGTGAAGGTTTTGTTCATATCCTCTGCCTATTTTTGCATGGGGTCATTTGTTTTTGGTGCTAAGTCTGCTGAGCTCTTTATATATTTTGGTGATTAGTTTCTTGTCTGATGTATGGCATGTGAAGATCTTCTCCTATTCTGTGAGGGGTCTCTCTGTTTGTCTAATTGTTCCTATGTATGTGCAGAAGCTTTTCAATTTGATGAAGTCCCATTGGTTTGTTTCTGCTTTAGTCTTCCTTGCAATTGGGTTAGATTCATCAAAGATGTCCTTGAGGTGTAAGTGGGAAACTGTTTTACCAATGTTTTCCTCTAAGTATTTGATTGTTTCTGGTGTGACATCTAGGTCTTTGATCCATTTGGAGTTGATTTTTGTTTCTGGTGAGATAAAGTGGTTCAATTTCATTCTTCTGCATGTTACAACCCACTTTTCCCAGCACCATTTATTGAAGAGAGCCTCCTTTTTCCATTTAATCCTTTGGGCCCCCTTATCAAAGATTAGATGCTCATAGGTGTTGGTATTTATTTCTGGGCTTTCAATTCTGTTCCACTGGTCTGTGTGCCTATTTTTGTTCCAGTACCATGCTGTTTTGATGATGATGGCTTTATAATATAGTTTAAGGTCTGGGAGTGTGATGCCTCCATTTCTGTTTCTTTTCCTCAAGATGGTTTTGGCTCTTCTAGGTGTTTTCATGTTCCAGATAAATGATTGTAGTGTTTGTTCTATTCTCTTAAAGAAGCTTGGTGGAACTTTGATGGGTATTGCATTACATTTGTATATGGCTCTGGGGAGAATATTCATTTTGATGATATGTATTCTTCCAATCCATGAGCATGGGATATCTTTCCATTTCTTGGTATCAGTTTCTATTTCCTTGAGTAGCGACTCATAGTTTTCAGCATACAAGTCTTTCACTTCTTTGGTCAACTTTATTCCTAGGTATTTGATGGACTTTGTTGAAACAGTAAATGGGAATGATTTCTGCATGTCTTCTTCTTCAGATTTAGTGTTTTCATAAAGAAATGCCACTGATATTTGTACATTGATTTTGTAGCCTGATACCTTGCTATATTGCGTAATAACTTCCAATTATTTTCTGCTAGATTCTTTAGGTCTTTCTATGTATACTATCATATCATCTGCAAATAGTGAGAGCTTGACTTCTTCCCTTCCAATCTGTATTCCTTTCATTTCTTTCTCTTGCCTGATTGCTATGGCAAGAACTTCCTGTACTATGTTGAAGAGTAACAGTGACATTGGACAGCCCTGTCTAGTCCCCGATCTGAGGGGCAATGCTTTCAGCTTCTGTTCATTGAGTATGATGTTGGCTGTAGGTTTGCTATATATAGACTGCACTATCTTGAGGAATTTCCCATCTTTTCCCATTTTTGTAGAGTTTTGAGCATGAATGGGTGTTGGATTTTGTCAAAGGCTTTCTCTGCATCTATTGAGATAATCATGTGGTTTTTGGCTTTGCTTTTATTGATGTGCTGAATGACATTGATTGACTTATGGATGTTGAACCAGCCTTGCATTCCTGGGATGAGTCCCACTTGGTCGTGATGAACAATCTTTTTGATATGTTGCTATATCCGGTTGGCCAAGATCTTAATATTTTGGCATCAATGTTCATCAGAGATATTGGTCTGTAGTTTTCTGTTTTATTCTGTCCCTATCAGCTTTTGGTATCAGGGTGATGTTGGCTTCATAGACGGTGGAAGGGAGTACTCCTGTTTCTTCAATCTTTGGAATAGCTTAAGAAGTATGGGTATTAACTGTTTCCTGAAAGTTTTGTAGAATTTGTTTGTGAAGCCATCTGGTCCAGGACTTTTGTTGTTGGGGAGGTTCTTAATAACGGTTTCAATTTCTTTGTCTGTGACTGGTACATTTAGATTTTGTAGTTCTTCTTCGTTCAGTTTTGGAATGGCCTATGTTTCTAGGAATTGTTCCATTTCTTCAAGATTCTCTAATTTAGTGGCATATAGTTCTTTATGGAAGTTTCGCAGGATTCTCTGGATTTCTGTGGTGTAAGTTGTGATATCTCCTCCTTCGTTTATAATTCTATTAATTTGAGTCTTCTCTCTTTTTTGTTTGGTGATTCTGGCTAGGGGTTTGTCAATTTTGTTTAATCTTTCAAAGAACCAACATTTGGCTTCATTGATCTTTTGTATGGTTCTTTTATTTTTGATGTTGTTTATTTCTGCTCTAACGTTAGTGATTTCTGTCCTTCTGGCTGCTTTAGGGTTCCTTTGTTCCTCTTCCTCTAAGTCCTTGAGCTGTGCAGTAAGGTCGCTCATTTGAGCTTCTTCTTGGTGTTTAATATGTGATTGTATGGCTATAAGTTTCCCTCTCAGTACTGCTTTAACTGTGTCCCAAATGTTTTGATAGCTTGTGTCTTCATTTTCATTTGTTTCCAGGAACATTTGAATTTCCTGCTTGAGTGAATCTCTGACCCAGTGGTTCTTAAGGAGAATGTTGTTTAGTTTCCAAATTCTGTGTCTTTTAATAATTTTCTGTTTGTTGTTAAATGTTAGTTGTACTCCACTGTGGTCTGAGAAGATACTTGGGATGATTTCAATGCTCTTGAATTTATTGATGCTGTCTTTGTGGCCTAACATGTGGTCTATCCTTGAGTATGTGTTATGTGGATTTGAAAAGAAGGTGTATTCTAGTTTTGGGGGCTGGAGGAGTCTGAAAATGTCCAAGAGGTCTAGTCTGTCAATCTCTTCATTCAGTTCTCTTGTATCTTTATTGGTTCTCTGCTTTGTTGATCTGTCTAAGTGTGAGAGTGGGGTATTGAAGTCTCCCACTATTATTGTATTACTATTGATGTATTTTTGAAATTCTTTCAGTAGGTGCTTAATGTATTTAGATGGTCCCTCATTGGGTGCATGGATGTTAATAATTGTTAAGTCTTCTTGGCTGATTGATCCTCTAATAATTATGTAATGTCCTTGCCTATGTTTTATTACTTTATTTAATTTAAAATCTATCGTGTCTGAGATGAGAATGGCTATTCTTGCCATTTTTTTGTGGTCCGTTAGCCTGTATGGTAGTTTTCCATCTTTTCACTTTAAGTCTGTGTTTATTGTTGTGACAGATGGGATTCTTGCAAGCAGCATATGGTTGGGTTATGTTTTCTGATCCATCCCCCCACCCTGTGCCTTTTGATGGGTGAGTTTAAGCCATTGACATTTATTGATATTATGGATTTAATGTATTGTAGTGCCATTGTTCTAAAAAAAATTTGTTTGCTCTGATATATTGCAAGTATTATAGTGATGTTCTTGTTTATAAGAGGTCTTTTAGAACCTCTTTCAGGGTCGGCTTGGTGATGGTTGCCTCCTTTAACTGTTGTTTATTAAGAAGGTTTTGTTCCCTCCATCTAGTTTTAATGAAAGTCTAACAGGATATATTATCCTTGGTTGAAACCCTTTTTCATTCTGGGCTCGATAGATATCTTGCCAATCCTTTCTGGCTTTTAGAGTTTGAGTGGAGAAGTCTGCAGATAATCTTATGGGTTTTCCCTTGTATGTGACTTTTTGTTTCACTCTTGCAGCCTTTAGGATCCTTTCTTTACCTTACTTCTTCTCATTGTGACTATGATGTGTCTTGGTGTCTTCAGGTCTGGGTTGATTCTGTTTGCAACTCTCTTGAATCTTGATGTCCTTTCTGTTATTCAGGTCTGGGACATTTTCTTGTATTATTTCCTCTAGAATGTTTGCTTCCCCTTCCTCTCTTTCTTCCTCTGGCAGGCCAATTATACGAATGTTACTTCTTTTGAGATCATCCCATATGTCTCTGTTGTTGTTTTCAGTGTCTCTCAATCTCTTTTTAAGCTCTTTCACCTCTTTCTTAGTTTTCTCTAACTCATCCTCTGTCTGACTAATTCTGTTTTCTGCTTCTGTTAGTCTGTTTTTCCTTGCCTCAGCTTCTTTCTTCATTACAGCTATTTCAGCTTTCAGTTCTCTAATTGCCTCAAGATAATCAGTATTTTCCTTGGGGGTCTCAACTGTTGTTTCCCTAATACTGCCATTCCTTTCCTTCAATGTTGTTTTCATTTCTGTGATTAATAAGTTTATTATTGCTTGCATACTTTTCTTATCTATGGTTACTTCTGGCTGATTTGTAGTTTCTTCTGAGCTCTTGTCTTCATTCATTGGAGTAGCAGTTTTATTTGTTTTTGATCTACCCATTTTTTTGATTTATGTGTTTCTTTTTTTATGCTCTGTTGTTCCTCAGTTGTTGTCTTGAGTACAAATAACCCTGTACTAAATACCTTTATGAAAATTGCACTCACTAACCTCAGGAATTACAGTAGCAACTGAAGCAAGTATTGAAGTAGTTTAGTCGTTACCAGTTAGCTAGACAATTTCTCCAATCCGTGAAAAAATAGTAACCAAATCCAAATGAAGAAATAGAAATGTAAAAAAGGATAGCAAGAATAGATAGTTATGCAAATCTACTATCCACTGTATATTCTAGGGGTAACAAGAGGGGAATGGGAAGTAGAGCAGAGATACACACATAGAGAGTCCACTATGAGTCAGATTTCTTCCCCAAAATAATTTCACAAATTCAGACAGGCAAAGAAGAAGGAAGAAGTATATGACAAGATTAAAAAAAAGAGAGGGAGAGACAAGAGAGAGAAAAGGGAAAAGATAAGAAAAAGAGCTGTAATTAAAGAGCAATGAAAGGAAATTCCCAAGTGTGTATCAGTGAATTCAAAAAAGCACACTGTTTGTTGGTGTGTGCGCTGGGGGCTGTGACTTTGGAAGCTGTAGGATTAAGGAAGAAGGGATGACAAGAATGAGAAAAAGAAAAAAAAAGAAACAGAGAGAGAGAGAGAGAGAGAAAAGAAAAAGATAAGAAAAAGGACAGTCATAAAAGGGCAGTGAAAGGAAAGGTTTTTTTGTTTAATGTATTTATTTTTAGTTATTTAATTAGCTATGCGGGGTGAGGTGGGGGCGGGTTGGCTTCTTAGAAAGAAAAAAGGCCAGAGGTTTCAGAAGGGTATAAACTTAGAATTAATGATACTCCTTGGTGGGACAGGAATTTGATAAAGAAAAGGACTGGTTATGGGGGGGGCAGGAAGGAAATATGCTTGAAAATTAAAAGGAAGAAAAAAATTTTTTCCCCTTTTTTCCCTACTCTAATTCTTAACTCAAATTAAGTTATAGTCACCTCCTTGGTGTCGCCGCTAGGACCCCTTATTGGCTGGCCTGCTAAAGGCAGAAAATCCTACCGTTTCCAGGAGATGTGGTCAGAGCTCAGCCACTAGCAGCTTCTCAGTCCGCCATCTTCTGGGAGACCCCCCCCCCCTGAAGCTTTTTTAAAGGATTTCTCAAAGATGAAAACTAGCTCCAAGTCCTTTTGATCCAATGAGAGCTGTACTCAAGGATGTCCTCGGATCCGCCCTCAGGGTCGTCGCGGTGGTCCCCGGAGACTCCCAAGAGGAAGCCCCTGAGCTATAGTGCTCCCTCCTGGTCCTCTGCCGGCCGCCCAGCAGTGCTCTGCAACCGGTGGAGGAGCCGCCTTCCTGGGTCGAGGACAATGCCCGACGTACCCGCCTTGCCCGCTGCAGCCTGGGAAGTCTAGAGCAGCCCGCCCGCTAGTCCGCACCACCTCTACTCTAATTCTTGACCCAAATTAAGTTATAGTCACCTCCTTGGTGTCACTGCTAGGACCCCTTATTGACTGGCCTGCTAAAGGCCGAATATCCTACCGTTTCCAGAAGATGTGATCAGAGCTCAAGCCATTAGCAGCTTCTCAGTCCGTCATCTTCCCTGATTTAACCATTCTATATAGTATATTATGAAGTTCCTTTCTCAGTACTTTTCAAATTACTGATTATTCTTGCCTGGATTGACTTGTGTCTAAGGTAATTAAAGGGTTCACAGTTGTGGAAAGTGACAGTTGTTTCTATAGTATTTTAACCCTGAGTTGGAGCTCAGTGGCTTAAAAGCCTCTTTTGTTCTTTTTTCCTGAGGGATTTTAAACTATAAGTATGCTTCTTAGCTTAATCATTGACTCCTGACCAAGATATAAAGCAAGATAGGGCAGAGATAACCCAGTGGTTATGCAAAGAGACTCTCACAGCCACACTGCTAGGCCACCAAGGTATAGATCTCCTGAGTTTTCTGATTAGTTGCCGTTTTCTGATTAGTTGCCGTTCCCTGGTGTCAGCACAGAAACCCCACCACCCCTCACCCCCCCAGTGCTTCATATTCTGAGGGCCATAGCAATGGAGACTCACAGTTGCATTTGGTGAGTCTTAGGGGAGTCCTCTCCTCCCTTCAGCCATCCCCTTGTTGGTGAAACAGACTGGAGGTGGTGTCTCAGCTGGTAAACTCTGGACTGTTACCAGCCACTTAATCTCTCCTTAGGCTTCTTTCTGCCCATGAGCCACATGTATTTGCACTCACCAATGATTTGGTGGGTTCTTGAAGTCATTCTAGTTCTGTCCTGTTGTGGTCGCAGGTTGCAGGTGATCTCCTTTGGTATTCCTAGTTGACCTGGAAGAGGAGAGGAGAGAAACACAGCTGCTGCTGCTCCTTAGCCCCGCCTCCAGTAGTCAGTCAAAATATATGTTAAGATTGAGCAAATATTTCTTTCTTTCTTTCTTTCTTTCTTTCTTTCTTTCTTTCTTTTTTTAGAAAACTTACCCTAAAGGTATGGAATTAATATAATCCACTAACGTGCAAGGCAGGTAGATTATGAGGAATACTGAAAGCTCTGTGAATCTATTTTCTTTGCTATGACAAAGATGAATTCAGGAGATGTTAACTTTGCTCAAAATGATAGTAGCAATGTAAATCTAAGAGACTGCCTGATGACGAAAGAGCAAGTATAATTTGTATAAAATTAGTCTTCTTCTTCTTCTTCTTCTAGCATTTGCCCTTCTTCCATAGCCAGTCAAATTAAATAGTAAAAGAATAAAACTCCAGTGTCCCATGTGAGCTTATTCTATGTGAAAATGTGTATGTTTGCATACATCTATGCTTACATCTATACATTCTGTAACCTTTTCATTTATAGATCATTAAAAAGGACAAAGACAACAATGTTTGTATTCAATTCAGATAAAATCATGTTGGATTGACTTCAATAAGTATATTAAAAAAATACTAAGAGCTGGGCAGTAGCACAGAAGGTTAAGTACACGTAGCATGAAACACAAAGACCCACATAAGGATTCTGATTTGAGCCCAGGGTACCTACTTGCAGAGGAGTAACTTCACAGGCAGTGAAGCAGGTCTTCAGGTGTCTATTTTTCTCTCCCCCTCTCTGTCTTCCCCTCCTCTCTCCATTACTCTCTGTCCTAACAATGATATCAACAGCAACAACAATAATAATTAGAAAAACATTAAAAAACAACAAGTACAACAAAAGGGAAAATAAATAAACTAAAAAGCAATTGAAAAAACATACTGTTTAAATATAACTGTTTATGGATACCCTAGTGTTATTTTGCTTGTTAAAGTGGACTTTGTGGGAGTTGTGAGGTAGTGCAGGGGTTAAGTGCACTTGGCACGAAGTGCAAGGACTGGCATAAGGATCCTAATTCCAGCACCCACTCCCCACCTGCAGGGGGGTCCTTTCACAGGCGGTGAAGCAGATCTGCAGATGTCTATCTTTCCCTCCCCCCTCTGTCTTCCCCTCCTTTCTTCATTGCTCTCTGTCCTATCCAACAAGGATGACATCAATAAAAATAACAATAATATCTACAGCAACAACAAAACAAGAACAATAAAAGAGAAAACAAATACATAAAGATTTAAAAAATAAAATAAAGTGGACTTTGTGATTTTACATTAAAAAAGCATGCACAAAAAGATATATTTGGTTTAAACATATGTTTCTTTTTAGCTGCTGTACTTTATAAATAAAAAGCATACCAAGCTTAGAAATGAGCTTTCCCTGTGACATCCATGACTTTTCTGTATTTTTGAGTAATTTTCAATGGTTAGAGAACTGTCTATATCAATTCAAAGCTAATACATTACCTTTTCACAATCTTGACATGAAAAGATATTCTCCTTCTTGGAGTGGGTTATGAAAATAACAGAAATATAGTAACAAGCACACCTTCACTCAGAAAAATGTAAGCTGTTAACCTTCAATAAGAGAACATCAAGGTTAACTGGTAAACTAAAATGGATTTGTTTCTGAACAGGAATTAATCACAATGTTTGTTACACAGATTTATGCAGAAAAGCATTAATAAGGTAAAAAAGCTGAAACATGAAATATATGCCAAGGTGAAACTCAGGTTGAAAGGTTCTTATGGAAGGAAATAGTTGAATGATGTAATGGAAATGAGATTATACTTGGAAAAATGGTCAGAAGAAAGAATTACAACCTAAATGCCTTCCAACAAATAACTAGATAAAATAAGTTATGGGACATATACTCAATGGACTATTACTTAGCATTAAAAGATAGATAGTATGTGGCCTATAGGATAAAGTGGGTGGGAGTGGAGAATATTATGCTTAATAAAGAAAGTAAGGAGGTGATGGACAATTACATATGTTTTACTCATATGTGGAATATAGAAAGTTGAATATATTATGTGAAAAAATGTCAACTTATGTATAATACTGTGGTAGAACTATAGTTGTTATCTATGGAGGTGGGTATAGGGAAAGAGACTTCTTATAAACAAGAACATCACCATAATATTGGCCATATATCAGAGCAAATAAAAAAATGTTGAATAATGGCACTGCAATACCTTAAATCTATAATATCAATAAATGTTAATAGCTTAAACTAACCTATTAAAAGGCACAGAGTGGGAGGGTTGATCAGAAAACACAAACCAAACATATGATGGCAAGAATCCCACCTGACCCAACAAGACAAACACAGACTTAAAGTGAAAAGAGGGAAAACTATCATATAGGCTAATGGACCACAAAAAGGCAAGAACAGCCATTCTCATCTCTGACATCATAGACTTTAAATTAAATAAAGTAATAAAATATAGGCAAGGCCATTACATAATGATCAGAGTATCAATCAACCAAGAAGACTTAACAATTATTAACATCTATGAACCCAGTGAGGGCCCATCTAAATACATCAAACACTTACTGAAAGAACTACAAAAATGCATCAATAGTAATATAATAATAGTGGGAGACTTCAACACCCCAGTCTCACACTTAGGTCAATGAAGCAGAGAGTCAACAAAGAAGCAATAGAACTAAATGAAGAGATGGACAGACTAAACCTCCTAGATATTTTCAGAGTTCTTCACTTCAAAAAACTGGAATCCACATTCTTTTCAAATCCACACAGCACATACTCAAGGATAACCACATGTTAGGCCACAAAGATAGTATCAACAAATTCAAGAGTATTGAAATCATCCCAAGTATTTTCTCAGACCACAGTGGAGTAAAGCTAACATTCAACAACAAACAGAAAATGACTAAAAATAACAAAATTTGGAAACTCAACAACATGATGCTTAATAACCACTGGTTCAATGAAGCACTCAAGCAATAAATTCAAATGCTCCTAGAAACAAATGAAAATGAAGACACAAGCTATCAAAATATTTCGGACACAGCTGAAGTAGTATTGAGAGGGAAACTCATAGCCATGCATGCACACATTAGAGAACAAGAAAAAGTTCAAATAAAGGACCTTACTACAACCTTAAGGACTTAGAAGGGGAGGGAAAAAGGAATCCTAAAGCAACCAGAAGGACAGAGATCACTAAAATTAGAGCAGAAAAAAACAACATCAAAAATAAGAGAACCATACAAAAATTCAATGAAGCCAAATGTTGGTTCTTTGAAATATTAAACAAAATTGGCAAATCCCTGGCCATACTCACTTTAAAAAAGAGGGGGAGAAGACACAAAGAAATAGAATTGTAAAGGATAGACGGGATATCACAACAGACACCACAGAAATCCAGAAAATCACGTGAAACTTTTAAAAAAACACTATATGCCACCAAGCTAGAGAATCTGGAAGAAATGGAAGAATTCCTAGAAACATATACCCTTCCAAATTGAACCAAGAAGAACTACAAGACCTAAAAAAATAACAAAGAAATTTAAACAGTTATTAAGTTATTCATAATTAATAATTAATAAACAGTTATTAAGAATCTGCTCAATAACAAAAGTCCTATAACAGATAGCTTCACAAACAAATTCTACAAAGCCTTCAGGAAAGAGTTAATACCTATACTTTTAAAACTCTTCCAAAAGATAGAAGAAACAGCAATACTCTCTTCCATCTTCTATGAAGCCAATATCACCCTGATACCAAAAGTAGATAGGGACACAACAAAAAAGAAAAACTACAGACCAATATCTCTGATGAACATAGATGCCAAAATATTAAACACGATCTTAGTTAATCGTATACAGCAGTATTTCTTTTTTTTTTAATATTTATTTTATTTATTTATTCCCTTTGTTGCCCTTGTTGTTTTAATGTTGTAGTTATTATTGTTGTTGTTGTCGTTGTTGGATAGGACAGAGAGAAATGGAGAGAGGAGGGGAAGACAGAGAGGAGGAGAGAAAGATAGACACCTGCAGACCTGCTTCACCGCCTGTGAAGCGACTCCCCTGCAGGTGGGGAGCCGGGGCTCGAACTGGGATCCTTATGCCGGTCCTTGTGCTTTGCGCCACCTGCGCTTAACCCGCTGCGCTACAGCCCGACTACCACAGCAGTATTTCAAAAAGATTGTTCATCACAGCCAAGTGGAATTTATCCCAGGAATGCAAGGCTGGTTCAATATATGTAAGTTAATCAATGTCATTCACCACATCAGTAAAAGCAAAGCCAAAAACCACATGGTTATCTCAATAGATGCAGAGAAAGTCTTTGACAAAATCTAACACCCACTCATGCTCAAAACACTACAAAAAATGGGAATAGATGGGAAATTCCTCAAGATAACATATTCCATATACAGCAGATCTATAGCCAACATCATATTCAGTGGACAGAAGCTGAAAACATTCTTTGTTGGTTGTCCTGGGAGACTGAGGCGGCCCCTGAAAGTGTTATGGGGCCCCTGGTGATGAGGGTGAAGTACATGGAGAGGAAGGAAGCACAGGACCAGCTCCGAGAGAAATCTCATGGATGGGTCATTTATTAAGGGATACAAGCAAGTTGATATACCCAAGGTTCAGAAAGAAAGCTGAGGTAATCATTAATCTACACACAATGCATAATTACATCTTGAATTACCAACAATTTGATCAAAACTGGAAAGTTACCATATAAGGTTTGGTCATGAGCTCACAATGCCTAGGTAGGCTTTTTTTCTCAAAGGGTAAATTACATGCACCTCAGGGAAGGGGGAAGGGGAACGGTTGAGCAAAGCCAGGTATTTGCAGTGGGTTTCAGCTTGGCCATATACTGTAATTCATGGCCTTTTTTTAAAAAGTGGGTGAGGAAGCATGTATAGGAAGGTACTCTGTCTGGAAAAGAGAATTCATCATAAGTTCATGAGGTCAAAAGGACCTGCCTATGCCCCCCCCCCAAAAAAAAAGGGGGGAACTCAGGGTCAACCTGCTCAGGCTCTCATGGA
This sequence comes from Erinaceus europaeus, assembly GCF_950295315.1. Taxonomy (NCBI): domain Eukaryota; kingdom Metazoa; phylum Chordata; class Mammalia; order Eulipotyphla; family Erinaceidae; genus Erinaceus; species Erinaceus europaeus. Next base: position 28,942,256 of record NC_080166.1, read on the forward strand.
AATAATGGTTTGGACATCCCAAACAGTGGGCCCTTTCCCCACAATTCCTCCTTGTATCAGGGAATAGACAGAGATGTCCATTATCTTCAACATAGTATTGGAAGTTCTGGCCCTAGGAATCAGACAAGAGAGAGAAATAAAAGGAATGCAGATTGGAAGGGAAGAATTCAAACTCTTTCTATGTGCAGGTGATATGATTGTATATACAGAAAAATCTAAAGAATCCAGAAGAAATGTACTGGGAGTTATTAGGTAATATAGCAAGATGTCAAGCTACAAAATCAATGTACAAAATTGGTGGCATTTAAAATTTTTTTAAAAATTATCTTTATTTATTCGATAGAAACAGCCAGAAATGGAGAGGGAAGGAGGATATAGAGAAACACCTGTAGCCCTGATTCACCACTTGCAAAGCTTTTCCCCTATAGGTGGGGGTCAGGGGCTCGAACCCAGATCCTTTTGCACTGTAACATGTCGCTCAACCAGGTGCGCCACCACCTGGCCCCCAAATCAGTGGCATTTCTTTATGCAAACATTAAATTGGAAAGGGGGTATCTAGAATTCACTCTGATTTACTATTGCATCAAAGTCAATAAAATGACTAGGAATAAACCTGACCAAAGAAGTGAAATAATTGTATACTGAAAAATATGAGTCACTATTCAAAGAAATAGAAAATGATACCAACCAATTGAAAGACATCTCATGCTCATGGTTTGGAAAAATCAATATTATCAAAATGAATATTCTCCCAAAGATCCATATACAAATTTAATGTTATCCCCATCAGACTTCCACCAAGCTTCTTTAAGAGAATAGAATGAAAATTATAATCATTTGTCTGGAACCAGAAAACACCTAGAATAGTCAAAACAATCTTGAGGAAAAGAAACAGAAATGGAGGTATCAAACTCCCAGATCTCAAACTATATTATAAGGCCATCATCATCAAAACAGCCTGGTACTGGGACAGAAATAGGTACACAGACCAGTGGAACAGAATTGAAAGCCCAGAACTGTTGCCAACACTTATGGACATCTAATTTTTTATAAAGGGACCCAAAATAGTAACTAGAAAAAGGATGATTTCTTCAATAAATACTGCTGAGAAAATTGGGTGGAAACAAGCAGAAGAATGGAACTGAACCACTTTATCTCACCAGAAATAAAGACCAAGTCCAAATAAATTAAGGACCTGGGTGTTAGACAAGAAACTATCAAATACTTAGGGGAAAAGATTGGTGGAACACTTTCCCACCTAATCCTCAAGGACATCTTTGATAATACAAATCCAATTGCAAGAAAGACTAAAACAAAAACAAATCAACAGGATTACATCAAAATGAAGAGCTTCTGCACAGCCAAAGAAACCATCACACAAACAAAGAGACCTCTCACAGAATGGGAGCTCTTCACATGCCACATATCAGACAAGAGACTAATAACTAAAATATACAAAGAACTCAGCAAACATAGTAATAAAAAAGCAAATCACCCCATCCAAAAATGGACAGAGGATATGAATAGAACATTCACTACAGAAGTGATCCAAAAGACTAACAAACACATGAAAAATTGCTCCAGGTCACTGATTGTCAGAGAAATGCACATAAAGACAACACTGAGATACCACCTCACCCCTGTGAGAATGGCAGACATCAAAAAGGACAGCAACAAGAGATGCTAGTGAGACTGTGGGGACAAAGGAACCTTTCTGCATGCTTATGTAAATTGGTCCAAACTCCATGGAGAGCAGTCTGGAGAACTCTCACAAGTCTAGACATGGGCCTTCCATATTATCTACTAATTCCTCTCCTAGGGATATACCAGAAGGACTCTATAACACCCAACCAAAAAGATATTTGTACACTATGTTCATAGCAGCACAATTCATAATAGCTAAAACCTGGAAACAACCCAGGTGCTCAACAACAGATGAGTGGCTGAGAAAGCTGTGGTATATATACACAATGGAATACTATGCAGCTATAAAGAACAATGAATCCACCTTCTATGACCCATCTTGGATGGAGCTAGAAGGAACTATATTAAGTGAGCTAAGTCATAAAGATACAGATGAGTATTGGATGTTTCCACTCATAAACAGAAGTTGAGAAAGAAGAACAGAAAGGGAAACTCAAAGCAGGATCTGACTGAGTTTGGAGTAGGACACCAACATAAAAATATCTGGGTGGAGGATGAGGATGGATGCCCAGCTTCAGCGGGGCTGGGGATGGGTGGATGGTATGGGGTACAATCTTTTGGTGTTGGGAATGGTGTTTATGTACACTCCTATTAACTTGTAGTCATATAAATCACTATTTAATTACTATGAGAGGGAAAATTGATTGATTGAATGACTCAAACTTTTTAATGCACAGACCATAGGATGAGTCTTTGAAATGTTGACTCTACTAAAAGCTTAGAACAGGGATAACAGTAATAATCAGTGGCATTAGTCTGTAATACATTAGTCTGTAATACACAGTTATATATATATAGTGTCAAAGGACATAAATTATGGTGATGTTCTGTATGATATAGCAAAACACATCAATGGGATTTTCAAATGTAACCCAATTCAAATGTAACCCAATTGCCAAATAATTAGATTATAGCAATAACTATCTACTCCCCCAGGGCTCTGTTCTGGCTCCTACACTATTTTATATTTACATCAAGGACCTCACAGAAACTTCTTCAAGGAAGTTCATCTATGCCGATGACATCTGCTGTGCAACTCAGGCATCAAAGTTCGACATCCTCAAGGAAACACTCATGAAAGATATGTCTCTGATATCTGATTACTGTAAAAAATGGCGACTAATCCCTAGCAGTGCAAAAACGGTATCATCTGTTTTCCATCTACACCATGCCTCGGCCTCGCGTGAGCTTGATGTGCAGCTTGGTGATACGAGAATCTGGCATGAAGCCCAGCCAGTCTATTTTGGCATTACTCTGGATCACACTCTGTCATTTCACGAACATCTCATAAAAACTGCAGCAAAGGTGGGTGCGAGGAATAACATCATTGTAAGACTGGCCAGGTCCTCATGGGGCGCAAGCGCTTCCACACTACGATCATCATCTCTGGCATTATGCTATTCCACTGCAGAATACTGTGCCCCAGTATGGTTCCGTAGCCCCTATGTCCACTTGGTCGATTCCAAATTATATTCCTCCATGAGGACAATTTCTGGAACCATCCTTTCCACCCCAGTTCCATGGCTGCCAGTTCTTAGCAAATCGCCCCGCCAGATATTTGTCGGGATGCGGCATCAGCTAAGTTCATTTCCCACGTCTGCGCTCGACCGGACCTGCCAATATAAGCGGATATCTTCACCCACCCTGTCCAACGCTTGACATCTCATCACCCAATCTGGTCCCCTATGCCTACACTGAACTTCTCTGTTCCGGACTCTTGGAAACAGAGTTGGCAGTCAGCTGAGGTAAAGAACAAACACCTCATCACAGACCTCTGCAAGCGTCAACCCAGCTTTGACCTAGCACGTTATGATTGGGCCCTCCTCAGTCACTATCGAATAGGCCATGGCCGGTGCGCTGCTATGTTCCATCGCTGGGGAGCCAGAGATGACCCGAACTGCCCCTGCGGCTCCAGACAGACTATGACCCACATAGTCAACGACTGCCACCTCTCCAGATTCAAAGGAGGTCTCGAAACTTTACATCAGGCTCAACCTGACGCTGTTGACTGGCTACGGAAGAAGGGCAAACGCTAGAAGAAGAACTATCTACTGCCTTCTTAGACCCTAAGACAGCAGGAATCTCCCCCTTCCTCTATAAAGTCTATATTTCTCCCAATCTTAGAACCTCTAGTGTGGGACTCACTTTCTTGCATGCTTCTCTCAGTTCATATCAACTGACACTGCATCTGTTGATCCCAACCTAATCAATGCAACAAGTACCACCTCAGTAAACTTCATTTTAGTATGTGTCCAGAAAGACCAGGTGTGGAATGTCAACCCTTCAGCCTCAATATTCAGGTGAGACCTTGCTTTTCTCATATCAATCTCTAATTGTATTTTGAGTGGTTCACTTCCTAACAAGACCCCCAAACCTAGATATAAACCAGGTCCCATGAGATAGAGCATATGTCCACTTGTATCCATAAATTAGAGCAAAATATATACCTGAAAGCAAAAGTGCACAGTAGTCTGCACTTAGTATATGCAGCAAGCAAGTGGAAAGACCTAAAAAGACACGAAAAGTTCCTAATGAAATAGTTTCTACTTAGACTTAGAAACCCTTCTCACCTATTTCCTGTTACACTTTCCTCACTCACTCCAAAGCTAACCTTATCAAAGGAAGGACTGCAAAAGCTGAATAAGGGCGAGAGACTTAATGATGACTCTTTAGTCACTATGAGGCCACCTCATCAGCTGGGACCCTATTCGGGGAGTCCTCAGATTCCCAAACACACATGGTGGGTCTACACCTTGGATAGATCCCTCTCTCCATTGTTACCAGTCATCTATATCAGGAGAAACACAATAGACCCCTTTGTGGCCCTCACAGGACCTTGTTCTCAACGTAGATCAACAATGGTAAGGAATGTTCCATCCTATAAGGGAGGCTGAACAACATAGTCTATGTTCCACCTGAGGAAGATGGATCCTGAAACTAGGGCAGCTTGGAACATTGCTACTCATGACCACAGAATATTAGGTCAGATATACAGGGATGCAGAGGTTACATAGGTTCCTAAGATGTATAGAGGCCCCAGATGAGATCAAGTCATTGGAATTTATAGTCAACAATATTTATACACCTTTCCAATATTTGGGAGCTACTCTCTTCCCTGATCCAGTTTTCTAGTACTTTTTCCATCCATGACAACATCTCTCCAGACAACAACTTGTACCCACCTGCATATCAGATATCAGGCTTAGGAAAAAAAATAGTATAGTCATGGGCCCTTTAGAATATAACTAAAATAGGACTAGTATATATCTACAAAACAGAGGCCCCAAATTTTCATCTGCACTATTCCAGCCTTTAGGTTCATGATTAGTCAACAATTTCTATGGCATATATGTTAACTCTTCTTTCAGCCACCAGGTTCCAGATGCTCACATGATGTTAACCAGACTTCCTGGGCAGACGACCCCACCAAAGTGTCCTGGATCCCCTCTTGCCCAGAGCCCTGCCCCACTAGAGAAAGAAAGAGGCAGGCTGGGAGTATGGATAGACCTGTCAACACCCATATTCAGCGGGGAAGCAGTTATAGAAGCCAGACCTCCCACCTCTGCACCCCATAATGACCCTGGGTCCATATTCCCAGAGAGATAAAGAATAGGAAATCTATCAGGGGAGTGGATGGGATATGGAGGTCTGGTGGTGGGAATTGTGTGGAGCTGCACCCCTCTTGTCCTATGGTTTTTATCAGTGTCTTATTTTTATAAATAAAAATTTTAAAAAAGTTGTTATAATATATCTAGAATACTACTGAGCTCTTAAAAACAATACAACTAGTATAGTCACAGGCCCTTTGGAATAGAACTAAAATAGGCCTCCTAGCTATCTACAAAATGGAGACGCCCCCAACTCTTCATCTGCACTATTTCAGCCTTTAGGTTCATGATTAGTCAACAACTTGTTTGGTTATCTATGTTAACTTTCTTTTCAGCCACCAGGTTCCAGATGCTGCCATGATGCCAACCAGACGTTCCTGGACAAACAGCCCCACCAATATGTCCTGGAACCCTGCTTCCTCACAGCCCCACTCCATTAGAGAAAGAAAGAGACAGGCTGGGAGTATGGATTAACCTGTAAATGCCCATGTTTAGCAGGGAAGCAACTAGGTAAGCCAGACTTTCTACATTCTGCACCCCATAATGACCCTGGGTCCATACTCCCAGACGGATAAAGAATAGGAAAGCTATCAGGGGAGAGCATGAGGTGAGGAGTTCTGATGGGAATTTTGTGGAGCTGTACCTCTCTTATCCTATGGTTTTGTCAATATTTCCTTTTTTATAAATAAATAAAATAATAATACATGTACCATTGTCACCTCATCTTGGGTAGAGTTTGAATTATATTAAGTGAGATAAACCAGAATATAAAAAATGAATATGAAATAATCTCCCTGATGGACACAAGTTAAGAAATATGAGCAGAATGGGAAAGCCAAAGTAGAATTTATATTGAGTTTTATGGATTTAGCCAAAGCAACAGACTCTGGGGAAGTGTGTGTGTATGTGTGTGTGTGTGTGTGGGGGGGGTCTTTCAGGTCCTGATGCATGATAGTGTAGGAGGATGCAGACCTGGAGGACAAATGTTTTACAAAAACATTGAGAAAATTTACCCATATATCAACAACTGACTATATTTATTGTAAATAATTAATTATTTATTATTTATTAATTAATAAATAATTAATTGTTTCTAATTTAGGCCACAAAAATTACTTAATAATATTTAAATCATCATATCTTTTCTTACGCATTTTAGTTTTAATGTTTATAAGTCAACCATAAAGAAATTTCTAGGGGTGGTGGTGAAGTGCACACATTACCATACTCAAGGACCCAGGTTCAAGCCCACACTCCTCACCTGCAGAAGGGATGCTTCACCAGTGGTATAGCAGGCTTTCTACCTTTTACTTTCTCTCTCAACCCCTCCCCTTCCCCTCTCAGTTTCTCTATCTTATCAAAACAAAATAGAAAGGAATTGAAAACTTATAAAATGGCAACAGGGAGAGGTGGATTCATAGTGAGTTCCAGCAATAAAACCTGATGGAAACAAGGGAAAAAAAAATATCTCCAGTACTCTCCGTTAAAATCTAATTAATCTGATTTTTATTACGTCTTTCAATAATCTACCTCAGGACACTTTCACTGCCTCTCACCAGATAAATTATGCATTATCTATAGTTAAGGGAATAATAAAAATAAAAATAAACCCATAGAGTAAGCCTGGCCTCATAGGCTGAAATGTATAATTTATATAGAAGTAAAACCTTCTTTTTTTTCCTTTTCTTGTTATTACAGGTAATTCACAGCTCCAGGATTTTTTTTTTTCAAATAGAAATAGACAAACAAAGAGTGAAAAAGGGAGCTAGGGAAAGAGACAAAAGAGACACCAAAGCACCAAAGCTTCTTCCAACATGGTAACCACTAGGCTCAAATCAGATTTTTGTACAAGGCATAGTATCCAGGTAAGCTACTTTGCTAGCCTAGAAGAAATCTAATTTTTATCTTTGAAATTTTCAGTCTTTCCATAACTAAATCCCTGTAGCTTTGCCCTAATATATTCAACATAATTCCTAAAATGTGAATAATTCTTGACTATTGACAACTCGTTGTTCTGTGCCAGCTACAACACACTTTCTGTGTATTCTTTCCGCTTCTCTGTGAAGAGACACATTATATATTTAGGGTCGTATGTCCACAAGTCTATATTTTTATAGGGTTTCACTTGGCAATAGATGACACAGTCCTTAATCCATAGAATACAACTCACAAAAATGTATAGACTGAAAGAAAGAAGACATGTATGAGTATTAACATTTCCTTGTTTTCCAGGTTTACACACACATTGGAGGCTATAATGTGTCTAATAGTAGGGGCTGGACAATGGTGAATCCAGTTAATTATATATATTACCATGTGAAAAGACCTGGATTCAAGCCCACCCCAGCCCCTGTTTTCCACCTGCAAGGAGCAGTCTCCAGGAATAGTAAAGCAGTGCTGCAGGTATCTATCTCACTTTTATTCTCCCTCTCTGCATCCTTCTTCCTCTCAACTTATCTTTCCAATAAAAATAATGTAAATAGATTAAATAAATTTTGGAAACTCTAAAAAAACAATAAAGTGGGGAGTTGGGCGGTAGTGCAGTGGGTTACACACACCTGGTGCAAAGCACAAGGATGAGGAACAGTGTTTCTTTCATAGTGCTGTTTATTTAATTTTACAGAAAAGAGCTATATTGTAATTAAAAAATAAAAACATCAATGGTTTTGACTAGGGCATTAAACAACTGTGAGATTTACTACATTACAGGTTATTTATGTACAGCAAAATAAGCAATGCAATCAAGATTGACTAGTCATGAAGCCAGAGACTAGTCACCAGTGCCCAACTACACATGTTCAGGTCCCTGGGGCACAGCATGGCGGGTCCTGGGGAGAGGAGCTGGCACCACGGGCACCCAGAAACAGCTAGCTCAGACTGAGTTCACAGGAACGAACAGACAGCGCATTTCCAGCAGACATTTCTCTTAAAAAATGTCCTTTCCACCCACAATCCCTTGTGGTTTGCATAAATCAGGATTATGCTCTTCAAGCCATATGCTAATTACAGTCACGTCCCAACAGAGGTAAAAAATCACAAAAGTTTCTTTTGTCAAAGTCCCAACCTAGAATAATAAAATTAAATAGCTGAAAGTAATAAACACTGGATAAAAAACAGTATTACAGGGCTGCAAAGACAGCATAACATCTATACAAAAGATGTTTACGCATGAGGCTCTGAGGTCCAAGGTTCAGTTCCCCAGCACCACCTTAAACCAAAGTTGAACAGTACTCTGGTCTTTTTCTCTGTTATCCTTCTGTCTTATTAAAATTAAATATAATATTTCTAAGAAAGAAGCATTGTGACAAAGGTCAGAGAGACTGAAGACATATAATAATAATTAAAGTAGCACTTAATTCTAGCTATACTTTTATTAGGATAAAGTTTTTTTTTTACATTTCATGATTTATATAAATTCATGTTAGTATTCTTTGCTTTTTTTTGCAATTTATCTTCTATATCTAGTTCGTCATCCACAGAGAGAAAGAAAAGAATGGAGATAGAACAGGTCTAAAATGAAGCTAAGTGTTTAAAAAAAAGGTTGGAATGAGTTCTTGAGATAAATAGTATTTTTAAAAAATGTGATCTAGAAATCATTTATAAAAAGTATTTGGCACACTTGTTAAAACAGAAAATTCTTTGGCTGTAACCCAAGCCAGCTGAATCACAAATTCTGTAAGTAGGAATTAAAAGTCTCTAATTTTGACAAGATTTCCAACAACTTTTATGCACAATGATGCTTGAGAAAGGCTGTTTTGTAGGGAAGAGAGAAAAAAAAAGCACAGCCAAAATATAAGAGAATTATGGAATGTAACATCATCATTTTAATTATAAAATAAGAACTTTGGGATAAGAATGCTGATTAGGCATTTTATAACACTTTTCTCTGAGAACCTTTTTAAAATTGGATACATTTATCTGAGTTTTTTTAAAATGACTGTTAGTACAGGGGTGTTGATAAAACTAAGTTGCACATATGCTGATAAGTATGATTAATTGTATGTTGTTATAAAGAAGAAATACCTTTCCCCCTCTACTTTTAGATTGTTAGCTAAACTTTGGAAATAAAGAACAGATTATAAGGAGAAAAACTGTCTTAAATTTGTCATACAGAAGTCCCACAAAGTTATGATGGCCATCAATTAAAGATGCTTACATACCTGTGTCCTGGGATGGGTGGGAATATGGGGACAGAGGAAAATCCTGTCTAGGGAAAGGGAAAAGTAAAAATTGGAGGTAAACAATGTTTGCCTAGATCTGCAGACACAAATGGACACTGAACAAACAGACTCAACCAAGATAACCGCTGGTCTATCACTCCTAACGCATATGCTCTGTAGTTGTATCCTGTGAAAGCTCTCTTCCTGGAATAGGTCGTCCCCATAAATTCTTTGAGATAGTTATAAAGGAGATAAACAAAACCTTCCTGAGGCTTCCATTCCTTAAAAATAGTAAATACAAATATAATGCAAAATAAACATATTTCAGGGGAGTCGGGCAGTAGCTCAGCGGGTTAAGCAAATGTGGCGCGAAGTGCAAAGGACGAAAACAAAGATCAGGGTTGAGCCCCAGGATCCCCAACTAAAGGGGAGTCGCTTCACAGGCAGTGAAGCAGGAGCAGGTCTGCAGGTGTCTATTTTTCTCTCCTACTCTCTGCCCCCCTCTCCATTTCTCTCTGTTCTATCTAAGAATGACGACATTAATAACTACAACAATAAAGACAACATGGGCAACAAACGGGAAAATAAATAAATATAAAAAAATTGAAGACACAAAGAAATTGTATCCTCAAACACCAAGAAGAAGCTCAAATAAACGACCTTACTGGACACCTCAAGGACTTAGAGGAAGAGGAACAAAGGAACCCTAAAGCAGCCAGAAGGACAGAAATCACTAACGTTAGAGCAGAAATAAACAACATCAAAAATAAAAGAACCATACAAAAGATCAATGAAGCCAAATGGTGGTTCTTTGAAAGATTAAACAACATTGACAAACCCTTAGCCAGACTTACCAAACAAAAAGAGGGAAGACTCAAATTAATAGAATTGTAAACAATGGAGGAGATATCACAGCTGACACCACAGAAATCCAGAGAATCCTGCAAAACTTCTATAAAGAACTATACGCCACCAAGCTAGAGAATCTGGAAGAAATGGAACAATTCCTAGAAGCATATGCCCTTCCAAAACTGAACCAAGAAGAACTGAAAAATCTAAATTCACCAATCACAGACAAAGAAATTGAAACCGTTATTAAGAACCTCCCCAAAAACAATAGTCCTGGACCAGATGGCTTCACAAATGAATTCTACAAAACTTTCAGGAAATAGATAGTACCCATACATCTTAAGCTTTTCCATAAGATTGAAGAAACAGGAATACTCCCTTCCACCTTCTATGAAGCCAACATCACCCTGATACCAAAAGCTGATAGGGACAGAACAAAAAAGGAAAACTACAGACCAATATCTCTGATGAACATAGATGCCAAAATATTAAACAAGATCTTGGCCAACCGGATACAGCAACATATCAAAAAGATTGTTCATCATGACCAAGTGGGATTCATCCCAGGAATGCAAGGCTGGTTCAACATCCATAAGTCAATCAATGTCATTCACCACATCAATAAAAGCAAATCCAAAAACCACATGATTATCTCAATAGATGCAGAGAAAGCCTTTGACAAAATCCAACACCCATTCATGCTCAAAACACTACAAAAAATGGGAATAGATGGGAAATTCCACAAGATAGTGGAGTCTATATATAGCAAACCTACAGCCAACATCATACTCAATGGACAGAAGCTGAAAGCATTCCCCCTCAGATCGGGGACTAGACAGGGGTGTCCACTGTTACCGTTACTCTTCAACACAGTATTGTAAGTACTTGCCATAGCAATCAGGCAAGAGAAAGAAATCAAAGGAATACAGATTGGAAGGGAAGAAGTCAAGCTCTCACTATTTGCAGATGATATGATAGTATACATAGAAAGACCTAAAGAATCCAGCAGAAAACTACTGGAAGAAATTAGGCAGTATAGCAAGGTATCAGGGTACAAAATCAATGTACAAAAATCAGTGGCATTTCTTTATGCAAACACTAAATCTGAAGAAGAAGACATGCAGAAATCACTCCCCTTTACTGTTTCAGCAAAATCAATCAAATACCTAGGAATAAAGTTGACCAAAGAAGTGAAAGACATGTATACTGAAAACTATGAGTCACTACTCAAGGAAATAGAGACTGATACCAAGAAATGGAAAGATATCCCATGCTCATGGATTGGAAGAATAAATATCATCAAAATGAATATTCTCCCCAGAGCCATATACAAATTTAATGCAATACCCATCAAAGTTCCACCAAGCTTCTTTAAGAGAATAGAACAAACACTACAGTCATTTATCTGGAACATGAAAACACCTAGAATTGCCAAGACCATCTTAAGGAGAAGAAACAGAAATGGAGGCATCACACTCCCAGACCTTAAACTATATTATAAAGCCATCATCATCAAAACAGCATGGTACTGGAACAAAAATAGGCACACAGACCAGTGGAACAGAATTGAAAGCCCAGAAATAAATTCCCACACCTATGGACATCTAATATTTGTTTTTTTTTAATTTTTTATTTAAGAAAGGATTAATGAACAAAAACATAATGTAGGAGGGGTAAAACTCCACACAATTCCCACCACCCAATCTCCATAACCCACCCCCTCCCATGATAGCTTTCCCATTCTCTAGCCCTCTGGGAGCATGGACCCAGGGTCGTTGAGGGTTGCAGAAGGTAGAAGGTCTGGCTTCTATAATTGCTTCCCCGCTGAACATGGGCGTTGACTGGTTGGTCCATACTCCCAAATAATATTGCACCGATCACAACCTAACCAACGCAGCGATTGCCACCTCAACATGCTTCACCTCAGACTGTGTCCAGAGACTTCACATGTGGAATGACAACCCTTCAGCTTCATTACTCGGGTGAGACCTTTCCTTTTATAGTACACTCTAATTTCATCTCAGGTAGTTCACTTTCTAACAAAGTCCCATAACCTAGATATAAACCACTTTCTGTGAGAGAGAGCTTATGTTCACACGTATCCATAAAATACTGCAAAATATATACCTGAAAGCAGAAGTACACTAGAGTTTGCAGTGAGTACCTCCCTAACACTTCCTCTCCAATATTCCAAGCTTGGGATCCATGATTGCTCAACAGATAGTTTGGCTTCGTATGTTAACTCTCTTTTCAATCACCAGGTTCCAGATGCCACCAGGATGCTGGCCAGGCTTCCCTGGATTGAAGACTCCACCAATGTGTCCTGGAGCTCAGCTTCCCCAGAGACACACCTTACTAGTGAAAGATAAAGGCAGACTGGAACTATGGACATCTAATCTTTGATAAGGGGGCCCAAGGATGAAATGGAAAAAGGAGGCTCTCTTCAATAAATGGTGCTGGGAAAAGTGGGTTGTAACATGCAGAAGAATGAAATTGTACCACTTTATCTCACCAGAAACAAAAATCAACTCCAAATGGATCAAAGACCTTAATGTCAGACCAGAAACAATCAAATACTTAGAGGAAAACATTCGTAAAACACTTTCCCACATACACCTCAAGGATATCTTTGATGAATCAAACCCAATTGCAAGGAAGACTAAAGCAGAAACAAACCAATGGGACTACATCAAATTGAAAAGCTTCTGTACCTCCAAAGAAACTATTAAACAAACAAAGAGACCCCTCACAGAATGGGAGAAGATCTTCACATGCCAGACATCAGACAAGAAGCTAATCACCAAAATATATAAAGAGCTCAGCAAACTTAGCACCAAAAAAGCAAATGACCCCATCCAAAAATGGGCAGAGGATATGAACAAAACCTTCACCTCAGAGGAGATCCAAAAGGCTAACAAACATATGAAAAACTGCTCTAGGTCACTGATTGTCAGAGAAATGCAAATTAAGACAACACTAAGATACCACCTCACTCCTGTAAGAATGGCATACATCAAAAAGGATAGCAGCAACAAATGCTGGAGAGGTTGTGGCGAGAGAGGAACCCTTTTACATTGCTGGTGGGAATGTAAATTGTTACAGCCTCTGAGGAGAGCAGTCTGGAAAACTCTCAGAAGGCTAGACATGGACCTTCCATATGATCCAGTAATTCCTCTCCTGGGGTTATACCCCAAGGACTCCATAACACCCAACCAAAAAGAGGTGTGTACTCCTATGTTCATAGTAGCACAATTCGTAATAGCTAAAACCTGGAAGCAACCCAGGTGCCCACCAACAGATGAGTGGCTGAGAAAGCTGTGGTATATATACACAATGGAATACTATGCAGCTATCAAGAATAATGAACCCACCTTCTCTGACCCATCTTGGACAGAGCTAGAAGGAATTATGTTAAGTGAGCTAAGTGAGAAAGATAAAGATGAGTATGGGATGATCCCACTCATCAACAGAAGTTGAGTAAGAAGATCTGAAAGGGAAACTAAAAGCAGGACCTGACCAAATTGTAAGCAGGGCACCAAAGTAAAAACCCTGTGTTGAGGAGTAGACGTGCAGCTTCTTGGGCCGGTGGGGGGTGGGAGTGGGTGGGAGGGATGGGTCACAGTCTTTTGGTGGTGGGAATGGTGTTTATGTATACTCCTAGGAAAATGTAGTCATATAAATCACTAGTTAATTAATACGAGAGGGAGAAAATTAATTGTATGTCTCGAAGTTTTTCAAAACACAAACTGAATCTTCAATATATAGGCTGTGTAATTGATATACAGACTCAAAAGCCTAGACCAAGTAGTTCAGAAGCAACCAATAGCATAGCGCTATACTAGATACTGAGTACTGTACAACAAACCCTAACAAAAGGACTTTTCAAAGTTAACCCAATTAAAAATAATCTGATGATAACATTAACTATTCATTGTCTTTTTGAAACCTAAGGCAGCAGGAACCTCACATCTCCATTATAGAGTCTCTACTTCCCCTAGTCCTGGAACCATTAGATAGGGCCCACTTTCCCGTATGTCTCTCCCAATCCATATCAAATAATATTGCATCTGCCGATCACAACCTAACCAACACAACAATTGCCACCTCAACATGCTTCACTTCAGACTGTGTCCAGAGACTTTACGTGTGGAATGACAACCCTTCAACTTCATTACTCGGGTGAGACCTTTCCTTTCATAGTATACTCTAATTTCATCTCCGGTGGTTCACTTTCTAACAAAGTCCCAAAACCTAGATATACACCAGTTTCTGTGAGAGAGAGCATATGTTCACACGTATCTGTAAAGTACTGCAAAATATATGCCTGAAAGCAGAAGTGCACTAGAGTTTGCAGTGAGTATCCCCCTAACACTTCCTCTCCTCTATTTCAAGCTTTGGATCCATGATTGCTCAACAATTTTTTTGCCTTCGTATGTTAACTCTCTTTTCAGTCACCAGGTTACAGATGTCGTCAGGATGCAGGCCAGGCTTCCCTGGACTGAAGACCCCACCAATTTGTCCTGGAGCTCCGCTTCCCCAGAGACCCACCCTACTAGGGAAAGAGAGAGGTAGACTGGGAGTATGGATCGACCAGTCAACGCCCATGTTCAGAGGGGAAGCAGTTACAGAATTCAGATCTTCTACCTTCTGCAACCCACAATGACCCTGGGTCCATGCTCCCAGAGGGATAGAGAATTGGAAAGCTATCAGGGGAGGGGGTTGGAAATGGAGATTGGGTGGTGGAAATTGTGTGAAATTGTACCCCTCCTACCCTATGGTTTTGTTAATTAATCATTTCTTAAATAAAAAAAATAAAATAAAAAGAAGTTGTATCCTCTTAAAAAAAAAAAGAAAGAAAAGGAAAGAAACATATTTCAGGTGTGGAAATTTTTCCCCACTGTATTTCATTCCCTCTCACAAATTTAAAGTTAACACACACACTGACACACACACACACACACACACACACCACACACACACACACACACACACACACACACACACACACACACACACACACTAAGAGAGTTAGCTATTTTCCACAAGAAAATTTATGTACATTCTGCATATTTTCATACAGTGATGTAACCTATGGGTTCTATCTGTCTGGAGTCATCCCCAATACTACAGTATTATACAAAAGATTGACAATTATTGTAACTGTTTTAGATTGTTATGAAAACTGTATTCATAAATTGTGGAACATTATTATGTAACTGTTCAATAAGCACTGTATTTGTGATCAAATTATGGGCTACTTTCTTAACATCAAAGTATATTTTATGAGTAACACATAAAATCATATTATTTATTCTTAATTGTGAGTATAAATTTTCTTTAATATTTCAATCTTCTATAATTATGCTAAATAATACTGTATGGAAATTTTAAGTTTAATGTATTTTTTCTAAAAAACACATACATGTAGTCAAATTTCAAGTAAATGTTTATAATGATACTGACATGAGATGTAATATATAAAACAGTTGAAATCTCTTGAATCTATGACTATTTATTAATAGCCAAATGTGTATAAAGAAGAGAAGATGTGATTTTATTTTGACTTACTTTTTAAAAATATACAATAGCAAAGTTCCTGAGTATTTTTCTCATGATAGAAAACTTACGTTTAATGAAAGATTCACCACAGGCAAGTGTCTTTCTTTTATTCAAACTATAAAATCACTAGTTGCTAGAGAACTTATGCTGAATCAACTTTTATTTAAATAGAGAAGTGTAGCACATTCACAATAGAAGCCCATACCTTTTCCTCTGCATAATAATATAAGCTTTTATGTTCAGAAAGAAAAATTTCAGAATATTAAAGAAAGTAGAAATTCTTATTATTCAAGACCCTGGATGGAAAAAAAAGTGTCATGTTTCTAACTTCAATAAAAGGCAGGTTTTATTCAAAAGTGGATTCATTTTTATCAGATGCTCAGTTTTTATGGTAATAGCTAATGCAGTTTATGCAGGAGAATCTAAAGATGGGGTAATCTAAGCTTCATTATTTTCTCAAAAAAAAAAAAAAAGAAAGGTAATTTTCACCATTGTAGGTCTATCTCAGCTAACGGACTGCTATTCTGAATTTATGTAATTGTCTCATAATACTTAATAGGAAGTGTTGATTTGAGTACTGTTATGCAATTCAAAGTTTCATAACTTTTTTGTATTAACTACATTTGGATAGCCTTTTAAAATTCATACTGTCACTCTTAAAAATATTTTTAGCATTTTTTTCAGGGGAGTAGGGCGGTAGCTCAGCAGGTTAAGCGTACATGGCACAAAGCCTGAGGGCCTGCTTAAGGATCCCGGTTCAGCCCCTGGCTCCCCACCTGCAGGGGAGTCGCTTCACAGGCAGTAAGGCAGGTCTGCAGGTGTCTGTCTATCTCTCTTACTCTCTGTCTTTCTCTACTCTCTCCATTTCTCTCTGTCCTATGAAACAATGATGACATCAATAACAATAATAACTACAACAATGAAAATGAGGGCAACAAAAGGGAAAATAAATATTTAAAAATAATTTTTAGCATTTTTTTACATATTGTATCTAATTTATGTTTAAATATTTCATGTATTCAAAGGCTTCTTGCTATCTTCTAACAATTTATTTTTTAAAAGTGTACTTAATTGATATTAGTTCATTTCTCTCAAGTCACTGTTTTTCAGCCACCTTCATATAGCTGGTACAATTTTCCACGTAAAAGATAAGACATTTAGGGGGCTGGGTGGTGGCGCAGCTGGTTGAGTGCACATATTACAATGTGCAAGGACCCCGGTTCCAGCCCCCGGTACCCACCTGCAGGGGAAAAACTTTGCAATTGGTGAAGCAGTGCTTCAGGTGTCTTTCTGTCTCTCTCCTTCTCTATCACTTCCTTCCCTCTTGATGTCTGTCTGTCTATATCCAATAAATAAAGATTAAAAAAATTTAAAAAGAATTAAAAAAATATAAGACATTGAATATAATTATTGGATCAGTGTTTAAAGTTAATCTTTCAGAGTTAAGTATTAGACATTTAATGAATAAGTCTATCAAATAACTTTTCTGCCTGTATCACAAGCAAATAAAAATTGATTTTCAGAATTTTAATATTCATATTTTATGTACGTGTGTGTATGCGTGGGTGTATGATTTGCTTACTATGAAAGAGAGAGGCAGAGAGAGAGAGAGAATGGGGAGGAAAGAAAGAGGGAAAGAGAACCACAGCACTACTCTGCTGTGACAAAAGGTAACATTGGAAATTGGTACCTTTGACCTCTGGTCCTCTGATAAGTAAATTGTTACTCTAATACCACAAACTGTCTCCCCAACCCAGTAATATCTTTCTAATCTTAAAGGTGAATGACTGATATTGTCATAGACTAATTAAGGGGTGGCAGGGGGGAGGGAAAGAGGGGGCAGGAAGAGGAGTTGGCAATGTACAAATGTCCTGTGCAGATGCCATTACAGTCTGAACCCAGTGAGTTTTGGAGATTATAAAAGCTTTAAGTAATGTAATTTAAATTATCAGTTTTCAAAATAAATTATAAAGAAGAAACAGAAATATTGAAACATGTAATGCAATCTCCAGATGAGGATTTTGGACAAAATGCAATATCAAATCAAGTGCTTCAGAAATAATGAAAAATAAAGTTTCACACAATGGGAAGTATAGTTGGCTTGGGGCAAGGTAAGTAAAAATTAGTGAGTACCAACAAATTGATTAGTCCAGAAGAAACTTTTAAAAAAATTCTGAGGTATCATCTGGTATTTATCCTTTTCCTTCGGGTTCATCTGACTCAGCATGTTTCCTCCAAGTTCTATCTAAAATAAGACAAAAGCGATAATCTCATCGTTTTTGATCATTAAATAGTATTCCAATTTGTATACACATCACAAGTTTCTTTTTTTTTCTGCTCAAAAAATCATTTTATTAAGGCAATACTACTAATATAGTTATTATGAAGCGTGGATACAATTTCTTATCTTCCCGTGATAGCTGTCTCCAACCCCCAACATACATCCTTCTCTGCCACCATATATCAGGTGCCAATATTCTCTAGGTATCATCCCACCCTTTCTATGACTAGTCTTTTGGTTGGACACAGTACCCATTCAGGCCAAGTGTCATATTTTGTTCTTAATTTCTTTCCTTATTCCTTAAGTTGCACCTATAAGTGAAATCCCCTAGTATTCATTCTTTTCTTTTTGACTTATTTCACTTTATAGGATTCCTTTGAGATCCACTCAAGATGAGGCTAACAAGAAGATATCCTCATTCTTAACAGTTGACTAGTATATCAGTGTGCAGAGACACCACAACTCTCTTAGCTACACTCTGTCCTTGAACATCTGGGTTGCATCCAAGTTTGGGTTATCATGAATTGTACTTCTGTAAACATAGGTGCGTAGAATTCTCTTCTCATAGTTTTATTTTGTTTTTAAATAAATCCTTAAAACCATTAAAACAAGGCTTTCCACATCACAAGGGAAGTCCATGTCTAGTGTTCAGAGATTGTTTTCCATTGGAGCTAGGCCAGTTTACATTCTTACCAGCCACCAGCTGTGTAGAAGTGTTTTCCCCCACATACTTGCCAATATTTAATGATTCTAGACTTTCTAGTGCATGGTATGTGTGAAGTGGTATAGCATTTTCTTTATATTAATTATCATATAATTAGTGAGTCTGTGAATTTTTTCATATTTCTGTTGCCCCTCCAGATTGCATCTTTGATGAAGATACCATTGCTTTTTAGACCACTTACTGAGTGGAAATCTGGGTTCTTTCCATATTTGGGCACTTACAGATAGTATTGCTGTGAACATAAGTGTACAGAGATCTCTTGGGTGGGTGTTTTTGTTTCCTTTGGATAGATCTGTAGGGCAGCATTTTCTGGGTCACACATTAGATCCATTTCCAGTGTTCTCAGCAATCTCCAGACTTTTTTTCTACAAGGGTTGGACCAATTTACATTACCACCAGGTAGTATAAAGGGGTTCCTTTTCTCCCACATCTTCTCTAACAGTTGTTTCTGAGTTATGACATTCTCTCATGTTTAAAGTGATATTTCATTGTTAATCATTGATATTCAGTGCCTTTACACATTTTTCATAGTTTAAATACTCTCTTTGGTGAACACAACTGTTGGACATGATTCTTCAAAAAGATTTCCAAAATTACATTGTGGCACATACCAATGTTTCAGAGTTGAATGATTGTATATCCTTTTCAATGTTTTCATAGTATTAATTCAATTTCAATTATACTATCAAGACAAATACTTTTAACTTTGATAAAACTGTATAAGAACATATAAAGCCAAACAAATTGTTGACTACTCATGAACCTAAAGGTTGGAATAGTGCAGATGATATTAGGGAGGGGATATCTCCATTTTTAGTTAGTTAGTAGGCCTATTTTAGTTATATTACAAAGGGCCCAAGACCACATTAGTTTTTTGTTTGTTTGTTTGTTTTTTCTGAGCCTGAAATCTTATATACAGGTGAGTTCAAGTTATTGTCTGGGGAGATGATGTCCACACCGATGTGTCCTGTTGCCCCGCTTCCCCAGAGCCCCATCCCACTAGGGAAAGAGAAAGACATGCTGGGAATATGGATCGACCTGTCAACGCCCATGTTTAGCTTGTCTGGCTTCTGTAATTGCTTCCCCGCTGAACATGGGTGTTGACAGGTCGATATCTACACACATTTATCACAGGAGCCTGCGTGACCTGGCATCCCTGTTTGTCTAAGCTCACAGTCCATGGTCACATCCAGAAACATTCTATGTGCACTCATTTCGGGAACAGTCTTCCTGGAGATGAGCAGTGATGGGGGAGTGAGGGATCTCTTAGAGGTCTAGGCCCATCATATCGATGTGGGAATCCCAGGATTCCCTGATCAGAGCCCCAGATGATGGGATGGCCTGGTAGGGACCAAAAGGGCCACAATTAAGTATACCAGTTTCTTGCCTTTATCTAGTTTTTATAGTTCTTACTTTATCTGACAAGGTTAGACTTAGAGTGACTGAGGGAAGTTAAATAGGGAATAGGTGAGGAGAGTATTTGGGTCTAAGTAGAAACTATTTGACTATGTGGTGTCTGTTTTAGGTTTTCCTACATATTTGCTGCTCTAATTGAGTTTAAGTCTACTCATTGCAGACTATTGCACACTTTTCCTTTAAAGTATATATTCCCCCTAATTTATGGATGCGTGTACATATATAGTCAAACAATTTCTCCTGCTTTATATCTTACTATTTTTCAGCCACCAAGTTGAACATGACTCTAACCTGACTTCCCTGAGCAAATGACCTCACTAATGTGTCCTGGAACCTGACCTCCCCAAAGCCATACCCTACTAGGGAAAGATAGAACAGTCTGGGAGTGAGGGGGAAAATCAATTGTATGTCTCAAAGTTTCTCAAAACACAAACTGAATCTTTTTAATATATAGGCTGTGTATTTGATATGTGGACTCTCTCAAAAGCCTAGACCAAGTAGATTAGAAGCATCCAATAGCACAGCTATATACAAGATACTGGATACTGTACAGCAAACCATAACAAAAGGACTTTTCAAAGTTAACCCAATTACCAAATAATGTGATGATAACATTAACTATCAATTGTCTTTTTGAACCCTAAGACAGCAGGAACCTCACATCTCCACTATAGAGCCCCTACTTCCCCCAGTCCTGGAACCCTTGGATAGGGCCCACTTTCCCGTATGCATCTCCCAATCCATACCAAATAATATACAAATAATAGTACACTCTAATTTCATCTCAGGTAGTTCACTTTCTAACAAATTCCCATAACCTAGATATACACCAGTTTCTGTGAGAGAGAGCTTATGTTCACACGTATCCATAAACTACTGCAAAATATATACCTGAAAGCAGAAGTACACTAGAGTTTGCAGTGAGTACCTCCCTAACACTTCCTCTCCACTATTCCAAGCTTGGGATCCATGATTGCTCAACAAATAGTTTGGCTTCGTATGTTAACTCTCTTTTCTATCACCAGGTTCCAGATGCCACCAGGATGCTGGCCAGGCTTCCCTGGATTGAAGACCCCACCAATGTGTCCTGGAGCTCAGCTTCCCCAGAGACACACCTTACTAGGGAAAGAGAGAGGCAGTATGGACCGACCAGTCAATGCCCATGTTCAGCAGGGAAGCAATTATAGAAGCCAGACCTTCTACCTTCTGCAACCCTCAATGACCCTGGGTCCATGCTCCCAGAGGGATAGAGAATGGGAAAGCTATCATGGGAGGGGGTGGGTTATGGAGATTGGGTGGTGGGAATTGTGTGGAGTTGTACCCCCGCTACCTTATGTTTTTGTTCATTAATCCTTTCTTAAATAAAAAATTTAAAAAAAAAAGAACAGTCTGGGAGTATGGATCGAGTTGCCAATATCCATGTTGAGCTGAGAAGCAATTACAGAAGGCAGACCTTACACCTTCTACACCCCATAAAAAATTGTGGTCCGTACTCCCTTTATAAATAGGGACATTTCCAGTGGAGAGGATAGGATATGGAACTCTGGTTGTGGGAATTGTATCATTGATCCCCTGTTATCTTATAATCTTGTCAATCATTATTAAGTCACTAGTAATAAAAAGGTTAAAAATAACTGCTACTGCATTTAGTAGTCTATCAGTGCATCATTTTGAATAAGGCAAACTATCGGGGAGAACATCAGCTCAGAAGTTTATGCTAGGAGATTGGCTAAAGGGTAGCAAATGGAACCTTTGTAATAACTCCAGGATGGGGTGTTCTACACCTGCATATATTTATCAAACTAAAATTAAAATTTCGGAATGGTAAACTTTACTGTATATCTAATGCACTACAAAACCTTTAAGGCGTATCATATTAGAAATATGAGTAAATATAGAGTCTTTTTCTCATAGTTTACCTTGTAGTGCCTTCACCATACTCTACATAGAGTAAATCACATATTTACTGTTTAGTGGTCAATGCTAGCATTTTGTCATTTAGTATGAGAAATTTAAGACATATGCCAGTTTTATGACTTACTAAATTATAAGATGTATAGAAATATAGGTTAGGGGGAAATAGAATAATGTTTATACAGAGGACTTTCATGTCTCAGGCTTAAAAGTCTCAGGTTCACTGATTCACTCTCCTGAACCATCTTAAGCCAGAGCTGAGAGGTGCACTGTTCTCTGGATGCTCTGTTTCTTTGGCACTCTTGTTCTCTCTCTCTCTCTCTCTCTCTCTCTCTCTCTCTCTCTCTCCCTATCTCTCTTTCTATCACTCTCATTAAAATAAAAAAATACTATAAACAGAAATATATATGTTCAATTTATACTCCACAGAATACAATGAAAATCCAATTTAATTTTAAGTTAATATCAAGTAAATAATCCATACATCATGTCTTTCTAAGCACAGGTGGGGGGGAGGCAACTATAAATTGCCTAAGGCCATTTCTCATTCTCTATTCTCTTTTGGAACAACATACACTTGGCCAAAGGTGAAAAATGCTACCATCACCCAGCTATTGAAAGTTTTCTTCTTTCTTTTTTTTTTTTTTAAATCAGCTTAATACAGTTCATCAGCTGCCAAATTCAAAGTATCACTTTTTCTACCTTTATAACTTAAACTTTCTCCACCTTCTTCTTCCAATTAGTGTTGATCTGCACACAATTTTATAAATAATCCCCATTAAGCTCCTAGAACACATCTGCCATGAAATCTGGGCTCAAGACTTCTAACTAAAACACTAATAACTTTAATTATTATTTTAACTTCATAAGAAATCTTTTAGAGTATGTGATTAAAGGAAAGTGATTTTATTTTCCCTTTGTAGAAATTTAGTTTGCAGTCATTAAGATTCATAGATAGCAAATTCACAAAGTATGTCTGTAGGCATGGTTCAAAATATGTTTCACTGGTTTCTGTTGAGATGAGATGTACAATGACAGTGTTCAAAGGTAAATGTTTTACAGCAGATCTATGCTGTGTTTGTTTTACAGCAGATCTATGTTTTACAGCAGATCTATGCTGTGTTTAGGCTATAATAACACATAAAACCAGATCTGGACCTAGGCCAGGAATGTCACCTAGTGGTAGGGCACAAGACATACATCTATGAATTTTATTGGTTTTGACTCATCACCACGTGTGCATTTCCCTGATTTCCTCTCACTTTATGTAAATAGATAAATCTCAAAGGAACAATTAATGAAGATTGTCCATTATAGTCATAGTAACAGTTTAATGAAATATTATTTCCCAAGATTTTATTTATAGTGATAAAATGTTAGATACCAAAGCAATATTTATTAGGGAAAGTGAATAATTGCTTGTAAAACTTCAAGGACTTAAGTGTTATGCTATTAAGAAAAACACCCATTAGGTTTGCACAGCAATTTCCTTCCTAATTTCCTTCCTTCCTTCCTTCCTTCCTTCCTTCCTTCCTTCCTTCCTTCCTTCCTTCCTTCTTTCTTTCTTTCTTTCTTTCTTTCTTTCTTTCTTTCTTTCTTTCTTTCTTCTTTTCTTTTGCTTCCAGGTTTATTGCTGGGTCTTGGTGCCTGCACAATGAATCCACTGGTCTTGGAGGCCATTTTTTTTTCCAGTTTTGTTGCCCTTGTTATTGTTGTTGGATAGGACAGATAGAAATTGAGAGGGAAGGGGAAGACAGAGAAGGGGAGAAAAAGATAGACACCTGCAGACCTGTTTCACTGCTTGTGAAGCAACCCCCTGCAGGTGGGGAGCCAGGGCTCAAACTGGGATTCTTGCACAGGTTCTCGTGCTTTGTACTCACATCATGTGTACTTACCCCACTGTGCTATTGCCTAATCTACTGCATTGTATTGTTTCATCAGCTGAAGCAATCACTTTATTGACTTAGAATTCCTTAGAGAACTTTGATATATCTATATATATTTAAAAAAACAATTAGTTTACATTTCTAATTCTTGATTATAAAATAATTTATATCTGCATATGTCTATGTTTCTCTCTTCATTTTTATCTTCTCTTCTCCCTCTCAGTTTTCTTTCTGTATTTGTATAAAGTGAAGTGTTTCATTTACTCTTCAATTTTAAAATCCATTTTTAAATTATTGAGATAGTGAAATGAGTTTCTTTTCCCCCCTGTGAAACATATTTGCTTTGTTTGTAGTGTTCATAACCATCAGGATTACTTATAGGCTTAATTGGATTTGTCTTTAGACCTCTTTTTTCAGGGGGTCACACTGGAGTGAGGAGGTAAGGACATAACTAGTGAAATATTCAAAGATTTTCAACAATGTTAAAAAAGGCCTGGAGTTATTTATTTATTATTTTCATTAAGGAGACTAATGGTTTACAATAAATAGCCTAGGTTCCTCTCTACCATCATGCACCAGGACATGAAAACCCCTGCCCCTCAGCCCCCCAGATTCCTTTACTTTGGTGCAATACATAACCCAGTCCAAGTTCCAATCTGCTCCCCCTTTTAAATTTCTTTTTCAGCTTCTGTCCATGAGTGAGATCATCCCAATTCATACTTCTCTTTCTGGCTTAACTCATTTGACATGATTCCTTCAAGTTCCATCCAAGATGAGGTGAAGAAGGTGAACTCATCATTTTTAAGAGCTAAATGAATATATACACACCATTGAGTATATACACCACAACTTTTAAGGGCACTCATCTGTTGTTGGACATCTAAGTCATTTCCAGGCTTTGGCTATTAAAAATTGTCCTGCTATGAACATAGTTATACATAGATCTGGCTGGGTGTTTGTGTTGTATTTCTCAGGATATATCTTGGAATATAAATTTATAATTGGTGGGTCATAAGATAGGCCCATAGCTAGCCTTCTAAGTTCTTCAGATTGTTCTCCATAGGGGTTGGATCAATTTAGATCCCCACTAGCTGTGCAGAGGGCTCCTTTGTCCCCACAATTCTCTCCAGCATTTGTTGTTACTGTCCTTTCTGATGTAGGACATTTTCACAAGAGTGAAGTGGTATCTCATTGTTGTCTTGTTTGCATTTCTTTGACAATCCATGACTTGGTACATTTTTTAATGTCTGTTGGCCTTTTGGATCTCTTTTTTGATGAGTATTCTGTTCATATCCTCTTCCCACTTTTGGATGGGGTCATTTTTTTTTTTTGTTATTGAGTTTGATGAGATCTTTGTACACTTTAGTTTTTAGTTTTTCATCTGGTGTCTGACATAGAAAGATCTCACATTTTGTAAGGAGTATCTGTGTTTGTGTGGTAGTTTATTTTGCTGTACAGACAGTTTTTAACATAATGTATTCCCTTTGCAGTTTTTTCAATACTATTAAATGTTTAACTTCTTAGCATCTGAACTCCAAAGTGAGATGAGTTAGGTGAGGAATATAGGCCATTATTCTTGATCTCACTGCAGGTTCCTAGGTGCAGTAATCACTACATTAGCCATCATTTCAAACACTGTTAATACTTAGACATGTCAGTTTCATGTGTTTCAGGGGGACAATACTGGGAAAGTAGTAGAAAGTTCTCATTTACCTAGTAAGTCCACCAACCAAGCAGGGTAAACAAAATCATCTCCAAACAAGAAATTTTACAGTAAAAAAAATGATTCCCATATCCTATTTTTAACAGACATAAAACTTAACAGAAACATTGAATCAATACTTAAATCATTTACAATCTTAAACAATCTGATAAATGGAAACATAAAAATTAAAGATTGCTATTTCAGTAGAGGAAGTGAAAACATATAACTTGTAGTTAAACTCCAATACTTAAAAGCAAATGATAAATATTAAGCATGCTCTTAAATTAATCATAAATTGAGCTGTGCTAGAAGCAATATAGGATGCATTTAGGAACAGGGCAGTGTTACGTTCAGTTGAGAGCACACATTACCATGTGCAAGGCTGGGACTCAAGTCCCAGAAAACTTCACAGTTAGGCCATGCTTCTGGTCAGTCTTTCTCTTTCTCTATCTCTCTCTACCCTCTTCCTTCAGTTTTACTCTATCTTATCAAATGGCAACAATAACAACAACAAATGTGAGAAAAGAACCTCTGGTGCATACATTAACCCAGCAATAACTATAATGGCAAGAAAAAAGATACATTTAATAAAAATGAAAAATGAACTTGACAAACTAGAAAAATTACAATAATAAAATACCAAATGTTTCATCTTATTATGATTATTTGACTTTTTATCTATTTTGATTTATTCAAAAATTTTATGAGTGAAATATAAAATGACCAGAGTACCATTCAAATTTGGCAAGTGCAATGTGGGGACTAAAACTTAGAAACTCAGGCTGTGTGTCCTCTACTCAGCCACTGAGATATCTCCCAGGTCCTAATTTTTTTTTTGAGAGCATAGAGGGAGATAGAGACAGAGAGAAAAATAGAGACACCTATAGCACTGCTTCACCACTCTCAAAGCTTTCCATTTTGCAAGTGGGGACTGGAGCTTCAAACCTGTGTCCTTGCACATTGTAACATTTGTGCTCAACCAGGTGCGTTACTACCCAGCCTCATTTGTTAGTTCATTAGTCAAGAGAAACCCAAATGAAAATAAAATAAAACCCAAAAAAAAAATACAAGCTGTCACAAAGCATCAAAAATAATTTTTTCCACAAATTAAATGCTTATTTTAGCTCATTAGCATAATGACTTTGTTTTTGCAGACGTGGTGAGATATTCTCCAGCAGTTATAAAATCCTTCAAAAACTTAAAACGTACAAAATTAAAAACATTGAAAAGAAAGTAAGATGTTCATGTTCTTTTTTTTTTTTTTTTTAGTAAAATGCTGTCTAATAAGACAGTTGTTTCAGGGATACAATATAAAATTTCTCCAAAAGACATGCCAGTTTACTTCACCTATAACCAAATCTCATTCTACTACAAGCACAATTAGGGTACAGACAGACTCAGACTACAACAACAAGTAACTTTGACATTATATAAACAAGCGGTTTATATGGGCGGTGTGGAAGCTGTGGGCGGTGTGCAAGCTGTGGGCGGTGGGGTGGTGGGCGGTGTGCAAGCTGTGGTGCCCTCAACTGAGAAGACACATTACTATGTACAAAGACCCAGCCAGGTTCATGCCCTGGATCCCCAGTTGCTGGGAGAAATCTTCTCAGTGGTGAAGTAGTGCTTTGGGTCTCTTCCCCCACCCACATCTCCATCTCCTAATCCCCATTGGTTTCTCTCTGTCTCTATCCAGTAAAAATATAAAAAATATAATTCTTTAAAAGGATATCTTCATCCCTGTGTTCATCATTGCTCCAGTTACATAGTCAAAATATGAAAAGACTGATGATAGGTTGATAGGTTCTGCAGAACTCTCTCCCATCAACATAAGTTCCTTTCTGTCATCATATATCAAAGTCCCACAGCTGGGAGTCTGGTGATAGCACAGCTGGTAAAGCGCATGTGGCGCAAAGCACAAGGACCAGCATTTGGAACCTGGTTCAAGCCTCAGGCTCCTCAGGCTTCACAAGGGGTGAAGCAAGTCTGCATGTGTCTTATCTTTCTCTCCCCCTCTGTCTTCCCCTCCTGTCTCCATTTCTCTCTGTTCTATCCAACAACAACAACAGCAACAGCAATAATAACTACGACAATAATAAACAAGGGCAACAAAAGGGAATAAATATTTTTTTTAAAGTTCCACAGCCATCCCAAAACCCTCACTTTCCCTCTCCTCCAAAGACCCTGCTTTGGTGCAATACATCAAACCCAGTCCAGATTGTACTTTGTATTTCCATATCTTTGTTTCTAAAGTTTCACCTGTGAGTGAGAAGATCTCTTAGTCACCTGTTTCTTTTTACTTAAATCACTTCACATGATTCATTTAGGTTCCATTTAAGATGAGGTATCGGAGTGACGGCATCGTGTTTAACAGCTGAGTAGTATTCCATCCTGTTACTCTACCACAATTTCCTTAGCCACTCATCCGTCATTGAACATCTGGTTTCTTATGTTTGGGCCAACACATATTGTGTTGCTGTGACCATAAATGTATATAGACCTCTTCAGACATAGCTTTCTTTTTATATCACCTATAGTGAAATAGAGGACCAAAATACTCTAGTATGTCCTCATCTTAATTATCTGCAATAAGTATGAACACATTCTAATGACCTGTCACTAGTCTGCCATTACTGTGAGAGTTAGTATCACTAAAGATACTTAAACTATCTCATGCTATTTTATTGCACAACCATACCCATAAATAGTATTAGTGTAATCATAATTTTATATTATAAATAAACTGTGGCCTCCTGCATAAAATTACATTTAATTTTAACCACTATATATTTTCTTTGAAATTGTGGTAATAATTTATAAGCTCAAATTCTTTAATTTCTGTTCTTATTATTTAAAAAATAAAAACTACCCAATTACCACTTTCCCTTATAGATTAAAACTAGCATGTCTCCCTTCTTAACAAGTATCTTTGGGGTCTTCTGGTGATATATCCAGTAGAGTGCACATGATTCCATGTGCAAAGACCCAGGTTCAAGCCCTCAGTCCCCAACTGCATGGGGGGAAGCTTCACAATTGGTGAAGCAATGCTGCAAGTATCTCTCTCCTTTTTCTGGCTTTTTCTGTTTTAACACCCCCTCCCAATTTCTCCCTGTCCTATCAAGTAACCAAAGAAAGAAAACAGAAAAAGGAGAGGGGGGTGGAAAGAGCATGCAGAGGCTGCAAGGTGCTGGAAAAAGGGGTGGTTATGATGCAGACACCAATGATAACCCTGGTGCCAATAAAAAAAAAGTGTCTATATACACAGATGTAGATGTGGGGAATTCAACCTGATTTATCAACTAATATAATATAATATAATATAATATAATATAATATAATAATCATCTGTCTATCTACCTTTCTCTCGTTAAAACATATATATAATAATTCTCATTCTTGTTTTCTGTTTTTGCCCTTTTAATGCATTTTTTTGAGTTGCGGTACATAGAACTGAGCAATTTTTAATAGATAAATAAAATAAAGTGAGAATTTCTTTATGATAGCCACCTGTGTCACTATCTGCCATACCAATTTGTGATCTGTCTGTATTTTCTGTTTAAGAAATTATTTGTGGGAGTCGGGCGGTAGCACAGTGGGTTAAGCGCAGGTGGTACAAAGCGCAAGGACAAGCATAAGCATCCAGGTTCCAGCAGCCGGCTCCCCACCTGGAGGGGAGTCATTTCACAAGCTGTGAGGCAGGTCTGCAGGTGTCTCTCTTTCTCTCCCCCTCTGTTCCCCTATTCTCTCTATTTCTCTCTGTCCTATCCAACAATGATGACATCAATAACAACAACAGTAACTACAACAATAAACAACAAGGGCAACAAAAGGGAATAAATCAATATTAAAAAATAATTCTTCACATTCTATGAACATTAGGTGACTTTGCTGCCTTATTTGGCGCCAATTCAGAGAACGGCCTCTGTGAAAATCATTGTCTTTTCATTCTAGAGAAGAGTTGAGAAAAAGTTATTTGTTCTCCTGTTTATTATCACCTTTTCCTGATAGGATATAGCCTGGTAATTGGGAAATGATCAACTGCTTCAAAGTCATTTCACATGCACTTTTCCTCATCACTGATTAGTGATTCTAACTGTCTCTTTTTCTCTAATGTGTGAAATTAGGTCTCCTTACATGGATACAACTTGTTAAAAAAGAGATGAACAACTGTGTCCATGTGGTATGATTAGCTCTAAGTACCCTATGAAGCAATCACTTATTGGGTCAGGCGCCATGGGTCAAATCAGGTTCAGTGGTATTGGAAACAAGTATTAGGACAACCTGACGTTAAATGATTTTTTTCAAAATATGCTAATTGCCCTATTTCATATTACTGAGGGCTATGACTACAGCAGAAGCTACATCAAAATTCAGTTTTACAGAGCAGATTTAATGAAAATGAAAGGTCACAATGTAAGAGCGCCTAGGGCATCCCTTGGTTTTACAAACTGGCTAATTCTTAGAAGGTGGTGTTTAAGCTATATAAGATCGCATTATAATTTTTTTGTGAAATAACCAATTAAGGAATTATTTTTTTCTGAGAACATAGAGTATGCTGTTCATCCTCCCTTCAGAGGATGGAACATTCTCTACCACTATTGATCCAAGTTGAAGGCAAGGTCCTATGGGTGGCCCACAAAAGGGTGTATTTTGTTGTTCCTGATAGAGATGACCCGTAACAATGAAGAGAGGGATTAATTTGAGGTCTAGGCCCATCATGTCTGTTTGGGAATCTCAGGACTCCTCAAATAGGGCCCCGGCTGGTGGGGTGGCCTGATAGTGACTTAAGAGTCATTTTTAAATATGCCCGTCTCTTGCCCTTATTCAGCTTTTGCAATCCTTGCTTTGATAAGGTTAGCTTTGAACTGAGTAAGAGAACTGTAATAGGAAGTAGGTGAGTAGGGTATCTAGGTCTACTTAGATATTACTTCATTAGGAACTTTAAACTGACTCACTGCAGACTATTGTGTACTTTTGCTTTCATGTATATATTTTGCACTAGTTTATGGATACCTGTGAACATATGCTCTATCTCATGGGACCTGGTCTATATCTAGGTTTTGGCACTTTGTTAGGAAGTGAACCGCCTGGAATGGAATTACTAAATTCTATGAAACGAACGGTCTCACCCGAGTAATGAGGCTGAAGGGTTGGCATTCCACACCTGAAGTCTCTGGACACAGTCTATAGTGAATCATGCTGGGGTGGTACTCGTTGTGTTAATCAGGTTGGCATCAGAGGATGCAATATTATTTGGTATGAATTGAGAGAAGCATGCAGGAAAGTTGGCCCCACCCTAGAGCTTCCAGGACTGGGGGAAATATAGACTCTATAGAGGAAATGGGAGGTTCCTGCTGTCTTAGGGTTAAGAAGACAATAGAGAGTGTTATAATCACATTATTTGGTAATTGGGTTAACTTTGAAAAAGCCCTTTGTTAGAATTTGCTGTATAATACACAATATTACCATAATTTATGTCCTTTGACATTATTTGTATATAACTTTGCCACTGGCTGCTTCTGTTCTCCCTGGTCTAGGCTTTTGAGAGAGTCAACATATCAAAGACTCAGTCTATGTATTAAAAAAGACTTAGTCAGTGTTTTAAAAAGTTTGAGACATACAATCAATTTCTCCCTCTCATATTAATAAATAGTGATTTATATGACTACAAATTAATAGGAGTGTATATAAACAGCATCCCCAACACCAAAAGACTGTGTCCCTTCTCACCCACCCCCAACCCCTGCCAACCCAGAAGCTGAATAACCATCCTCACCCTCACTCCACAGTTTTTACTTTGGTGCCCTACTCCAAACTCAGTCAGATCCTACTTTTAGTTTCCCCTTCTGTTCTTCTTTCTCAACTTCTGTTTATGAATGGGATCATCCCATACTCACCTTTATCTTTCTGACTTAGCTCACTTAACATAATTCCTTCTAGCTCCATCCAAGATGGGTCAGAGAAGGTGGGTTCATTGTTCTTTATAGCTGCATAGTATTCCATTGTATATATATATATACAATGTGATATATATATCACATCTTTCTCAGCCACTCACCTGTTGTGGGCATCTGGGTTGCTTCTAGGTTTTAGCTATTACAAATTGTGCTGCTATGAACATAGGTGTACAAATATCTTTTTGGTTGGGTGTTATGGAGTCCTTGGGGTATATCCCAAGGAGAGGAATTACTGGGTCATATGGAAGGTGTCTAGCCTTTTGAGAGTTCTCCAGACTGCTCTCCACAAAGATTAGACCAATTTACATTCCCACCAGCAGTGCAGAAGGGTCCCTCTGTCCCTACAACCTCACCAACATTTGTTGTTGCTGTCTTTTTTGATGTATGCCATTCTCACAGGAGTGAGGTGGTATCTCAATATTGTCTTTATTTGCATTTCTCTGGCAATCAGTGACTTGGAGCAATTTTTCGTGTGTTTGTTAGCCTTTTGGATCTCTTCTGTAGTGAATGTTCTGTTCATATCCTCTGTCCATTTTTGGATGGGGTCATTTGCTTTTTTGTTACTATTTTTGCTGAGTTCTTTGTATATTTTAGTTATTAGTCTCTTGCTTGATATGTGGCATGTGAAGATCTTCTCCCATTCTCTGAGGGGTCTCCTTGTTTCTGTGATAGTTTCTTTGGCTGTGCAGAAGCTTTTCAATTTGTTGTAGTTCCATTGATTTATTTCTGCTTTAGTCTTCCTTGCAATTGGGTTTGTTTCATCAAAGATGTCCTTGAGATTTAGGTGGGAAAGTGTTCCACCAATGTTTTCCTCTAGGTATTTGATAGTTTCTGGTCTAACATCCAGGTCCTTGGTCCATTTGGAGTTGATTTTTGTCTCCAGGATTATTGCTGGTGCTCAGTGCCAGCGCTACTAATCCACTGTTCCTGGTGGTCATTTTATTAGATACGACAGAGAGAAATTAAAGGAGGAGGAGGAGGAGTTAGAAAAGGGGAGAGAAATCTAGACACATGCAGACCTGTTTGAGCAGTTTGTGAAGCACCTTTAACACTGTAGGTGGGGATCCCGGGCTCAAACCCCGGTCCTTGATTAGTCCTTACACTTAGTACTATGTGCACATAACTGGGTGTGCCACTGCTGGGCCCAATCTGTAGACTCTTAAATACTAATAATTTATGGTCATGATGATAATAAGGAAACTGAAAGACAACTTATAGACCAATATTTATTTGAGGCAACAAAAACAAGTAGCAATTACATGGGTATCTCTTTAACTTTTCTGTGCTTCCCCTCCTAACATTACTTTTTTGATGGCAGTCATATGTCATATCACCTTACATGACACTGTACATTGAAATTTCTGCTTTACCAAACTTAATGTGAAAAATCTGCAGTGACATAATATACTTGCCTATGCAATTCAATCATTTCTATATTCAAATTCAAATTATATTTTAGCTTAAATCCTTAACTTGCTACTTGCGTACCACAGAACAAGCCAGATCATGATAATCATATCCAATTTATTACATATAAGTACATGTGATATGATTGCTAATCAGCTGTGACAAAATTTGAATGTGATATTGGCAACAAGAACAAGTGAGGGACAATTTAAAATTCTGGAATGAACAAACACTACATGACTGACATTTCTTCATTTATTTTGAATGGTACCAACAAGCCCGATTTATACGTACTTGAATATAAAGCTTCAATGCATGTATATTTTAATAATTTAAGATACTTGATATATTACTTTTTCCAGAAGATAGCACAAAATGTTCATAAAAATAGCAATGATTTTCCTTTTCAAGGCTTTTCTGGTTTTTTAAAGAGAGGTTATAATAACTTGTGATCCACATTAATGTGTTTGTTTTGTAATGACAAGTCCTATGACATTATAACTTATAATATTATGTTTGCTAATCTTTTGAGACCTCTTGTATTAATATATTGTCAACCAACTGGGATGGCAAATTTCCTTCTTGACATTAAAAAATACCACTTTAAAGTACTGTCACAAAGGGGCAACTTAATTCAAATTAACTAAATCAAAAAATCACCGATTTCTAAAAGCAAAACAGAATCCATGCAACTTGTTATCCTGGGTACTCTACAAAGTCTAACTTTTTTTTTTTTTTTTTTGCTTTTGGTGTGATTTTGGAACACCCAGTTAGTAGAAATTTTATTCATAGTATTATTTAATGTTTAAGAGTTTTATATTTATAAGTTATTTTGATGATTCCAGTGACATGGAAAAGTACAATTACTTCAAAAAAAATATGAGAGTAGCATTCCCAAGTAATACTGTTTAGCACTACCTGCTGAAATTAATTAAATGATAATAATAAGAGGAAATATAGCTATCGTAGGCTGAGTTTATGAACCTAGGAATAGACAGACTCAAATCACAAAGTTGAAATCTTTTGTCAAGAAATTTTTTTATATTACATTTTATCTCAAGGAAAAAGAGATACTTCTCTTTTGGCTACTTTCTAATCATGATGTTTATCCGTCTGCATGTAAGTGCACGGCTATAGTATTATAGGAACTTATTTATTTTTAGATTTTTTCTAAACTTTATTAATTTAATTTGATAGGATAGAGAGAAATTGAGAGGGAAGGGTGGTATACAGAGGAAGAGAGAAAGATGCAGAGAGATCTTCAGCACTGATACACTGCTTGTGAAGCTTTCTCCTTGAAAGTGGAGACCTGGGGCTTGAACCTGGTCCTTGTGCATGATGTGTTCACTTAACCAGTTATGCCACTGCACAGCCCCAGGGAATGGTTTATTTTAAATCATGAACACAATTACAACAATTATCTTTTACCAATAAATATATTCCAGAATGTTTTCTAATTGTTGAACTGTTCATATAAAATATTAATATACATTTGACATTATTAATATTTTTCATTTAGAAAAAACTCTAAATGACATACACCTAATTTTTTATTTACTCTGTGATATACTTCAAGATTATAGTTTAAGAAATTAAGTTGGGAACAAGAATGTTTTGCAGACTATCATGATGAAAGGAGAAATTGTATCCATGTCAACAACTGTACTGTAAACCATTACTTCCCCATTGATTAATAAAGGAAAAAAATAGTTTAAGGAAAAATGAACTTCAGAATCATTTCTTCAGGAAATATTTTAAATATTTCATAATATCCTCTTCACTCTCTCAGCAACAGTACCCTTTATGTTTGTTATAAATAGTATAGTCTATTTGAGATGACTTAAGCACTAAATCTATTATACATAAATTTCAATGCATTCAAAAAGTCTGTTTTAGTCCCCAAAGAAACTCAAGCAATATATATCAGCAATGTATTTTTAAAAAACTTTATTTTATAGAAAAACAATGTATTTAATAAATCAAGGAACTAGTACCAGATACAAGTATTAAACATGCAAATGAATAAAGAAATGTTAGCAACAGCTGCAATACAATAATCTATTTTTGAGCTACATATAAAGGGGAGATGGGTAGTTAATACCCAGGCAAAATACTGGGAGCTGGAGAGGAGGCAGATGGGCGATGGCACGTAGTTGAGAGACACTATCAACGTGCTCAAGGGCCTGGGACTAAGCCCCTGCTCCCCAGCTGTAGGAGTGAAACCTCAAAAGCTGTGACACAGCTCTGCTGTAGTCTCTCTTGGTCTCTCCTTCATTCTGCCTTCACAACAATTTCTCTCTATCTTATCGAATTAAAAAAAAAAAAGGAAAAACAGCTGTTGCTAGGAGTATGTAGAGCCCACAGAAAGCCCCAGGAAAGAAAATACTGGGTATTTACTTTAGCAGCCAAGAAGGTGACTCAGTGGTGGAATACATAACAGGCATACATGAAGTCCTAAGAATAGATCTCTAAAAAAAAGTTAAAGAACAATAAATTAAATATGGCATCATATATGGCATACATTATAAACAAAGGAAAACAAATTCTTAAAAGATAGTTATGGGGGTCAGGCTCAGTAGCTCAGTAGGTTAAGTGCACACGGTATGAAACTCAAAAACTGGCATAAGGATCCTGGTTTGAGCCCTGGCTCCCCATCTGCAGAGGGGTGGCTTCACAAGCAGTGAAGCAGGTCTGCAGGTGTCTATCCACCCCCACTCCTGTCTTCTCCTCCTCTCTCAATTTTTCTCTGTCCTATCCAACAACAGTGGCAGAAATAACGACAATAATAATAATAACAACTATAAACAACAAGGACAACAAAAGGGAAAAAATAGCCTCCAGGAGCAGTAGATTCATGGTGCAGGCACTGAGCCCCAGCAATAACCCTGGAGGCAAAAAATATATATTTACTTATGTCTGTCTCTAGTACTGATCCCCACACACTCATGACTATTTAGAAAAGTGCAAACTTGGCTAAGATGTAATAAGCTATGCTTTTTAAATTGAGATATAATTGACATATAACACATTATTCATATTACTTGAACAATATAATGGTTTTGTATTTGCATATACTGTAATATCATTGTCAGGTAACTCTAGTTACTATCCATCTTGACATGTAACTACAATTTTCAATAGGTGTGAGAACTTTTAATACTCTATGGTCTCAACAACTTTCAAGTATTCAGTAGATCACCTTAAATTATATCCCCAGATTTTTTTTTTGTAACTGGAATTCTCTACCTTTTTTTTAAAAAAAACTTTTTATAAAATGAAAATATTGACAAGCCCATAGGATAAAAGGAGCACAATTCCACACAATTTCCACCACCAGAACTCTGTATCCCATCCCCTTCCTTGATAGTTTTCTGACAGTATGGACCCAGGATCATTATGGTGTGCAAAAGATGAAAGGTCTGGCTTCTGTAATTGCTTCCCTGCTGAACATTGGCCTTGAGTGGTCTACCCATACTCCCAGCCTATCTCTCTCTTTCCCTAGTGGAACAAATGTCTGGGGAGGTGGGGTTCTAGGACACATTAGTCTAGTGGTCTGCCCAGGGAAGTCAGGTTGGCATCCTGGTATCATCTGGAACCTGGTGGCTAAAAAAAGTTAAGAAATTAAGCAGGACAAATTGTTGAGTAGTCATGTACCTTTTGATTCCCTTCGCTTTTAACCTCTGGCATATCCCAACTGTTTTCTTGTGCCTTGAATTTAGGATTACCTTTTATCTTTTTAGCTTCTTTCTATATATGTAAGTGACATTGTGCAATATGTGTCTGTGTCTGATTTATTTCAGTTACCACAATTCTATGAAGGCACATCCATGCTGTCACAAATGACAAGACTCTTCTCTTTCTTATATACAAACAATATTACAATGAGGAGGGAAATTTGTCTCTATTCCTCCATC
Source organism: Erinaceus europaeus (assembly GCF_950295315.1). Lineage (NCBI taxonomy): Eukaryota > Metazoa > Chordata > Mammalia > Eulipotyphla > Erinaceidae > Erinaceus > Erinaceus europaeus. The sequence goes on from NC_080166.1 coordinate 28,979,337, forward strand.
TATTGATGATCATCAATTCCTTCCTGCTCTTGACTATTGTGAATAATGCTGCAATGAGCATAGTGGAAAAGATATGTTTTCTAGGTATCATTTTTATTTTTTTCAGAAATAATTCCCCAGTGTAGGACTATTAACAAAAAAAGAAGAAGATCCTGGCAGTTCTGTATTTGGCTAGCTAAGGGAGAGAGAGATGACCCAGGAACCAAGCTCCTGGTAGCAAGGCAATTCAAATCTTTATTCATGAATGCCCCAGAGTGGGTGGTAGCACACCTGGTTAAGCCACATGGCACAAACATCAATGTCCGGCGTGAGCTTCCTTGTCTGCATGAGTGCTTCCCCAGGTCTGAACATGGAAGAGCCAAGTTGGAAACAGAAGTGGCTTCACAATATCATACATGGTTAGGAAAGGGGCGGAGAAAGGTGAAAACTGTAGGGACTTCTTTAGCAACTGTTGCTAGGGATTTAACTGGTAGGATTAATAATACCCTGTGGTCTTGAGGGTAAAAAAATATATATTAAATGAGCAGAATGGGTGGGAGAATAGGGTGGAGGCCTTAAGTAATTTGTCAGACAAAACAGAAGATTGATATGTAGATAATAAAAGGACAGGCCATAGTATCAAGAAATGCTCCCCACCTGTAGGAGTGGAGCAGGGGGAGCTGGCTTAAGGTTTTAAGGAATGTTGGGCTCCTGGAGGCAGAAAAATTCAGGGTGCTTTGTGACACAGGGAGTCTGATAAGACGAGGCAAACCTCTGGGGTCCTTGTGTCCCCCTTGCTCAACCTCTTGGTAGAGAGAGACTGACAGGATAGATGCATCCCTCAGGTCAAACCCTGCCAGGCTCTACCACATCCTCACAATTTCCCTACAGTTCTGTAGTTCTGATTTTGAATCTATTAAAGATTTTTTAACGTCTTAATTATATTATTGTGAATATTAGTGGTCTATAGTACAGCTATTGATACATGTCTACAATTTCCCATCTACCTATGTTAAGGGTCTACAGAACACTCTCAGCCCCCAAATTGGCCCTTTCCCCCTTCATGTACCTGTACATCAACTTACTCTCTACTCTCTACCAATCCCCACCATTCTCAAAGTCTTTTGCATTATTGCAACAGGCCATATGCAGTCCAAGTTTCACTTTTTTTTTTTTTCTTTCTGTCCTGCTGAGGAATTTCTATACTGGTTATTTTATTTTACTTTATTTTATTTTATTTTATTTTATTTTACTTTTTTAGTTTTGACTTTACTGAATTATGCAGAGTTGAGATAATTGTTTCTGCTAATCCATGTCACATTCCAGCTCTATGTTGTTTCATAAAGTTGAAATCTAACTCTCTCTATCCTTAAGTTTTTGACAAGCAAAAACAAAACAATCCAAAAAAAAAAAAAGAAAAACAATAAAGATTAACTTAGTACTGACTTAAAATAAACATCAACTTAACATTAGTTGCATCAAAGAGCAGTTATTGACCTAGATAACTGTCTGTATTATGTGTGATTAACCTTCAATAACAACAAAATGTCTCCTGACTACAAAATAGGACACAGTATAATCACCTATTTGTTGTCTTTAATCCACTTCCATCATACTGATTAACTCACTTCTGTTCTAGGCAAAATAAAGAAAACTCTGAAAAGACACTCATATTACTATACTGGACTTATTTCCCTGCTTTTCCAATGAGCTAACTTGTCTATGAAGCTAGGAGCTTCAGAGCACTTAACACATCTGACATAATAGGTATAAGAGTTCTTAATCACACTAATTCCACTAACTGTTCCTAATCTATATCTAATTCTTTCATCTGTTCCTTTTCTGACACAGCTGCTGTTAGACAAAAAAAGAAAAATGTTCTTATTTTCAACTTTAACAAAACTGAATTCAGAATTAAACTACAAGGTCACTGCCATTTCCTCTCCATGAGAATACTCTGACTATAGTGGACACTCATGACTTTGGTGTACAATGGATCATATAATCTCTTACACAGTAGTTGCCATTAAGAATCAATTTGCAGTGGCAGGCAGTTACACACCCAGTTAAGTACATAGTTTACCACTTACAAAGACCCAAGTTCAAGTCCCTGGTCTCTACCTATAGGAGTGACACTTCATCACTTTGGGAGTGGTGGATTCATTGTTCAGGCACCAAATCCCAGCAATATCTCTGGTATAAAAAATTAATTAAATAAATAAATGAATTTGCAAACACCAGAGAGATTGTTCCATGGCAAGTCCTAAGACTTTTATTTTATTTAAGAAAGGATTAATTAACAAAACCATAGAGTAGGAGGGGTAAAATTCCACACAATTCCCACCACCCAATCTCCATATCCCATCCCCTCCCCTGATAGCTTTCCCATTCTCTATCCCTCTGGGAGCATGGACCCAGGGTCATTGTGGGTTGCAGAAGGGAGAAGGTCTGGCTTCTATAATTGCTTCCCTGCTGAACATGGGTGCTGACTGGTCGGTCCATGCTCCCTGTCTGCCTCTCTCTTTCCCTAGTAGGATGGGTCTCTGGGGAAGCGGAGCTGTAGGCCACATTGGTGGAGTCTTCAGTCCAGGGAAGCCTGGCTGGCATCTTGATGACATCTGGAACCTGGTGACTGAAAAGAGAGTTAACATACAAAGCCAAACAAATTGTTGAGCAATCATGGACCCAAAGCTTGGAATAGAGGAGAGGAAGTGTTAAGGGGATACTCACTGCGAACTCTAGTGTACTTCTGCTTTCAGGTATATATTTTGCAGTAGTTTACGGATACATGTGAACATATGCTCTCTCTCACAGAAACTGGTGTATATCTAGGTTTTGGGACTTTGTTGGAAAGTGAACCACCTGAGATGGAATTAGAGTATACTATGAAAGGAAAGATCTCACTCGAGTAATGAAGCTAAAGGGTTGTCATTCCACACGGGAAGTCTCTGGACAGTCTGAAGTGAAGCATGTTGAGGTGGCAATCGTTGTGTTCGTTAGGTTGTGATCGGCAGATGAAGAAAGTGGGCCCTATCCGGTGGTTCCAGACATGCAAATTCTTGAAGCGTTCCATATTTTTTGTAAGTAGGGCACCAAAGTAAAAACCCTGTGGTGAGGGGTAGACATGCAGCTTCCTGGGACTGTGGGGGGTGGAAGTGGGTGGGAGGGATGGGTCACAGTCTTTGGGTGGTGGGAATGGTGTTTATGTACACTCCTAGTAAAATGTAGTCATATTAATCACTAGTTAATTAATACAAGAGGGGGAAAATTAATTGTATGTCTCGAAGTTTTTCAAAACACAAACTGAATCTTTTCAATATATAGGCTGTGTAATTGATATGCAGACTCTCTCAAAAGCCTAGACCAAGTAGAACAGAAGCAACCAATAGCACAGCTATATACAAGATACTGGGAGTACAGCAAACCCTAACAAAAGGACTTTTCAAAGTTAACCCAGTTACCAAATAATGTGATGATAACATTAACTATCGATTGTCTTTTTGAACCCTAAGACAGCAGGAACCTTACATCTCCACTATAGAGCTTCTACTTCCCCCAGTCCTGGAACCATTGGATAGGGCCCACTTTCCTAAGACTCTCATGCCTAAGAGCTCTGTAGTTATCTGCCTGAGAAGTGACCTGTTTCCTCCTCTTCCTTTCCCTCCCCTTCCTTCACCTTCCCTTCCCTTCTCTTCCCTTCCTTTCCCTTCCCTCCCCTCCCCTCATCTTCCCTTCCCTTTCTTCCCTGTCTCTCATAACATGGAAAAATTAAATAGATATTTTTGAGACAATCATATCAGTTGATAATTAGAGATAAACTGTTAAAAATATACGTGATTTTTTATGTTAAATTTCAGACACAGTAGAACTTTTTTTCTGTCAAAAAGTTTTATAATAAATATGTCCATTTTCCTCTGCTTTAATCTTTTAACTATAGAAATTGCCCTTAACTATTAACTTGTTGCTTTTTTGTCACCACGGCACCTAGAATATGTTTCACTCAAATTCAGTAGCTGCTCCAACTATTTTTCTTACTTTTTATTTATAAAAAGGAAACACTGACAAACCATGGGATAAGAGAGAAACAATTCCACACAATTCCCACCATCAGAACTCTGTATCCCATCCTATCCCCTGATAGCTTTCCTATTCTTTATCCCTCTGGTAGTATGGACCCAGGGCCATTATGGGGTGCAGAAGGTGGAAGGTCTGGCTTCTGTCATTGCTTCCCAACTGAATATGGGCATTGACATTTGGATCCATACTCCCAGTCTATCTCTCTCTTTCCCTAGTGGGGCAGAGCTCTGGGGAAGAGGGGTTCCAGGACACATTGGTGGGGTCATCTGTCATGATAGCATCTGAAATCTGGTGGCTGAAAAGAGAGTTAACATATAAAGCCAAACAAGTTGCTGACTAATCATGAAACTAAAGGCTGGAATAGTGCTGATGAAGAGTTGTGTGTGTGTGTGTGTGGGGGGGAGGGTCTCCATTTTGTAGATAGCTGCCAGTCTCTTGCCTTTTGATAAGGTTTGATAAGGTTAGCTTTGATAAGGTTAGCTTTGGAGTGAGTGAGGGAAGTGTTATAGGAAGTAGGTGAGGAGGGTAACTAAGTCTAAGTAGACACTATTTCATTATGAACTTTATATTGACTCACTGCAGACTACTGTGTACTTTTGCTTCCAGGTATATATTTTGTTCTTAATTTATGGATACATGTGAACATATGCCCTATCTCATGGGACCTAGTCTATATCTAGGTTTTGGGACTTTGTTAGAAAGAGAACCACCAAAATGCAATTAGAGAATCCTATGAAAAAGGAAAGATCTCACCCTAGTAATGAGGTTGATGTGTTAACTAGAGGTACTCACCCTCTGTTCTATCTTCTCCTTGTCTTTCTTTAAATATCTTGTCATTTATTATTCTATTTATTTAAAAAATATTTCTGATTTGTATTACATTATTATTTATTAATTAAAAATGTTCTGCTTTGGCTTATGGTGGTGCTGGGGATTGAACCTGAGACCTTTGGTGCCCCATGCATGAAAGTCTTTTTGCATAACTATTATGCTAGCACTCCAGTTCTATTTAATTTTTTTATTTTAAATAATTTTATTTATTTATTTATTGGATACAGACAGAGAGAAATTGAGAGAGATAGAAAAGGGAGAGAGAGGGAGTCAGGTGGTGGTGCATTGGCTTAAGTGCAGGTGGCACAAAGTACAAGGACCAGCGGAAGGATCCCGGTTAGAGCCTTTGGCTCCCCACCTGAGGGGGATTCGCTTCACAGGTGGTGAAGCAGGTCTGCAGTTGTCTGTTTTTCTCTCCCCCTCTCTGTCTTCCCCTCCTCTCTGTCCTATCCAACAACAATGACATCAATAACCACAATATTAAACAACAAGGGCAACAAAAAGGAAAATAAATAAAATATAAAAAAAAAGAAAAAGAAAGGAAGAGGGAAAGGTAGATAGATGCCTATAACAGTGTTTCACCTATCCTGAAGCTTTCCCCCCACCACTGGTGACCAGGGACTAGGGACTAGGGACTTGAATCAGTGTCCTTGCACATATGTGCTCCACGGGGTGAGGCACCATTCAGCCTTATCTATTTACTATTTTAAATGTTCACGATAAAAAGTCATTATTGGAATTTGATAAATGTAATTTAATTTTGTGCTTTGAAAAATGTGAATTTCAGAAACGGTACATTAAAAAAATATGCATTTTGCATTTCTCAAGTGTTCCAGAGGGAAAGCTATTGATAGTTAAAAATTAAACACTGGTTATTCTAGTACATTAGATTAATGGGATAAATTAAAATGATAAATCAACTTATTTACAAAAGAGATATGGAAGTTTTAGAGGTTAAGGGAAGCATGTATTTATTTGTCTGAGACATCATAAAATGCACACAAGACATACCTGATAAATTACGCAGAGAACATTTCAATTGTCTCCAAAGATTTAACAATATAAACATTCATTAGTTGATTCAGCATATACTATAGTCGTAGGAGTAAAGAACATTGACATTACAAAAACAGTTGAACTGGGTGGACAAGGTCATTTAGCTAAGAAAGGGCCTGCTTTGCCAAGTGGTCTCCAAGGTTCCAGCCTGACCCCACCACACTGCGAGAAACTTCAGTGCTTGGGGGATTTTCCCTCTCTCTCTCTGTCTCTGTCTTTATATTTGAAAAAGTCCACCTGGAACAGTGAATTTCTGGTGATGAACAAAATAGATAAAAAAAACATAATTAAACTGCCATACTGTCCATATAAAAGGTATTTAGGAACTGTCAAGCTTGTTAAAGGCATATAGGTATTCTAGAATGTTTTGATCAAAAGATTGTTACAATAATACTCTAAAGTGTATCTGAAATGTGTGCTAACCTTTAAGGGACACAGTAGATACTAATGGTCTAATACGTAGTGTTTTTACTTGTTTGAAACTTCTTTCTTAGATTTTTTTAATAGTGAACCATCAGTTTAAAAAACTTTTGAAATTTTGTAGATCAATTTGAGATTATAAAAATATATATTTTGTTCCATAGACAGAGGGCTTTTATGACATAACAATAGGAATAGGGATGAGTTAGTTACTATTAAACAACTAAAGAGATCTGTCTATATTCTACACAGGATTCCTTTAATTTAATTTCTACATCAAAAACCAGAAAATTATATTTAAAAAAGAAAAAAGTAGTAATGGAAATTAATTGTGTGGAGAATTATCTAGTATGCACTCTAAGGACTAAAATCCAGGCTTTGTAGATTAGCATTGCCTAAGATTAAACTTGAGACCTTTTATTTATTTTTTAAAATATTTATTTATTTATTCTCTTTTGTTGCCCTTGTTTTTTATTGTTGTAGTTATTGTTGTTGTTATTATTGATGTTGTTGTTGGATAGAACAGAGAGAAATGGAGAAAGAAGGGGAAGACAGAGAGGTGGAGAGAAAGACAGACACCTGTAGACCTGCTTCACCTCCTGTGAAGTGACTCCCCTGCAGGTGGGGAGCAATGGCTCAAACCGGGTTCCTTAAGCCTGTTCTTGCACTTTGTGCCACCTGTGCTTAACCTGTTGCCTGAGACCCTTCATTGTCCCGAAGACCTTTACTTTCTTATTTTCTGAACATTTCTCTTAACCTTTTAGTAATTGTTTTAGCTATTTTGGCTTAGATGCCCATTAGTATTTCATTGGAATTGACATTGTTTGATAAAAGGAGACAGTACAAAGCAGTTTATAGTAATTTATGACATGTGACTAACTTTCTAACTTTGCTATGTTGTTCGTGTTTAAAATCTCACAAAACCACAGGGGAAGGGGTCATAGGAAAGCCTTCTGGAAAAGAGTAAGATATTTATTTAATTTTTAATTTTGATTACAGTGGTTTACAAGATTAGACTGTTGCAGGTATGTATAGCTCCACACCACATCTACCACTGAAGTCTTTCCTTTCACAACTCCAGCCCATAATCTCCACAGTCCTTACAATATCTTATAGATACATTATCTGTTTTTATGTGTAGTCAGTTCACTCATGTCAATTTTTTATTGCACATATGAGCTAAAACATCAAGTAGTTTTCTTTCACTTCCTTTTTATTTTTTTATTATCTTTATTTGATAGCGACAGCCAGAAATTGAGAGAGAAGGGAAAATTAGAGAGGGAAAGAGACAGAGACACCTGCAGCCCTGCTTTACCACTTGCAAAGCTTCCTCTTGCAGGTGGGGATTGGGGGCTCAGACCCTGGTCCTTGTGCACTGTAACATGTGCGCTCAACCAGGTGCACCACCTGGCTCCTTCTTTCACTTCCTCACTTAAGAGTTTTGTATGCACGTGTCAGTGACAGCATTGTAAAGCATTAACCCACTTAATCATAGTAAAGGAGATAAGCCAGAAAGAGAAGGATGAGTGTGGAATGATCTCACTCATAGACGTTGAGAAATAAGAACAAAAGGGGCTTAAACACAAAGCAGATCTTGGACTGGCTTTGGTGTACTGCATCAAAGTAAAAGACTGTGGCACCCAGGCTTTGTGGTTCAGGTCCTGGAGCACAATGGTGGAGGAGGACCTAGATGAAGTGTTATCCAGAAAACTGAGAAATTTTACATATGCACCAACAAATGTATTTACTACTGACTATAAACCATTAATCATGCCAGTAAAAATTATAAGAAAGAAAAGAAAAAAAGAATAAGTTCATGCCATAAAAATAATTTAAAAGAAAAGAGTAAGCAGATTAAAATAATTTGCTTGGCTAGGGAAATAGCAAAATGGTTATACAAAAAGACTTTCATTCCTGAGGCCCTGAAGTTTCTAGATTCAACTTTTAGTACCAGCATAAGCCAGATCTAAGTAGTACTCTGGAAAAACAAAAGGAAAAAATATAGAAAGAAACTAATGGATAAATAAATAATTTGCTTAAAATCATGCAGCTTAAATATGGTAACTAAAATCTTAGATAAACGCCATAGTCATTCCAAAGACTCATAACTCCAGGAAACGCTATCTCTTAGAATCTCTGGACAGTGAGATAGCTCTCCTGGAAAGGTATTTGCTGGACCATGTATAAGACCCAGGTTTAAGCCCAGGGTCCTGGTACATGACAGCAGTAAAGACCAAAGATGGATTTGAGAGTATTTCATAGGTACCTGTCTCAGGGAGATGAGTAATTTTATCAATGTGCCAACAACTGTATTATAAACTGTTAACTTCTCTCTATGAAGTGACTGAATAAGAAAAAATAAAATATATGACTGATTTAAGAAAAAAAGTGGGAGCATATAACAAACTAAACTGAAAGATTAAAATCTATTAACTAAAAAAAAACTTTATTCTTTCTTTATTTTAATAGTCACCAAGGTTATTTCTGAGGTTCAGGGCCTGCAGGATGAATCCATTTCACAGTGGCCATTTTTTAATTGTTTTATTTTATTTATCTTTTTTTGTTTGTTTGTTTGTTTGCTAGAACAGAGAAAAGCTGAGAGTGAGTAGGAAGTAGGGGAAGGGAGAGAGAAAGAGAGATATCTGTAGCACTGCATTCTTGTGAAGCTTCTATTCTTGCAGGTAGGGGCCCGGGGCTTGAGGCTGGGTCCTTGTGTAGGTTAATTTGTGTTCTCTACCTAGTGCACCTCCTCCTGGCCCCTAAATTTAATATATATTAATGCATTTATTTGATAGAGACAGAAATTGAGATGGAAGGAGAGAATAGACATGAAGAAAGAGAGACAACTGTAGCACAGCTTTACCTGAAGCTTGTGAAGTTGTCCCTTTGCAGTTGGGGTTCTGTGGTTTGAACCAGGATTTTTGTGTGCTGTAACATGGGCACTCAACCAAGTGCATCAGTGCCCAGCCCACTGCCCCTACAATGTTTATTCTTTGGTTATCAATAAAATGTGGCTATCAGTAAAATGTAGAGGGTGGAGTTTGTATTGTGGGCTATACAATAGAATGTATTGGTTCATTTCATCACCCCATCATTGCACAATATTAAAGGAAAGGAAATGTAGCCTCATGTAACTAATGAGAAATAGGACTTAACCTGTAACAGATTTTAATTATTATTACCTTAAAATCTTTAACATATAGTTCAAGCCCCCAGCTCCCCACCTGCAAGGGGTTCAATTCACAGGCAGTGAAGCAGGTCTGCAAGTCTTTCTCTCCTCCTCTCTTTCCCCTCCTCTTTCTATTTCTCTCTGTCCTATCTAACAACGATGACATCAATAACAACAACAATAAATACAACAACAATAAAAAAGGCAACAAAAGGGAAAATAAATAAAAAAATATTTTTAATCTTTAACATATTTGTTTGTTGCTTTATTTAAATACAGGTGTCACAAAAAATGATGTTGGAAGAAACTTGTTTTAATGTACTTAAATTCTAGAAAAATTACTTAGGTACAAAGTCATTAAAAAGTAATTAAAACATAATTAATTAATATATAAAATATGACACTAATTTTTATATCAAACTATAGCAATAAGAACAAGCATATTTCCCTTGGGTAATGGTCAGTACCATTGTCTATGTGTTGACTGTACCACATGATGTAAATTACTTGAGGAAGACCAGTGTTTTTCACATGTAGGTTTTTTTCAGTTCATTAAAAAATATCCTTTCCTATATAAGAGAAGTCTGATCTATTACAGCCTCCTGAAATTCATGCTCACATATGTACATCTATGAGTATATATACACATATGAATCAGATAATAGTTTCCGAACTCCATGATGAAGTGGTAAAATAACTATTATCGTAAACATTTTATTTAAAATTAAATGATTAATTCCTGTGATTGAAAGTCATCTCATAAAATTTTATTTAAGGGGGCCAAATGGTAGCACAGCAGGTGAAGCACAAGGATAGGCATAAGGTTCAAGGCTCTGGCTCCCCAACTGCCGGGGTGGGGGGTCACTTCACAACCATGGAAGCCGATTTGCAGGTGTTTGTCTTCCTCTCCCCTTCGATGTCTTCCCCTCTTCTCTCCATTTCTCTCTGTCCTGTACAACAACAACAAAGGCAATAACAACAACAACAACAACAAGGGCAACAAAATGGGGAAAATGGCTTCCAGAAGCAGTGGATTCATTGTGCCGGCACTAAACCTTAGCAATAAACCTCGAGGAAAAAATAAATAAATACAAATTTTATTTAAATTTTATTTAGCCACTTATTATTGTAAAATCTTCTAACTACCCAATTAAATCTCACATAAGTTTTGTGTACACACATGATTAAATGTTAACATGTGTATTGTGGTTAAGAAGAAGATAAGTATCGGAAACTATCAAGGAACATAGCATTTATTTTTTAAGAGTTTAGAAAAATCAAATACACACAGTTTCAAAAGTGCATGTGAATTTTTCTCCAGTGATGGATTATTTATCAATTACTTACAAAAGAAAAAAAAGCAGTTTTCCAATATGTGGTCAAACCAGATAGGCAGCTCCTAGCCGGCAAACATTTTTTTCTTAAATATACTTTTACACAGGCTGGTTATTTCCTAAGTTGATCCACCTTACTTACAAATAAAAATTAAAGAGTGATACTTTAGATGGAAAAGTGAAAGCAAAACATTAAAGTAAAGGACCTGTTATTAGTTGTGAATTTTAAAATGTGAAAAAGTATTGGTAACAAGGCAAAGTCTTTAACTTTTTATATTGATGGCTCTAGGGTGGAGAGCTGACTGATAGAACAATTAGAGGTGAGTTCTGGTTGCATTTACCTTAAGCAGATTGTGATTTTTGTAGTGCTGGTAGCTATGATTACCAGAAAAAAAACATTTATTCATGAATATGTTAGCCCACTGTTTACTGGCCTTTTAAATCCAATTAAATTACCCCTTGGCAAATGTTTTAGTATTGAGACAGAAAGCATATCATGTTGTCTTACTGAATAACAATTAATAATTAATGATAATCATCTCAATGTAAATATGAAGATAATTATTGTTTTAATTTAATCATTTGATTCACCTAACATCTTCGTTCACTTTGTAAAACTATGTGTAGTACTTCCAGTTCTATGAGTTTTAGCATTACAGTTGTCTTGTCTGTATTTTGATTTCATGCTATTTTCTTTTTATTCCCCCTCTACTCTACTTTCTATTTACATAATCATCGTGAAGAGATTTCCCAGCTATAACAAAATATTGGGGAAGATTAATTTAATTTATAAGGTCAATCCCTTACAAATGACTGTTAAGACATAGAGAAACAGAAACTTTTTTTTTTTTAATCAAGTATAAAAACAGGAAAGGAGAGACAACAATAGTTATGCTAAAGACTAACATGTCTGAGGCTCTGAGGTTCTAGGTTCAGTGCAGAGCTGAACAGTGCCTGACGTGTCTCTATATTGATCTCTCATTAAAAATTAATTAAGGGAGTCGGGCTGTAGCGCAGCGGGTTAAGCGCAGGTGGCGCAAAGCACAAGGACAGGCATAAGGATCCCGGTTCAAACCCCGGCTCCCCACCTGCAGGGGAGTCGCTTCACAAGCGGTGAAGCAGGGCTGCAGGTGTCTATCTTTCTCTCTTCCTCTCTGTCTTTCCCTCTTCTCTCCATTTCTCTCTGTCCTATCCAACAACGACAACAACAATAATAACTATAACAATAAAACAACAAGGGCAACAAAAGGGAATAAATAAATTAAATAAATATAAAAAAAAGAAAAACAAAATTAATTAAAAGGGGGCCGGTTGTTTGTGCACCTGGCTGAGTGCCCATGTTACAATGCGCAAGGACCTGGGTTTGAGCCCCCAGTTCCCACCTGCAGGGGGAAAGCCCCACAAGTGGTAAAGCAGTGCTGCAGGTGTTTCTCTGTCTCTCACCCTCTCTATCCCTTTCTTCCTTCTAAATTTCTGACTAACTCTATCCAATGAATAAATAAAGATAATAAAAAAAATTAAAAAATAAACAAATTTAAACAAAAACAAACGCTTTCTAGGATGGACCACTGATTTTAACAGAATGACAATAGAGAGAAAGAAAATGAGATTTGAACATACAATGAATATATTTTATCAAGTAAAAGTTGTGGATTTTTGGGCCAAAAGGTATATTATAAATTAATTAACATGATCCAAAAAAGGTTACAATGGCTGTGTCTTTTCTATTTGAACCACAGAAGCCAGAACCTGAATCAAATTAATTCTTACATTCAGTTTACTGTACAGTTGTCTGAAGAATTTATTATATGAGTGTTTAAGAGGACTTTAAAAACTAGCTTATAAGAAAAGATATAGTTATTTACCAAAAACATTTCCTATGTTTTCATGCTCATCTGTGTAATGAAGATAGATTATTACTAAAAGTTTGAAAGTTCTTACCATTTTTTGGGGGGGGGGGTTGTTTTGTTTGTTTGTTTTTACGAGAGTACTGCTCACCCCTTGCTTATGGTAGTGTTGGGGACTGAATCTGGGACTTTGGAGCTTCAGGCCTTATAGGGCTCTTACATAACTATTACCCTATCACTCTGGTCCATTTCTAGAGTTCTGATGAATCTCCTTAGGAGTTAGAACAATTTAAATTCCCATCCATAATGTAGGAGAGTCCCTACATTGAACCTCTTCAACAGTTGCTCTTCAGTCAGTATTCTGGTCATGTCATACTCAAACCCTAAGGCCCTTTTACTACACTGATATCTTAACACTGTGAAACACAGTTATAAATATATTGTTTAGTGTGGTCTAGGAGGTGACGCAGTAGATAAAGTGTTGATCTCTCAGGCATGTGGTCCTAAGTTCAATCCCTGGCAGCACATGTACCACAGTTGATGTTTGGTTCTTTCTCTCTCTCCTATCCTTCTCATTAATAGAAAAATAAAATATTTTTAAAAATACATTGTTTAATACACAGATTTGGACTTCAGAAGATTTTTGGTTTTTACCTAAACATGAAAAGATGATAATTTATAGAGTAAACAGAATATGCTACAGATAATAGAACGTAGGGAAAATATTATAGATTGACAATAGGTTTAGGTTACAAGCTCAGAAGCACTTCCAAAAGTTCAGTTAGTGGGGCCGGGCAGTGGCACACCAGGTTAAGCGCTCACAGAACTGAAGCACAGGACCTGAACAAGGTTCTCGGTTCCAGCCTCCACTTCTCATCTGCAGGAGATGTAAGGGGTGGCGTTTCACAAGTGGCGAAGCTGATCTGCAGCTGTCTTTCTTTCTACTTTCCTCTCTATTACTCCTTGCTCTCTCAATTTCTCTCTGTCCTGCCAAATAAAATGAAAAAAAAGGGCCGCCAGGAGCAGTGGATTTATAGCACTGAACACCCACCCAGTAATAACTCTGGAAACAAACAACAAAAAAGTGTTCAGTTATTAGAAATGTTCACCTAATTCAAATGCCTGTGAAAGGACTCTATGGTATATTTTTATTATTATTATCATTATTATTATCATTATTATTACTCAAGTGGATCAAGTATACAAGGGAACTCAAAGGTAACAGTTACAATCTTACATATATTTTGAATACAAATAGTAATTGCTTTAGGGAGGTGTGGATTACTACAGTGACATAGTATAAAACATGGATGCGTCCAGGGTCTAGCAGTAACGCAGCGGGTTAAGCACACATGGTGTGAAGCGCAAGGACCTGTCGAAGGATCCCGGTAGGAAGCCCCCCCCCCAAACTCTCCACCTGCAGGGGTGTCGCTTCACAGGCGGTAAAACAGGTCTGCAGGTGTCTGTCTTTCTCTCCTCCTCTCTGTCTTCTCCTCCACTCTCCATTTTTCTCTGTCCTATCCAACAATGACAACAACAACAATAACAACAGTAAAACAACAATGGAAACAAAAGGGAAATAAATATTTTTAAAATTATCAGGACAAAACAAACAAACAACCAAAAGCATGGATGTGTGAGGCTCCAGGTTCAGTCTCAGCACCAGCAACAGCCTTCAGATATGAGTGTCGCTTTGGTCAAAGAATATCAGTAAATAAATAAATTACTCCCACATCTGTAATCGAATGATATTTTGATGAGCTGAAATGAAGTAAATTTGATAAGTATTATATGACACTGGCTTGTAATGTAGAAAAAGGTGAACTGATGGTGAGTCCCAAGAATTGGCACAATGAATAAAGGACTTGTGAAAGCTGGTCTCGATATACAGGACTTTCAAATCACATGAGAAAACTGCATCACATTTTAGGCCTTTCTATCTTCTGTGACAACTGTGTTAAGAAATCAATTATTCATTATTGTCTTTTATGGTATACATATATATTCATTGGTTTCTCTGTTTTCACAAGAAAAGTTATAATTAATAATGTCTTTTTTGAGAAATGATCTCTCTCTCTTTTTTTAATAAAGGGGGTGGGAGAAACCTCACTAGCAATGATAACAAAAAGAAGGAGGCACCTGATTGGAAAACAGATATATATCTCATAATTCCATGAACCAGTTCAGTAAAAAAATACATTATTTTCATTAGTGATACACAAGAGAAATAGAGCTATAATTTTCTTGTATTCTGAATCTCCACATGCAGTTTCCCTCCTTATGATTTCCCTTTACTGTCTAGAAAGGAATAAGAAGTATCATCATACATCTCATAATTTGGAAAAGACACATGGGGGTTTGTAAAATAGCTCAAATAGCTAATGTGCCCTTTTGTCGTGTATACAGTTCATATTCAAACTTATCTACCACAATACTGAAGGAAGGTTTAGTGCTGTCCTATTTCACTCAGTCTTCCTCTAGTCTAGCTAAATAAAAATACTAAAAATTAAAATGACATGTAACTACCACATCGCACAAAGGGCTAGCATATTGACTGACAAAAACTCATATAAACCAAATCATTTTTAGAATACAAAGTACCTTTCCTGTCTGAAAAGGTGCTTAACAGTTCTACATGTTCAAAAGTAAGCACAAAACCATTGCTCCCTCTCTCTTAGAAATTGGATAGGGAATGAAACAGATTCTTAATTGCAATCCATTTGGTAGATAAAGATAATGTCTTCCACATCTCCAAGCAGCATAAATTTAAAAAGCAATTTGATTAAAACTTAATGAATCTCAGAATGAACTTTTACACATATTAAGGCACTCATATACACAGTCAGTGGAAGTTATCCCTGGTCGTGAAAACAATCATAGTTTTGTTTTTCTACTAAAAAAAGTCAACATTATCCTCAGTAACTGCATGAATATTATCTAGCATCATGGACTCTTGTAAAGTATGTAAGGATGCTGTTCTCCCAACTGTTAATCAATATATGAGGTTATGCATAAAGATAGGCTAAACAAAAACATCATGGCTTAATTCTCATCAACCCAGTAAACCAACTGTGAAAAATAAGGTCTAATCCATATATTGGGGGCTTAAAGTAATCACAAGGGATCTGATCATGATTTTAAAAAATAAAAACCTCATTAACATGATCTTTTTAAATAAGAAGGCCAAACAAAAATAAAAGTGTTGTTATTTTATTCTGAATACTACTATTGCTAATAATACAAAGGTTAATAAATCAACAGAAAAATTAGTGTAAAATGGTTTTCTGATAATATTACAGACAAACATGTTTAGAGGTGTCACTGAAATAGAAGCACAGAATCAGAAACATCATTTTTTTTTTACATGGACTCTTAATACATTGTTAAGCTTTACCGGACAACTTAAAGCAGAGGATCAACACAGATTCATTTATTTTATTTATTTATTTATTTATTTTCCCTTTTGTTGCTCTTGTTTTTCATTGTTGTTGTAGTTATTGTTGTTGTCTTCGTTGGTTGTTGTTAGATAGGACAGAGAGAAATGGAGGGAGGAGGGGAAGACAGAGAGGGGGAGAGAAAGACAGACACATGCAGACCTGCATCACCACCTGTGAAGGGACTCCCCTGCAAGTGGGGAGCCTGAGGCTGGAACCAAACCGGGATCCCTATGCCTGTTCTTGTGCCT
Organism: Erinaceus europaeus; assembly: GCF_950295315.1. NCBI lineage: Eukaryota > Metazoa > Chordata > Mammalia > Eulipotyphla > Erinaceidae > Erinaceus > Erinaceus europaeus. Next base: position 28,995,735 of record NC_080166.1, read on the forward strand.
TGCGCCACATGTGCTTAACCCTCTGTGCTACTGCCCGACTCCCCACAGATCCATTTTTAACACATTGATTCTTTCAGGAATTTTCTTTTAATAAGTGAATAACTTCAGAATAATAATCTGGGAACTACTTGAAAATTGGGCTCATATACTCAATATAAACAGATAGCAAGGTGGTTGATGGACATTTGAAATGCAATATATTTTGAATTATAAAAAAACAAGATAAACTATACATCTGGAAGTACAATCATGCATATAGTTTTCATATATAAAGACAAAAGGGAGATGATGATACCTTCTGACATATTCAATCATCAGAAAGCCCCGTTGAAACTGCCTCTGATATTAAAAGCATATATGTTTTTAAAAGCATATTGGAACACCATCTTTGTTAAAGATGAATATAATTCATGGAAATGCGAGTGCATTTGGTACAGGTTAGTTGCCAGTTGATTGGAGCAAGATAGAATTGTAATTGGGACACTAAAGCAATGGTGACATAAATTTAGAATTATTCTCCAATGTTTACAAGTATAGTGACTTCTTAATGCTCTCTTTTAATTATTTATTTATTTTTTATTTTATAGAGACAGAAAAATCAAGAGGGGAAGGGAGTTAGAAAGGGAGAGAGAAGAAGAGAGACACCTTCAGCCCTGCTTCACTACTCATGATATATTCCCCCTGCAGAAAGGAACTGGAGGTTTGAACCTAAGTTCTTGTGCATTGTAACGTGTACACTCAACCAGATGTGCCACCTCCTGGTCTTTTTATCATGCTTTTATTTACTTTCAGGACAAACTCTAATACTTTTTCTTAAGTTATACTTAAATCCATCAATAAAAGCAAAGCCCAAAACCACATGACTATCTCAATAGATGCAGAGAAAGCCTTTGACAAAATCCAACACCCATTCATGTTCAAAACTACAAAAAATGGGAATAGATGGGAAATTCCTCAAGACAGTGGAGTCTACATATAGCAAACTTACAGCCAACATCATACTCAATGGACAGAAGTGGAAAGCATCCCCCCTCAGATCGGGGACTAGACAGGGCTGTCCACTGTCACCGTTACTCTTCAACAGAGTATTGGAAGTCCTTGCCATAGCAATCAGGCAAGAGAAAGAAATCAAAGGAATACAGATTAGAAGGGAAGAAGTCAAGCTCTCACTATTTGCAGATGATATGATAGTGTACATAGAAAAACCTAAAGAATCCAGCAGAAAACTACTGGAAGTTATTAGGCAATATAGCAAGGTATCAGGCTACAAAATCAATGTACAAAAATCAGTGGCATTTCTTTATGCAAACACTAAATCTGAAGAAGAAGACATGCAGAAATCACTCCCCTTTACTGTTTCAGCAAAATCAATCAAATACCTAGGAATAAAGTTGACCAAAGAAGTGAAAGACATGTATACTGAAAACTATGAGTCGCTACTCAAGGAAATAGAGACTGATACCCATTCAATTTTTAGTGACTTTTGTTCTAGATGAATCTGCTCACCAGTTTTATAACATTTTCTGATGTCTGTACCAAATAAGACAACTCTCAATTTCCATTTCTCTCCTCTGGAACCTACCTTTAAATTTTGGCTAACTTTTAATAACATTCATTTTCAAATGATTCATCTTTTTTCATCTTTTTCAAAATGTAGAATCAATATCATTTCTACAACTTTATGTCTTTTTTTTTTCTGTGTCATTTTACTGGAGGTTAATGGCTTACCGTAGAATTGTTAACACAGGAGTACAATTTCTTATCTCCCTAAAATAGCTGTCCACAAAACACTATCACCCCTAACTAAATCCTTTTCCATAATCATGCATCAGGACCTAAAAATTCTCCCTCCAAAATATCTCACTATCCTCCTACCCCAGAGTCCTTTGTTTTGGTGAAAGACACCAAACCTAGAGTAAGTTTTTGTTTGCTTTCTCAGGACTTTCCATCTCCTTTAACTTTAATTTGAAAGCTAGAGCATTCTGAACTTAAACTTGTGTAGAATCTTGCTCCTACCCTTAGAATAAGATAAAGAATCAATGCCAGTGGGGGGTGGACAGTAGTGCAGCAGGTGGACCAGCACAAAGATCCCAGTTCGAACCACTGGCTCCCCACCAGCAGGGGGGTTTGCTTCACAAGTGGTGAAGCAGGTCTGCAGGTGTCTTTTTCTCCACTCTCTGCCTTCCCCCCTTCTCTCCATTTCTCTCGGTCCTATCCAACAACAACAATAGCAACAAAATAAAATTAATAGCAGTCTCAGCAGAGGGATTAAGAAGTGGAAGTATAGAAACCTGAAATCTATTTACCTTTTCAAATACATTTCATTTATATTTTAAAAACTAGAGTTAATTGAAAGAGAGCCACACTTTTGTTTTATGCAAGATCCTGAAATTTAAATTACTAGCTTTAAGCCAATTTATGTTGGCTATATATGTTAAATTGACTTAATTAAAATGATGAGGTATTGAATACATTTTTCTAATGACAATGATCCATTTATAAAAGTAATGGTATTGAGACTGGTTTCATTTTTCTTCCACAAAGAGAATATAGTAAATTGTACAGCAAGGTAACTGACTAATATCTGTTACTATAAATACTATTATAACATACACACAGAATTTCACACAACTCTTCTTTACACTCAATTGAATGAATCAGAATTAATTTTTCATGTCTTATTTAATTATAATTTAGCTGTTCAATATGCCTTGTAACAGAATGTTCCATAAATCTTGTATAGCACAAAGCAGCAGATGAAACATTGATTTGATTAACTTTACTCGCATTAACTTCCTGAGCAACTGCAGGGTTGTTTTCACTCTTTATCAAACACATTTTCCCTCAAATACAATATTGCAATTACAGGCCGTGCATGAAAATGTCTGTGCATTGTACTAGTGCCAATGAGTAATCTCCTGTTTGCGGCTATAAACATTTCAGTTCAGCTGTTCAATGTGTGTTTACATAAGTTCACTTCTTCCCACTCAACAAAATTTCTAAAAGAGCACAGCTCAGTGAAAAACTGAAGAGGGAATGATGAGTGAAAAGCAAGTCTATTCTTAACAGTTATAATCAAATCATTATATGGGGCTCTATTCTTTATTCTGCACTTGGTGTGTTAGTCCTGCATGCAAAAGGAAGAGAATGGGGAACAAATAATGTTGAAATTAAAGTTAAAATAGAAATTCTCTGTATCTTAAAAAATAAATGCTGAGTCACCAAAAAGAAGGGTTATTAACTAGACTTTTCAAATGATTCTGTGAGAAGTGCGTTTTCTAGATACAGGCTACACAGAAAATCTTGTTACCCAATTGAAATTAGGAGGCCTACATTAAAAATTATAGAATATATATCCAAGAGCTCGGGTACCACCACACAGATTCCTATACATAATATTGGCAAACAAAAAAAAAGTTGGCAAGCTACTAAAAGCAAACGTTGTGAAAGAAAAAAACATTATAGATATTTCCTCTACCCCTAGCCCATCATTTATTTTGATGAATAGTTTGACTTTATTTAACACTTAACCTGTTTGTGATTTTAGAGGAGATGAGAGAAGTAAACAGTATATCCTTTGCTTTAAGTAAAATACAACTTCATGGTGCAAAACAGAAACATTACATTAGTGGCACATCCACAGATGATAGAAAGGTGAAATGAATCAAGGCTGTACCCAGTCCACAGATAGACAGAGATTTAATAAGGGAAAAAATGATATTCTAATTTTATTTGGGAGCTCCTGTATTCAGTATAGTGAAAATTAACTCAAACTTAATATATTTTCCCTCTGAAGGCTTTATAATATATTATTTGTTTGTTTATTCTATCATTTTGGTGGATGTGTTTAATGGTCTATAGTACAATTGTTGACACATGGGTACACTTTTTCATCTTCCTGTGATGGGGTCTGCAAATCACTCTCACCCCTAAATTTTCCAAGGCCTCCCCAAGCCCCACCCTTCCTTCTTTCCCCAGAATCCTTTGATTTGATGCAATACTGCAAAACCCACTCCAAGTTTACATTGTTTATTTTCAACTTTATATTTCATATTTTTTATATTTATTTCCTTTTGTTGCCCTTGCATTTTATTATTGTAGTTAGTATTGATGTCGTTGTTGTTGGATAGGACAGAGAGAAATAGAGAGAGGCGGGGAAGACAGAGAGGGGGAGAGAAAGATAGACATCTGCAGAACTGCTTCACCAACTGTGAAGCAGCTTCCCTGCTGATGGGGAGCTGGGTTCTCAAACTGGGATCCTTAAGCCAGACCTTGTGCTTAGCTCCACCTGTGCTTAACCTGCTGTGCTACTGCGGGCTCTCTACATTTCATATTTTATCACTATGTGCTTCACTGCTATAGTTTGGCTTTTGAGAGAGAGAGATATGCTAAAACCACACCAATGAACCTTCCCCCAGCTCTGTGGTACTCACATGTAGTGTTCAAGGGACTTGAACTTGGGTCACTAACATGACAAAACAGGCACCCACCCAAGTGACTAATCTTACCAATTACATTCCAGCTTATTATTATTAAAACTTTGACCCCTTCAAAATAGTGGTTCTAATAAAATAGTTGAAACAAATATTAAATTGCACAGTAGTGCTTATACATCACTAAACAAATAGAATGACGCAAAATAGATTATTCTAGAAATCACCACACACAAAATAAATGTATTTCCTCTATCGTGATAGAAGTATAAACATTCTGCTTTCTTAGATTGTTTTTTTCATTTGAAATATCACAATTCTCTCCTCAGGTAGCTGGTAGATAATGTGCATTCAAAATAGCCAATTTTAAGGGGAGAAAATCAATGATTTTTTATAGTGGAAGAAATATTGATGAAAACATTATATTCCAGCAGAAAACCACCTGAATAAAATTTCCTTCACTTATTTTCTAAATGTTTAAAGCACTACAGTCACAGTGTATTTGAAGACTATTGCTTGAACTGATACCATCACGATTATGATCTTGTCATTCTTCATGGGGAAATACAAATCACATTTAAATAAAACATGGCTGGTTATAAATATTTCCATGTTTATGATCCCATTAGTGTAGTGGTTGTGTACATTAATTTCTGTAAATATTTTTGAAAATGAAGAAAAATAAATATATCTATGCGAATCTTATTGAGTATAGTGGTCAACCTTATCAGACTCTGCCTTCAATATGTGACCTTTTAAGATCACACATACACATGCATGAAACAATTAGTTCAACACTCTGTGATGTAAAAACAATCAGTTTTAGGGGCCGAGTGGTGGCGTACCTGGTTGAGCCCTTGTATTACAATGTGCAAGGACCCAGATTCTAGCCCCTGGTCCTCACCTGCAGGGAGAAAGTTTGGCGAGTGGGTGAAGCAATGCTGCAGGTGTCTCTCTGTCTCATGCCTCCTTTATCACTCCCTTCCCTCTTGATTTCTGGCTGTCTCTATCCAATAAATAAGATTAAATAAATTAAAAAATAATAAAAATATTATTTTAAAATATGCTGCAGACTATTACCTTTCCATATGTTTTCCATCTACACCATGCCTCTGCCTCGCGTGAGCTTAATGTGCAGCTTGGCAATATGAGAATCCGGCATGAAGCCCAGCCAGTCTATCATGGCGTTACTCTCGATGGCACTCTGTCATTTCACAAACATCTCATAAAAACTGCAGCAAAGGTGGGCAAGAGGAATAACATCATTGCAAGACTGGCCAGCTCCTCATGGGGCGTGAGCGCTTCCACACTACGATCATCATCTCTGGCATTATGCTATTCCACTGCAGAATACTGTACCCCAGTATGGTTCCGTAGCCCCCATGTCCACTTGGTCGATTCCAAATTATATTCCTCCATGAGGATAATTTCTGGAACCATCCGTTCCACCCCGGTGGTTCCATGGCTGCCAGTTCTTAGCAACATCGCCCCGCCAGATATTCGTCGGGATGCGGCATCATCTAAGTTCATTTCCCACATCTATGCTCGACCGGACCTGCCAATATACGCGGATATCTTCGCCCACCCTGTTCAACGCTTGATGTCTCGTCACCCAATCTGGTCCCCTACGCCTACACTGAACTTCTCTGTTCCAGTCTCTTGGAAACAGAGCTGGCAGTCAGCTGAGGTAAAGAACAAACACCTCATCACAGACCCCTGCAAGCGTCAACCCGGCTTTGACCTAGCACGTTATGATTGGGCCCTCCTCAATTGCTATCGAACAGGCCATGGCCGGTGCGCCTCTATGTTCCATCGCTGGGGAGCCAGAGACGACCTGAACTGCCCCTGTGGCTACAGACAGACTATGAGCCACATAGTCAACGACTGCCACCTCTCCAGATTCAAAGGAGGTCTCGAAACTTTACATCAGGCTCAACCTGATGCTGTTGACTGGCTACGGAAGAAGGGCAAACGCTAGAAGAAGAAGAACCTTTCCAATAGAGTGATAAAAGGAAAAAAAAAAAAAGACGTTGTTATATATCAAGCAGGTAAATAAGCTAGTGCATTTTCCTAAAAGTTAAATGCTTCAAATAGAAGATTATATTTTTAAGATAGTATTTATATATCATAGATGATATTGATATGTTCAAACCAAGTACAAGGAATAACTTATTTTATAAATATTTGCTTTGACATGATCCTTGTTCAAACTGATGTCCAATTACAGTCAACAATATTTATACACTATTCCCATATTTGGGAGCTACTGTCTTCCCTGATCCAGCCTTCTGATCTTTTGTCCAGCCATGACATCATCTCCCCAGACAATAACTTAGATCCACCTGCATATCAGATTTCAGTCTCAGGGAAAAAAAAAAAACTAGTATAGCCATAGACCCTTTGGAATATATCTAAAATATGGATACTAGCTATCTACAAAACAGAGATACACACACACACACACACACACACACACACACACACACTTCTTTATCTGCACTACTCCAGCCTTTAGGTTCATGATTAGTCAACAACTTGTTTGGCTTTATATGTTAACTTTCTTTTCAGCCACCAAGTTCCAGATGCTAGCATGATGCCAACCAGACTTCCCTGGACAGACAACCCCATCAATGTGTCCTGGAGCTCCTATTCCTCAGAACCCCATGCCACTAGGGGAAGAGAGAGGCAGGCTGGGAGTATGGATCAAACTGTGAATGCCCATGTTCAGCGGGGAAGCAATTGCAGAAGCCAGACCTTCCACTTTTTGCATCCCACAATGACCTTGGTTCCATACTCCCAGAGGGTTAAAGAATAGAAAAGTTATGGGGGAGGGGCAGGGGTACAGAGTTCTGGTGGTGGGAATTTCCTTTTCATAAAAAACAAAACAAAACAAAACAAAAAACTGATCTCCAACATATACCACTTTATTTCTTTCAGCACATTTTAATTTGGATTCTGTAGAAGAAAATGCAAATTAATGGGAAACTGAAAAATAAGAGCCAGTCCTGAGGAAGGGATGTATTTATGTACTTGCTTTTTTTTTTTTTTTTTTTTTTACCACTAAGGCTTCAGCTTAGGTCAACTTTTTCAAATAGAAAGTGTAAAGCAGTGCTGGATAGATAGCTTAATGTCTATAAAAAAGTTTCGTGATTTAGAGATCAGTCCCAGGCACTAGGTAGAAGCAGGGGTGAACAATGTTCCAGTAAAAGAAAATGGGAAAAAAAATAGAGAAAAGAAGAGGAGAAAAGAAAGAGAGAGCATGAGCACTAAAATCTCCCAGAATGCCATGTGTGTGAGGGACTCTCACAAGGGCAGGCAAATACCTTTCTAGGTGATCTACCCAGAAAGCTTAGGTAGGAACATTATTTTTCTGCCAAATTCCAACTCCAAATACAATGACCAAAATAACAGTTTTAAATTATGCATGGAAATTTTTTTTTATCTTCCAGAGATCATAAAGCATTATGCTAGTGACCTTGAATTGATATTTCATTTGAAAATGCCCAAATTATTTTTTAATACCAACATTGCTCAGTTCAGGCAGTTTTTATTGCTGTGCCCTCTTCAGTTCTATAAGGACAGTTATGTAATCTGGGAGAGCTATTCTTCTATGGATATTTTACAACTATGAACTGATGGTTAATTTTTAAAGGAAGTACATATGTATATTCTGAATAGGATAGATTGTTTTAAAAATTTTAAAACCTATGTGACTTTCATATTATTGCCTTTCAATAATGGTATCTTGAACTGAATGATACCAAGTATTCAGTTTATTTAGATTGCCAGACAATTCAATTATTTAGACATATAATAGTAACAATTAATAATAAAGGCTGCATTATAATTTAAACATTTTTAGACAAAATAATTTCTTACTCATTAAAGTATGATTCATTTATATAAGCATCAGTAACCCATACAGTAAACTTAAGTAGTTAATTCCTTGCCAAAACATTTTGAAATTTGGTAAGGTATGTGTAATTCAATTGGAGTGACACAGTCACTGGTACAATGAAACTACAATTCTTCTCAAAATGTTAATTTGCATAAGCCTCCTTGTTTTTTGAAATTTAATTACTAAATGCAACCTCATGAATGATTTCTGTTTATTATAATTTATTTGCACATTACGGCACCTTTTTTTAAAAGATTCTTCTCCTTACTTTAATCAATTTAAACATATTCACTCTCTATAACCCATATTTATATTATTCACTATAACTTCTTTTTTTAAAATTGTTTTATTATCTTTATTTATTTATTGGATAGAGATAGTCAGAAATAGAGAGCAAGGGAGAGACAGAGAGGGAGACAGAAAGACACCTGCAACCCTGCTTCATTACTCGCAAAGCTTTCCCCTGCCGGTGGGGGCGGGGGCTCGAACCTGGGTCCTTGTACATTGCAACATGTGTGCTCAACCAGGTGTGCCACCCCCTGGCCCGCTATAACTTCTTAAGAGTCCTTGGGTTAAATTCTTGATGGTTACTTTTCTTTGACTATTTTTTCTTTAATAATAAAACTATAAATGCTGTAAAAATAGTTTTTGTATTTTTTAATAACAGCAAAGTAGCCATAGGTTCTCTTTGCAAGTAGGTTAATTTGGACTCATTATCATTCAGTTAAATACTTTTTAAGGTATTTTATTTTTGTGACAAGATATCCTTTATTTTTTTCTCAACCTTTTCTTGATGCAATATAATAACCATTTCTCTTCCAAAGACTAGTTATACATTTAGTAAAAAATTAAGAATTGGATTTAAATATATACAATTTGGTAATGCAAATGTAATTGGATAAAATATACAATACTTTACCTATTGTGAAACTTCCCAGGATGATATGTTTTTGTTTTACATATAATTTCATCTTTGATAATATCATAATATATTTAATTAATGCGCGCCGCTATGTTCCATCGCTGGGGAGCCAGAGATGACCCGAACCGCCCCTGCGGCTCCAGACAGACTATGTCCCACATAGTCAACGACTGCCACCTCTCCAGATTCAAAGGAGGTCTCAAAACTTTACATCAGGCTCAACCTGACGCTGTTGACTGGCTACGGAAGAAGGGCAAACGCTAGAAGAAGAAGAATATTCTATTATTTTCAATAATATTTTGCTAAAGCATATCTTTTACTATAAATGTTTTTATTTATTTATTTATTGGATAGAGATAGAAATCGAGAAGAAGGGGGAGATAGAGAGGGAAAGAGACCGAAAGATACCTGCAACCTTCCTTCACCACTCGCAAAGCTTTCCCCCTGCAAGTGGGGACCTGCGGCTCGAACCCGAGTTCTTGCTCATTGCAACATTGAGCTCAACCAGGTGTGCCACTACCCAGCCCCTAAAACATGTCTAATTTTCTCTTTTGACTTAGAAATTTATCAGAGTCTGGGTATTGCCACATGTATCACCGTGCTCCAGCATCCAGGTTCAAGCCCCTGCTCCCCACCTGAAGAGTGGTGAAGCAGGTCTGTAGGTGTCTTTTTCTTTCTCTCTCTGTACCCCTTTCCCTCTGCATTTCTCTCTGTCTTATAAAATCCAAATAAACAATTTTAAAAAATAATGGTCACCAGGAGCATCCAGCCACCAGGAACCCCAGCGAAAACCCTAATGTAAAAAAAAAATTATCCTGTGTACATAAATTATATCATATATTTGTATATTAATATATAGTAGCTATGTTATATAAACTGCTATCTATGTGGGTTTTTGTTTGTTTGTTTGTTTGTTTTGTTTTTGCCTCCAGGGTTATCCACTGCTCCTGGCAGCCATTTTTTCCACTTTATTATATATAATAGAGAGAAATTGAGGTGGGAGGGGATATAGAGAAAGAGAGAGAAAACACCTGCAGACCTGTTTCACCACTAGTGGAGCATCACCTTTCCTGCAGGTGGGGAACTGGAGGCTCGAACCCAGTTCCTTACGCAGGTCCTTGTGCTTTGTGCTATGTGCACTTAATCCGATTAGCCAAGGCTGGACCCCCATCTATGTTCTGTTTTACAAACTATTTTCTCATCAAGCTGTAGTACAAAATTAAGTGGCAAGAATGAATTAGATACCTATATTTAAAAACCACAAGAGGGTGTTGTTTATTCTGGATGCTTTATGGAATATACATCAGAACATTAGAAGTCAAGATTGACAATCACCCTTTTATTTTAAAATTTTGTAAATCATTATTAAATCACTAGTATTCAAAAAATAATAGTGAGCATCAGACATCCATAGATGGGAAAAGTTATTCTATGAAATGACATTTGATTTCAGTTAGTAAAGAGGCAGCAAGTACTTCTGCATGAGTTAAGAACCAAAAAAAGTATTCATCAGATACAGTACAAGGATGTGTGAAATGATAAAAAGCATGTTGGGTGAAAGAAAAAGCATCATAAGGAATTCCTTTATACCATAAATTGCTTTTATTTACTAACTGATTGCAATAGAGCATGTGTAAGTTGTTAAAGCAATTAACACTTCAAGTACATAGAGTATATTGTAGAGATAAACAATGAAAAGGTAAATATATGTTGAATAATTATAATAACAAATATTTAGGACAGGTTGTATGAGAAAATACAAAATAGTAGAATATAAGGAAGTGTTAATTAAGACACTATAAGTTTATATTTCTGAGTTTATTTATGAAAACAAAAAATAAAGAAAGAAATTCTTCATATGGAGACCCACATCGGGAAATGGATTTTCAATACCCCAGTTTCTGAATTATAGTGAAAAAAATGTCCTGCTAAGACTAGCTGCTGATCTGAGGTTTTCGTGAGAGCATGAAATAGCCTGTGACATTCTTCAATCAGAACAGCAAGATTCTATATTCCCAAGGATCCAGTCTTCAAAAGCAATATTGCAAACTGCAATTTGTCACATCAGCATTTGAAAATTAGTATATTTAACACTCAGATCCCATCTATGAGGTGAATGTCTAAGCTTTTCTATTCCTGCCGAGGTTGAGACATACCGCCAAGGGGATTCTTGATAAATTGGCTACAGGGCAGTATATGATATCCATGGGTGAACATCTTTAAGACTTAGTGAAGGAATACAGATTTTAAAAGTCACAAAGAACTGGAGGAACAATAGGAGACGATGCTCACAAATAACAGAAAATGAAAGACATTGCTCATAATCTTCTTAGAAGAAAAGGACTTTCCTTTGTAAATCCTGAAGTTGACCACAGAATAAGAGATAATGTGTGATTCAGTAAGACTGTAGCTTAGGAAAACTTGAGTCTATGTAATGAGATATTTCCAGAAGAAACTAGAAAGCTGCTAGTGGACTATAGACACTTCTGAGAAACCATGCAATATATAGAATACAGGGGTAACATGTTCTACTTGCGGAATCTAGAGAGATAATTTACATGAACTTGCCCACCCCCCCAAAAAAATCCAAACAGAGCAGAAGCAAACAAACTGTAAGACTTATGAGAACTATGGTGTTTATCTTTGTGAGGTGGGAGGGTGGAGATGTAAATTGTTGGTAGTGGGTACGGTGTGGAACTATACATTGTAATCTTACAATGTTGTAACAAACAAACAATAAAGAAATGAATAACAATAATAACAAATATTATTAATAACAAATAAAATATATATGTGTATATATTATTTCTGCACAACAACAAAAAAAAGAAAATCTACTGAAGCTCTCTGAAATCTGAGAAAACTGTTGACTTCTTAGAGAAACATCTGAGAAATATTCAGTAAAAGAGAAGACTTCTAAGTCATCTCATTAGACCCAATGTTTTAGTGGCAAAACAATTTCTATTTTTAAAATGTATTTAAATAAGTGAAGCTCCCCAGGCATATACAGTGTTAACAAAGAATTAGCATAATAATCTGATTATTTCTTAAGAATGTAAACCAAATAGTCTTTCTGTTATATAAGTGAGAACTACACGCAACACAGTGGTTTGGATTTTCTTTTCTAGTATAGAAATGGAGATGATTCACAAACAATATATATTAATTACATTTTTTTATTTGAAACCATGAGTTCGACTTTTTGTATCTCTGATAAAAATCAGAAGTCCATGGAATTTGCATACATGTCTTACGGGGCATAAAGGAAGTTCTTTTTATAGTTTTACTACTACTACTATTGCTGCTAGTGCTGTTGGTGCTAATACCAAAACACTGTTAGCCTTTGGTTTATGATGATTTCAGGGATTGAACTTGCAGCCTCAGGCAGGAAAGTATAACTATTATGTCATCACCACAGTTTGAGAAGTTCCTTTTTAATGTACTGAATTTAATAGCCAGCAATAGAGATTACTATATGTATATGACAATCTGTTCATAAATGAACCAAGATTCAAAGAATCCATCCAAAAAGAGAAATCATGGTTTTGCAAAACTAGAAAATATTCAACCCACAAAGTCTAAACTTTAGCTAATGAATTCTGAGGTACTAAACAATCTTTTTTAGAGAACTGGTGGGGGTGAAGCTAGGTAACTGAATAATAGATATGCAAATAACTTTTGTGCCTGAGTCTCTGAGCTCCCAAATCCAATTCCCAATAACCATCAGCCAATATTGAGCAATGCTCTGGTAAAAATAATTATTTCTGAAAATGTAAATTAAATTGAGTAATTAAAAGTTCTGTTCATTTCAATTAAAACAAAGATCAGGATACCCTGAGAAAATAAAACAGCCTAAGTGTGAATGAGAAAATGTTCTGAATTGATTACTCAAGATTTTTTTTGTGAGACAGTAACATTTAAATAGATATTTATTGGGTAGATAGAATTTAACTATGGGAAGTGTTGTATTAGAATGATTCTGTTAAACAAACAGGATGGAGGATACTATTGGATTAAGGAAAGACTTGATCTTCTTGAGGAACTGAGAAAGGTCAGTTCAGCAAAGAGCAGATCCTAGAGAATGATGCATTGTAAGAGAGTGCAGTATGCAAGATCCAGCCATCTAGGATTTGCTGATTACTGCGTTTAGTTCTATCTTGTTTCTTGATATTTTTTAATATTTATTTTTTCCACTATATATAGAGTAAACTAGTGCTACCATATTGTATCTAGATCAGCAAATTTGTTTAAACTGTCTTTGGCTGTCATTGTCACTTGCTGAAATTCCCTCCAGTGTGGTGGGTTTTTTTTTGTTTTTGTTTTTTTTTTCTCAAATTTGTGTCACATCACATGTAAGGTAAAGCAGACATACTCCCAGGTGAACGATCTTGACAGACCAGTTTAGGGACTATTCTTAGCAACAGTTGCTTCATGATTTTTGCCTTAATAATATAAATATTTTGATAGAGTTTCAGAATTTCTAGTTATCCTTTAACTTTTTAAACATAGTTTTGGGTCTAGGCAGTGACATACCTGGTTGAGCACAAATATTACCATATAAAAATGCATGGGTATGGGGGGTGGGAGTGGGAGGGAGGGATGGGTCACAGTCTTTTGGTGGTGGGAATGGTGTTTATGTACACTCTTAGCAAAATGTAGACATATAAATCAGTAGTTAATTAATATGAGAGGGGGAAAATCAGTTGTATGTCTCAAAGTTTCTCAAAACACAAACTGAATCTTTTTAATATATAGGCTGTGTATTTGATATGCGGACTCTCTCAAAAGCCTAGACCAAGTAGATTAGAAGCATCCAATAGCACAGCTATATACAAGATACTGGATACTGTACAGCAAACCATAACAAAAGGACTTTTCAAAGTTAACCCAATTACCAAATAATATGATGATAACATTAACTATCGATTGTCTTTTTGAACCCTAAGACAGCAGGAACCTCACATCTCCACTGTAGAGCCCCTACTTCCCCCAGTCCTGGAACCCTTGGATAGGGCCCACTTTCCCGTATGCGTCTCCCAATCCATACCAAATAATATTGCATCTGCCGATCACAACCTAACCAACGCAACGATTGCTACCTCAACATGCTTCACCTCAGACTGTGTCCAGAGACTTCACGTGTGGAATGACAACCCTTCAGCTACATTACTCGCGTGAGACCTTTCCTTTCATAGTACACTCTAATTTCATCTCAGGTGGTTCACTTTCTAACAAATTCCCATAACCTAGATATACACCAGTTTCTGTGGGAGAAAGCTTATGTTCACACGTATCCATAAACTACTGCAAAATATATACCTGAAAGCAGAAGTACACTAGAGTTTGCAGTTCCAGATGCCACCAGGATGCTGGCCAGGCTTCCCTGGATTTGAAGACCCCACCAATGTGTCCTGGAGCTCAGCTTCCACAGAGACACACCCTACTGGGGAAAGAGAGAGGCAGACTGGGAGTGTGGACCGAACAGTCAAAGCCCATGTTCAGCAGGGAAGCAATTACAGAAGCCAGACCTTCTACCTTCTGCAACCCTCAATGACCCTGGGTTCATGCTCCCAGAGGGATAGAGAATGGGAAAGCTATCAGGGGAGGGGGTGGGTTATGGAGATTGGGTGGTGGGAATTGTGTGGAGTTATACCCCTCCTACCTTATGGTTTTGTTCATTGATCCTTTCTTAAATAAAAAATTTTTAAAAAATGCATGGGTATAAGCCTCCAGTTTCTATGAGTGTGTGTGTGTGTGTGTGTGTGTGTGTGTGTGTGGAGGGGGTCCAAAAATGGTAGAACAGCACTGTAGGTCTCTCTCTCTTTTCCTATCAATGCCCCCCTTAAATTTTCTTTGTTCTAACAAATAAAACGATGTTTTTATGGAGTGGTGGATTCATTGTGTAGGCACCAAGCTCCAGAAATAACACTGCTAACAGTAAGAATAATAAATAAATATAATATATATATATTTTCTAATCCAGTATTTATCATGTTGCTGCTCTCACTCATAGGTGAAACTTATGAAACAAGGACAGAAAAAAAATAAATTTTATGTTGGAGGTGGTATAGTGCACCGAAACAAAAGACTCTGGAAATAGAGAGAAAAGGAAGGAGTGAAGAGGGTGTGTGTGGGGGGCGGGGGTTCCCTGGTGCATGATGGTAGAAAAGAACAACTTTCCAAATCGGAGACCCCAAATCTTCATCTACAATATTCTAGCCTTTAGGTTCATGCTTAGTCAACAATTTGTTCTGCTTTATATCTTAACTCTTTTTCAGCCACCAGGTTCCAGATGATACCATGATGCCAATCTGACTTCTATTTGCAGAAGACCCCACCATGATTCCTAGATCTCCACCTCCTCAGATCCCCGCTCTACTAGGAAAAGAGAGAGAGAGAGAGAGAGACAAACTGGGATTATGGATTAACCTGCCAATGCCCAGGTTCATCAAGGAAGCAATTACAGAAGCCAGACCTTCCACCTTCTGCACCCCCTAATGACCCTGGGTCCATGCTCCCAGAGGGATAAAGAATTGGTAAGCTATCAGAGGAGGTGATGGGATATGGAGTTCTGGTAGTGGGAATTTTGTGGAAATGTACCCCTCTTATCCTATGGTCTTGTCAATATTTTCATTTTATAAATAAAAATTAAAAAAAAGGACTTAAGTTGGTGTTGTGTCTATCAGACACCTATCACAGGGAGATGAGAAATCATGCCCATGTGTCAACAACTACAGTGTAAAACAACCCCACACACAATAAAGTGATAACAAATACTTTCATCTTTTTGTTTTGTTAGGAGTTCATTACTGAATATATCAGGCTGATAAATTATTTTTAGAGATGATTAGTATTACAGTGGTATTTAGAAAGTCTCCTCCTTCTTTTCTCCCTTCCTTAGTCACATAATTTTTCTAATTTTTAATGAATTTCATTTTGACATTGGACTTTGGTACCAGTTGCTGATTTCCAGTGTTTGGTGCCCTTTAAGAACTTTATTATTTTTCCCTCTTTTTTAGAATTATGGATGTACTTCAAAATCACTTGTATACTTATGCCACAGCATATTGCTTATTTTTAAAAGGATTGTTTCCACAAGTCTTTGCTTTTGTATTCTTTTGTTCAAAACAGTTTCCATCTCTCCTCAATTCATGACTTTGTATTTGACCCAAACCTGTACCCCAACATTTGGACTGTCTTTCAGAATTAACTTGGCAGATATCATCATTAAAGTAGACTGCCCCCAAGCCATGGGTTAATAGCCACATTTCCTGTGGCTATACCAGGAGACCAATATCCACAAAAGTCATAGCTGGAGAGGTCAATTTCAGATGGTTTATTGTCTTTATTTATTTATTTTTTATTTTTTGGTGCCCTAAGAACCTCTTCAGTGACAGATTTCATGTTGTGAGTGAGGCTCTGGTTTTGATTTCCTGCAGTGCCTGGGTTACTTTTCTACCAGAAACCAAACTCCACATACTTTTCCTATTCCTGGAATTGGGACACAATTGACCCATTATAACTTTTACATCGTGCTAACAAATTGAAAAGTTAATCATATGTAAGATATATTTTCTTTTATAAATACAAGGCAATGAAAATCAGATTCATCTTATTCCAGGAAATGAAAGAATACACATTAGAGTGTTAAAGAGATTGTCCACACTCCCGAAGGGAGTAGAAGTAGTTAGAAGGCTCTGAACTCCAAATCCATCAGGACTTAGAGAGATAAAAGGAATAAGGGAGGAACATTTGGATGTAGTAATAGATGTATGTGTAAGTTAGAAAGGAAAAGAAGATGAGACCATAGGAAAACAATGTGCATATATATACAAATATAGACAGATAATTGTTGAAATAATAGTTAACGCATATCTGCAACCTTAAGAGAACTGCTGTAGCTTCCAATAAAGGGACTGGCAATTCAGTCCTCTGGTATAGGAACAGAGCAGAGTTGTACTCTTGTTATCTGGTAATTTTGTAAATCAATATCAAATCACTTATAAAATTTTTAATTACCCTTGCCAACAATTAAATATATAATGACATGTTTTAAAATTAAAAAAAATTAAATAAATAGATGCAACCTCAGTAGTTTGATGGGAATGAGGAGAGAGCCCTATCAGAAGAACAAACAACTTGTATTAAGTTTGAGGTCTGAGTCAGGGTACCATAAATGCCAATGTTGAGCTGAGTATTTTCTGGTCTTTCATATATATATCTCACTCAATGGAGGGGCTGGGTGGTACCATACACAGTTGAACACATTACCATGAACATGGATCTGAGTTGAAGTCTCTGGTCCCCATCCATGGGAGGAAGAAACTTTACAAATAATGATGTTTCTCTCTGTCTCCTTTCTCTCTCTCCCTCTTCTATTTAGCCTGCCCCTCTTCAATTTTCTCTGTTATATCAAATAAAATGAGAGAATAAAATAAGCAAAATATATGGCCTCTAGGAGAGAGAGAGAGATTCATTGTGCAGGCACCAAACCCCAGAGATACCTTTGGTGGCAAATCATAATTATAATTATAAGTAGGGTGGCAAGACCCCACCTGAAATGGTGAGTACTTTCCATGTGGATGACCCAGTTTCAATTGACTTCCATCAATCTCAGTCCTTCCTACACCGGGGAGGAAATTTTATTGCTGTAGTGCTGTTGTCTTTTCTCAATGTCTGTTTCTATCTCTTTCTTTATATTTGGAAATTTTTACTTAAATGCTGTGGGCCCTTTAATGACAAAAGCAGATGCAGCACACAAAAATAAACAATCCCAAAACAAAGTCAATAGACACGTTTCAAGAGGAAGCAAGGGTTAAAAGATGTGACCACAGCCATGTATCAGTGGCCCCCACCTTTCCGTGCTTCTAGTTAGAAACTTTTTTTTTCATTTTCACTTTATCATGGGGTAAAGGCTCTATATTTATTAATATAAAATCTCTTTATTTCTTAATAATTAATTTGGTGTATCTGTCATAGCACTTTGGTGCAATGGCAGGGAGCTACAACTCTCATTAGTCATGAACCACAGTGTGAACAACTGATATAATGGTTTTCTCTTCCAGTACAACCCTCAAAAAATTGTATGAGACTTGAACTAATTATTATTAAGTAGATTTTGTCTTAGTGATTTTGCATAACAAATATAAATACAACTTCTTTGTGGATACTTAAGACAAGTAAGTTACTGATGTTATGCCATAGGTTGTGTGTATTATATGCATTTTCTTCTTTTTTATTATTTATAAAAAGGAAACACTGACAAAAACCATAGGATAAAAGGAGTACAACTCCACATAATTCCCACCACCAGAACTCTGTATCCCATCTGCCCCCCTAATAGTTTTCCTATTCTTTATCTCTCTGGGAATAAATATGCATTTTCACATTAAGGTAGTTCCAATTTACAGTGAGTTTAATGGGATATAATTTCACCAAGAGGCAAGCAAGATCTGTCTTGGGACACAAAGAGGTAAATCATCAGAGTGAAGCATGATAAGTGACACTGATTTCATGGCTTCAAATGGTTAGGATTCCAACGCCTGAAAAGTATTCCTCTGTAAAGGAGAAGCCATATTCCGACATAACTTCTTATTTTTATGAAGTTCTGAATGCTTGGCCAGCAGTCAGATTGTTCTAGTCTGCTTACAAACAACATAAGAAAACAACAACAACAAAAGCTTTTTATGAACAAAGAGATGTAAGATATTTTTAAAAGCATTCACAGATACAATACAGCATGACTTTTCAGCCGCATACTGTGAGAAGCTAAAGCAATAGTCTGGATATAAAATACTGATATGCACTGCTAAATGCCATGATACAGCTATAAAGAAAAATCATCTGAATGGTATATATCCAACATATAAATATCTATGGGATATTGTAAAGATCACAATTATACAGCTTATGCAAGTTTGAATTAAAGATCATTTAGAGCTGAGGCTTTTCAGTTTTACTCATATTGCCACATCATTTACACTAATGTCATTTTCAATGGTACAAAGAGATAAACTTATACTCTCTTTCCAGTAACAACTTCACTTGTTATTCTGCCCTCCTGCCTTCTCAGTGACCATTGCCAAGGCTTAATACAGAGCTTTACTACTTGCAGATCTGCCCTTCACAGGACACAAACCATGTGTGGCCACCTCACATCAAAAACCTCCTGCTGGAGATGGAAAAATTCGCAGTAGTAATTGTGCTCCCTTCTTGACAGGCGCTGCACATTGCCCTCCTCTGTACCTCAGGGGGGACCTTAAGTTTCAAAGTTAAGGGAAAATAATCTAATGCTTTTCTGTTTCTCTTTAAATGACAGGTACAAAGTATTTGCCATTCACTGAATTGAATGAAACTGTGCAGCTTCCCCTATGATGATGCTGACATATTTTCTTCCACATGGACTTTATTTCTTAATAATTAATTTGGTGTATCTGTCATAGCACTTTTGTCAACTATTCACTTTTTCTTTCTACATTAATATTTACAACTGTCTTATGCTTAGAGAAGTATAGTTATTTCTTCTTCCTAAATGAACCAATTCTCAATTATTATTTTATGCAATCATATTTATTTAAATGGCACCTACTGGTATTTCAAGTAATTGTAAAGCAGCAAGTTTTAAAGATAAATAATAAACTCTGAACACGCCATCAAAGTAGATCATGATAAATTTTCAACTTACTACAACTGTCTTTTTAAACTAAAAAAATCAGATTGCAAGTACAGTGGAAGAATTTTCAGGAGTATATTCAGAGAAGTTAAGTAACATCACAAATTGTTTCAATTAGGCAATAGGTTTATATATATTATAATAAACAACATAGTAGCTGTCCAAAGATATTCAGCCTGAATTACTGGAACCTTTGGTTATTTTATGCTGTCTAGCTAAGAGGAATTAAGGTTAGTTAACTTATAATAAGATTATCCTTGGATGTGGGTGGGTTCAATGTAGTCACAACTATTCATTAATTTAGAGAGGAAGGCAAGAAAAGTAGTCAGAGTTGGGAAAGGGTTGAAGATTCCATATCGCTGACTTTCAAGATGAAGGAAAAACTACAAGTATTCCATGTCCTGTAGAAGTATAAGTAGGCAAAAAAAAAAAAAAAAGTTTTTCCTAAGATCTCCAGAGAAGACACTTCTTTGCTCTGGTTTTAGGAAAGAGTTCTAACCTGAAAAAAAAAAAAGGTTTTAATTCACTGCTATGTAGTAATTTCACATAGCAGGGTAGGAAAACAAAATTAATGTATGTTAAAAGACCACAAGTGGGGGGTTGGGTGGTGTCACAACCAGTTAAGCACACTTATCACCACGTGCAAGGATCGGGTTCAAGCCACCACACCCCACATGCAGAAGGGGATGCTTTATGAATGGTGAATCAAGTCTGCAGGTATCTATTTTTCCCTCTCCTTCTGTATCTCCTGCTCCCCTCTCAGTTTTTCTCTGTCCTGTTAAATAGAAAAAAAAAAGAGAGAGAAAATATGGCTGCTAAGAGCAGTGGATGCATAATGCTGTCAACAAACCCTGGTGACTATACCAAAAAAAAAAAAATAATCCACAAATGGCATAATCTAATTCATAAGTTTTTAATATATATTTTTATTTTTATACAGACATTTCACATTTTTATACAGACATTTCACATTTCACATGGATAAATCCACTGTTCTTAAACCCTATTGACAGCTAGAGAGAGAGAGGCAAAGAGAGAGAAAGAGAGAGAACAGCACCAGAGTTTCTCTCAGTACAGTGACGTTACCATTTGATATCAAGGCTTAATGAGAATCAAGCAACTCATAGCATTAATTGGTATATAACCCACTCCCTGAGTAATCTCTATGGTTCAAATTTCATAATTATCTACTATTGTCTACAGGTCATACATACAGGTAGATGTCATTTGCCATTCCTTGCAGGGTTTTTTTTTCTTTGTTTTTATTTCCAGAATGATTACTGGGTTTGATAACTGCACTTCAAATTCACTGCTCCTAGAGGTCTTTTTTGGTTTGCTTGTTTGTTTGTTTTGTTTTATTAGATAGGACAGAGAGAAATTGTGATGAGAGGGGAAGATAAAGAAGGGAAGAGAAAGACAAACACCTGGACACCTGCTTCACCACTTGTGTAATGATACATCCTCCCACCCCTCAGGTGTGGAGTTGGGGGCTTGAACTGGGATCCTCCTTTGAGTCTTTGCATTTTTTACCAAGAGTGCTTAATTAACCATGTATGCCACTGCTTCTTACGATGTGTGCTTAACCGGTACGCCACCACTTGGTCCCCATCTTTAGATTTATTTATTTATTTATTTATTTAGAGACGGTATTCAATAAGACAACCCTTCAGCTTCATTACTCGGGTGAGACCTTTCCTTTCATAGTATACTCTAATTCCATCTCAGGTGGTTCACTTTCTAACAAAGTCCCAAAACCTAGATATATACCAGTTTCTGTGAGAGAGAGCAGATGTTCACACGTATCCGTAAGCTACTGCAAAATATATGCCTGAAAGCAGAAGTACACTAGAGTTTGCAGTGAGTATCCCCTAACTCTTCCTCTCCACTATTCCAAGCTTTGGGTCCATGATTGCTCAACAATTTGTTTGGCTTTGTATGTTAACTCTCTTTTCAGTCATCAGGTTCCAGATGTCATCGGGATGCAGGCCAGGCTTCCCTGGACTGAAGACCCCACCAATGTGTCCTGGAGCTCTGCTTCCCCAGAGACCCACCTTACTAGGGAAAGAGAGAGGCAGACTGGGAGTATGGACCGACCAGTCAACGCCCATGTTCAGCGGGGAAGCAATTACAGAAGCCAGACCTTCTACCTTCTGCAACCCACAACCCTGAGTCCATGCTCCCAGAGGGATAGAGAATGGGAAAGCTATCAGGGGAGGGGGTGGGATATGGAGATTGGGTGGTGGGAATTGTGTGGAGTTGTACCCCTCCTACCCTATGGTTTTGTTAATTAATCCTTTCTTAAATAAAAAAGAAAAAAAAGATATAAGAATAATCAATTTTCAGCACCCTTAATCAAGGTCTGTTGAATGTATAACAGAAACTTCACCACTCTATTCAGCATGAGTTGGCTGAATATAGAAAAGCAAGAAATCTTAATCACTGAGTGACTGTACAACAGAGTTTCATCCCTTTCTTTACACAGTAATGACTATGTAAAGAGAAAAGCAATTAAGATAATACTTTGATTTTTTTATTCAAAAATCATGTTATAGAGTTTACATGAATGTTGGATGACTTAGGAGCCTGGAGTTAGAATAATTACTGAAAGCAGATAATAGAAACTTCATCTTGAACCTTTAAAGCTAGTCTTCTTACATAAGCAAACATTTGCAGTAATTTTCAAGACTTTTTAAATGAGTATGCCCAAAAGTTTCAGTTCAGAACTTAGAAACAATCTCAATTCATCTTTAGAAGCCATAACAATTCACAAGTCTGCTGGAACATTTTTACTATTGTTTCTTCTGTCTGTATGACATCTGAGTCAAAATGCTTCCTTTTGACTAATTTTAATTCAGAATAGTAGAGGGAAAATATATTTGAAGCTTTCTTTTCTGCAAATAAGAATAGTAATATTAGAAGAGGGAAGGAAGTGTTTAAAACAGAAGATTCAACACAGATGTACACATTTCTCTGTGTGTATGATATGAGCAATATTAACCTTTATACTTATATTGAGTCAAACTGCTTGGTCTTTGATATATCCCTACTTTCCTCTGAACAAAGGCCTGAGGTTTGTTTGGATAAGGGACACATAATTGCATGTAAAACTTATAAATGTTGTCATGGTGATGCTGATGAGAATACAAATAACTTTTAGAAACATTTCTAACTTTGAAGACAAAGGATGTAGCTCATAAGTTAATGGAAGTCTCTAGAAACTGAGAAAGACAAAGAAATGGACTTTCTAGATTCTTGATTAAGCAACCTTTCAATATATAAAATTGTAAGGAAATAAAATTGTACACTTGAGACTAAAAGGAATGCGATCAACACTTGAAGATCTGATTCAAGTACAAGTGAGTTTTTTTTTTTTAATGTTATGTTGCATATGTTCTTTTAAAAATCTCTACAGCACATAATGAGTTAAAAATAGCATTATGTGTAGGCTTTTAATGTAGGATCTTTATGGAAATAAGGAATTTGGGCTACAAGAAAATATTGAATTGTATATCATTTATTGAAGCATTTGTATTCAAATTAATATGCAAAATAGTATTTTAAAATTGTATTCTTCATGTCTGCCTCCAGGGTGATCGCTGGGACTCAAACACCATAAATCCACCGCTCTCATGGCCATTTTTTCCTTTTCTTTTTTTTCTATTTTATTTGATAAGACAGACAGAGAAATTGAGAAGGGAGGGAGAAATAGTGAGGGAAAGAGAAAAATAGCCACCTGCAGACCTGCTTCACTGCTTATGAAACATTTGCACTGCAGGTTGGGAGTGAAGGCTTGAACCAGGGTCTTTTCCCATAGTAGTATGCACGCTTAACCAGTTGTGTCACCGTCCAGCCTCCCTTCATTTTAATATAATAAATATCATACAATTTTTAATTGATTTTCTTGAAGATAAGTACAATGATTGTTACTATTATTGTTTTATGTGTATTTACTAATTTGTATTACTAGCATTTACCAAGAAAGTTCCTATGGTTGTGCTTAATAAGAGACATATTATTGCACTGTATACAAACACAGTCAAATGAATCCTGATTTTAACAGAATACAATGAACTTTTTATATATTTTTGTTTCTTTTATTTATTTATTAATTTATTTACTTTTAATCTATTTATTATTGAAGAGAGAGAGAGAATGAAATTGAGAGGAAGGTAAGATAGAAATGGAAAGAGACAGAGAGACACCTGCAGCAATGCTTCACTACCTGTGAAGCTTTCCCCCTGCAGGTGGGGATCAGGGGCTTGAACCCGGGTCCTTGCACTCTATAATGTATGGGCTTAACCAGTTGCACCACTGCCTGGCTCCTGTCTCTTTTATTTATTATTGGATAGAGATGGAGATAAATAGAGAGGGAGATAGAGATGGAAAGAGACTTCAAGACTCCTAAAAACCTGCTACATCGCTTGTTAACCAAAAGGGAACCACGGGATTGAAGCTGGGTCCTTTCCCACTGTCCTGTGTGCACTTAACCAGATGCCCCGCCACCCGACCCCCAGGTAACTCTTGTTTTTAATCAGACAATCAACAATAGCAATCATACTGCTGAAATGTAATAGTTGACCTATTTTAAATTTTAAATCATATTATGGGATAAAATGCATAGAGCTACATATACACATTTTTAGTTTAACTATTTCTCCATTGTAACTAAATATATCTTACACTCATTCCAGATAATTTAAATGGAGCTACGTTATTATATATTATCCAGTCTTTAATCAGCAATATTTGAAACTGAAGAGATTCAAGCAAAACCCCTATAAAATCAGCACTGCCACTATGTTTCTTCACTATTACAGAAATCCTTGATTCACAGTCATGATAGGAGACCCTGGTAACTATTGATAGAATTCTGTATGTGCACATCTCACTATTTTCAATAAAGACATGTAATGGTACAAGGAATGTACTTATATGAATTCTATAATGTATTATTTGAAAATACAAATTTAATACTTAATTTACAAAGGTACTGAGAGCTCTCATCTCGCACACTTATAGCCAGAAGGATTTTGCTCAATGTGGGACATACAATTTTATTACTGCCATCTTTAAAGAATGAATCTGAGGGGGTCGGGCAGTAGTGCAGCGGGTTAGGCGCACATGGCACAAAGTATAAGGACGGGATAAGGATCCCCTGCATGCTCCCCACCTGCAGTTTTTTTCGCTTCACAAGCGGTGAAGTAGGTCTGCGGGTCTCCTTTCCCCCTCTCTGTCTCCCCTCCTCTCTCGATTTCTCTCTGTCTTATTCCAACCACAACAGCAATGGCAATGATAACAATAACAAGAGTAACAAAATGGCCTCCAGGACCAGTGGATTCATAGTTCAGGCACTGAGCCCCAGCAATAAACCTGGAGGTAAAAAAAAAAAAGAAAAATCAAAAAAAAAAATGAATCTGAAGCCTAGATTAGAAAATAAATGTATAAAATACACCTTCCCAACAATCTCAATTCAAAATTCCCTTCCAAAATTAGTGAATGAAAGCTCAGTGAAAATTGCATTAGGGAGATTAAGAAGAAAAGAAAAAAAAAGGACTGTTTTGTCTTATCCCTTTTGTTGTCTAGTTACCATGTGCTTTGATGTAATATGCAATGCTACGAAAGCAACCTTTTTGAAATAGCTATGTGAAGCCTATGTGAGGCGCAACTGTTTCAAGGATATCATTTGTACTTTGAAATGCTGAATGACTTTCACTACTTAATGCATCTAAATGTTTTTTATTGTTAGTAGCCTCAACTTTGATCACATAGTAATTTTATTAACTTAATTTACAATCAAGAAACCTTCTTTTTAATTGAAGTGATTTTACAAAAAAATCAAAAGTCAGTAAAGCTATTTTCTATGGTTGCTTTTCATTTCAAGTAAAAGGATGAATTACAATGAAAAATACGGCATATCACTTCAGCATTTCTGATTACTGATAACAAATGAAATTTCACAAATATGTGCATATGCACATGCATATATATATATATATAATGTTTCATAATGATACTTAAGTTGCTTAATTTTTCTTTCATCTCACAATGAATGAATGTCAATTCTATTGAGAAAGAAAAGTAACTCTAAAGAGATTCTACCTCACACCTTCAAGAATGGGCTCCACCAGTAAAACAAGAGAACATAAGTATTAGAGAGTGTGTGGAGAAAGAACTCTACTGCTGGTGGAGAATGTAAAGTGGTACAACCACTAAGGAGAACCCTTAAACAAATGAAAATGGAAATGCTATTTGACCCAGCAGTTCTACTACTAGGCATATACTCAAAATATATAATAACACTTATTTGAAGGAATAAATGCACCCCCACATTCATAGTGGCTTTCTTCACAATAGCAAAAACTTGGAAACAACCCAAATGGCCTTTGACAGGTGACAGGATAAAAAAGTTGTGGGACAGCTACTCAGAGCATTATGCATTAATAATAATGGATAATTATTGTGTACTTTTGGATAAAGAGGAGGAAATTGGAGGGTTATGCTTAGTGAAGCAACTGAGGAGGTAAAGAACAACAATGAACGGTTTCAGTCATATGTGGAATATAGACAACTGAATATACAAATGTGAAAAAAAAAATGTCAACCGATTTTCAAGACTGTGGGAGAACTATAGTGGTTATCTATGGGGGTAGGGATAGGGACACAGACCAGTGATGATGGGAGGGCCAAAAAAATATTAAATATTAAACAAAGAACGGTAACTTTAAATATTGTACAATAGTCCAAATGAATGCAATGTTTTTAGCAGACAAGTTGATAAGTAATAGTTCCAGGTTTTTGATAGGTATGTATAAACAGAGGATTCATTCATGAATTTTTTCAATTTAACTTAAAGGGTGTTTTGGAGAGCTGCGGTGCTTAAAAGGATTAACAGCTGGGAGCTGAAAACAGGTTTAAACAATAGAAGGTTATATTAGGGGGAAGGAGTGAAAGGCAATTATCATGGGTTAAGAGTACACTAGGTCTGGGAGGCAGACTACAGAGCAGCAGCAGTTGAGATTCTCTCCTCTCCTCTTCCAGGTCAACTAGGAATACCAAAGGAGACCACCTGGGACCAAAACAAGACAGGACTAGAATGACTTCAGGAACCCAACTAATCACCGTTTAGTGCAAACATGAGTGGCTCATGGACAGAGAACAGCCTAGGGAGAGATTAAGTGGCTAGTAACATTCAGGCAGTTTACCATTTGAGACACCACCTCCAGTCTGTTTCACCAACAAAATGACAGCTAAAGGGAGGAGAGGACTCCCCTAAGACTTATCAAATGTAACTTTGAGTCTCAATTGCTACTGCCCTCAGAATCTGGAGGTGTGTGTGTGTGTGTGTGTGTGTGTGTGTGTGTGTGTGTGTGTGTGTGTGTGTAGGGGGGGCTGTGCTGACACCAGGGAACAGAGAACTAACCAGGAAACTCAGGAGAAGATGTATACCACAGTGGCCTAACAGTGGGACTGTGAGAGTCTCTTTGAATAGCCACTGGATTATCTCTGCCCTTCCTTGCTTTATCTCTTGGTCAGGAGTCAATGATTAAGCTAAGAAGCCTACTTATAGTTTAAAATCCCTCAGGCTCCCATAGTCTACAGGAAAGAAAAAGAACAAAACAGGTTTTTAAGCCACTATGCTCCAACTCAGGGATTAAAATAATATTGAAACAACTGTCAATTTCCACAACTGTGAACTATTTAATTACTTTACTTAGACACAAGTCAATCCAGGCAAGAGTGATCAGTTATTTAAAAAGTAATGAGAGAGGAACCTCATAACATACTATGTAAAATGGCTAAACCAATGAAGCAGGACAAGAGTCCCTCTAAAAGCCCCCCAAAGGCTGAATCACAAAATAATGAAGTCAACATCTAAACAATAGTTAATAAAATAATCACAGGAGTGAGTAAAGAGTTTGAAAGCATTGCCATCAGAAATGCAGAAACAACAAATGAGACTCTGGAAGAAAACATTAATTATGTCATGGTTATTAGAGAACTAAAAGCTGAAATAGCTGAGCTAAGAACAAAACTAGCCGAACAAGCTAAAACAGTATCAGAATAGGGTAACAAAATAGAGAAACTACAGAGAAAAGTACAGGGGAGAGAGAATAGAATAAATGAGGTTGAAGACAGAATTAGCAAGATCAAGGATGAATTACAGACAACTAAAAAAGAAGTAAGATATCTCAAAAAGAGATTAAGAAGATATTTAAAACAACAACAGAGATCTATGTGATGACTTAAAAAAAAATAACATACACATTATTGACTAACCAGAGGAAGAAAGAGAGGGATAGGAAGAAAGCATTTTTCAGGACATAATAGCTGAGAACTTCTCTAGTGTAGAAACATAAAAGACATAGAGGTTCAAAAAGCCCAGAGGGTCCCAAATAGAATTAACCCAGACTTAAAGACACCAAGATACATCATATTTATAATGGAAAGGAATAAGGACAAAGAAAGGATCCTGAAGGCTGCAAGAGAAAAACAGAGTCATCTACAGAGGAAAACCCATAAGATTAGCAGCAGACTTCTCTACACGAACACTACAGGCCAGAAGAGAATGGCAAGATATCTATCAAGTGCTCAATGAGAAAGGCTTTCAACCAAGAATACTGTATCCTGCTATACTGTCATTCAGAACAGATGGAGGCATAAAATTCTTCTAAGACAAGCAACTGTTGAAAGAATCAGCTATCACCAAGCCCATCCTGGAAAAAGTTCTGAATGGTCTCCTATATACATTCAGACCACCATAAATATGCCATATATCAGAACACTCTAAAAATCTACAAGAATGGAGTTAAATATCTTCAATCATTGATACCAATAAATGTCAATGGCCTGAATTCACCTACTAAAAGGAACAGAGTAGGAAGATGGATCAGAAAATACAACCCAACAACACATTGTCTACAGGAACACCTAACACAACAAGATAAACACAGACTCAAAGTGAAAGCATGGAAAACTATCATACAAGCCAATGGCCCACAGAAAAGGGCAGGAACAGCTATTATCATATCTGATATGATATACTTGAAAATAAATAAAATAAAAAAACAGTGATGGAAACTACTTAATGCTCAGAGCATCAGCCAATCAAGATGACTTAACAATTATTAATGTCTATGCACCCAACGAGAAGCCATCTAAATACGTCTAACATCTACTGAAGAGCTACAGCAGTATATTAACAGCAACACAGTCATAGTAGGGGACTTCAGCATCCCACTCTCTCAACTTGACAGATCATCCAGGCAGAAAATCAATAGACATGAAGGAGCTAAATGAGGAGACAGTTAAACTAGAACTATTGGACATTTTCAGAGTCAAGAAACTGGAATACATATTTTACTCAAGTCCACATGGGTCATTCTCAAGGATAGACCATATGTTAGGCCATAAAGACAGCATCAGCAAATTCAAGAGCATGGAAATCATCCAGAGCAACTTCTCAGACCACAGTGGAATTAAACTAACTCTTAACAATCAACAAAAATTAGTAATAGTCCCAAAATGTGGAAGCTCAACAGTACACTACTTAACAACTACTGGGTCGAAAAGGAAATAAAGGAAGAAATCAAAATGTTTCAAGAGTTCAATGAAAATGAAGACAAAGCTATTAAAATATTTGGGACACAGCTAAGGCAGTACTGAGAGGAAAGTTCACAGACATACAAGCACACATTAGGAAACAAGAAAAAGCACAAATAAACAAACTGGTTGCACACCTTAAAGGTATACCTAGAAGAAGAAGAATAAAGGAAACATAAAACAACCAGGACATAAATCACTAAAGTTAGGGCAGAAATCAATAACATTTAAAATAAGAAAACCATAGAAAATATCAATGAAAGTAAATGTTGGTTCTTCAAAAGAGTGAACAAAATTGACTAACCTTTAACCAGACTCACAAAACAAAAAAAGGGAGAAGACCCAAATAAATTGCATTGTAACTGAAAGAGGAGATATCACAACAGACACCGCAGAAATTCAACATATCATATGAGACTTCTATGAACAACTATATGCCACCAAGCTAGAGAACCTAGAAGAAATGAACGATTCCCTAGATACCTACGAACTTACAAAGTTTATTAAAAAGGAAGTAGATAACATGAACAGGCCCATCACAGCTCATGAAATTAAAACTGTTATCAAAAACCTTCCCATGAATAAAAGTCCTGGACCAGATGGTTTTACAAATGAATTCTACAAAACCTTCAAAGAACTAATACCTATACTTTTAAAAGTCTTCCAGAAGATTGAAGACACTGGAGTACTCCCTTCCAGCTTCTATGAAGCCAACATCACTTTGATACCAAAAGCAGATAGGGATACAACCAAAAAAAGGAAACTACAGACCATATCTCTGATGAACATTGATGCTAAAATATTGAACAAAATTCTAGCCAATTGGATACAGCAGTTCTTAAAAAGACTGTTCATCGTGACCAAGTGGGGGTTATCCCAAGGATACAAGTTTGGTTTAATACACATAACTCAATCAATGGTATCTACCCTATCAATAAAAGCAACACCAAAAAACATATGGTCATATCAATAGATGCAGAGAAAGCCTCTATACAACATCCTTTTATGATCAAAACACTACAAAAAAGTGGGAATAGATGGAAAATTCGTGAAGATAGTGGAGTTTCTATATAGCAAACCTACAGCAAACATTATACTCAATGGTGAAAAACTGGAAGCATTTTCCCTCATAGGGAAATAGGGTTGTCCACTATCACCATTACTATTCAACATAGTGTTGGAAGTTCTTTCCATAGCAATCAGGCAGGAGCAAGGAATTAAAGATTTACAGATTGGAAGAGAAGAAGTCAAACTCTCCCTATTTGCAGATGAAACAATAGTATACGTAGAAAAACCTAAGGAATGCAGCAAGAGCTTTTGGATATCATCAGGCAATATAGTAAGGTGTCAGGCTATAAATTTAACATTCAAAAGTCAGTGGCATTCCTCTATGCAAACACTAAGTTACAAGTAGTTGAAATCCAGAAATCAATTCATATTACTATAACAACAAAAGCAATAAAATATCTAGGAGTAAATCTAACCAAAGAAGTGAAAGACTTGTATACTGAAAATTATGACTCAGTACTCAAGGAAATTGAAAAAGGCACAAAGAAATAGAAAGATATTCCATGTTCATGGGTTGGAAGAATTAACATCATCAAAATGAATATACTACTCAGAGCTATATACAAATTAAATACTATC
Organism: Erinaceus europaeus; assembly: GCF_950295315.1. NCBI lineage: Eukaryota > Metazoa > Chordata > Mammalia > Eulipotyphla > Erinaceidae > Erinaceus > Erinaceus europaeus. Next base: position 29,026,907 of record NC_080166.1, read on the forward strand.
CCTATCAAGATCCCAACCACATTTTTAGGAGAATAAAACAAATGCTACAAATGTTTATCTGGAACCAGAAGAGATCTAGAATTCCCTAAACAATCTTGAGAAGAAAAAAAAAAAAAGATCTGCAGGCATCACACACCCAGATCTCAAACTGTATTATAGGGCCATTGCCATCAAAACTGCTTGATACTGGAACATGAATAGACACACTGACCAGTGGAATAGAACTGAGAGCCCAGAAGTAAGCCCCCATACCTATGGACATCTAATCTTTGACAAGGATGCCCAGTCTATTAAATGGTGAAAGCAGAGTCTCTTCAACAAATGGTGTTGGAAACAATGGGTTGAAACATGCAGAAGAATGAAACTGAACCACTATATTTCACCAAATACAAAAGTAAATTCCAAGTGGATCAAAGACTTGGATGTTAGACCACAAACTATCAAATACTTAGAAGAAAAAATTTGCAGAACTCTTTTCCACATAAATTTCAAAGACATTTTCAGTGAAATGAATCCAATTATAAAAGAAGACTAAGGCAAGTGTAAACCTATGTGACTACATTAAATTAATAAGCTTCTGCATGGCAAAAGAAACCAACACCCAAATAGAGAGACCTCTCACAGAATGGGAGAAGATCTTTACATGCCATACATCATACAAGAGTTTAATAATCAAAATTTATAAAGATCTTGCCAATCTTAACTATAAGAAAACAAATGACCCCATCCAAAAATAGGGAGAGGACATATACAGAATCTTCAGGAATGAAAAGTTCCCAAAGGCTAAGAAACATGAAAAAATGCTCCAAGTTTTTATTGTCAGAGAAATGCAAATAAAGTCAACAATGAGATACTACTTCACTCCCATAAAAATGTCATACATTAGAAAAGGTAGTCACCGCAAATTCTGGAGATGTTGTGGGGTTAAAAGGACCCTCCTGCACTGCTGGTGGGAATGTCAATTGGTCCAACCTCTGTGGAGAACAGTCTGGAGAACTTTCAGAAGGCTATAAGTGGACCTATCCTATGATCCTGTAATTCTTCTCCTGGGGATATATTCTAAGGAACCCAACACACCCACCCAAAATGATCTGTGTACACATATGTTCTTAGCAGCAAAATTTGTAATAGCCAAAACCTGGAAGCAACCCAGGTGTGCAACAACAGGTGAGTGGCTGAGCAAGTTGTGGTATATATACACAATAGAATACTACTCAGCTATTAAAAATGGTGATTTCATCGTTTTCAGTGGATCCTGGATGGACCTTGAAAAATTCATGTTAAGTGAAATAAGTCAGAAATAGAAGGATGGATATGGGATGATCTTACTCTCAAGCACAAGTTGAAAAACAATACCAAAAGAGAAAACCCAAGTAGAACCTGAACTGGAATTTGTGCATTGCACCAAAGTAAAAGATGCTGGGGTGGGTGAGGGGAAGAATACAGGTCCAAGAAGAATGACAGAGGACCTAGTGGGGATTGTATTGTTATATGGAAAACTGGAAAATGTTATGCATGTACAAACTATTGTATTTATTGTCGAATGTAAAGCATTAATTCCCCAGAGTTGGGCAGTAGCACTGCAGGTTAACGTCAGGAGGCACAAAGTGCAAAGGCTGGTGGAAGGATCCCGGTTCAAGCCCCCGGCTCCCCATCTGCAGGGGAGTCATCTCACAGGTGATGAAGCAGGTCTGCAGGTGTCCATCTTTCTCTCCCCCTCTCTGTCTTCCCCTCCTCTCTCCATTTCTCTCTGTCCTATCTAACAATGAAGACAGACAACAATAATAACTACAACAATAAAACAGCAAGGTCAACAAAAGGGAATAAATAAATTTTAAAAAATATAAAAAAAAGATATCAGAGCAGTTGGGAATGAAAACGAATTATAAAAATGTATGTACAAATATTTTACATATATAGTAGAAGTTAACAGTATATTCTATGCTGGAAATTATGGCCTAGTAAATGATCAATAACTTTTTGATTATGCATTTGTTAGTGAATTTTTTTGCACCAACTCCTGTAGTATTCTAATCAGAGGTAAATCTAGGGTTTAGGAGATAAATCAGTGTATAGAGCACAGAATTATATGCCTGTGGCCCTAAAATTCCTAAGCTCAGTCCCCAGCACCACTGTATGTCATAAAAAGCTATGGTCCTATTGCTGAGACTTTTGGACATATTCTAGCAGCAATTCTAACTTTACTGGTTGCTGATGGATCTTCCAGGAAAATGGACAAATCAAATGATTTTGCAAAGAAGATGACTAATGAAAAACTCAAAATCCATGACAGATATTCAATCACCTCTGTTGATTTAGATCTATTCTAAAAGAACATGTAGTGGTCCAGAGACATAAAATTCACTTGTCTTGTAATACATGCTGTCTGGGTTTGAGCCCTGCTCTAACTGTTGTTAAAACACTAGAAGAAGCTCACATATTGTGATGCCCTTCTCTCTCTCTCTCTCTCTCTCTCTCTCTCTCTCTCTCTCTGTGTGTGTGTGTGTGTGTGTGTGTGTGTGTGTGTGTCTGGAGAAGCAAAGATTTGTCCTTAGGGAACTGAAATCACACACAAACATCAAAGAAGGAAATAAAGATAATCCATTGAGATAAGTAACCTTGAGAAAATAGTCACCATAAATGGAAAAGAAAACATAAAAATGCAATATATGTTACCACTATATTATGAATTTCTCTATAAAACATTTATATTTAGTATCAGTAGTCCACATTCATGCATGCACACATGCCCAAGCATCTGAACAATGAACAAAATTCTTCAATGTACTTGGTTCAGAAATACGTCAGAAAGAGATGTTGAGGATCTAAAGCTTTATAGTAGAGTGAAATACCCTGATACCTATCTTGGGCATGTGTGGGAACATACTGTTATGGAAATAACTGTGGGACAGGTCAGGAGTGTTGCAGCTCCAAGGTGTTTTATCTCTGGGGTGCAGCAGATTCTAAGGATGAGTCTGAGGCTGAGACTGTGAAGAACAGAGAGACACTTTATTTTACGTTGGCCAAATCTAGCAGATTCCTGCCACACGGTAGACTGTCCACATGATTTGGAATAATAATAATACTTAGAACTTCAATAACAATATATTTATGAAAATTCTATTAGGGGGATGATGTATAGTCATTACAGTATAGTCTTTAATACGTAAACACCATCTCTTCTTTTCTTGATTTGTGCCTAGTAGACCCAATAGGATTCCAATGTCTCTTCATCCAGTTCCTTTCTCCCCCTCCCTAAAGTCCTTTCCTTTGGTGCAATGTCACAAGCTGTCCAAGTTTCTCCTTATATTTTCCCTTACTGTCCTTGATTTGTAAGTTCTTTGTTTAAGTGTGATTTGTAAGTTCTTTGTTTAAGTGAGGTCATTTACTATTGATCTTTCTCATTCTGGCTTGTCTCAGTCAACATGATGCCTTCCAGTTTTGACTACTATATTGCAAAGGAGAGAAGACTTCATCATTCCTAACAGCTGCATAGTTCTCCACTCCACTGTGTGTAGGTACCACAACTTCCTTAGCCATTCATTTGTTGCTGGTCATTTGGGTTGCTTCAAGTTTAGGCTATTCCAAAATGTATTGGGAATGAACATTGTCTTTTTGAATAAATGTTTTATTTTCACAGGGTAAATTGCTAGGAAAGGCATTGCTGAGTCACAGGCTAAGTCCATTTCTAGAGTTCTATGAATCTCCAGGCTGTTTTCCATAGGAGTTGGACTAGCTCTCATTTCCACTCACAATGTTGAATTGCCTTCCTTTGATTTATCTGTCACTGAATGAGATGCCCCTGGTCTTAGTTGGCTTGACCTGACTTGTTTTCCTCACTTAGACTTTCCCTTGTTATACTATTGCAAACAAATACTAAATTCAAAGGAACCACTAATGTTTTCAGTGAGTAAATCTTGGTTCAGGAACTAACTGAATACTGGGTATTAAAAACAGATCTCAGGTCATCTTTTTTTGTAGTATCTGTTATATAATTATTCAAATGATCCTCAGAGCAATGTAGTTTGCCCTGGTCCTTAAAAAAAAGAAAATAATCCAAAATGAACCAAATTTATGAAAACCACAGATTTGAAATTTGGGATATACAAATTTAATTCAATGTTTTCTCAAAACCCTGATAGGCAAAACTGTGGTTTCCCACAACATTGCTGGTCAGATTCTTATGCATGTAAATTAGAATTGATTGTTCTCTCTGATGAGTGAGTGGAAGTCTTCTGGGCCTGGGTTAATGAGGGACTGCTCTCTGAATAAGTAAAATTTCAGCTGAGTGTTTTCTTTCCGAGGACAGGACTGCAGAATGGAAAAGAGGCACAGATTAGTTTGCTCCAAATGTCAAGGACAATTTAAGTAGAGGCACAGAAGTGGAAGAGGGCAGAATATATGAAATGAATGAAAACTAAGTTTGCCTCCTTACAGGATAGAGATATGGAAGTCCTTAAATCACAACTTGTATTGGTCGAATAAGAGCAGACAAAATAAATAAATAAATATTGCAAATATTTGTTCTTTACCTTCTTGAACAATACAGTACTTGCCTGCATATTTTCAGAAATAATAAATCCACATTCATAATAATAATTATATATATATATTTCAATTTCATAATATTTCTATCTCTAGGGTAACATTTAGCTGTGATACACAGAATCATCCTGTAATACACACAAAAAAATTGCAAGATTTTGAAAACCTGTATATTGCAAAATAAATTTTGATATTCACTTTATGGACTCATTTAACTAGCTTCCCTAACATTTATAAGATATCTTCTGTTGTAATTATTTTATGTTGTGGGAGGGGAAAAAAGCAATGTAAATGAGACACTTTTCTTTTTTAAAGGAGGAGTGGGATTAAAAGCATTTCTTGATGAAAGATGTAGACATAGAAATAATTATCTGGGGAGTCGGGCGGTAGTGCAGCGGGTTAAGCACACATGGTGCAAAGCGCAAGGATAGGCGTAAGGATCCCGGTTTGAGCCCCGGGCTCTCCAACTACAGGGAGGTTGCTTCACAGGTGGTAAAGCAGGTCTGCAGGAGTCTTTCTCTCTCCCTCTCTGTCTTCCCCTCCTCTCTCCATTTCTCTCTGTTCTATCCAACAATGACAACATCAACAATAACAATACAATAAAAATAAAAACAACAAGGGCAACAAAGAGGATATATATATATATATATATATATATATATATATATATATGACATAATTGTCTACATTGTATCTATCAATATACTTTAGTGACTACCTGCAAAAAAAAAATAAAATAAACAAATATTTTAAGTTGGTACTTAATTTTCCAAAGTGCTGTCTACATACAGCATCTAGACTTTTCCCAGTTTGTAGCCTGTTGAATAAGGAGAATGTCACATAATATACAGCATATCTTTACCCCAAGTTTCCTTTCTTATTGTAATTAAAGTACTTAATCAAACCTTTTCTCTCAATTATTTTGCAAAATACTTAAGGAAAGGCTTACTATTTGAGAATTCTCTACTGTGACCCCTAGAGGGCAAGATAATACCTTGAACATGTGAAACATAACATCCCCTGAATTTAGCAAAACTCTCTACTTGTAAGAGATGGAAAAGCACTACTGAAGTAAGTCTTTTACGTTCTGCTAAGACTCAAGAGAGAAAAAAGAAAACTAATTTGACGTGAATGTTCATTTGTAAATAGGCCTAAAAAAGTGAGCTAGGGATATACCCTGTATATATAACTGAAAGCAAAAACTACAAAGTCCTGTTTATATTTATATCCCATGTTTTATAGATGTTTTGACTTTATTGTTATTTTTTCACTCAACTGCACAATAGGAAAATTATTATCTTTATTTATCTATTTATTGGATAGAGACAGCCAGAAAACTGGTGACTGAAAGGGAGAGAGGCACCTGCAGCCCTGATTCAACACTTGCAAAGTTTCTCCCTGTAGGGATAACCCTGCAGGAACCCAGGTCCTTGCACATCATGACATGTGTGCTCAACCAGATGTGTCACCATCCAGCCCCTACAGTTCTAAAGGAGTATTTCTGTATTTATTCAAGTGTCAAATGTGCTATCTTGAAGAACAGCACTACTAAAGACTGATATTCCCAAAGTTAGAAGTAGGTAGATCCTGCAGATTTGGGATAAATATGGAACAGAAGCAAAAACCAGGTACTCTACAAAGAAAAGTGGATTCTTTAAACAAAAGAATCATTTGGTAAATGCAACCCCATGTCCAGACTCCTGTGCATTGTCCCTGATTAAAAGGTAGCTGGGGAGACTAAAATGAACTCAGGGTAAGTCACTTGTTCTGTCATGAGCATGTATGAATTCAAACTCCAGATGGAAAGTTCTATAGCACAGGAGGAAGTTCTAGTGCTATGATTCTTCTATTTTCCTGTCTGAATGAAAAAGTAGGCCTGAGGAATGAAAATTGTGCTTGTATGAGAGGCCAGGTAAATTAGCTGTTGAGGTATGTCTTCTTCCCTCTGCAGAAGCAAGGAAACAACATCAAGCAAAACAAGTTGTAACTTTCTTCCCATCTCCAGACCTCATTTAATTAGAGTTTTGGTGCATAATTTTTCATTAGAATGAAATAAATGCACAATTTGAACAGCATAATTCTCTCAGAGTTTAAAGGTGAAGGTTTATAAAATATTAATCATTTTTCTTGATAGCTCTTCACATGCTTAAATATAAAGACCTTTAGCACAAGATTAAGTAAATCAGGTAACAAAGTATCAACATAACTTGTCTCAGTAAAAAAGTTGGCTACAAATTGCACCAAAGCCAAAGATTCTGGTAAAGGGTGGAAGTGGTGTGCGTGGAGAGTATAGCTAGGATCCTCCTGCATGGTGGTGGAGAATGACCTAAGGACTAGGTGAGAATGTTCTGCAGACGTTTAACACATCACAGGCAGATGAGAAATCACACCTATGTGTCTACAGCTGTACTGTAAACCACTAACCCCCAAACTTGGACACAACCCAGACACCCAGACGAATGGCCAAGAAAGCTGTGGAACAAATACACAATGGAGTAGTATGAAGCTTTTAGAAAAGATGAGCTCATCTCTTCTACAATACAATGGTTAGAAATTGACAGTATTATGTTGAGTGAGGAAAGTCAGAAAGAGAAAGTCCAGTACAGAATGATCTTACTTATATGTGTAATTTGCCAATAAAGGACAACAAGGAGAAACATTAGGTGAAACTTGGGTAGGCTCTGGAATATTGCACAGAAGCAAAGGACTCTAGGGAAGGAGGGAAAGGAACAAAACAAAGTAACAATGGTGTCTCTGGAGATACCTATCAAAAAGAGGTGAGAGGCTGGGCCTACATGTTAAAGAATATACTATAAATCATCATCACCCCCCCTTAAAAGGAATATAGGGTATTGGGCGGTACGCAGCAGATTAAGCACACATGGCGTAAAGCACAAGGGCTGGATCCCAGTTCGAGCCCCCGCCGATAACTCTTGAGACAAAAAAAAAAAAAAAAATGAATATAACATTAAGCCTTAAAAAGCAAAGGGAAATGAGTTTCCCCATCCTATTGTTAAAATGTCCTACTTGAATCTTGAAAATAAAACTTCTTTACCTAGATTAAAAAAGAAAAGTGGGCCACAAGAATGTCCAGAATGCCTGTTGTTTAAAAAAAAATAAATAACTGTGACAGCACTTGGATTCAGATTTTCTTTTTCTTTTTCTTTTCTTCTTCTTTCCCACTCAGTTTCTGGGCAGAAGACACATATGTCAAGGAAATCATCCCACATTCTACACCGCTACCTGGTCTCAGAACACTGTGAAATAGGCCACACCTAAGGTTTCGCCCCCTATGCATTTTAAAGTGGTCTCCTATATTTGCTTTATGAGTTTTTCTAAATACTGGATATCCAACAAGATGGGGAAAGTGACTCCAGGATCTGCCTTCTAGTAACAAGAAAAGTGAAGCAGAAAAATTAAGCTATCTTTAATTTTTTAAATACATTTTTACTTAATTATTTTCCCTCTTTTTGCCCTTGTTTTTTATTGTTATTGTTGTTGTTATTGATGTCGTCACTGTTGGATAGGACAGAGAGAAATGGAGAGAGAAGGGGAAGACAGAAAGGGATAGAGAGGGAGTTGGGCGGTAGCGCAGTGGGTTAAGCGCAGGTGGCACAAAGCGCAAGGACTGGCATAAAGATCCCCGTTCAAGACCCCGGCTTCCCATCTGTAGGGGAGTTGCTTCACAGGCGGTGAAGCAGGTCTGCAGGTGTCTATCTTTTTCTCCCCCTCTCTGTCTTCCCCTCTTCTCTCCATTTCTCTCTATCCTATTCAACAACAACATTAATAACAACAACAATAAAACAAGGGCAGCAAAAAGAAATAAATATTAACAAAAAATTAAAAATAAATAAATAAATATTAAAAATAAGAAAGGGAGAGAGAAAGAGAGACACCTGCAGGCCTGCTTCACCGCCTGTGAAAAGGCCCCCCTGCAGATGGGGAGCCAGGGGCTCGAACTGGATCTCTTAACCACCTGCACTTAACCTGCTGCACTACAGTCCTAAATTATCTTTAAATAACAGTAACAATAACACAAATTTAAGCATACAAACACACTGAAAACTATCTGCTACATACTTGCCACAGTGTTATATGACATGTACTAGTCTTTTTTTTTTTTTTTTTTTTTTTGGCCTCCAGGTTTATCATTGGGGCTCAGTGCCTGCGCTGAGAATCCAATGTTCCTGGAGGCTATTTTTTCTCTTTTTGTTGCCCTTGTTATTGTTATTGTTATTGTTATTGCTGTCGTTGTTGTTGGATAGGACAAAGATAAATTGAGAGAGCACAGGAAGACAGAGAGAGAGAGAGACCTGCAGACCTGCTTCACCACCTTTGAAGCAACCTCTTTACAGGTGGAGAGGAGCCGGGCCGGAGCCAGTATCATTATGCTGGTCCTTGTGCCTCGTGCCATGTGCTCTTAGCCGACTGTGCTAGCTCCTGGCCCCCGACATACACTAGTCTTATCCTGTTTTTTCATGACTCTTAATAAGATGTGTCTTTGTAAAATCACCTAATTAAAATGACTTTAAAATGTTACAATGAGCACTATTCAAGTGCAAGTCCACTGCTCCTGGTGGTGATGTGTGTATGCGTGTGTGTGTGTGTGTGTGTGTGTGTGTGTGTGTGTGTGTGTGTGTATGTATTTTTGGTAGGCCAGAGAGAAAATGAGAGAGGAAATTAAGATAGAGGGAGAGAACAAAAGAGACACCTACAGTACTGCTTCACTGCTTGTGAAACCTGTCCCCTACAGGTGGGGAATGGGGGCTCAAACCTGGGTCCTTGTGCACTGTAACATGTGCGCTCAACCACTGCCACATACCCGACTCACAATTTCACTCTTTCTTTATGAAAAAAAATTTCCCCAAACAAAAAAGTCCCAATGAAAACTAAACAATCATATTGACTCTTTTATATTGCTTTCCTTTCTCCTTATATGTTACGTACGCTTATAATGTATTTGTATAAAGTAAAATATGTGAATATTGATATTATATATTTGAGGAATTAATAAATTTTGTGTGGTATGCTATCTAAAGAGATGTGTATATACACACGTATGTATATAGGTAGGCTTGTGGTTACACTGAACTGCTGTGTTGTTCTCAAACAAAAATTAGATATTTCATCAACACAATAGGTTTATTTGGAAACAAAACTAAATGGACAGTTTGGTTAGTACTGGTTCATAACTGTATTCATATAAGAAATAATACTCCAGGTTCAAAGATGAAAAAAATATCAAATTTATAAAATTCAAGGAAAGTCTAAGTTTATAGTTAAAGAGTAAGTTCCAGTGAATTCAAGACGTTTCTGAAGTTCAAAGTACACTACAAAGGAAATGGTACAACACTATGCTCATTTCAACGGTATCCAAAACAACTTATCTCACAACTGAGATTTTCTATTACTTACTTGTAATTTTCTTTTTCCTTAGGAAAAAGTCATAAGACTTTTGCTCATCTAATATTTTCAATAAATATATATATTTTTCTATTTTAGCTGTAACATAGTTGGGAAATGACATTGATTTACTATCTTTAAGAAGCACTTTAAACTTGCTGGGAAGGGTAAAAAAAAGTCACTTTGTGGAGCTTATGTGAAAGGTATTAAATGTGTGAACATGATCAATTATTCTGTAAAAGGAATATATATCTATGTTCATATGAGCTAGAATATATCCGGGTATTTTAGGAATCACAGGAGAGAGAGCCATGGGTAATATCTTCTATTAAAACATTAGCGTTTACTATTTCTACTAGAGTTTTAGATGTACTGTGTAAATGATCTAAGAAATCAGCAGGGAGTTATGCTTAAGTATTTTAAATAAAACTGTCCCTCACTGTTTATTGTTATTATGCCATTGTGTACATTTTATATAGTCTAAGGAGCATTAATAAGTCATTCGACATAAAAATGTCAAAAAGGGTTTTTAGATTGTTATCATTTCAGAGACAGACCTCAGAACTGTGTATAGTGAGGTGTTCTGGTCAACATTTTAATCAGTAACTTTCGAGGAAGTTCATATGTTCATTAAATTTGTGGGTCACTGGGAGCTTGAAGGGCTAATGAATGCAGTGCAGTACAATCACAATCCAGAAATAATCTTCACAACCTGTGATGATGGGTTGAAATGTACAGTTGAAATGCAGAAGAGATACACACATGCAAGATACAGTGCTTAAATCCAAATTGCAAATGCTGTTAAGTGCAAAGCTGACATCAGCATGTGACCAAACTGTTTAAATGATTCATAGCACAGTCAACTCAATATGAGTTAATCTAAATGTGATGTGACTCTCAAGGAAACTAATCACTAAACTCAATCTGGAAAAAAAATGAACAAAAATTAATAAAATATAAATTTCCTTCATTTAGAACTGTCTCTTTTGGTAATACTTGGGCTTTATGTTGTTTAATAGTGTGTGTGTCGAGACCAAATTTTATATTCATATCTGAGAGAGAGACAGACACACAGAGAAAGCAAGATACCAAAATGTCCCGTAGTGTTATAGCATTTTCTTTTTTTATGTCTTGTTTGTTTATTTATTTATTTATTTATTCCCTTTTGTTGCCCTTGTTTTTTTTATCATTGTAGTTATTATTGTTGTTGTTAGTGATGTTGTTGTTCTAGGATAGAACAGAGAGAAATGGAGAGAGGAGGGGAAGACAGAGAGGGGGAGAGAAAGACACCTGCAGACCTGCTTCACCTCTTGTGTAGCGACTCCCCTGCAGGTGGGGAGCTGGGGGCTCAAACTGGGATCCTTATGCCATATATATATATATGGTCAGTTCTTGAACCTGAGTCATGTGCATGGAAAATCAGAAGGTATATTCAGAGAGTTACTTCTCTGGTCCTCCGTATAATTGTAATTACTACCTTTTAAAAAATGATGCCTAGGTAATTTAGGGCATCCTATTTTATAGAGCAAAGCCCCTGTGGTAACTAAAAAGCTAATATTCAGGGAACAGGTAGTGGCACACCTCGTAATATAACCATGTACAAATATCTGACTTCCTACTTGCATAAAGGAGACTTCAGCAGTAAAAAAAAAAAAAAAAAAAAAAAAGCAGAGCTGCAAGTGTTCTTTTTCTCTCCCTCTCTATCTCACTGGTTCCTCTCACTTTTTCATCATTTCTACTAACAAAATAAATAATAAAAAAAATCAACAGGAATGGTGGATTTGTTGTAGAAGAACACAGTCCCAGTAATAACTGTTGGTAATTAAATATAGATAGGGAGGTAGAGAGATATAAAAAGGAATTGTACCTGATATGTATAGTTTGACCAGATAAAAACAGAGATCAGTGAATAAAAATGACACAGGAAGACATTTGGGATATATAATATCTATACATATTTTTTTTTTCTCAACAGCTGCAGTTTCTGGAATAACACTGCTATTTTCCTTAAGGATGAAATAAATATGTGTAGACACAAGTTTGGCCAAGATAATTTGAACCAATTAGTGCCTCAATATAAGAAACTGCTTTTTAAAATTGCTACTTAAAAACCCCATGCAATTTTGACATTGTATGACTTCTTTGATTATAATGTCATAATCTTAGCAATATAATTATTTATAAATCTCTGTCTTTTTAAATACCAATATTTCTTGATGAATGCAGGCCAGCATCTAATTATTTGCATTGTAAGCAAACACAAAATAAATGTCTTAATTAACCTGCAGTACAATTGAAAATGTCATTGCACTTGAAATACCAAGCATTTCTTTGAGAACTTGGGCCAGGCCACTTTCATGAAGAAGTGCCAACAAAGTAATTGCCAGGCTTCAGTGAGAAGATTTAAGTTTCTGACTTGGTTCAGACAGAATATGAACTTAGAGACCCTACTCAGGAGAAAGACAATGGCTTACTCTTTGAAGGATGAGATAAAGTCATTTCCTGTGAGAGACTTGCTTTCAATTATAGTTCCATGGCCTTATTGCCATTCTTCAGGGGAAAAAAAAAATCTCATCAGACAGATGAACCAAAAGAAGTCTGATTTTTTATTTTAGGGGGAAAAGCATAGACTAAATATTGGGTATGCTTACCTGCCAACATAAAAGGAATCTTTTGTTGTTGTTTATTTAAAAATACATTTCTTATTTTTTAAACCACTTTATTGGGGGAAATGATGATTTACAAGGTAGTTTTTATCATATGAGAACAATTTTTTAAATACTCATGAGAGGTGTCCTCATACTAATCTCATATGGCTGCTTCTTGAAGTCTTACTCTACCATCATGCACAGGGGCTCTCAAACCCGCTTATTCTCCTACCATTTCTCCCCTTTGGAGCTCTTCATTTTGTTGTAACAAACAACTTCACCCTGTGTTTTTTCCTTTCTATGTCTTTCCTATGCTATTTCTATGAGTGAGGTTATCTGGTATCCATATTGCTGATTCAGCTTGTTTTCATTAAGAACTGAAATGAGGCAGAGTCAAGGTGGTGTCCTGAGGACAACAATGCAACAGGACAGATTCCCCCCAAAAAAGTAATTCAAAACCTGGGAATTCTAAGCAGAGACAGGATTTCCAGACGAGTAGGAGATAGAATACAGGGGAGCAGACAAAGGGAAAACACATTTGAATTATATGTAATCTATAAACTTCAAAGAGGAGCTGAAAAGGACAAAGGAAAAGCAAAACTGTGTGTCTCCCAGACCCCAAACACCCATCCTCCAGGCCAGAAGTGGCCTTTTTGGAAAATGGGGCAAAGAGAAAGATCTCTGGAATTAAGATCACCAAGCAAGATTCCAAAGACCCGCCTTTTGTAAGAACTCAGTGGGGAGTCATCTAAAACCACTTCATTGGATTTAAGGTAAAAACAGTACCAAAGGACAGATTGGGTGGGGTGGGGTATTTGTTCCCCTAATTTGACTTGACTTACAGACTGTCTGTTATTTTGTTATTTTATTAGTTTATTAACTTGTTATTTTATTGTGAGTTGGTTGTTGGCTAAAATTTCTTTGTGATTTTGCTTGTGGGAAGGATTTGTTGGTTGGTGTGTCTGTGCCTTTTGTTTATTTGTTTTTCTTCCTTTTTTCTTTCTGGTTTGATTAATCTTTCCTTTCACCTTTGTTGTTGTTGCTTTATTATTGGATGGTGGTTGATTTGATTATCTTTTGGGGAGGTATTTGGCTTGGTTTTGCTCTTTTGTGTTGATTATTCATTACTTCTTTTTTTTTTTTTCCAATCATTGGCTTTTTTTTTCCTTCTTCCTTCTCTCTGGCTTTATCAAGCATTTGCATTTGCTTTTGCTTTTGTTCTAGTTGTTATATTGGCTAGTAGTAGACTGTGTGCGGTCTCTTCATAGAAAGGATTTGGTTTGGTCTGGTTGGAGCATTGTGTTTATTTCTGTTTCTTTTCTTATTTTCTTTATTTTAATCTATTTATTTTATTCTTTCTTTTTATTTATTTATTTTTCCTTCTCTCTGGTTTAATCAATTTTTGCTTTTGTTGTTGTCACTGTATTTTCTGAGGTTTATAATTTCATTTGTGGAAGGGCTTTGATTTGGTGTGACTTTCCCTCACATAATACAATAATTGAGTAACAATAGCCAAGACATACAACTACAGAACACACCAAAAAAAAAAAAAAGGTTAAATCAAAAACAGTTAAATTAACTATAGCAGTGAATCAGGACAGGAGCCCAGAAGAAAAATAATAATCAGTAAACAAATAAAAATAAGCAAATAAAAATGAGGAAAATATCCAAATATTAATAGATACATTAATTATAGCAGTGAGGAAAGCTTTTGAGGAAAAGGCTATCAGAAATAAGGAAGTAACCGATAAGACCCTGAAAGAAAATATGATCTATCTCAAGGTAATTAGAGACCTGAAAGCTGAAATAGCTGAGCTAAAAGGCCAGCTTGCAGAACAAGGTAATACTATAACTGAACAAGGGGAAAAAAACTTAACTGAAGAAGAAGGAAGCTGAAGTAAATGAGAGCAGTATAACATAAGTAGAAAATAGAATTAGCCAGATCAAAAATGAATCAGAGAAAACTAAGAAGAAGTAAAAGGGTTAAAAAAGAGATTGAGACACACTGAAAACAATAACAGAGACATAAGGGATTACTTCAAAAGAAGTAACATACACATAATTGGCCTACCAGAGGAAGAGAGGAAGAGGAAGAAAGCATCATAAAGGAAATAATGGCAGAAAACTCCCACACCTTAAATAACAGAGAGGGTGTTAAGATTTAAAAAACCCAGAGAGTGCCAAACAAAATCAGCACAGACTTGATGACACCAAGACATATTATATTTACAATGGAAAGACTTAAGGATAAAGAGAGGATACTGACTGCAGAGGGAAACTCATAAGACTATCAGCTGACTTCTCCACAAACACTCTAAAAACAAGAAGAAAATGGCAAGCTCTCAATAAAAAAAAGTATTTCAGTCAAGGATAGTATATCCTGCTACACTGTCTTTCAGACTCCATTGAGGACTAAAAACCTTTTCAAACAAGCAAGAGTTAAAGGAGCCAAATATCACCAAACCTTCCCAGAGTCTCTAGAAGGTCTTCAATAAACATGAACACATCACCAGAACCATTGCCTTATATCTGATGAAACAAAAAAGTGTTGAATAATGGCATGCAATACCTTATATCCTAAATTTGCCCACTAAAAGACATAGAGTAGGATGAATCAGAAAACACAACCCAACCATACACCATCTGCAGGAATCCCACTTGACTCAATAAGACAAATACAGACTCAAAATGAAAAGATAGAAAACTATCATATGAGCTAATGGACCAAAAGAAGGCAGAAAGAGCTATTTTTTTTTTAATTTTTTATTTAAGAAAGGATTAATGAGGGAGTCGGGCGGTGGCGCAGTGGGTTAAGCGCACGTGGCGCAAAGCTCAGGGACCGGCATAAGGATCCCGGTTCGAGCCCCCGGCTCCCCACCTGCAGGGGAGTCGCTTCACAGGCGGTGAAGCAGGTCTGCAGGTGTCTATCTTTCTCTCCCCTCTCTCTCTGTCTTCCCCTCCTCTCTCCATTTCTCTCTGTCCTATCCAACAACAAAGCAACGTCAACAATGGCAATAACCACTATGAGGCTGCAACAACTAGGGCAACAAAAAGGGGGAAAAATGGCCTCCAGGAGCGGTGGATTCATGGTGCAGGCACCGAGCCCAGCAATAACCCTGGAGGAAAAAAAAAAAAAAAAAGAAAGGATTAATGAACAAAAACATAAAGTAGGAGGGGCACAACTCCACACAATTCGCACCACCCAATCTCCATAACCCATGCCCTCCCATGATAGATTTCCCATTCTCTAGCCCTCTGGGAGCATGGACCCAGGGTCGTTGAGGGTTGCAGAAGGTAGAAGGTCTGGCTTCTGTAATTGCTTCCCCGCTAAACAAGGGCGTTGACTGGTTGGTCCATACTCCCAGTCTGCCTCTCTCTTTTCCTAGTAAGGTGTGTCTCTGGGGAAGCTGAGCTCCAGGACACACTGGTAGGGTCTTCAATCCAGGGAAGCCTGGCCAGCATCCTGGTGGCATCTGGAACCTGGTGATTGAAAAGGGAATTAACATACAAAGCCAAACAATTTGTTGAGCAATCATGGATCCCAAGCTTGGAATAGTGGAGAGGAAGTGTTAGGGAGATACTCACTGCAAACTCTAGTGTACTACTGCTTTCAGGTATATATTTTGCAGTAGTTTATGGATATGTGTGAACATAAGCTCTCTCTCACAGAAACTGGTGTATATCTAGGTTATGGGACTTTGTTAGAAAGTGAACTACCTGAGATAAAATTAGAGTGTACTATAAAAGGAAAGGTCTCACCCGAGTAATGAAGCTGAAGGGTTGTCATTCCACACGTGAAGTCTCTGGACAGTCTGAGGTGAAACATGTTGAGGTGGCAATCGTTGCGTTGATAAGGTTGTGATTGGCGGATGCAATATTATTTGGTTTGGATTGGGAGATGCATACGGGAAAGTGGGCCCTATCCAAGAGTTCCAGGACTGGGGGAAGTAGGGGCTCTATAGTGGAGATGTGAGGTTCCTGCTGTCTTAGGGTTCACAAAGACAATCGATAGTTAATGTTGTCATCACATTATTTGTTAATTGGGTTAACTTTGAAAAGTCCTTTTGTTATGGTTTGCTGTACAGTAATCAGTATCTTGTATATAGCTGTGCTATTGGATGCTTCTAATCTACTTGGTCTAGGCTTTTGAGAGAGTCTGCGTATCAAATATACAGCCTATATATTAAAAGGATTCAGTTTGTGTTTTAAGAAACTTTGAGACATACAATTGATTTTCCCCCTCTCATATTAATTAACTACTGATTTATATGTCTACATTTTGCTAGGAGTGTACATAAACACCATTCCCACCACCAAAGGACTGTGACCCATCCCTCCCGCCCACTCCCACCCCCCACTGGCCCAGGAAGCTACATGTCTACCCCTCACCACTGGGTTTTTACTTTGGTGCCCTACTTACAATTTGATCAGGTCCTACTTTAAGTTTCCCTTTCAGATCTTCTTAATCAACTTCTGTTGATGAGTGGCATCATCCCATACTCATCTTTATCTTTCTGACTTAGTTCACTTAACATAATTCCTTCTAGCTCTGTCCAAGATGGTCAGAGAAGGTAGGTTCATTGTTTTCGATAGCTGCATAGTATTCCATTGTGTATATATACCACAGCTTTCTCAGCCACTCCTCTGTTGTTGGGCACCTGGGTTGCTTCCAGGTTTTAGCTATTATGAATTGTGCTGCTATGAACATAGGAGTACATACCTCTTTTTGGTTGGGTGTTATGGAGTCCTTGGGGTATAACCCCAGGAGAGGAATTATTGGGTCATATGGAAGGTCCATGTCTAGCCTTCTGAGAGTTTTCCAGACTGCTCTCCACAGAGGCTGGACCAATTTACATTCCCACCAGCAATGTAAAAGGGTTCCTCTGTCACCACATCCTCTCCAGCATTTGTTGCTGCTGTCCTTTTTGATGTATGCCATTCTTACAGGAGTGAGGTGGTATCTTAGTGTTGTCTTAGTTAGCATTTCTCTGACAATCAGTGACCTAGAGCAGTTTTTCATATGTTTGTTAGCCTTTTGGATCTCCTCTGAGGTGAATGTTTTGTTCATATCCTCTGCCCATTTTTGGATGGGGTCATTTGCTTTTTTGGTGCTAAGTTTGCTGAGCTCTTTATATATTTTGGTGATTAGTTTCTTTTTTTTTTTTAAATTTTTTATTTAAGAAAGGATTAGTGAACAAAAGAATAAGGTAGGAGGGGTACAACTCCACACAATTCCCACCACCCGATCCCCATAACCCACTCCCTCCCATGGTAGCTTTCCCATTCTCTATCCCTCTGGGAGCATGGACCCAGGGTCGTTGAGGGTTGCAGAAGGTAGAAGGTCTGGCTTCTGTAGTTGCTTCCCCGCTGAACATGGGCGTTGACTGGTCGGTCCATACCCCCAGTCTGCCTCTCTCTTTCCCTAGTAGGGTGTGTCTCTGGGGAAGCTGAGCTCCAGGACCCATTGGTGGGGTCTTCAATCCAGGGAAGCCTAGCCAGCATCCTGGTGGCATCTGGAACCTGGTGATTGAAGAGAGTTAACATATGAAGCCAAACAATTTGTTGAGCAATCATGGATCCCAAGCTTGGAATAGTGGAGAGGAAGTGTTAGGGAGGTACTCACTGCAAACTCTAGTGTAATCCTGCTTTCAGGTATATATTTTGCAGTAGTTTATGGATACGTGTGAACATATGCTCTCTCTCACAGAAACTGGTGTATATCTAGGTTATGGGACTTTGTTAGAAAGTGAACTACCTGAGATGAAATTAGAGTGTACTATTAAAGGAATAGTCTCACCCGAGTAATGAAGCTGAAGGGTTGTCATTCCACACGTGAAGTCTCTGGACACAGTCTAAGGTGAAGCATGTTGAGATGGCCATCGTTGCTTTGGTTAGGTTGTGATCGGCGGATGCAATATTATTTGGTTTGGATTGGGAGATGTATACGGGAAAGTGGGCCCTATCCAAGGGTTCCAGGATTGGGGGAAGTAGGGGCTCTATAGTGAAGATGTGAGGTTCCTGCTGTCTTAGGGTTCAAAAAGACAATCAATAGTTAATATTATCATCACATTATTTGTTAATTGGGTTAACTTTGAAAAGTCCCTTTGTTATGGTTTGCTGTACAGTACCCAGTATCTTGTATATAGCTGTGCTATTGGAAGCTTGTAATCTACTTGGTCTAGGCTTTTGAGAGAGTCCGTATATCAAATACATAGCCTATATATTAAAAAGATTCAGTTTGTGTTTTGAGAAACTTTGAGACATACAATTGATTTCCCCCTCTCATATTAATTAACTACTGATTTATATGTCTACATTTTGCTAGGAGTGTACATAAACACCATTCCCACCACCAAAGGACTGTGACCCATCCCTCCCGCCCACTCCCACGCCCCACTGGCCCAGGAAGCTACATGTCTACCCCTCACCACTGGGTTTTTACTTTGGTGCCCTACTTACAATTTGATCAGGTCCTGCTTTTAGTTTCCCTTTCAGATCTTCTAAGTCAGCTTCTGTTGATGAGTGGGATCATCCCATACTCATCTTTATCTTTCTGACTTAGTTCACTTAACATAATTCCTTCTAGCTCTGTCCAAGATGGGTCAGAGAAGGTGGGTTCATTGTTCTTGATAGCTGCATAGTATTCCATGGTGTATATATACCACAGCTTTCTCAGCCACTCATCTGGTGTTGGGCACCTGGGTTGCTTCCAGGTTTTAGCTATTATGAATTGTGCTGCTATGAACATAGGAGTATACACCTCTTTTTGGTTGGGTGTTATGGAGTCTTTGGGGTATAAACCCAGGAGAGGAATTATTGGGTCATATGGAAGGTCCATGTCTAGCCTTCTGAGAGTTTTCCAGACTGCTCTCCACAGAGGCTGTACCAATTTACATTCCCACCAGCAATGTAAAAGGGTTCCTCTGTCACCACATCCTCTCCAGCATTTGTTGCTGCTGTCCTTTTTGATGTATGCCATTCTTACAGGAGTGAGGTGGTATCTTAGTGTTGTCTTAATTTGCATTTCTCTGACAATCAGTGACCTAGAGCAGTTTTTCATATGTTTGTTAGCCTTTCGGATCTCCTCTGTGGTGAATGTTTTGTTCATTTCCTCTGCCCATTTTTGGATGGGGTCATTTGCTTTTTTGCGGCTAAGTTTGCTGACCTCTTTATATATTTTGGTGATTAGTTTCTTGTCTGATGTCTGGCATGTGAAGATCTTCTCCCATTCTGTGAGGGGTCTCTCTGTTTGTTTAATAGTTTCTTTGGATGTGCAGAAGCTTTTCAATTTGATGTAGTCCCATTGGTTTATTTCTGCTTTAGTCTTCCTTGCAAATGGGTTTGATTCATCAAAGATGTCCTTAAGGTGTAGGTGGGAAACTGTTTTACCATTGTCTTCCTCTAAGTATTTGATTGTTTCTGGTCTGACATCTAGGTCTTTGATCCATTTGGAGTTGATTTTTGTTTCTGGTGAGATAAAGTGGTTCAATTTCATTCTTCTGAATGTTTCAACCCAGTTCTCCCAGCACCATTTATTGACGAGAACCTCCTTTTTCCATTTAATCCTTTGGGCCCCCTTATCAAAGATTAGATGTCCATAGGTGTTGGGATTTACTTCTGGGCTTTCAATTCTGTTCCACTGGTCTGTGTGCCTATTTTTGTTCCAGTACCATGCTGTTTTGATGATGATGGCTTTATAATATAGTTTAAGGTCTGGGAGTGTGATGCCTCCATTTCTGTTTCTTTTCCTCAAGATGGTTTTGGCTATTCTAGGTGTTTTCAGGTTCCAGATAAATGATTGTAGTCTTTGTTCTATTCTCTTAAAGAAGCTTGGTGGAACTTTGATGGGTATTGCATTAAATTTGTATATGGCCCTGGGGACAATATTCACTTTGATGATATTTATTATTCCAATCCATGAGTATGGGATATCTTTCCATTTCTTGGTATCAGTTTCTATTTCCTTGAGTAGCGACTCATAATTTTCAGTATACAAGTCTTTCACTTCTTTGGTCAACTTTATTCCTAGGTATTTGATTGATTTTGCTGAAACAGTAAATGGGAGTGATTTCTGGATGTCTTCTTCTTCAGATTTAGTGTTTGCCTAAAGAAATGCCACTGATTTTTGTACATTGGTTTTGTAGCTTGAAACCTTGCTATATTGCCTAATAACTTCCAGTAATTCTCTACTGGATTCTTTAGGTCTTTCTATGTATACTATCATATCTTCTGCAAATAGTGAGAGCTTGACTTCTTCCCTTCCAATCTGTATTCCTTTGATTTCTTTCTCTTGTCTGATTGCTATGGCAAGAACTTCCAATACTATGTTGAAGAGTAACGGTGACAGTGGACAGCCCTGTCTAGTCCCCGATCTGAGGGGGAATGCTTTCAGCTTCTGTCCATTGAGTATGATATTGGCTGTAGGTTTGCTATATATAGACTCCACTATCTTGAGGATTTTCCCATCTATTCCCATTTTTTTTAGAGTTTTGAGCATGAATGGTTGTTGGATTTTGTCAAAGGCTTTCTCTGCATTTATTGAGATAATCATGTGGTTTTTGGCTCTGCTTTTATTGATGTGGTGAATGACATTGATTGACTTATGGATGTTGAACCAGCCTTGCATTCCTGGGATGAATCCCACTTGGTCATGATGAACAAACTTTTTGATGTGTTGCTGTATCTGGTTGGCCAAGATCTTGCTTAATATTTTGGCATCTATGTTCATCAGAGATATTGGTCTGTAGTTTTCCTTTTTTGTTCTGTCCCTATCAGCTTTTGGTATCAGAGTGACGTTGACTTCATAAAAGGTGGAAGGGAGTATTCCTGTTTCTTCAATCTTATGGAATAGCTTAAGAAGTATGGGTATTAACTGTTTCCTGAAAGTTTTGTAGAATTCATTTTTGAAGCCATCTGGTCCAGGACTTTTTTTGTTGTGGAGCTTCTTAATAACGGTTTCAATTTCTTTGTCTGTGATTGGTGCATTTAGATTTTGTAGTTCTTCTTGGTTCAGTTTTGGAAGTGAATATGTTTCTAGGAATTGTTCCATTTCTTCTGGATTCTCTAGCTTGGTGGCATATAGTTCTTTATAGAAGTTTCGCAGGATTCTCTGGTTTTCTGTGGTGTCAGTTGTGATATCTCCTGCATCGTTTACAATTCTATTAATTTGAGTCTTCTCTCTTTTTTGTTTAGTGAGTCTTGCTAAGGGTTTGTCAATTTTGTTTAATCTTTCAAAGAACTAACATTTGGCTTCATTGATCTTTTGTATGGTTCTTTTATTTTCCATGTTGTTTATTTCTGCTCAAACTTTAGTCATTTCTGTCCTTCTGGTTGCTTTAGGGTTCCTTTGTTCCTCTTCCTCTTAGTCCTTGAGGTGTGCAGTAAGGTCGTTCATTTGGGCTTCTTCTTGGTGTGTAATATGTGATTGTATGGCTATAAGTTTCCCTCTCAGTACTGCTTTAGCTGTGTCCCAAATATTTTGATAGGTTGTGTCTTCATTTTCATTAGTTTCCAGGAACATTTGAATTTTCTGTTTGAGTGAGTCTCTGACCCAGTGTTTCTTAAGGAGCATGTTGTTTAGTTTCCAAATTCTATGTCTTTTAATAATTTTCCGTTTGTTGTTAAATGTTAATTTTACTCCACTGTGGTCTGAGAAGATACTTGGGAATATTTCAATGCTCTTGAATTTATTGATGATGTCTTTGTGGCCTAACATGTGGTCTATCCTTGAGTATGTGTTATGTGGATTTGAAAAGTAGGTGTATTCCAGTTTTTTTGGGGTGGAGGAGTCTGAAAATGTCCAAGAGGTCTAGTCTGTCGATCTCTTCATTCAGTTCTCTTGTATCTTTATTGGTTCTCTGCTTTGTTGATCTAAGTGTGAGAGTGGGGTATTGAAGTCTCCCACTATTATTGTATTACTATTGATGTATTTTTGAAATTCTTTCAGTAGATGCTTAATGTATTTAGATGGTCCCTCGTTGGGTGCATAGATGTTAATAATTGTTAAGTCTTCTTGGCTGATTGATCGTCTAACAATTATGTAATGTCCTTACCTATCTTTTATTACTTTATTTAATTTAAAATCTATCGTGTCTGAGATGAGAATGGCTGTTCCTGCCCTTTTTTGTGGTCCGTTAGCCTGTATGATAGTTTTCCATCCTTTCACTTTAAGTCTGTGTTTACCTTGTTGTGACACATGGGATTCTTGCAATCAGCATATGGTTGGGCTGTTTTCTGATCCATCCCCCAACCCTGTGCCTTTTGTTGGGTGAGTTTAAGCCATTGACATTTATTGATGTTATGGATTTAATGTATTGTAGTGCCATTGTTGTAAAAAAGAATTTGTTTGCTCTGATATATTGCAAGTATTATAGTGATGTTCTTGTTTATAAGAGGTCTTTTAGTACCTCTTTCAGGGCCGGCTTGGTGATGGTTGCCTCCTTTAACTGTTGTTTATCTAAGAAGGTTTTGATCCCTCCATCTATTTTGAATGAAAATCTAGCAGGATGTATTATCCTTGGTTGAAACCCTTTTTCTTTCAGGGCTCGATAGATATCTTGCCACTCCCTTCTGACTTTTAGAGTTTGAGTGGAGAAGTCTGCAGATAATCTTCTGTGTTTTCCCTTGTATGTGACTTTTTGTTTCTCTCTTGCAGCCTTTAGGATCCTTTCTTTATCCTTACTTCTTCTCATTGTGACTATGATGTGTCTTGGTGTCTTCAGGTCTGGGTTGATTCTGTTTGGTACTCTCTGGGCCTCTTGAACCTTGATATCCTTTCTGTTATTCAGGTCTGGGAAGTTTTCTTGTATTATTTCCTGTAGAATGTTTGCTTCCCCTTCCTCTCTTTCTTCTTCTGGCAGGCCAATTATATGAATGTTACTTCTTTTGAGATCATCCCATATGTCTCTGTTGTTGTTTTCAGTGTCTCTCAATCTCTTTTTAAGCTCTTTCACCTCTTTCTCTTTTCTCTAACTCATCCTCTGTCTGACTAATTCTGTTTTTTCTGCTTCTGTTAGTCTGCTTTCCCTTGCCTCAGCTTCTTTCTTCATTACAGCTATTTCAGCTTTCAGTTATCTAATTGCCTCAAGATAATCAGTATTTTCCTTGGGGGTCTCAACTGTTGTTTCCCTAATACTGCCATTCCTTTCCTCCAATGTTGTTTTCATTTCTGTGATTAATAAGTTTATTATTGCTTGCATACTTTTCTTATCTATGGTTACTTCTGGCTGATTTGTAGTTTATTCTGGGCTCTTGCCTTCATTCACTGGAGTAGCAGTTTTATTTGTTTTTGATCTACCTATTTTTTTATTTATGTGTTTCTTTCTTCTTTTTTTATGCTCTGTTGTTTTTCAGTTTTTGTGCCTTGAGTACAAGTAACACTGTACTAAATACCTTTATGACAATTGCACTCACCAACCTCAGGAATTACAGTAGCAACTGAAGTAAGTATTGAAGTAGTTTAATCCTTACCAGTTAGCCAAACAATTTCTCCAGTCCGTGAAAAAATAGTAACCAAATCCCAGTGAAGAAAGAGAAAAGAAAGAGAGGATAGCAAGAATAGACAGTTATGCAAATCTACTATCCACCGTATATTCTAGGGGTAACACGAGGGGAAAGGGAACTAGAGCAGAGATACACACATAGAGAATCCTCTCTGAGTCAGATTTCTTCCCCAAAGTAATTCACAAATTCAGAAAGGCAAAGAAGAAGGAAGAAGTGTATGACAAGATTAAAAAAAAAAGAGAGAGAGAGAGAGAAGAGAGATAAAAGGGAGAAGATAAGAAAAAGAGTTGTAATTAAAGAGCAGTGCAAGGAACTTCCCAAATGTGTATTAGTGAATTCAAAAAAAGCACCCTGTTTGGTGGTGTGGGGTATCCTGCTAGGAGCTGGTCCCCAGGGACTGCTTATGGTGAGGGGGGGTGGGGGGGAGGTATGCTTGAAAATTAAAAGGAAGAAGAAAGAATTTTTTTCCCCTACTCTAATTCTTAACCCAAATTAAGTTATAGTCATCTCCTTGTCACCGCTATGACACCTTATTGGCTGGCCTGCTAAAGGCAGAAAATCCTATTGTCTCCAGGGGATGTGTTTGGAGCTCAGCGGCTAGCAGCTTCTCAGTCCGCCATCTTCCGGGAAACCCCCCCTCCAGACTTTTTTAAAGGATTTCTTGAAAATGAAAACTAGCTACAAGTCCTTTGATCCAATGAGAGCTATACTTAAGAAGTCTTTGGATCCGCCCTCAGGGTCGCGGTAGTCCCTGGAGACTCCCAAGAGAAAGCCCCCGAGCTACAGTGCTCCCTCCGGGTCCTCTGCAGGCTGCCCAGCAGCGCTCTGCAACTGGTGGAGGAGCCGCCTTCCCGGGCAGAGGACAATGCCGGCGCACCCACCTTGCCCGGCGCCGCCTGGGAAGACTGGAGCCCCTCTAGTCCATGCCACCTTTACTCTAATTCTTAACCCAAATTAAATTATAGTCACCTCTCTGGTGACTATAATTATTGACTGGCCTGCTAAAGGCAGAAAATCCTACCGTTTCCAGATGTGATCAGAGCACACACTGTTAGCAGCTTCTCAGTCCGCCATCTTCCCCAGGAACAGCTATTCTTATCTCTGACACAATAGACTTTAAAATAAAGTAATAAATTATGAGCATGGACATAGTGATCAGTGGAGTAATTATCCAAGAAGACTTAATAATTACTAATACATATGCATCTAATGAAGGTCCACCTAAATATGCCAAACACTGAAAGAGCTACAAAAATACATCAATAATAACACAGTAATTGTAGGAGACTTCAATATTCCACTTTCACACATAGAACGTCTAGGAAAGAATCAACAAAGAAACAAGAAAATTAGTTGAAGAGATGGACACATTAGATATTTCTGGACATTTTCAGAGTTCTATACTGCAAGAAATTGGAATTCTTTTCAAATCCACACAGAATATAGTAAAAGACAGACCATATGATAGTTTACAACAACAGAATTGACAAATTGACAAGCACTGAAATCAACCCAAGCATCATCTCAGACCACAGTAGAATAAAGCTAACACTTAAAAACAAACAGAAAATTAGTAAAAGTCACAAAATATGGAAACTCAACAATACACTGCTTAACAACCACTGGGTCAAAGAGCAAGAAAGAAATTAATATGTTCCTAGAATCAAATTAAAATGAAGACATGAGCTATAAAAATATTTGGGACACAGGTAAAGCAGAAACTTGGAAACTCATAATCATACAAGCACACATCAGGGAACAGTATATACGTTCTGCCTGCAGAAGTAAGTAAAACTAATATTACAAAAGGTGTGGGCTATTCCTCAAGTCTTTAAGAAGGACATACTAGGTTGCCAAAACTTCAGAGAAGCTTTTAAAGAAATTCATATCACAGAGAAATAGGAAAAAGTTGGCACATTCTTCCCTCAAATTGGGTAATTTAAGAAAAGGCTCCTCTGGGATTCAGTATCTGGAAGAATAGTTCATGAAATATAGTTAGGCTGAAAGAAATCTTAAAATCTTCTTGATCAGTTCTAAATCCAGGAAGTTTCCCAAATAGAATAAATCAGTATGAAATTCCCTCTAAGATAAAAA
This sequence comes from Erinaceus europaeus, assembly GCF_950295315.1. Lineage (NCBI taxonomy): Eukaryota > Metazoa > Chordata > Mammalia > Eulipotyphla > Erinaceidae > Erinaceus > Erinaceus europaeus. Next base: position 29,053,099 of record NC_080166.1, read on the forward strand.
GACTAGGAGTGTAGAGAACTTTGTAAAGCTCACATTTACTTAGCTTTACTTTTCAGTAGCATACTTATTGTTTTAAAATGCAGTATATATATATATATATATATATTCAAGAAAAACATTATTAATTATTACTGTTATTTCATGTTTTTTTCCTGAGGCACTAATTTATGTAGATGGAGGGAACTATTATTTTTCTTCTTTTATCATTTTATTAGGCTGGGATTAATGGTTTACATTACAGTTGTTGACAGATGGGTTCAATTTCTTATCTCCCCATGGTAGGTGTTTGCAAAACCCTGTCACCCCAATTTAGGTCATTTCCACCACTATGCACTAGGACATCATAATGCCCCTACAGAGGTAGCCATTTTTAAAGTGTTGAAATGCATTTATAAATTCAAGATGGAGCTGCTTCTACCGAGTATGCCATGTAAACCAGTGGAAACTTTGATGCCCATGTAAATGCTTCGGTAGACCAGAAAGGCAACATATCCAATCAGCTAATCCCCGAACACCAAGTCATTGCTAGGCTATACACTTTTTCCTTGTCCTTTGTACCCTAAACATGATTCCATGTGTCCTAGGACAATTAGATATGTTCTACTTTTCTCTTCCTATTTCTTATTTTCCAAGAAATATCATATCTTCCACTCCAGTTTGCAGATCTCTGGATAGGGATTACAAGCTTCATAAGATGTTAAATTCAGTTGTTTTATATCATATAAATTGTCTTCTTTAAAAAAATTATTTTATTTATTTATTCTCTTTTGTTGTCCTTGTTGCTTTATTGTTCTAGTTATTATTGTTGTTGTTATTGATGCTGTTGTTGTTGGATAGGACAGAGAGAAATAGAGAGAGGAGGGGAAAACAGAGACGGAGAGAGAAAGATCTGCAGATCTCCTTCACTGCTTGTGACGCGACTCCCCTGCAGGTGGGGAGTTGGGGACTTTTTCCAGGACACTTATGCTGGTTCTTGGGCTTTGAGCCACTTTCATATAACCAGCTGCACTACCGCCCAACTCCCATAAATTGTCTTCTTTAATCTACTTTTTCTAGTGGAGGCCAATAGGCAAGATATGAGAGATAGTGTTTAGCTTTCAATTTCTGCCATATGCTGTAAATATCAAGTTTGGAGAAACTATATATGAAAGCTAAAGCTTTAGCTGGAAAATAAAGGAGTCTCTTTTTAATTTATGTTACTTTTAATTTTTAGAGAAATTGATGGAAAACTGAGTGGGATTTTTTTTGTTTTATTTTTTTATTTTTTTGTCTTAATTTTAAGGAAATTTATTCCAAGGAGGAACAGAATATACATGATGACCATGTGTGTCAAGGGAATTTTTAATTTTTTTTTATGTTATTGGGAGGAGGGGTGAATGAATGGTTTAGAATATACTAAAATTTCTCATCTCCTCATGATGGGCATCTTCATGACTCTCATGTTAATTTGTTTTCCACCATTGTGTATAAGGATTAGAATATGCTGTGGGATGAGATTCAGTGTTCAGCCAATTAGAAAGAGAAATGACAATTTTAATTTTATGAGTGGAGAACAAAACTGGACACTCAGCTGCAATATGATTAAAGATCTTAGTTCAGATCCTCTGCGGCTCTTCCCACATGCCAAAACACAGTACTCTGGTCTCTCCTATAAAATAATTATGTACTTACCCACAAAAAGTTTATTAAAAAATAAATATATGGGGTGGGGATGGTGGCTGCACATGGGGTCAACCATGCCTGAGGACCCAGTTCAAGCCCCCTGTTTCCCACCTTCAGGGCAGAAGCTTTACAAGAAGTGAAGCAGGTCTGAAGATGTCTCTTTTTCTCTGTGTATCATCCCTTCTTTCAATTTCTATTTCTATTTGTCCTATCAAATGGGAGAGAGAGAAAGAGAGAGAGAGAGAGAGAGAGAGAAGGAGGAAGGAATAAAAAAGGGAAGAAGGAAAGGAAATTGGTTGCTGAAAGTGGTAGATTTATCAAGCAGGCACTAAGCCTCAATGATAACTTTGGCAGCAATTAAAAATGAATGAGATAAGGAAGAAGAAAGAAAGGAAAAGGATCGGGTGGTAGTGCAGTGGTTTATGCACACATGGCGCAGAACAAAAGGACTAGCATAAGGATCTGGGTTTGAGCCCCAGGCTCCCCAACAGTAGGGGAGTTACTTCAAAGGCGGTGAGACAGATCTGCAGGTGTCTGTCTTCCTCTCCCCCTCTCTATCTTCCCCTCCTCTCTCCATTTCTCTCTGTCCTATCCAACAATGAATGACATCAACAATAACAATAATAAGCACAACAAGGCTACATACAACAACAAGGGAAACAAAGGGGGGAAATATGGCCTCCAGGAGCAATGGATGCATGGTGCAGGCACTGAGCCCCAGCAATAATCCTGGAGGCAAAAAGAAAGAAAGAAGGAGATTGGAAGGAAGAAAGAGAGAAAGGAAAGAAGGAAGGAAGAAATAAAGAAAAGAATGAAAGGAAGGAAGAAAGAAAGAAAGTGTAGTGAGGAAGGAAGGAAGAAAGTAAGAAAAGAAGCAAGCAAGGAAGGAAGAAAGGAGGCTGCAGATATTGGTACACTAGTAGAGAGTATAGAGCACAATGTTCTTTGTGTTTCCCTTTCTGTTATTCTTTCTCAACTTCTGTTTATGAGTAGGATTATCCTATACTCATCTTTGAACAGAAAGGGAAACTCAAAGCAAGTTCTGACTAAGTTTGACATAGGGCACCAAAGTAAAAATCTCTGGGTGGAGGGTGAAAGCATATGTTCAGCTCTAATGGAGGGTGGGGGGATTGTAAGACAGTCTTTTGGTGGTGGGAATGGTGTTGATGTACACTCCTATTAACTTCCAGTCTCATAAGTCCCTATTTTTTTTTAATATGACAAGGGAAAAACTGATTGAATGTCTCAAACCTTTTAATACACACCACAGGGTGAGTATATGTTCCTTCAATCTAAGCACTTAAGACTTCAAACATATGATCAGACTGAAGTTTAACAGTGTTTTTAAATTGTTAATACATTTCTTTCTTTTTTTTTTTAATTTTTTTTAATATTTATTTTATTTATTTATTCCCTTTTGTTGCCCTTGTTGTTTTATTGTTGTAGTTATTATTGTTGTTGTCATTGCTGGATAGGACAGAGAGAAATGGAGAGAGGAGGGGAAGACAGAGAGGAGGAGAGGAAGATAGACACCTGCAGACCTGCTTCACCGCCTGTGAAGTGACTCCCCTGCAGTTGGGGAGCCGGGGTTCGAACCGGGATCCTTATGCCGGTCCTTGTGCTTTGCGCCACCTGCGCTTAACCCGCTGCGCTACAGCCCGACTCCCTGTTAATACATTTCTAATAATGACTTTGTCTTTGAAATGTTGACTCTCATAAAAGCTAAGACCAAGGAGAACAGAAGCCAGAGGTGCCATTACTTTATAAGACACACACACACACACACACACACACACACACACACACACAGTCAAAGGACATAAATTATGGTGATGTCAGCAAATCCTAACAATAGGATTTTCAGAGTTAACCCAATTGCCAAATAATCTGATTTTAGCAATAACAATCTATTGCCTTTTTAAACCCCAAGACAGCAGGAACCTCCTGCTTTCTCTATAAAGCCCATATCTTCTCCAGTCCTTGAACCTCTAGGGTGGGGCTCACTTTCCTGCATGCTTCTCTCAGTTCACATCAAATGATACTGCATCTGTTGATCCCAGCCTAATCAATGCAACATGAACCACCTCAGCATGTGTCACTTTGTAATGTATCCAGAGAAGTTAGGCATGGAATGTCAACCCTTCAGCCTCATTATTCAGTGAGACAATTCCTTTCTCATAGGACTCCTTAATTCCATTTCAGGTGATTCACTTTCTAACAAAGCCCCAAAACCTAGATATAGACCAGGACTACAAAAGTTGAATAAGGATGAGAGACTGGCATAGTTTAATGATTACTTTTTTAGTCACTATCAGGCCACCCCATCAGCTAAAGCCCTAGTCAGGGAGTCTTGGGATTCACAGACATTATGGGCCTAGACCTCGAATAGATCCCTCTATCTGGTCACTGGTTATCTCCATCAGGAACAACACAATGGACCCCTTTGTGGGCCCCCATAGGACCTTGCCCTCAGTGTGGATCAACAATGGTAGAGAATGTTCCATTCTCTGAAGGGAGGCTGGATAACACAGTCTGTGTACCACATGAAGAAGATGGGTCCTGAAATTGGGGCAGCTTGGAACATTCCTACTCATGACCACAGAATGCGAGCTCAGACCTACAGGGATGCGGAGTTTACATAGGCTCCTAAACTGAACATGGGCCCCAGATGAAATGGATGGGGCTTACAGTCAACAATGTGTATACACTTTTCCCATATTTGAAAGCTATTTTCTTCCCTGATCCAGCTTTCTAACCTTTTTTCCAGCCATGACATGATCTCCCCAGACAAAAACTTGGGTCCACCTTCATATCAGACATCAGGCTCAGGAAAAAACTAGTATAGTTATGGGTCTTTTGGAATATAACTAAAATGGGCTTACTGCAGGCCTCTCTGTGTTTGCCCATCTCCCAAACCTTGGGAGATGGAGGTCAAAAGTGGCCCCCAGGGACCCTTGGGTAGCTCATCATGTCGAGGGCTAAGTGCATAGGGAGACAAGCAGTAAGACCTGGGAGAGCCTCAGTGGGGCAACTCGTTTATTGAAGGAGAAAGCAAGTACATATACCCATTGCCCACGTAGGAGGTCAAGGTTATCATTAACTCAAGCACAGAGCACCATAATGCATAGCCACATTTTGACCTATAAACTATTTGATAACAAGTGAAGAATTTCCATACAAGGTTTGATCACAAGCTTCACAATGCATATTTCCCCAGGAGTAAATTACAGGCATTTCAGGGTAAATTACAGACACCTCAGAGGAATGGGGAGGAGGAAGGGGCAATTGAGGAAGAACGTATGTGGTGGCTTTCAAGTTAGGCCAAATGCAATGTAAAGTAATTCATGGAATTTGTTTTAAGGGGAGAGGAGAGGCATGTGCAGAAAGGTATTCTCCATTCCAGAGAAGCCATCCATCATTAGTTCAGGAGGTCAGGAGAACCTGCCCTCGTCTCAATCCAAAGAGAGAGTTGGGAGAATTGAGGGTCAAACTGCTTGAACCTTATGGAAACAATGGATTGGATTTCCCAGGACAGTGGGCCCCATCCTCCAATAGGCTTACTAGCTATCTTTAAAATAGAGATGCTAAATCTTCCTCTGCTCTATTCCAGCCTTTGGGTTCATGATTGGTCAACAATTTGTTTGGCTTTATATGTTAACTCTTTTTTCAACCACTAGGTTCCACATACTACCATGATGCCAACTTCTCTGGGCAGACAACCCTACCATTGTGTCCTGAAGCCTCACTTCCCCTTCCCCCTGCCCCACTAAGGAAAGAAAGAGATAGGCTGGGAGTATGGATCAACCTGCCAATGTCCATGTTCAGCAGGGAAGCCATTATAGAAGCCAGAACTTCCACCTTCTGCACCCCATAATAACCCTGGGTCCATACTCCTAGAGGGTTAAAGAATAGGAATGTTATCAGGAGAGGGGATGGGATAAAGAGTTTTGGTGGTGGGAATTGTGTGAAGTTGTACCCCTCTTATCCAGTGTTTTCTTTTTATAAAAATAATAATAATAAAAGACAATGGGAACATAAAAAGAGAGAGAGAAAAAAATGTAGAAGGATGAGTATTCAAGCCCATGGTTCCAACCTACAGGGAGAAGGCTTCTCATGTGGGTGAAGCAATGTTGCACATATCTTTTTTCTGTCCCTCTGTATCTTCTCCCACTCTAAGTTTCTCCAGTATCTATGAAGAAAAAAAGAAGAAATAAAATAATAATATAAAGATGAAGAAATAGGTGTTATATTAATACCAGATGGTTTCAGAAAGAGTCGATAGCAAATGATCCCTACTTACAAGACTGAGTTAGCAAAATATCACACCTAGATAGTATACCTGTATTGTCATTCATGTGACCAATGTTTCACTTATCCTTCATCAATAGCAACATATATATACTCTAAATCAATATATTTAGATCCAGACTCTATATCAAAACATACCCCATATAGAACTTAACTAGCCAGAAGCAGGAATATATTATGACACTGCATATGTCAGCTAAAAGAGTTCCAAATATATGACCTCTTGCCTCTTGTTGGATAAGATGTGGAATTTCATGCCTTTGACAGCAACAGTCTTATGTATCTTGTAAGTAGGGATCATTTGCTATTGACTCTTTCTGAAACCATCTGGTATTAATATAACATTAATATAATATTTCTTCATCTTTGTATTTTTATTTTATTTCTATTTTTTTCATAGAGACTGGAGAAACTTAAAGGGGGAGAAGATACAGAGGGACAAATAAGATACTTATAAGTTAGTATTTCCCCAATAAAGTGTACTATTAAGGAATGGCACAGTGAAAATGTAGTATATATCCAAATAGGGAAATAGCCTTTGTATTTATTGGTATCTGAAGGAAAATATCTTGGGGTCTAAAAAACTAAAGCACAGAGTAGTAGAGAATTTATCAAGTAGAGAATTTAGCATCACAATTGTCAGCAATAGATGCCATCACATAAACAAAGTCCAGTCAGAAATAATTTATAAGTAGTGGTCACACTGGGTTTTGGATTTTCAGAGATGTCTCATAATTGAGCAATCAAGATAATTCTCAAGAAAAGAGGGAGGGATATGGAAGGAAGAACTTAGCAGGAGTAGCAGCAAAGCTCTAAAATTCAGTGGTACCCTCACTCAGTTTTATTTGTGTATCAAGCCACCAGGTAGTCTGGGAGGTAACATCACTTTCCCATCCATAATTTTTAAATTATTTTTAAGAAAAATGTTCATGAGTGGGTTGATAGCATCACACTTTGGGCAGCTTAAGGATATGTGTCTTTGTCCTACGGAAAAATTTCTTCAAGATTAGAGGTCCACATTAGATGAAGTCTGCAGAGCAGAAATCCAATCAATGTCAGGAAATTTCTGAAGATTTTTTTTCAGTGGACAACTTCTCAGATGCAGAAAAGGAGAGAAAGGAACTTTTACTTTCATCAAGTTTCTGGTGCCACTTGCAGTCCAGGACAACTTTAAAGGGAATTCATAATTGGAACTTTTTTGGACAATAGTGAGAATTTGAGAATTTTGGACAAGTAATGAGAATTTGAGCTTCAAAGTAGTGGAAAGCTGACAAGAGAATTACAGTTTAATGTTGACTTTCCTATATTTTGAGGGTCATGTCTCATCTCTGTACACTCACCTATGAGTAGTTTTTTTTTGTTCATTCTTAACTTTGAAATGCAGCATTTTGGGTATTCCAGCTTAATGGGAAAGGGTATCCCTTTAGACTTTCAATTATAGACAAGTGTAGGATTCTTAACACTTTCTCTCATATCAAAAAAGGTCTTAAAATCTAATCCCACATTTTAAATGACAGCTTTTGTTCCTGGGAACAAGAATAATATTCTTTCTTCTCAAGTTTACTTATTTTTGATTGACAAGTTCTTATCATCCTGACAATCCTTCAAGATATAAAAGAATAATTTAAAAATATATATTACTAGTTTTTCATTTTTCTCTTAAAGTCAATTTTAAATTGCATTTCGAGAAAGACAAAACATAAAAATAATTAAGTTTAAGTTATTTTTCTATTACCTTAATAGTTGTAGAGAATTGTTTGAAATTCATGTATTAAATTCTATATCTACATAGTTATACATATAATATTTATGTAAATATGAAACAAACTACTATGAAATAATCTTCCATGTATCATTTAGCTTCTATTTAATTGATATATTAATTAGTGCTTAAACAGGTGAAGGTGTAATTGTAGGTACTGCAGAAAATATGTCTTTCTGTGTTACTTTTTGTAGAAAACAGACTTTTCTTCTAATTATCAGGAGTTAGCTGGGTGTGGTGGTGTGTGGCTGTAGTCCCAGCTACTTGGGAGACTGAGGCTGGAGGAGTTGACATTCCAAAAGCAGCTATGTACTCTTCCTCTTTTTTCTGAATCAACATTTTTTATTATTGATTTAATAATGACTGATAAGAGTGTGGTATAAGAGGGCTACAATTCTACACAATTCTAACCACCGGGGTTCCATATCCCTCCTCTCCATTGGAAGTTTCCCTATTCTTTATCCCTCTGGGAGTATGGACAAGAGATCTTTATGGGGTGCAGAGAAAAGTGATTCCTCTTCTTGCTTGTGAGACATCTTAGGAATTGAAGATAAACACAATTCAAATTTATTGAGAATTAATATTATTATTTTGTCTCTAGGCTTATTGCTGGGGCTAGGTGCCTGCACTATGAATCTACTGTTCCTGGTGGCCATTTTTTTCCCATTGTAGTTGCTGTTGTTGGATAGGACAGAGAGAAATTGAGAAAGGAGGGGAAGACAGAGAGGGGGAGTGAAAACTAGAAGGCTGCAGACCTGCTTCACTGCTTGCGAAACAATCCCCCTGCAGGTTGGCTGGAACCAGGATCCTTTAATCAGCTCATGTGCTTTGAGGGCATTTAGTCTTGTGCACTACCACCTTGCCCCCCAAAATGATCTTTTACTAATTATCCAGTATAGTCAGTTTTGAAGCAAAATATCCATAGTATCTCATTTTCCTTAAGCAGTACCTTTTATTTTTGATTTTATAGTCTATTGCCACCAGAGTCACTGCTGGGGTTCTGTGCCTGCATGACAAATCAATCCACTGCTCCCAGATGACATTTTTCTTTTATTTTTTTCTTTTAATTTGATAGGAGAGATAGAAATTGAGAGGGGTTAGAGATAGGGAAAGAGAAATGGAAATACCTGCAGACCTACTTCTCTGTTAGTGAAGACCACACCCAGATGTTGTGTGTGTGTGTGTGTGTGTGTGTGTGTGTGTGTAGTTGAACCAGGATGTCAAGCATACTAATATTTGTGCTTAACTGGGTATACCACCACCTGGCCCCCATAGCTCCCATAACTTTATTGATTTGGAGGATAATTACTATTAAATTAATTTGTTTCACTTGCTGTCTTAATTATTTCAATAAGACATAAAAATATAAATATATACTTAAATTTTTCACATTTACTAAGGACCAGCACCTGACTTTTATGACAGTATTGACTTGTCTTATGAGCCTTTGAAATAGAAATGATGGGTTAGAACAATGAGTAAGTATATGCATTCAGAAGTCATAAACATCAATTTTAATGCTGCCCTAACAGCAGCCTAACTCTGTGAACTTATCTGAGTTCATTAGTTACTTGACAACTACCAAATATCAAAATAACTGTTCAACATCTTGGGACTGTAACAAGTAAGATAAATCACTCAGAAAGGTTCTTGCTCTGCCATGTGCATGATCTAAATTTGAATATGGCCCCCAATGCACCAGGAGAATTTTCTAAGTTGTAATGTCTTTCCCTTTCCCCCTCTGTTACTCTGTCTCTGCCTACCTTTTCCTTCCTTTTTTTTTTTTTCTTTTATCTTTCTTTTTCCCCAGGTTATTTCTGGGGCTTGGTGCCTGCACTAAGAATCCGCTATTCCTGGAGGCCACTTTTTTCCCATTTTTGTTGCTCTTGTTGTTGTTATTGTTATTGTTGCCATTACTATTGTTGCTGTTGGATATGACAGAGAGAAATTGAGAGATAAGGGGAAGGAAGACAGAGGAGGAGAAAAAGATAGACACCTGCAGACGAGCTTCACCACTGCACGTGGGGCGCTGGGGGCTGTGCACCTTACTCACTGCACTACCACCTAGACTCTCTGCCTCCCTTTTTCTATCTGAAAAAGTTTGACCTGAGCAATGAATCCCCAGTGATGACAAAGAATAATACATCATAGGATTGTATTAAGGTTAACATGGATTTATTTGTAACTTTTTTTTGGCTTCTGAACTGTGCCTGGCATTTAGCTAGTTCTTAATAGATATAATGTATGTTGAAATTGAGGCACTGAGAACTTAATTAGCATTCCCAAGTTGCACAGCTATTAAATAACTTAATGCTTAGATTAAAATATAAGTTCATCTAAGATTGACCTTTGTAATTACTGTCAGTTAGAAAAATCCTATAGAAAGTAGATGTATTATCACTGTGTTATGGAAGAAAGTTTTGTAAAAGGACCATTTACATAGGTACAGAGAAGATATAGAAAGAAGAAAAAAAGAAGAGAAAAAAAAAGAACAAAAATAATATTATCATTCTTAGTCTGTTATTACCCTTCTGTTCATAAATATTCTTACATATTGTATAATCATGTAAGTTACAACCTGAATAGGTAAATCTTTTCTTAGTGCAATATTGCTTAATGCAGAGCAGAATGTAACATCATTCTTAGTCCACTATAAGTGTATCCATCAGTAAAATATCATAGCAGATTATCAGTATGGAGCCATCCCTGTGCATTGGAGTGACAAGAAATAGAAAAGACAGATAATGTAAAGCCGAAGAAAGGGTTGCTGCTTAGAGCCTAGCTCTTAGGAGAATTAAGTAATCAATGTATGGTGAATTATATCCATAAGTTAGGGGAAAATATATACCTTAAAGAGAAAGTGCACAATAGTTTTCAATGAGTCAATAAATGAAGCAAACAAGTAGAAAGACCTTAAAACAACACCATAAAGTACCTAATCAAATAGCTTCTACTTAGACCTAGATACCCTCCTCACCTACCTCCTATTACATGTCTCTCAATCACTTCATAGCTAGCCTTGTCAGACAAAGTAAGGACTACAAAAGCTGAATAAGGGCAAGAGACAGGCATACTTTAATGATGACTCTTTAGTCACTACCTGGCCACCCAATCACCTGGGGCCCTACTCAGGGATTCCCACACAGACATGATCTAGCAGATCCCTCTTTCCATGGTCACTGATTATCTTCACCAGGAACAACATAATGGATCCCTTTGTAGGCCCCTATAGGACCTTGCCCTCAGCGTGGATCAACAATGGTAGGTACTATTCTCCAAAGGTAGGTTGGATAGAATAATTTACCACCTGAGGAAGATGGGTCCTGAAATTAGTGTAGCCTGAAATGTTCCTAGCCATGACTACAGAATTCAAGCTCAGATCTACAGTGTTTTTTTTTTTTTAAGATTTTTTTCCACAGTTTTTTGATAATACAACTTAATTATATTCTTAGTATGACCTGCTCTAAGTCTAACCAGTAAACTCTCCTCATAGTCTATAATAGACACTCACACAGAGTAAGAATACAAGAATTTAATTAAATGCTTAATCAGGGATGCAAAGGATCTTCTTCACCACAATATTTCATAAAGCTAGACTAGCCGATATACGTGAATGTGATGAGATGACTGAATGAAAAAAAAATTAACATGGAAAATACCTCTAGCACTGACCTTCATAAATTGATAGATTATATCCCAAATGGCATGATTACTTTTGTATCCAGAATTGTAAACTCACCAGCATTTAAGCTTAATATTTAATAATACTGAATAAAGATTTATAAGTGAAAATATCAAGTTTTCAATTCATACTACAATATTTTAGCTCCAAATTATGTAAATTGGGCATCTCTCTAGACCCTTCAAAGACATACCTTTGTCTTTGAAAATGTATTCTTTAAAATAGATGTTTCAGCTGAGTAATTTCAGCTAAAATATTCCTGTTTTAATAAATTCAGTGATGCTTGGCTTTTTCTAACTGTTTTATTTTCATTTTTTCTGCCAGAAAGTGATTATTTTCTTTGAACAGGTGGAAGAATGAGGGAAGCAAATGTGAATACACCTTTTAGAAAATATTTTGAACATTATCTAAAATAGATTTGAACACTATCTAAACTTTATTGCATCCATATGTTGAATTGTATCTTCTAAATTTTCTTTATGGTGAGATAAATTGATCTCTATTTTTGTTGCCTAAAAGAATATGAATAAGGAATGGAGAAATTGTTTCTTCTTTACTTTCTTGAATGCATTATAGGAAAGCTATCTACTAACTAGCTTCACATTTTTAAAAAGTCATATATAATATAAATGATATCTCCATTACTGAGCTTTAAAAGTAAAATATAAACAGGCAGGGGCAAGGAATAAAAAGGATACAGATTGGAAGAATAGAAGTCAAACTATCCCTATTTACAGATGACATGATATTATACATAGAAAAACATAAAGAATCAAGCAAGAAGCTTTTGGAAATTATTAGGTAATATAGTAAGGTGTCAGGCTATAAAATTAACATTCAAAAGTTGGTGGCATTACTTTATGCAAACACTAAGAAGAAGATGAAATTCAGAAATCAATTCCTTTTACTATATCAACAAAACCAATAAAATATCTAGGAATAAACCTAACCAAAGAAGTGAAAGACTTGTATACTGAAAATTATGAGTCACTACTCAAGGAAATTGAAAGACACAACAAAGTGGAAATACATTCAATTTTCATGGGTTGGAAGAATTAACATCATTAAAATGAATATACTACCCAGAGCCATATACAGATTTAATGTTATCCACATCAAGATCCCAACCACATTTTTTATGAGAATAGAACAAATGCTACAAATGTTTATCTGGAACCAGAAATGACCTAGAATTGCCAAAACAATCTTGAGAAGAAAGAACAGAACTGGAGGTATCACATTCCCTAATCTCAAATTGTATTATAGAACTATTGTAATAAAAACTGTTTAGTACTGAAACATGAATAGACACACTGACCAATGGAATAGAATTGAGAGCCCAAAAGTAAGCCCTCATACCTATGGACATCTAATCTTTGACAAAGGTGCCCAGACTATTAAATGGGGAAAGCAGAGTCTCTTCAACAAATGCTGTTGGAAAAAATGGGTTGAAACATGCAAAAGAATGAAACTGAACCACTATATTTCACCAAACACAAAAGAAAATTCCAAGTGACTCAAGGACTTGGATGTTAGACCAGATACTATTGAATACTTAGAGGAAAATATTGGGAGAACTCTTTTCCACAATTTTTTAAAGACGTCTTCAATGAAACAAATCCAATTACAAAAATAATTAGGCAAGTATATACCTATGGGACTACATGTTCAGCAGGGAAGCAATTACAGAAGCCAGACCTTCCACCTTCTGCATCCCACAATGACCTTAGGTCCAGACTCCCAGAGGATTAAAGAATAGGGAAGCTGTCAGGGGAGGGGTGGGATACAGAGTTCTGGTGGTGGGAATTGTGCAAAGCTGTGCCACTCTTAGCCTATGTTTTTTTCAGTGTTTCCTTACCTACTTTCCATTACAGTTCTTTCACTCACTCCAAAGATAAACTTAACAAAGCAAGGACTGCAAAAGCTAAATAAGAACAAGAGCAAGAGACTGGCATACTTTAATGATGACTCTTTAGTCACTATCAGGCCATTCCACCAGCTGGGCCCCTGAACGGGGAGTCCTGAGTCTCCCAAACAGACTTGATGGGCCTAGACCTCAAATAAATCCCTCTCTCCATAGTTTCTGGTCATCTCTATCAGGAACAACAAAATAGACCCCTTTGTGGGCCCCCATAGGACCTTGCCCACAACCTGGATCAACAATGGTAGAGAATGCTCCATCCTCCATTTGATGGACAACATACTCTATGCTACACCTGAGGAAGATGGGTCAAAACTGAGCCAGTATGGAATGTTCCTACTCATGACCACAGAATGTGAGCTCAGATCTAGAGGGATGTAGAAGTCACACAGGCTCCTAAGCTAATTATGGGCCCCAGATCACATCGAATTCATGGGGTTTACAACCAACAATATTTATACCCCTTTCCCATATTCAGGAGCTACTCTCTTCCCTGATCCAGCTTTCTGGTCCTTTTCCCAGCTGTGACATCGTCTCCCCAGACAATAATTAGGATTCACCTGCATATCAGATTTCAGGCTCAGGCAAAAACAAAACAAACAAACAAACAAAAAAACAGTAGTATAGCTACAGGTCCTTTTAAATATAACTAAAATATTCCTACTAGCTATCTACAAAATGGAGGACCACCCAACACATCACCTGCACTATTCCAGCCTTTAGGTCCATTATTGTCCAACAGTTTGTTTGACTTTGTATGTTAACTCTCTTTTCAGCCACCAGGTTCCAAATGCTAGCAGGATGCGACCAGACTTCCCTGGACAGACAACACCACCAATATGCCTTGGAGCTCCGCTTCCCCAGAGCCCTTCCCCACTAGGGAAAAAAGAGAGACAGGCTGGGAGTATGGATCGACCTGCCAACGCCCATGTTCAGTGGGGAAGCAATTACAGAAGCCAGGCCTTCCACCTTCTGCATCTCATAATGATCTGGGTCCATACTCCCAGAAGGTTAAAGAATAGAAAAACTATCAGGGGGGGGTTGGTATTGGAGGTCTGGTGGTGGGAATTGTGATAAACTGTACCCCTCTTATCCTATGGTTTTTTCAATGTCTCTTTTTTATAAATAAAAATAAATAAATAAAATAAAATAAAACTTCTGTACAGCAAAATAAACCAATACTCAAACAGAGTGACCCTTCACAGAATGGGAGAAGATCTTTACATGTCATATATCAGACAAGAGTTTAATAAACAAAATATATAAAGAGCTTTCCAAACTAAACAACAAGAAAACAAAGAACTCCATCCAAAAATGGGGGGAGGACATAGACAGAATATTCACCACTGAAGAGATCCAAAAGGCTAAGAAACACATGAAAAAATGCTCTAAGTCTTTGATTGTCAGAGAAATGCAAATAAAGATAACAATGAGATACCACTTCACTCCTGTGAGAATGTCATATATTAGAAAAGGTAACAGCAACAAATACTGGAGAGGTTGTGGGGTCAAAGGAACTCTTCTGAACTGCTGGTGGGAATGTAAATTGGTCTAATCCCTTTGGAGAGCCGTCTGGAGAACTCTCAGAAGGCTAGAAGTGGACCTATCCTATGATCCTGTAATTCCTCTCCTGGAGATATATCCTAAGGAACCCAACACACCCATCCAAAAAGATCTGTGTACACATTTGTTCTTAGCAGTACAATTTGTAATAGCCAAAACCTGGAAGCAACCCAGGTGTCCAACAACAGATGAGTGGTTGAGCAAGTTGTAGTATATATACACAATGAAATATTACTTAGCTATTAAAAATGGTAACTTCACTGTATTCAGCCAATCTTGGATGGATCTTTAAAAATTCATGTTAAGTGAAATAAGTCAGAAACAGAAGGATGAATATGGGATGATCACACCCTCAGGCAGAATTTGAAAACAAGATCAGAAGAGAAAACAGAAGTAGAACCTGAACTGGAGTTGGTATATTGCACCAACGTAAAAGACTCGGATGGGTGGGTGGCTGGGGAGAATATAGGTCTAAAAAGGATGACAGAGGACCGAGTGAGGGTTGTATTGCTATGTGGAAAACTGAGAAATGTTATGTACAAACTATTGTATTTACTGTAAAATTAAAACATTAATCCCTCAATAAAGAAATAAAAAAAGTTACAGGGAGTCGGGTGGTAATGCAGTGGATTAAGCGCAGTTGGCCCAAAGACAAGGACCAGCTTAAAGATTCTGGTTCGAGCCCTGGCTTCCCACCTGTAGGGGCATTGCTTCACAGGAGGTGAAGCAGGTCTGCAGGTGTCTCTCTTTCTCTCCTAGTTTCTGTCTTCCTTTCCTCTCTCCATTTCTCTCTGCCCTATCCAACAATGATGGCATCAGTAAAAACAATAATAACTACAGCAACAGTAAAACAAGGGCAACAAAAGGGAAAATAAATTTTAAAAAATAAAAAAAAAATTTACGAAAAGGAAACTTCAGAATAGAGACTAGCTCTAAAAGCTGGTAGAAATATATTGGGTGTAATTCTTATTTTAAAAATTAAATATATACTTTTCACTCCCTCCAATAGGATGAAAATTGTTTCAGAGTTGGCATAGCATATTAGAATTTGAGCTAAGAATAAGTCAAAGATATTTTTATTTTTGTGTATAAACCTGTGTAAGCATAACACTTTGAAATATAAACAGCCATTCTCTTTGCTTTGTCCTTTTACTCCTCTTTCTTTCCCCTCCCCCACCTCCTCACTTTTCATCCCTTCCTGTAATCTCTGACTTTCCCATAATAGTTTCTCTCATCTATCTTTCTGACTTAGGTCAGTAACCGTGCTTTGTATCTAGACCTCAATATCTTGACCCTAACATAACACAAAACTTCATCACACTGGTCAGCCACTTTTTTTCATTTAGATAACAAGAATCAATCCTGAATAGTAAGCACAAATAGAATAAAATATTGTATACAGTACTACAATCATAAAGATACCATATCTGAAATAACAGCTATTTTCATTTTACCAAAAATTATCCCAGATCAAATTTCTTAAAAACAGTTGATTAGTTTCTATTATATTTCTGAGTTTGGAGCTGTGAAATAAAACTAGGCACAGTAGAATAAATCTGTAGGAATTTTGCCTCAGTCATAGAAATAAGACCATAAACTTTACTATTACCAAGAACAACTTTCAAAATTGCTCCTTTTCCTACTAGATTACAGCCATTTCCCACAGTGGGAAACCATAGATTCCCAGCTAATATCTTTTCACCTAAACAGTACTTCATACATATCGTCCTTTAATCAAGAAATTAAAAATATCATATGCCTTACTTGATTTCATTAATTGACACTATGCATTCATAAAATGTTAGAAAAAGTGACCTATACATTTTATTATATAGAAGATCTTATTGTCAGAAAATTCACTAAATCCACCAATCTGGCTTAGGCAGACTAAAACAAAAAAACATTTCTATATGTAGTTAATCTCTTTTTTCCTCTGTGTCAATCTGAAATGAAAGCTGAAGAAAAATGATAAAGACATAGAATTAACCTCAGGCAAACAGGGATAGTTCAGCATCCACAAGTGAATCAGTGAAATCCACCATATCAACAAAAGGAAAAGATAAAAATTGCATGGAGTGATGTATCCTAAGGAAACAAAATCACTCATCCAAAAAGATATGTGAACACCTATGTTCATAGCATCACAATTTGTAATAGCCAAAACATGTGAAAAAAATATAAGAAAATATCAACCTATATCTAAGACTGTGGGAAAACTATAGTATCATCTAGGGATGAGGACAAAGACCTTTTGTTGACTCAAGTATTGAGTAAAAAAAGAAGATAAAAGAGAAAATAAGAAAAGTCATATTTATTAATTTAATTTTTGAATAATACTTTATTATTACTATTCTGGATACTGGTTTATATTGGTGAAATGTCTTGTATTGTACACCAAATCCTAACATAGAGATTTTCAAAGTAAACCACATTCTCAAATAGCTTGGTTATAACAATAACTATTACCTTCTTAACTTCTAAGACAACAGGAACCTTCCCCTTTTCTCTATAAAATCCATATTTCTCCCAGTCCTGGAACCTTTGGTGCGTGGCTTGTTTTCATTTACGCTTCTCTTGATCCCTGCTATTTGATACTGCATCTTCTGATTTCAATCAAATCAATGCAACCAGTACCACTTCGGTATGTTTCACTTCAGATGTTTCAGAGACACCAGTCCTGGGATGTCAACACTCCCGCTCCATTGCTCCATTGCTCTGGTTGAGAACTTTCCTAGTCACAGTCCTATTTTCCTAGATAATATTCCTTAATTCTATTTCAGGTGGTGCACTTCCTAGCAAAGCCTCAAAACCCAGATATATATCAGGGCCCATGAGATAGAGCACATGTGCATATGTATCCATAAGTTAGGGGAAAATATATAATTTTCTACCTAGACCTAGATACCATCCTCAACTACTTCCTGTTTCACTTCCCTCAATCAGTCTAAGGCTAACCTTGTCAAATAAAGGACTACCAAAGCTGGATGAGGTCAAGAGACCTGCATATTTTTAAAATTTTAATAAGAGGGGTACAGTTCCGCACAATTCCCATAACCCGATCTCCAGATCCCATCCCCTCCCCTGATAGCCTTCCCATTCTCTATCTCTCTGGGAGTATGGATCCAGGGTCATTGTGGGTTGCAGAGGGTGGAAGGTCTGGCTTCTGTAATTGATTCCCCGCTGAACATGGACGTTGACTGGTCGGTCCATACTCCCAGTCTGCCTCTCTCTTTCCCTAGTAGGGTGGGGCTCTGAGGAAGCGGAGCTCCAATACACACTGGTGGGGTCCTCTGTCCAGGGAAGTCTGGTCAGCATCTTGCTGGCATCTGGAACCTGGTGGCTGAAAAGAGAGTTAACATACAAAGCCAAACAAATCGTTGAACAATCATGGACCTAAAGACTGGAATAGTGCAGATGAAGTGTTGGGGGGTATTCCCTGCATGCTCTTGAGACCTACATATTTTAACGATGGCTCTCTTGAACACTACCAGCCCACTCCATCATCCAAGGCCCTAGTCAGGGAATCCTGGCATTCCCACACAAACATAATGGGCTTAAACTCTAACAGATCCTTCTCTCCGCCATAATTGGTCATTTCCATTAGGAACAACATCATAAGCTATGTTTTGGTAGGGACTCCTCCATTCTCCAAAGGTCCTGTAATGAGTGCAGCCTAGAATATTCTTAGCTATGACCATGGAATGGGAGCTCAAACCTACAGGGATATAGAGATTACACAGGCTCTTGTGATGACTATGGGCCCCAGATCCTATCAATGGGGTTTAGAGTTGACTGTATATAATTTCCCCATATTTGTGAACTACTCTCTTCCCTGATTTAACTGTTTATTCCTATGTCCAAGACTCTCACCATCTCCTCAGAGAGTATCTTTACCTCTCCCCTCATTCCCCTAATACTGAAGGACTCAGGCAAAAATTAGTAGTCATGGGCCCCTTGGGGGATACCTAAAATAGATGTCTTAGCTTTTTCCAAACTGGAGATCCTAAATATCATCTGCTATAATTTTACCTTTAGGTTCCTGATTGTTAAACAATTTGTTTTGCTTCCTCCTCCTCCTCCTCCTCCTTCTTCTCCTTCTCCTCCTTCTTCTTCTTCTCTTTCCTATCCTTCTCCTCCTCCTCCTCCTCCTTCTTCTTCTTTTGCCTCCAGGGTTATATCTGGACTCAGTGCCTGCACCACCACGAATCCACTGCTCCTGGAGGCTATTTTTCCCCTTTTGTTGTCCTTGTTTTTTTTATCATTGTTGTGGTTACTATTATTATTGTTGTTGATGTTGTCGGTGTTGGATAGGACAGAAAGAAATGGAGAGAAGAGGGGAGACAGAGAGAGGGGAGTGAAAGACACCTGCAGACCTGCTTCACCACTTGTGAAGCAACGCCCTGCAAGTGGGGAGCTGGGGGCTCAAACCGGGATCTTTACACTGGTCCTTGAGCTTTGTGCCAGGTACACTTAACCCACTGTGTTACTGCCCTGCTTTATTTATTAATACTTTTCAGCCAAAAACTTTGGTATCCCATTGCCTCCATTGGAAGTTTCCCTATTTTTTATCACTCTGGTGGTATGGACCTACATTCTTTTTAGGATGTAGAAAGTAGAAGGTCTGGTTTCTGTATTTGCTTCTCTGCTAAACATGAGCATTAGAAGGTGGATTCATATCTTCAGCTTGTTTCTGACTTTCCCTAGTGGGAGAGGGTTCTGGGGAGGTGAGTTTCTAGGACACATTGGTGAAGCCAGGACTTTCCTAATAAATTGTCATTAAGTTGTGCAACTACTTATGAAAACTAGCCTTTAGGGCTTCATATGTTGGTCTTTAAATGTTGAGGTATTTTTTTTAAGTTTCAGAATAATCAACACACAACTGGCATAATTAAAAAATATAAGTTTGACCTTCACTGTTAATGTCTACAAACCCACATTTTGTGTTCTCACTTATTTTATAGATTGACTTTTTAATTTGTTCAAGAAAATCACTCAAACTGTTTTAAAATACTTTAATGCATGTATGTTCTTTAAGCATCTTGCCACAAAGAGATAGCTATGAATGTCAAATTAACACATTAAGTGGGAAATAGTATGCCAGATGGTGAGCCCTGGTTAGATATCAAACCACAAGAGAAATTGAAATAGGGAAATATATTACTTATAGGTATTGGATAGAAATAGCCAGCAGTTTCAAGGATCAGCACTGGGATGTCAAATAGAACGCAGACAGTGAAAGGGGTCAGTCCACATTTGTTTGAATGTATATGTCAGCTTTTGCAAGGAGCAAGGTTTAAACCCCTAGTCCCCATCTGCAGGGGGGAAGTAGTACTGCAAACATCTTTCTGTCTCTCTCACTTTTATATCTGCCTCTAGCCTCTCAGTTTCCCTCTTGGTCTTCATTCAAAATAAATAAAAATGAATAATATAAATTTTAAAATACAGACAGAAAGAACTTAGAACATGAACTTATCTTTCTTTGCTTACTTCCCTTTTCTTTCTTTCTGTCTTTACTGTTGGATTTTTTTTTTAAGTATGCCTGTGTGATACCACAGTTCCTAATGGACACTTTTTTTTTTTCCCTTTCAATCTGTGATAGAGAGGAATACAGATGAAGAAAGACAGAGAAGAGTGAGACAGAGAGAGAGAGAGAGAGAGAGAGAGAGAGAGATAAGGGGAGAGAGCACAAAAGCACAGCATCACTCAAACACTCTGGTGACACTTATTATGTGCTTTCCTGTTGTGCTGGGCACTTAAACCCAAGTCCTCACACATGGCAAAGTGCAGGCTACAGGGTCAGCTAGAATCCTACTCCCTGTCTTTCTAGGACAAATAATTAGAATGCTTTGTGAGTTCCTAGTCACAACAGGAACTTATGTTGTTCTGTGACAACTTATTATATGTATTACTAATGATCTGGGATAATAAGAATACAGCTGCCTTTGAAACGAAGTGACTGTGTCATCCATTTAAAACCACCATTCTTGTAGGAGGACATTAACAGAGGTCCATGTGGCAAGTATGAAGAACTTAGCTATATCCAGAGGCCATATTCACAGTAAAGCTGGCTTGTTCCGTGACAACACACCTCTAAAAGCAGTAATAGAAACACAGATGTCTTACAGTAAACAGTAAATACAGTTGTCTGTACATGTATACAATTCCTCAGTTGCTTTTCTACCACCAAGCACTGGGACCTGAAAGCCTTTCCCTCCACCCATAATCCTTTACTTTGGTGCACTACACAAAACCCAGTTCAAATTCTACTTTGTGTTGCCCCTTTCTGTTCTTAATCTTCAACTTCTGTCTATTAATGAGATTATTCCATATTCATCCTGAAAACACTTAAACTAATTTCCCAAAGCTCCCTCACCACCAGGGTTATTGGGTTTCCTGTGCAACAATGATGCCACCACTCAAAACAACCCCACCATTTTTTTCAGAAAGAAAGAAAGAAAGAAAGAAAGAAAGAAAGAAAGAAAGAAAGAAAGAGGATGAAGGGAGAGTGCCATGTTCACATACCAATACTCAGTGAAAATTCTAGTAGCAGTGAAAATAAAATAAATAAATAAAAATAAATAAAAGACTGCTGAGATGACAATATCCTGAAAAATAAATAAAAGAGAGAAGGATGAATATAGGAGTAAACCTAACCAAAGAAGTGAAAGATTTGTATACTGAAAACTATGAGTCACTACTCAAGGAAATTAAAAAAAAGACACAAAGAAGTGGAAAGATATTCCATATTCCTGGGTTGGAAGAATTAACATCATCAAAATGAATATACTACCCAGATTCATATACAAATTTAATGCTATCCCCATCAAGATCCCAACCACACTTTTTAGAATAGAACAAATGCTACAAATGTTTATCTGGAACCAGATTAGACCTACAATTTCCAAAACAATCTTGAGAAGAAAGAACAGAACTGGAGGCATCACACTTCCAGATCTGAAATTGTATTATTGTCATCAAAACTGCTTGGTACTGGAACATGAATAGACACACTGACCAATGGACTATAACTGAGAGCCCAGAAGTAAGCCTCCACATCTAAGGAAATCTAATCTTTGACAGAGAGAAAATGTGTATATGAGAGAGACACCAGGACATCAAAGTTGCCTCTAGTACTTACAGTACTGTTATAGTTATACTATTTAAGTATAACTATTTATTCTAGTACTGTTAGAACTAGGGAATAGAACCAGAGTTGTGTTCATGGAAAAACAGTCACATTCTTAGATGAATATTGGCCAACAGGCTAACATTCTGACCTGTTTGATCCTATCTTAGTTGTACTTATACCTTTATACAAAACTGAATTATTCATTTATCCTGAAACTATCCTATTTTCACTCTAAGCACTGAAACTGACCTAGAGAGTCCAATACATCAGCTATAGTTTATTATTATTTTTCTAATTGCCAGGGCTTTACTGACTAAAGCTATTTTTTGCTTTTTCTAATAGATGGAGATGGGACATGGCACACCCACACCTAGAAAAACACCGTGAAGTGTACACACATGCCATGTTGGGGGCCCTGGGTTTAAGCCCCGGATTTCACCTGCAGGGAGAAAGTTCCTAAGTGGGAAAGCAGTCCTAGAAGAGCTTCTCTTTATTTGTATATCTCTTTCCCTCCTTTTTTTCTTTTTATTCTCTCCCAATCTCTATCAAAGGAAAAGAAAAGAAAAAATCCCCCAAGACCTGTGGAGTCATCATGCAGACACCAAGCTTCAGAAATCACTCTGATGATAAAATAAATAAATAAACAATAAATAAATAAATTTTTTTAATGTATTGATAGGGGTGGCTGGTGGAATAGCTCATATACTTTGACTCAGATTAGAGCTGAGCCCTCACTATATTCAAGAAGACTTTAATATTGTGATTTCATTCACTTTCTGTCTGCTCCAACACACACACACACACACACACACACACACACACACACACACACACACACACAAACACCCCTGAACATAAACAAAAAAGAATGAAAATGAGAAGGAAGAGACTGATGACAAAGAGGAAGAGAGGAAATGAGAGATAGTGGGAGACAAGGAAAGACACTGAAACACTATAGGTTTCCCCTCAGCCATGGAGGCCAAGAGTGAACTGGGGTCATAGGTACTGCAAAGCAGGCAGCTTTCCAAATGACCTATCTGGCCAACCTAATATACTTACAAACAAAAAGTGCCAATTTTTGCAATGTGAAGAGTATAATACTACATCAGCAAATGTATCTATTAAAATCACTTTACAACTACATTATACTAATTATGTGAGTGAAAACTTGTGCAGCCTCTATGGCAAACAGTATGTAGACTTTTTAAACATATTAAAATTAAAATAGCTAATTATCCAACAATACACTCCTAGGCATATATACAAATGACATTAAAACACTCATTTGAACGGATATATTCACTCTTCTGTTCATAGCTGCACTGTTCACATCAGCTGAACTGTGGAAATGATATAAATGTCCTCATAGGCTAAATAAAGAAGTTGTGGGGGAGGGGGTAGGTGGTAGTGCAGCAGGGTAAGCACACATGGCACAAAGAGCAAGGGCCAGCATAATGCTCCCAGTTCGAGCCCCAGGCTTCCCACCTGCAGGGGGGTCGCCTCACAAGCAGTGAAGCAGGTCTACAGGTGTCTATCTTTCTCTCCCCTGTCTCTGTCTTCCTGTCCTCTCTCCACTTTTTTCTGTCCTATTCAACAACAATGACAGCAATAACAACAACAATAATAACAACAACGATTAGCAAAAAAAAAAGTTGTGGGGTATAGGTTCAATGATCTGGAGGTGATTATGTTAAATGCAATAAGTAGATAGTGGAAAAGCAACTGTTTTGAAAATCATTATTTCCCCAATAAAACCATTAAAAAAGAAGAAGAAAGAAAGAAAGAAAGGAAGGAAGGAAGGAAGGAAGGAAGGAAGGAAGGAAGGAAGAAAAAAAGAAAGAAAGAAAGAAAGAAAGAAAGAAAGAAAGAAAGAAAGAAAGAAAGAACACATAGGGAACTAGGAAACAAGGCCAATTTCACTCATATGGCAGATAGTACTGTAAAACAAATGAACTTGTAAGAAATAGTAAAACACTTTCCCAGCACATATATGGCTAGCATTAATATAACACATTATAGCAAAGCTCAAAGCTATGCTATTTAATTTAGCTAGTACTAGTCTATAACCAAATAAATTGAACCTCTACTTATAAAAATATTCACTTTATTCATTAAGAAAAAGACAGAAATTGAGAACGTGGGATAGGGAATGGAGAGGGATAGAAAGAGAAACACTAGGAGTTAGGTGGTAGTGCAGCGGGTTAAGTGCAAGTGGCACAAAGTTCAAGGACCAGCATAAGGATCCCAGTTCCAGCCTCTGACTCCCCACCTGCAGCAGAATTGCTTCACAATCAGTGAAGCAGGTCTGCAGGTGCCTATCTTTCTCTCCCCCTCCCTGTCTTCCCCATCTCTCTCCATTTCTCTCTGTCCTATCCAATAATGACAACATCAATAACAACAACAATAATAACTATAACAATAAAAGCAAGGGCAACAAAAGGGAACAAATAAATATTAAAAAAATAGAAAGGGAAACATGTCACCATTTATGAAGTTTCAGCCTCAGTCCTTGTACAAAGTCCTTGGCATTGTAACCGTGTGCATTGTAACCTTGTGCATTGTAACCTTGTGCTTTGTAACCTTGTGCATCGTGCACCACCATCAGGTCCCTAAACACTAAATTTTTCAGAATAGAATATATTTATTTTA
This sequence comes from Erinaceus europaeus, assembly GCF_950295315.1. Taxonomy (NCBI): domain Eukaryota; kingdom Metazoa; phylum Chordata; class Mammalia; order Eulipotyphla; family Erinaceidae; genus Erinaceus; species Erinaceus europaeus. The sequence goes on from NC_080166.1 coordinate 29,077,775, forward strand.
AGAATGTTTATTTATTGGTAGTAGCATTATATCATTATTTTTCTTGTATTTTCCTGATCATTATTGAGGGACAACGAATTTTATAATCTTATCAATAATCTGAATATCCAATTTATCAAAGCCGTATATAAATTATGTTTCCAATAAGATATTGTTAATTTACAAAAGATGATTTAATTAATTTTTAATATTTATTTATGGATTCCCTTTTGTTGCCCACGTTGTTTTATTGTTGTAGTTATTGCTGTTGTTATTGATGTCGTTGTTGTTGGATAGGACAGAGAGAAATGAAGAGAGCAGGAGAAGACAGAGAGGGGGAGAAGAAGATAGACACCTGTAGATCTGCTTCACTGCCTGTGAAAGGACTCCTCTGCAGGTGGGGAGCCAGGGCTTGAACCTGGGTCCTTATGCCGGTCCTTGTGCTTTGTACCATGTGCACTTAACCTGCTGTGCTACTGCCTGACTCCCGAAGTCAGATCATTTTGACTCAGACTCTGTTATAAACCTGATGCCCATTTGTACCTCTTAAATTTTATTTATTTTATATTTTTATTCAGTGTTATGTTCAGTTGGTTCACCTTCTTTGTACTTTGACCCTACTAGTGTGCTTTTGTAGTTTACCTGATACCATATAAGAAATGCATTTTTATTTTATGCAGTGATATTATTGAATGGCAATAATTTGTTTAGTTCTAGTACATGAATATCTTCAGAAAAATGTCCTCATCTGCATAGTGATAATGTTTTTGTTTTTTTGCTGTTTTTTTTTTCTAGCATTCTAGGAAATTTAGCTTAATATTACCATCAGAGTTATGGTGACCAAGAATGACTTTTTTATTATTTTGAATATAAATTCAGTTGTCCATACACTTTTATTGCTACATTGTATTGTTATGTGTGATACTGAATTATCAGTTGTGGAAGAAAATTATTTTACTATCAAGAAATAATAATTCTACTTATGTTTATTTAATTTATTTATAAAATATAAAATATTGACAAAACCATAGGATAAGAGGGGTAAAATTCCACACATTTCCCCTGACTAGAATTCCACATCCCACCCCCTCCACTGAACACCTTCCTATTCTTTATCCCTCTAGGAGTATGGATCCAGGATCATTATGGGTTGCAAAAAGTGGAAGGTCTGGCTTCTTTAATTGTTTCTCCACTGAACATGAGCATGGCAGGTCTATTTGTACCCCCACCCTATTTCTGTCTTTTCCTAGTGGGGCAGGGCTCCGGAGAGATGTGGTTCCAGGTACATTGGTGTGGTCCTCTGCCTGGGGTAGTCAGGTTGATGTCAGGGTCTCATCTGATAACTGGTGTCTGAAAAGCATTAATATATAATGAATAACAAATCCCAAATCTCATCTTCTAAATTCTACTTATTTTTAACTTATTTGTAAAATTTTATTTACTTATTATTTATTGAATATAGACTGAGAAAATCAAGAAGGTAGGAGGATATAAAGGGAGAGAGAAAGATACACTATCAACACTCCTGAATCAATACTCCTGAATCAATATATATCCTGAAAAGCAGTAGGAATTATCAAATGTGACCACCACCAGATTAACTAAGTGGTCACTAGAGAGAAACAATAAGAAGCTTTTAGGCTTAAAGGTATATACAGTGGACCCTGGAAGAACAGAACTATACTCAAGCATTCTGGGAGAGAAGGCCAGTGAAAGGGCAACACATTAAGTCAGTGTTATATGTTAGGAAGACTGGAGTTGGCAGATTTTTCAACTAAAATAATATGTTGAAAATACACTTACTGGAGGTTCCTGAACCAGAGTTGTTAGAATAAATGAAGCATCTTTCTTTCTTTAATACATAGTATTAAGAAAACTCAAGCGAAAAGCTGCACATAATTGTATAAATTAAAAAAAAATGGCTGTGAAATCTTTTAAATGCCTCCATTGACAAGCTGTCTTATCTTGCCAAAGTCCTCTAATCACTCTATCCATTAATTGCCTTGTAGGTGTGATAGACAGTAAATTAAAAATTGCATATCTTAAAAAAGATTCTGGGAAGTATTTCTGATAAACTTTACCATATATCACCAAATGCATATAGCAGCTCAGGAAAAGCTAGCCAGTATTGTCTTTGTATCTTGTTATTTGTTGCCATTTCAAATTGAAGTTTTTCAAATCTGTAATCATCCAAAAGGATTAAAAGAATATTAAAATTCTAACATAAATGGATTTTTTTATATCAGTGTGTTTTACATAAGATGAGTTAGTTTTTAAGTTTCTATACCTTTGATTTGCTAACACTGCATTTCATTAACATAGTCCAGTGCTAAATTATTGCATAGCAAAGAAAGTAAATAACATTTAAATTCTTCAAATTCTTGATTAAGCTGACAATAGTAATTCATTTTAGCTTCCTGATCAGCAAGTGGAAAGGAAAGGGACAAAAATATAGTATTTGCTGAATATTTTACAATCAATTTACATAAATATTAGTGAAATAAATGACATTTCTGTTTTAAAAAAAAGACACAGGGCTGTACATCTAATAAAATATGTCACTCTCATTGTTATAAGTAGGTCAGGTTATAAAACTTTTAGCAGATCTATATAGTTAGGTTAGTAGGATTCATTCATTCGCTTTTATACTTACATAAATAAACCAAAGAGAGAAATGTGTGTTTATGAATATTCTGTAGTTCATTTTTAAAATATGCATTAAGGGAATCTTTTTTACAATAGCAAACACACTAAAAATAAACTACATGCTCATATTACTATAATTTACTATAAATATATGAAAACTGAACTAAATTTGAACACTCTTTTCTGTCATCACTGTGGCATCATCACAAACTGACTTTTTAGTTGCAAAGCCAGAACAAGAGACAGACAGAAAAATACTCACAGCACTGAAGCTTTCTTGAGTGTAGCCAAGCACGCTGCGACAATTCGAAATTTTAAGGTCAATTCTGTTTACATTGTACTTTGTGCTAGTATATTGACAAAGGCTCACAAGAAACAAGTTTCAAATTGTCAAGACTAGGTTATGTTACAAGACTAAACAGGAGTCGGCGGTAGCACAGCGGGTTAAGCACAAGTGGCGCAAAGCGCAAGGACCCTTGTAAGGAGCCCGTTTGAGCCTCCGGCTCCCCACCTGTAGGGGGGTCGCTTCACAATCAGTGAAGCAGGTTTGCAGGTGTCTATCTTTCTCTCACCCTCTTTGTCTTCCCCTACTTTTTCCTATCCAACAACATCAATAACTACAATGATAAAAACAACAAAGGAAACAAAAGGGCATAAACAAATATTTTTTAAAAAGACTAAGCAAAATCCATGACTGCAAAAAAAAAAAAAAAAAAAGTTCTGGGTGCTTGTTGGTGGAACATCCCATTGAGCATAGATATTAGTGTCCAAGAACTTGGGTTCAAGATATCGCTCTTCTCCATCTCCCCTTCACTTTCTTTCTGTTTGTATCCAACAAAGATATATAAATATATAAATAAATATTAATAATATATCTGGGGTTCACTGTATATGTTACCTTCCCATGCATTATAGCCCAAGTCTGAACCCTGACATCGTATGGGAGGAATCCTGGCATTAAGAGGAGCTCTGGGGACTCCCTGGCTCTCCCTTTCACACTTTGAAAAAAAATAAGTCCTAGGAGTCATAAATCACACATGTGAGACTCCAGTTACACACACACAAAAGAGGAAGAGGAGGAGGAGGAGGAGGAAGAGGAGGAGGAGGAGGGAGAGTGGGAGGAGGAGGGGAGGAGAAGAGATGATGGAGCACATGGTTGAGCACAGGATAATTGTAAGAATGCAGGTTCAAGCCCGTGGTCCCCACCTGCAGGGAGAAAGCTTTGCAAGGGGTGAAGCAGTGTTGAAGATCTCTCTCTCTCTCTCTCTCTCTCTCTCTCTCTTTCTCCCTCCTTCTCTCCCATCCCTTCCCTCGTGATTTCTGGCTATCTTTATCCAATACATAAATATAATAAAAAAAATTAAAAGAAGGGAAATATGGTGAGTGTATAAAAACCCTTATTAAAGTTGCAGTGAAATGACTGAATTAAATTTGATGAAATTATCAATGACAATTTAACTGTCATTCTATTTAAAAAGGTAATTTTGGTGCCTGCAAGTTTAGTCTTTTTTTTTTTTTAAACTAATGCTTGACATATGACTTTGGAGTTTAAGATGAATTAGAAAACTTAAGTTAAAAAAATGAAGAAGTTAAAACAAAATGAAAAGTAAATTAACACAGAAGTTGCTGTCATTTATCATACCATAACAGAAAACTTCTTTCTTCTGCAGAACTTAGCAGTTCATCATCTTCAGTGATCACCTTTGTAGTGTTGAATGTTGGGAGCTGCTTCTTCCAGAATATTCACATCAATCACCTCCTAAAGATTTCTAGTCAGTGGAGTTAATAAGAATTGTGCACATTACTTTTTGATTTAGGAGAAGTAGATTAGAAACTTCTGACAATTCAGCAGAGACATTGTGGATAAATTGAAATTTTGAGAAAATTGTCAGAGAAGCATAAAAATATCTTGAGAACATATCTAAAGTATTAGTTATTGTAGTTGGATATAAACTCATGTTAGTTACATGTATTTACACTAAGGGCATGTCAGAAAAGTAGAACTACTTATATTTAAATTCACTAAAAAAGATATTTGGTCATCAGTTTCTTTTGTTTATTATATGCAACTGTGGACTTTTCATGTCAATTTATTTTAAATAAAATTTATATATTATGAATGTAGAAAAAACATGTATATACAACAAAATAATATCAGCATAAAGTTCTTCATTTTTTTTCTCTTGGGTGTAGACAAGTTTTTTTTTTATTTTTTAAGAGTTCATTTTTTAATTTATAAATTTTAGTTTTTTTAATTTCTTTATCGGGGAATTACTGTTTGACATTCGACAGTAAATACAATAGTTTGTACATGCATAACATTTCTCAGTTTTCCACATAACAATACAACCCCCACTAGGTCCTCTGTCATCCTTTTTGGATCTGTACTTGTCCCACAACCCACGCCAGAGTCTTTTACTTTGGTGAAATTCTTTTTTTTCTTCCTTCTTTCTTTCCTTCTTTCCTTCCTTTCTTCCTTCCTTCCTTTTTTCCTCCTTCCTTCCTTTCTCTCTCTCTTTTTCTTCCCCTCTGTCTTTCTCTGTCTCTCTTTTTTGTTTGGACAAAAATAATTTGAGAATGGAGGGAAAATCAAAAGGGACTGAGAAAAATAGATACTTGCATCACTGCTTCCCCCCAAAATTGGGAATCAGGGCTTTGAACCTTGGTCCTTGCACCAAGATGGCAAATTGTATGTTTATTAGAGTGTACTGCCACCTGGTTCTTGAAGACAATATTCTGATACTGTGTTAATGTGCAGTATAAGAGGTCATATAGGCTCAGTAATATATATACTGCTAATGCAATGTTTTGAATATATATAATATTAATATTGCTAATGCACTGATATGAATAACTGCATGGAACTCTATTTTCTTTATGGTCTATAATGGCATTTATCATCTCAAAAATAATATATTATTTGTCATTATTTTTGTGATATCATTAATATCACATCATATTCACTTCAGAGATACATTATAGCAGTTTTCTATATGCTATAAATTGATGAGTATAACTTAAATATAACATATCAAAACTACACATATTTATATATAATTTCCTTGAGAAGAGAAATTTAAATATCTACTCATTACAACTTCTAAATATTGCTTCACTGTTATATCAAATTATAGTTATATATCTTACCTCTTTAAAGATACATTTTTTTTCTTTCTTTATTTCCTACTTTATTTATTTATTTTACCAGAACACAGCTCAGTTTTAGCTTACTGTACTGCTAGAGATTAAACCTGGGAGCACAGAATTTAAAAATGGAAGTTATTTTCATAACAATAACTCTCTCTCCCCAGTCATCCTCTTTAAATAGTCTTTGAACGTAAAGCTATCATAGACAATATATTTATTTATTCCTTCTATGTATCCTTCTGTCCTTCTTCCTACCTTCTTTTTTATTGTTTCTTTTTTTAATATTTATTTATTTATTTCCTTTTTGTTGCCCATGTTGTTTCCATTGTTGTTGTAGCTATTATTGTTGTTGATGTAGTCGTTGTTGGATAGGACAGAGAAATGGAGAGAGGAGGGGAAGACAGAGAGGGGGAGAGAAAGACAGACACCTGCAGACCTGCTTCACCACTTGTGAAGCGACTCCCCTGCAGGTGGGGAGCCGGGGGCTCGAACCGGGATCTTTGAGCCGGTCCCTGCGCTTTGCGCCACGTGCGCTTAACCTGCTGCGCTACCCCCCGACTCCCTGTTTCTTTTTTTTTTTTTTTATTTAACAATAATTGACATAGTGTGGAATAAGAAGGACACAATTCCATATAATTCAATTCCTACCATCAGAGTTCCATACTTCATCTGCTCCATTAGAAGTTTCCCTATTGTGTTTTTTGTTGTTGCTGTTTTTTTTTTGTTTTGTTTTGTTTTGCCTCCTGGGTTATTGCTGGGGCTTGGTGCCTGCACCACGAATCCACTCCTCCTGGAGGCCATTTTTTCTTTTTTGTTACCCTTGTTGTTTTTATCGTTGTGTTTATTATTATCGTTGCTATTGATGTTGTGGTTTTTGGATAGGACACAGAGATATGGAGAGAGGAGAGGAAGACAGAGAGGGTAGAGAAAGACACCTGCACTCCTGCTTTACCACCTGTGAAGCGACTCCCCTACAGGTGGGGATCCTTAAGCTGGTCCTTGCTTCAAGTACGCTTAACCTACTGCACTACCGCCCACCCCCCGAAGTTTCCCTATTCTTTATCCCTCTGGGAGTATGGACCTTTTGGGAGAGCAGAAGATAGGAGGTATGGCTTCTGTAATTGTTTCTTTGTTGGACATGGGCACTGGTAGGTGGAACCATACTCCCAGTCGGTTTCCATCTTTCCTTAGTGTGATAGAGGACTCTGGGGAGGTTGTGTTCCAGGACATACTGGTGAGGCTGTCTGCCCAGGGAAGTCAGGTTGGCTCCATGGTAACTTTTCTTTTTTTTAATCATCTCCAAGACTTTACTAATTATAATCAAATTTATTTCCACTAGAAAAAGAAAGAGGGTTAAAAGGAAAAGATAATATAACAATAAACCTTCTACCAATAGTGTGTGTGTGTGTGTGTGTGTGTGTGTGTGTGTGTGTGTGTGTGTGTGTGTGTGTGTGTTAGAAGCGGGGAACGAATGGTACCTGGTTCATGCTCAGGACTCGGGTGACTTATCTTGCTGACTCGGAAACTACATTTCTTTTTATGTTTAATTTAGTTTTATATTACAGAATTACATGTCAGCAGGGGTTTGAATCCACACCATTCCCACCACCAGAGTTCTGAATCTTCACTCTCCCCACTTCAGTCCACCACAGTTCCCCAAAGGCTGTATACATAGGCCAGCCATCTTCTCTACAACTATCTGTCCACATTTATACATAGTTGCCCCTTCTTTTTCTGATTCAATCCTCTCTTCCCCTCTAAGCCACTCATAACATCCTAGCTACCTCCATATGTCCCTTTCCTTTTCCTTTTCTCTCTGGGTGCTGATGGAGCTGGAGTTCAGAGCCGACTTATCTTTATCCTATCACTTCTCTCCCACTGGGAGTGTGGATCAAGGTTATTTGGGGGGGCAGAAAGTAGAAGTTCTGACATCTGTAATCGTTTCTCCCCTGAGTGTGGGCATTGACAGCTCAATCCATATTCTCAGCCTGAAACTATATTTGTTTAAATTAAAAAAAGAAAAAAATCCTTTCAAATGTAATTATTTGTTCATATAACCTAGATAATTCAGGTATGCATAATATAGAAAATTAATAACAAGTCCAACTTTAGACCAACCATGCAGAAAAACTATGTACTATATATACACAATTTAGTGTATATATGATAACTTCATATATATCCTTGCTTGTATTTATGCTCAATACTTTAATCAAGCTAAATGCATCAAATAGATGTGTGAAAAACATACCTAGTGATCAAAAATCTCTCCACCATGACCATCCAAAGAAAATGTAACCCTATAAAGATAAGTTAAACCAAGTTGTGGTATGTAGTATGTAACACTTATTCCTCTGGAAATATGCTTAGTGCCCTGATTTCAATTGGCTAATGTCAGTTGCTGGAGAGAATAATGTTAACACAAATACTGATATAATTAATCCTCAGGACCTTTCAATAGGCTATGTTCTGTAACAAGGGGCATCAAGAATGCAGAATGAATTAACATGGATAATTGCCTGACCTTAAAATTAGATTATTTAGGATTATATCATTTAGCTCAATGTAGTCAAAAAAGTCCTTAGAAATGGAAGAGGAAAACAGAAGAGCCATAGTCAGAAGTGATGTGACAATAGAAACTTATTTAGGAGTTAAACTATAGTTGAGTTTGAATTTGAAGGGAATCACAATTAAAGAAATGCAGGTGTCCAGTCCAAGCTAGAACAGGTAAGGAAAAATAAAAAGTAAGCAAAACAAAACAAACACAACCACTCTCTTCTGAATCACCCACAATGAACTCAGCTTGCCAGCACATTGGTTTTAGATCAGTCAAACTCATTTCAGATTTCTGACCCTTAGATTTGTAAGATAAAAAAATCGCAGCAGGTGTAAATTTTTTTGTCACCTTTAATTTTACAAAGACAGAAAATGTAAATTGCATTATGTTCTTATCTTATTTCCATTAGATGGAATTATATTTGTGATGTTGACATACAGAAATACTTTGTTCAGTTTGTTACTCTTGTAAATTCAATTGCAGAATATACCCTTTCAACTGTCACTTATGTTTTGTAGTATTTCTAGTTTGGGCAAAGCATTACTAATAAACTATAAATATTATTACTCATGTACTTTTGACATAGATGATTCATACGTAAATAATGTAAATAATGATGATGGAGATAAAGACATTTGATAGAAAATTGCAAATATACCCACAAACATGCATGTACATATATCATGTATAATATTCCTGGGTTATAGTATGTGTTTACTTAAGAGAAAACTTTCAAAAAGTTCCATAGATGTTTGTTCCAATTTACTTGTTTATTCCTTAGATGTTTGTTTCAATTTCCCTTTGTCTTCACATACTCAAATATGTATTTGCATGTATTTGTGTATATGTAAATGCTCACTTCTTTAAGCAGTCTTAATAGTTCCATTGTGAATGCTATAAACACTGTAGTCTTTTTAATTTTTATTTCCCATTATTTTGTCTTGCACATAGTCACATATCCAATTTAGAAATTATTTGTTTCTAAATAGTCCATAAATTCAAAAACTGTAATGGACTGGAGAGAGAGTTCTAGAGATAGGGTATGTGTCACATGGTGTAGTTTGAGTACCATGGTACCCATGGTTTCTTCAGTACTTGCCATTTAAAATGATCCTGATTGAAGAGGAGAGGCATAACTGATTGAATGTATCATGACTATGATCAGTGAACTTGCTTTGAGCCTCTGCTCCCCTCCAGCAGAAGGGGAGAAGCTTCATGAATTGTGAAGCAGGTCTGTAAAGTGTTTCTCTTTCTCTCTCCCTTTCTATCACTCCCCCAGCCTCCACTCTCAAAGCTCAGTAAATAAAAAAGAAAGAAAAGAAAGAAAGATTCGTGGGAAAAAGGGAAAAAATGGTTAGGAATGGTGGATTCCTTGCATAGGCTCCACTGTCCCACAGTAGAACACTGGTGGGAAAACAAACAAACAAACAAATGAAAATAAATAAAATACTGACCCAAGGGCAAGGTGCTGCACACCAAGTAAAGCACATACTATCATGTGCAAGAAACCAAGTTCAAGTATTTTTTTTTTTAGATTTATTTCTTTATTGGGGAATTAATGGTTTAAAGTAGATAGTAAAACACAATAGTTTGTACATGTATAACATTTCCACATAACAATACAACCCCAACTAGGGCCTCTTCTGCCACCATGTTTCAGGACCTGAACCCTTCTTTCACCCCAGAGTCTTTTCCTTTGGTGCAACACACCAACTCCAGTCCAAGTTCTGCATAGAGTTTTCCCTTCTGATCTTGTTTTTCAACTTCTGTCTATGAGTGAGATCATCCCATATTCATCCTTCTGTTTCTGAATTATCTCACTTAACATATCTTCAAGCTCCATCCAAGATGGGGTAAAGAAGGTGAATTCATCCTTTTTAATAGCTGAGTAGTATTCCATTGTGTATATATATCACAACTTACTCAGTCACTCATCTGTTGTTGGATACCTGGTTTGTTTCCAGGTTTTGGCTATTAAAAATTGTGCTGATATGAACATAGGTATACACAAATCTTTTTGGATGAGTTCCTTTGGTTATATCCTCAGGAGAGGAATTGCAGGATCATAGGGTAGGTCCGTTTCTAGGCTTCTGAGAGTTCTCCAGACTGCTCTCCACAGGAGATGAACTAATTTATATTCCTATCAGTAGAGCAGGAGGGTTCCTTTGACTCCACAACCTCTCCAGCATTTGTTGCTGCTACCTGTTCTGATGTCTGACATTCTCACAGGAGTGAAGTAGTATCTCATTGTTGTCTTTATTTGCAGTTTTCTGACCATCAATGACTTGAAGCATTTTTTCAGATGAAACCAGGTTCAAGTATGTCTGATTTCCACCTGCATAAGGAAGAGTTATGAGCAGTTAACAGGTCTGCAGGTGTCTCTCTTTCTCTCTGTTTCAACCTTTATATCTTAATTTCTCTCTGACGCTGTTTAAAAAAGGGCTGTCAGGCATGGTGATTTTTTAATGAAATATTGAACCTGGCATTAACCATGATTGAAATTTAAAAAAATGATCTCACAGAATAGTTGTACAATCTCCCAAATGGATTTATGGTAGTTTCTGGTGTAATATACAGGTTGTTGATTCATTGTAATTAGATTTTGGGATATGGTGTTAAGTGGTGGTCTAGTTTTACTTTTCTATATATGGTTGTCCACTTTCCCAGCTCCATTTGTCGAAGAGATCTTTACCTTGTTAAATATTCTTGCCCCCTTTATCATATTAGGCAGCATATGTGTGGCTTCATTGGACTCTTGATTCTGTCCTGTTGATCCAAGTGTCCATTTTCATTCCTGTGCTACACCAGCACAGGAAGCAGGCCAGCAGGGAGCTCACCAATTCAAGCACACATGGAACAGGTGTAACAATCTCTATTGGAGCTCCTAGCTCCCTCACATGAAAGGGGGTCATTTCACAAGTGGTGAAGCAGGTCTGCAGGTGTCTATCTTTCTCTCCCCCTCTGTCTTCCTCTCTTCTGCAGATTTTTTCTCTGTCTTATCCAATAACAACAGCAATAACAATAATAAAAGTAACAAAAACAAGGGCAACAGGGGCAGCAAAAATAGGGGAAATGGCCTCCAGGAGCAGTGAATTAATAGTTCGGGTGCTGAGGCCCAAGTGATAATAATAAAATAAATAAATGAATGAATACTGGGATCTTGATGAAGATTGCATTAAAATTGTAGACTGCTTTTGATACAATGACCATTTAAATAATATATATATTTGCAATCCAGAAATAATGTTCTTCTATTTCTGTGTCTTTCTCTATTTCTTTTACCAGTATCCCATGTCCTGGGTTTTTTTTTCCTTGTAAATGTCCATCTCCTTCATGAAACTCACCCCAATGTAGTTTATCTTTTTTTAGTTCAATTGTAAATTGGATTGAATTCTTTATTTCCCTTCCTATGACTAGTTAGCAGAAATGCCACTGATTTTGAATCTTCTTAATTTACTAAATTTATTATTTCCAATAGTTTTTGATGTAGTCTTTGCAGTTTTCTAGATATATTATCGTGAAATCATCAAATAATGATATCTTTATTTCTTCTTTTTCAATATGCAACCCTTCATATATGATTGCAATGTTGAGAACTTCAAGGTCTACGCTGAATAATAGTGGATATTTTTGTCCGGTTACCAATTTTAGGGGTAAAGTGTTCATCTTTTCCACATTGAGAGTAATGTTAGCTATAGGTGTCAAAAATGTATTTTATTTTGTTGAGGAATTGCCTTTCTACTTCCAATTTCTGAAAGTTCTTTATAATTAATGGATGTTGGATATAATCAAATGCCTTTTCAGCATCAATTGATTTGACCATGTGTTTTTTATTTTTCCTTATTGGTATGGTAGATTACTTTGATTGACTTGTGAATGTTGAACCATTTCTGTTTCCAATGGATGAATGACACTTGGTTTTAGTGAATTATGCTCTTGATATGTTGCTGTATTCCATTTACCAAGAATTTGTGAAGGATCTTTTCATCAGTGTTCATTAGGAAAAAAGGCCTATTACTTTCCTCTTTGATATCACTCTTTTTTTTTTTTTTTTTTGCCTCCAGGGTTACTGCTGTGGCTTGGTGCCTCCAGGAGTTCACTGCTCCTGGAGGCCATTTTGTTTTCCCCTTTTTGTTGCCTTTTTGTTTATTATTGTTGTTGTAGTTATTATAATCATTGTTACTGATGTTGTTGTTGTTGGATAGGACAGACAGAAATCGAGAGAGGAAGGGAAGAAAGACAGGGGGAGAGAAAGATAGACAACTGCAGACCTGCTTCACCACCTGTGAAGTGACTCCCCTGCAGGTGGGGAGCCAGGGGCTCGAACTGGGGATCTTTACTCCAGTCCTTGTGCTTTGCACCATATGCGCTTAACCCACTGTGTTACAGATTGCCCCCCCTTTGGTGCTTTGGAGGACAAAGTGATGTGAGCCTCATAGACAATGTTTGGGAGTGATTCCTCCTCTTCAATTTTATGGAATATTTTGAGGAAAATTGGTGTTAGTTTCTCTTTTAAAGACTTTTTTCCCCTGCAGGGTTATCATGAGGTAAGGTGCTGGCACTAAGAATCTACTGCTCCTGGTGTCTGTTTATTCCATTTTATTGGATAGGACAGAGAGAAATTGAGAAGGCAGGGGAAGATAGAGAGGGAGAGAGAAAGACACCTGCAGACATGCTTCACAGCTTGTGAAGCGACTCTCCTGTAGGTGGGGAGCCAGAGGCTTGAATTGGGATCTTTTTGGGGTCCTTGCTTTTTGTACTATATGCACTTAAACTGGTGTGCCAGTGCCCAGCCTCTAAAAGTCATTATTATTATTATTATTATTATTATTATTATTATTAATGACATAATAATGATCTACAAAATTGTGGAATAAGAGTTGTACAATTCCATATAATTCCTACAGCCAGAGTTCCATATCCCATCCCTTCCATTAGAAGCTTATTCTTTATCCCTCTGGGAGTATGCCTAAAGATCTCTATGGGTGCAGTAAGTGGGAGATCTGGCTTCTGTAATCGCTTCTCTGCTGGACACAGGCATTGACAGGTCAATCCATAACCCCAGCCTGTCTCTACCTTTCCCTTGTGGGATAGGGTTCTGGGGAGGTGGGGTTCCAGGACACACTGGTGAAGTGTCTGCCCAGGGAATCAGGTTGGCATCATGGTAACTGAAAAAAACTAAGATACTATTTCTTTTTTTTAAATTTTTTTAAATATTTATTTTATTTATTTATTCCCTTTTGTTGCCCTTGTTGTTTTATTGTTGTAGTTATTATTATTGTTGTTTTCGTTTTTGGATAGGACAGAGAGAAATGGAGAGAGGGAGGGGAAGACAGAGAGGAGGAGAGAAAGATAGACACCTGCAGACCTGCTTCACCGCCTGTGAAGCGACTCCCCTGCAGGTGGGGAGCCGGGGTTCGAACCGGGATTCTTATGCTGGTCCTTGTGCTTTGCGCCACCTGCGCTTAGCCCGCTGCACTACAGCCCGACTCCCAAACACTAAGATAAAAAGCAGAACAAATTGTTTAATAATCAGGAACCTAAAAGTAAGAATATAGCAGGTGAGACTTGGGGTCTTCATGTTGGAAGAAGCTAGGAAGTCTGTTTTAGTATATTCCAAGGGGCCCATGACTTTACTAAGTTTTGCCTGGACCAAACAGTTAACATGCAGGTGGGCTAAAATTATTTTCTGGCAAGATATTGTCAGAGTTGAAAACAGAACTAGAAAGCTGTATCAGGGAAGAGAGTAGCACCCAAATATGGGGAAAGTATATAAAAACCATTAAACCCCATCAATCTGACCCAGGGCCCATGTCTATTCATATTTAGCACAGGAGCCTGTGTAACCTCTGCATCCCGGTTGGTCTGAGCTCTCATTCCATGATCATAGTTAGAAACATTTAGGCTGCATTCGTTTGAAAGCCAATCTTCCTCAAGTAGCATATTATGACCTAACCTCCAGAAAGTTGGACAGTCACTTATTGTTCTACATTGAAAGGAAGGTGCTATAGAGCCACAAAAGGGCTTATGATATTGTTATTGATGGAGATGACCAGTGATGGTGTAGGGAGGGATCTGTTAGAGGTCTAGGCCCATCACATCTATGAGGGAATCCCAGGATTCCCTGACTAGGGCCCCGCTTGATGGGGTGACCAGATGGTGACCGAAAGGGACATCATTAAAATGTGCAGGTTTCTTGCCCTTATCCAGCTTTTGTAGTCCTTACTTTGTCTGACACGGTTGAACTTATAGTGACTGAAGAAAGTGAAATAAAAATAGGTAAGGAGTATAAATAGGCCTAATTAGAAAATATTTGATTAAGTACTTGCGTTATCTTATTTAGGTCCTGTATATATGTTTTCTATTTGTCTCTGTGCTGTGTTTCATTTTGCAGTTACTATGAGTATTGTGTCTAATTTACTATATCCACAATAATCTTGTGTTGGTATTAATTCATCAACATTTGATATTTCACTTTTATCCATTTTCCCTCCTTTTTCCTTTATCCTTATTTTTTTTTCTTGTTGTTGTGTTCCTGTGTCTATTCAACCACTGATCACCTCATTAAAAGCAGAATTCTGGGACCAGGCAGTGGCACACCTGGTTAAGTGTACACACTACTAAAAGCAGAATTACTTTGCTTCATTTTTGTGGGTGGGGTGGGGTGGGGGAGTGGAGGTGGGAGTATGTGCAGGGATGTTGTGGTGTCTTTCACTTTCTTTCTGTCTGGCTATCTAAAAAATACAACCCAGAGACCAGAACCCAAGCATCCACAAAATAAACTAGTAAATGGGGGGGGGGGGGTAATACAATGATATCATCTCGCTTTTCTCTTTATATTACTATTCCTCAATACATGACTTTGTGGCCAATTTTCCTTTTATTTATTTATATAGTTTTATATGGTTCTGAAGATCAAGCCCAAATTCTCTTAAAAGAGTTTTACTATTTCTTTTCCTGAACTCTTATTTTTTTATTTTATCTTTTAGTGAGTAAAGGAAAAGAAATAGAACAAAAACAGAAATCCACTTCATTCATGAAGCCCTGCTTGTTGTTTTGTATGATGCATGGAATCAAACCCAGGACTTCATGTATGTAGGATAGAAACACTACGTTTAAAGCTATCTCTCTAGCCCCGCAATTTTTTGTTTGTTTGTTTGTTTGTTTTGTTTCTTCCTTCAGGGTTATCATTGGGGCTCAGTTCCAGCACTAGGAATCCATTGCTCCTGTAGGCTATTTTTCTCATTTTGTTGCTCTTGTTGTGGTTGTTATTGTTATTATTCCTATAGCTGTTGCTGTTGTTGGATAGGGCAGAGAGAAATCGATAGAGGAGGGGAAGACAGAGAGGAGGAGAGAAAGATAAATACCTGCACACTTGCTTCACTGCTTGTGAAGCGACCCCCCTGCTGATGGGGAACTGGGGCCTCGAATCCTAATCCTTGCACTTTACACCCTGTGTGCTTAATGCGCTGCTACCATCCAGTCCCTAGCCCTGTAAGTTTTCCCATTCAATAAAGACACTGGTTATATTGACTAGGACCCATCGTAATGAACTCATAACCTCTCAATGTAAACGTTTATTATTATTTTTTTATTTATCTTTTGGATAGAGACAGCCAGAAATCAAGAAGGAAAAGGATGACAGAGAGGGAGAGAGATTGAGAGATGCCTGCAAAGCCTTCCCCCTGCAGGTGGGGACTGGGGGTTTAAACCTGGGTCCTTGCGCTTTGTAGCATATGCACTTAACCAGATACGCCACCACACAGCCCTGCTCAATGTAAGCTTGAAAGCTACATAGCACTAGTTCTTTAGATGTTAATTATGAATGAAGATTATTTTAAACACTTTTTATTGATTAATCACTTATTTATAAGATAGAATTTGGGGGTATAGTTTCATGCCTCTATTCTGTGTATAAGATGCATCATAGAGATCCCCAAAGTTCCACTGTCATCATAATGTCACAATGTGCCACTCTGCTAATTTTTTCAATTTTCTTTCTCATTTGCCTCTGATTATCACACACTTTCATGAAATCTAAGAGTTATTTCTGCAATTTATTTACATTAGTGATTTATAGGCCACATTTGAATGAAACCACCAAAATCATTGTTAATTTTAAACATTTATTTACGTATTTATTTTGTGACAGATCAGAGCACTGCTCCACTGTAACAGATGAAAATACTGACGACACCAAAGTAAAAACCCTGTGAGGGGTAGACATGCAGCTTCCTGGGCCAGTTGGGGGTGGGAGTGGGTGGGAGGGATGGGTCACAGTCTTTTGGTGGTGGGAATGGTGTTTATGTACACTCCTAGCAAAATGTAGACATATAAATCAGTAGTTGATTAATATGAGAGGGGGAAAATCAATTGTATGTTTCAAAGTTTTTCAAAACACAAACTCAATCTTTTTAATATATAGGCTGTGTATTTGATATGCGGGCTCTCTCAAAAGCCTAGACCAAGTAGATTAGAAGCATCCAATAGCACAGCTATATACAAGATACTGGATACTGTACAGCAAACCATAACAAAAGGACTTTTCAAAGTTAACCCAATTACCAAATAATGTGATGATAACATTAACTATCGACTGTCTTTTTGAACCCTAAGACAGCAGGAACCTCACATCTCCACTATAGAACCCCTACTTCCCCCAGTCTGGAACCCTTGGATAGGGCTCACTTTCCCGTATGCGTCTCCCAATCCATACCGAATAATATTGCATCCGCCGATTACAACCTAACCAACGCAACGATTGCCACCTCAACATGCTTCACCTCAGACTGTGTCCAGAGACTTCACGTGTGGAATGACAACCTTTCAGCTTCATTACTCCGGTGAGACCTTTCCTTTTATAGTACACTCTAATTTCATCTCAGGTGGTTCACTTTCTAACAAAGTCCCATAACCTAGATATACACCAGTTTCTGTGAGAGAGAGCTTATGTTCACACATATCCATAAACTACTGCAAAATATATGCCTGAAAGCAGAAGTACACTAGAGTTTGCAGTGAGTACCTCCCTAACACTTCCTCTCCACTATTCCAAGCTTTGGGTCCATGATTGCTCAACAATTTGTTTGGCTTCGTATGTTAACTCTCTTTTCAATCACCAGGTTCCAGATGCCACCAGGATGCTGGCCAGGCTTCCCTGGATTGAAGACCCCACCAATGTGTCCTGGAGCTCAGCTTCCCCAGAGACCCACCCTACTAGGGAAAGAGAGAGGCAGACTGGGAGCATGGACCGACCAGTCAACGCCCATGTTCAGCGGGGAAGCAATTACAGAAGCCAGACCTTCTACCTTCTGCAACCCTCAATGACCCTGGGTCCATGCTCCCAGAGGGATAGAGAATGGGAAAGCTATCATGGGAGGGGGTGGGTTATGGAGATGGGATGGTGGGAATTGTGTGGAGTTGTACCCTTCCTACCTTATGGTTTTGTTAATTAATCCTTTCTTAAATAAAAAAAAAAAAAGAAAATACTGACGACTAAGCCTTGGTCCTCGGCATGTAAACGTTATGCTCTAACACACTGAGCTGTCTCAAGTACTCTTGTTTTCATTTTTTTTTTCACTAGAATAATCATTTCAAGTCCTAGTCATGATGTCATGAAAAAAAGTACAATTTTATCTTTTAAAAAGTATTCCATGATTTCCTGAAGTCCTCCTAAAAACTAACAATAAACTAGACTCAGCTCTGACTTTTGGCAGTTCTAGGAACTGAACTTGAGATATTAGTTAGAGCGTCAGTCAGGAATGTCTTTCGCATAACCATTATGCTGTCTCCTTAGCCCCAGTTTATAGTCATTTTGAAGTCACACATTTACCTTTTGTGAACGTTAAGCTTTACTTGCAAAGTATGCATGATATAAATAGTGTCCTGTCTTTTGTTTCTCCAAAAAAAGCACTTAATTCCTGTTGATACTTAGAGTTGAGGTGTCAAATATTTCCATTTCTGCTGTCTATCTCTTTCTCTATGATGTCTTACTCTGTTCCTATAATGACTCTAGCCACCTTGGATTAACTCTACTGCATCTACAACATGCAACACTGAAAACACTCTCCTAGCAGATGTAATTGCCTCGTAGATGTCTTGCTCCAGTGCATTATAAAAACCTCTTTGAAATCAATCTCATTATATTGGTCATACGACTCTGTAACTGCCCTGCTCAAAAAGTCTTCAAATTACCCCCAATTGTCTATCACCCCAGTAACACCCCTGAATGAGCTGTTAAAACTCCAATTAAAATATGCCACACAAAAAATATATGCACAGGCATTTATTCAACAACCATTTACTGAGGGCATATTTTACAACACATTACACCACACTTTGGGGAGTACAGAAATGAACAAAACAACAATCTAATGATACACACAGCAAAATAGACACAAATCAATGTTATCAAGAGGAATATAGGTGTGCTAACAGAGTACATACACAGATAATAATAAAAGCAAGCCTAGAAGCGTGACTGAAAACATTCACTTGGGTATTAATTTCCAATAGAATTCATTCTCTCCAGTGTGTTGAAGCAAACTAGAATGTTTTCCAGGGATGACAGTGTCATTGATTATTTCAGCTAAAGTTAAGGGTTAGTTTTGTACTGTTTTCTGATTAGATGATCATTGGGTAATTTTCTAAAGAGAAATACTGAATAAAAGATGCAATTTATCAGGGCCAAATGGTGGCACATCTGGCTAGTCACACATATTATACAATGTACAAGAACCCAGATTCAAGCCTTTGGTCCCCACCTGCAGAGGGAAAGCTTCTCAATTGGTGAATTAGGATGTTTCCTCTCTATCTCCCCTCTCCTCTCAATCTCTCTCTGTCTCTATCTAATAATAAATAAATAAATAAATAGATAAAAAATGCAATATATTTTCTGGTAACTCCTTTCAATGAATCAAAAGATATTTGGAAGTTGTGAATATTATTTGAATAAGTTTTACATTTAGGATATGTATGTAGTTCGAGGTGTCCTAAACTTTGCTAGACCATATTACTTTTATGTTTGCTTGTATGTTTGTTTTGTAGAGGACTACATGTGTATCTTGATAGCAGACCAAGTAGATGATTCTCAGGCAGTTTCTTGGTTCAGCAGTGGTACACAAAAAAAAAAAGGTGAAAATGTGCCTTAGTTCTATTAGCTTCCACCCACTTAACTCCAGAAAAAATCTGATTCCACAGGAATCATCTGAGAGTTCTAAGAAACTCACAGGGTAATTCTGACTTGAGAAATACTTCAGCACATCATTCTAGTGTCCATGTGTCCTCTAGAACCTTTGCTTTCCCAAAGCCTCCAACTAAGAGCCCCAATACAGGACCCTCATCTCATGAGGGATTCAGCACTTACTGAGGATAAAGTCTCTTTTCTTTTATTCAGATGCAAAGACTGGCAGATGGAAGTAGGGATCTTACTGCCCTGGAACTTCTTCACATCAGCTATTTGGTGTCTGGACTTAAACTTGGACCATGTGCATGGCAATGTAGGCACCCTACCCTGTAATATAGTTCTCTAGTGCTGACTTAAAGTCTTGTTACCAAAGGCTTTAGGCAGTGAAATGCCTATGTGTTGCTGCAACCTGCAACCTTCCACAAGCTTCAAGCCCAGGCTAGCAGGTAGAGGTTTCTGTTGCAGAATTTTAGAGTCCAAAGGACTGCCAAGGTCCAACTGGTCTTTTGAAGATATTCACACACTATTCCTTGACACCTGTCTTGAGAAAGAGAAAGAGGAAGAGAAAGAGAAAGAGAGACAGACAGAGAGAGAGAGAGAGAAGGAGGAGGAGGAGGAGGAGGAGGAGAGGGGAGGGGAGGGGAGGGGAGGGGAGGGGAGAGGGGGAGAGGAGAGGAGAGGAGAGGAGAGGAGAGGAGAGGAGAGGAGAGGAGAGGAGAGGAGAGGAGAGGAGAGGAGAGGAGAGGAGAGGACTAGGAGAGGAGAGGAGAGGAGAGGAGAGGAGAGGAGAGGAGAGGAGAGGAGAGGAGAAGAGAGAGAAAAGGAGAGGAGAGGAGAGGGGAGGGAGAGAGAGAGAGAGAGAGAGTCAGAACACTGCTCAGCTTTGGTTTATGAAGATGCTGGAACTTGACCTGAGATTTTAGAGCCTCAGGCAAAGTTTTTCTTTGCCAAATCTTTATGTTGTCTGCCCAGCCCCAGTGTTTGTTATTTTATATGACAAAAAAGAGTCTGCAGATGTGATTAAAATTAGGTGTTTTGGGAGTCCTGCAGTAGGCCGGTTAAGCTCATGTGGGTGCAAAGCACAAGGACCTGCATAAGGATCCCGGTTCGAGCCCCCTGCTCCCCACCTACAGGGGAATCTCTTCACAGACCTCTAAGCAGGTCTCCAGGTATCTATCTTCTCTTCCTCTCCCTGTCTTCCCCTCCTCTCTCCATTTCTCTCTGTCCTATCCAACAATGATGACTTCAACAACAACAATATTAACTATAACAACAAAAAAGGGCAACAAAAAGGAAAATAAATAAATATTAACAAAATAAAATTAGGTGTTTTGAGATATAAGGATTTATACTGGAGTATCCAGGTGAGTTTAATTTCAATTACAATAGTCTTTAAAAGAGGGATATAGGTGGAAGGTCTATTATAGAATTTGTAAGAGTGGTCATTAAAAGGGAATGCTATTTTGTTAGCTGTAGGATTAGAAAGAGTGACCATAATCCAAAAAGAATACAATGTTAGAACCTAGAAAATGCATGGAAACAGATTCTCCTCCAGATACTCTGAATGAATGTCACTTTACTAATGCCTAATTTTGAACTTTCGATCTTTATAGCTGGGAGTAAGTAAACATATGAAGTTTAACACATATGAATTGTTATATAAATTATTTATTTGATAAGACAGAGATACCTTTAAAGGGGTAGGGAGATGGAGTAGGAGAGAGAAAGGGAAACAGCTACAACATTTCTTCATTGCCAGTGAAGCTTCTCCCTGTAGGTGGGAATAGTTTTAAGATCTCTGTATCTAATGATTGTACATAAAATTGGTTTCCTTTGATTTAAAAAAATCCTTGCAAATGTGTAAACTACATTTCACATTTGGATATTGTTCTTTTATTGTGCAACTTTAATGAACTTGTTTGTTTTTGCTGGAATTTCTCTTATATTAGGTCAACTTTTCTGTAAATACACATAGTTTTACTTATTAATCTTCACTATCATGTACTTTATTTCTTTTAAAATTTATCATAATCTGGTTTAAATCTTCAGTACAGTTCCTAATACTAATGAAGAGAACAGATATACCTATCTTCTTCCTGATCTTATGAGGGAAAGACCAGTTCTTCATTATGACGTTATTTTAGGGGTTTTCTCAGAGAAAATCCAATCAACTTGAGAAAAACATCCCTTGTATTCCTAACTTTTAAGTATTTTGTCATGTAATAGTTATATGATTAATCTGTTTTTCTGAGATAAGGAAAAGGAAAATCAAAGGACCCCTCTACCAACTCCAAAGTGGTCTTTGAAATATTTAAATTGGTGTAACATGAATAATATATAATTTAACTTAGTGAGGTTGAATGTCAATTTTATTATAAAAACTGCTTCATGTTTATTCAGTTGGAAATTCTTTATGATCTTTTGGCATAACCCTATCATTTCTGGCGCATGTTCTTTTATGGACAACAAGCTTTTTTAAACACACCCTGCACTTTGTATTTTGTTTGAAAATAAGTTAGACATTTCCTTAGAGGACCATAGCAGAATTTAGCTTGAAATAGTATTTTTTACCCAAATTTACACAATAACATTGAGCAGTCCTCCTAGGTCAAATTTCTTTCTTTCTTTCTTTCTTTCTTTCTTTCTTTCTTTCTCTTTTTCTTTGCCTCTGGGGCTCCTTGCCTGCACTATGAATCTACTGCTCCTGAAGGCTATTTTTTCCCTTTTGTTGCCCTTGTTGTTGTTGTTGTTATCATTGTTATTGCTGTTGTTGTTGGACAGGGCAGAGAAAAATCTAGAGAAGACAGGAAAGAAGACAGAGGGGGGAGAGAGAGATAGACAGCTGTAGACCTGCTTCACTGCCTGTGAAGCAACCCTCCCCATGCAGGTGGGAAGCCAGGGGCTCAAACCTGGATTCATGTGCTTTGTGCCATGTCCATATAACCCGCTGTGCTACTACTTGTCTCCCCTGGGTCAGTTTTCTATTGATTAATTTCAGAAAGAGAGAAAAAATTATCTTGTTCGCATTTATTTTTACATACATAAATAAGTTGTTTCCATGTATTTATATTCTTAAATGATTTTTTTCTAAATGCTTATTAGTTATAACTTTCTTAGTTTTTCTAGGTGTTTAAAATTAGCAATTTTTTATCTGTTCCATGAATAAGAACTTATGACACTATCTTATATTTTAATCTTTATTATCCATTAAACTCTTACTGTGAATAAATTGAATACTAGTCACTGGGAAATAAATTTAATAAGATATACTTGTTGGCTTATGCTACCAAAGATTTCTTCTGTACTTTGGAAATATTTCATTAGTCTCTTGTGCCCTGGTTGTTTTTCTTCAACAAAATCTCTCTCTCTCTCTCTTTCACACACACACACACACACACACACACACACACACACACACACACACACACACACACACTATTTTTAGGGCAGTAGTAATTTAAAAATCTGACTAAAAGAAAATCTGCCCTGAGCAATCAGACTTTGTTGTGTGACTCATTAGAGTCATTAAAATTCTAATGTGCACTATGACCATCGTGTATTCTGTGTAGGAGACTAGATAACTATTGGCCTTAAAATATTTCATTCTGCTCTTAATAGGTCTATTAAGAGTTCATCAATCTGGGAGCTCAGCAAGTTAAGCGCAGGTGCCGCAAAGCTAAAGGAACTGCATAAGGATCCCAGCTGGAACTCCTGGTGGCTCCCCACCTATAGGGTGTTGGGTAGTTGCCACCTCCCCCTGGCTTCTTCTTATCCATATGCCTATATAGGGATTTACTGATCCAAAGGTTTGGTCTATTTACATAAATCACTTTTACATAAAGCACTCCAGGGCATTGGTGGTTCAGTTATAGGATTCTCGCCTGTTCCGCCCCCTCCTTGTCACACTCTGACTTTCACCAGTCACTTTTCTCTCCACCCTCTCTATATCACATCCTGTTTCCACCCTACTTGGAGAGTATAAAAACAGCTGCTCTTCTGATTAAAGACACTTGGAAATTGCTTTCCAGCTCCTAGAGTTCCAGAGTGTATCTCCTGCGCAAGTTGGTGCAGCACGAGTTCCTGATCCCTCTCCCACACAGCAGCCTAGATCAGCTCCAGTTGAGTTCTCTCCAACTCAGAGAGCACTAGCTCAGGAAGAAGTACCCTCAGGCTATCCCGGCATAGGGGAGTTGCTTCACAAGCAGTGAATCAGGTCAGATCTATAGGTGTCTTTCTCTCCCTCTCTCTGTCTTCTCCTCCTCTCTTGATTTTTTCTTTATCCAACAATGACATCAGTAACAACAATAATAACTACAACAACAGAACAACAATGTCGGTCCATACTCCCAGTCTGCCTCTCTCTTTCCCTAGTAAGGTGTGACTCTGGGGAAACTGAGCTCCAGGACACATTGGTGGGGTCTTCAATCCAGGGAAGCCTAGCCAGCATCCTGGTGGCATCTGGAACCTGGTGATTGAAAAGAGAGTTAGCATATGAAGCCAAACAATTTGTTGAGCAATCATGGATCCCAAGCTTGGAATAGTGGAGAGGAAGTGTTAGGGAGGTACTCACTGCAAACTCTAGTGTACTTCTGCTTTCATGTATATATTTTGCAGTAGTTTATGGATACGTGTGCACATAAGCTCTCTCTCACAGAAACTGGTGTATATCTAGGTTATGGGATTTTGTTAGAAAGTGAACCACCTGAGATGAAATTAGAGTGTACTATAAAAGGAAAGGTCTCACCGGAGTAATGAAGCTGAAAGGTTGTCATTCCACACGAGAAGTCTCTGGATACAGTCTGAGGTGAAACATGTTGAGGTGGCAATCGTTGCTTTGGTTAGGCTGTGATCGGCGGATGCAATATTATTTGGTTTGGATTGGGAGATGCATACAGGAAAGTGGGCCCTATCCAAGGGTTCCAGGACTGGGGGAAGTAGGGGCTCTATAGTGAAGATGTGAGGTTCCTGCTGTCTTAGGGTTCAAAAAGACAATCGATAGTTAATATTATCATCACATTATTAGTTAATTGGGTTAACTTTGAAAAGTCCCTTTGTTATGGTTTGCTGGACAGTATCCAGTATGTAGTATATAGCTGTGCTATTGGATGCTTCTAATCTACTTGGTCTAGGATTTTGAGAGAGTCCACATATCAAATACACAGCCTATATATTTAAAAGATTCAGTTTGTGTTTTGAGAAACTTTGAGACATACAATTGATTTCCCCCTCTCATATTAATTAACTACTGATTTATATGTCTACATTTTGCTACGAGTGTACATAAACACCATTCCCACAACCAAAGGACTGTGACCCATCCCTCCCGCCCACTCCCACCCCCCACTGGCCCAGGAAGCTGCATGTCTACCCCTCACCACAGGGCTTTTACTTTGGTGCCCTACTTACAATTTGGTCAGGTCCTGCTTTTAGTTTCCCTTTCAGATCTTCTTAGTCAGCTTCTGTTGATAAGTGGGATCATCCCATACTCATCTTTATCTTTCTGACTTAGTTCACTTAACATAATTCCTTCTAGCTCTGTCCAAGATGGGTCACAGAAGGTGGGTTCATTGTTTTTGATAGCTGCATAGTATTCCATTGTGTATATATACCACAGCTTTCTCAGCTACTCATCTGTTGGTGGGCACCTGGGTTGCTTCCAGATTTTAGCTATTATGAATTGTGCTGCTATGAACATAGGAGTACACACCTCTTTTTGGTTGGGTGTTATGGAGTCCTTGGGGTATAACCCCAGGAGAGGAATTACTGGGTCATATGGAAGGTCCATGTCTAGCCTTCTGAGAGTTTTCCAGACTGCTCTCCACAGAGGCTGTACCAATTTACATTCCCACCAGCAATGTGAAAGGGTTCCTCTGACCCCACAACCTCTCCAGCATTTGTTGCTGCTGTCCTTTTTCATGTATGCCATTCTTACAGGAGTGAGGTGGTATCTTAGTGTTGTCTTAATTTGCATTTCTCTGACAATCAGTGACCTAGAACAGTTTTTCATATGTTTGTTAGCCTTTTGGATCTCCTCTGAGGTGAATGTTTTGTTCATATCCTCTGCCCATTTTTGGATGGGGTCATTTGCTTTTTTGGTGCTAAGTTTGCTGAGCTCTTTATATATTTTGGTGATTAGTTTCTTGTCTGATGTCTGGCATGTGAAGATCTTCTCCCATTCTGTGAGGGGTCTCTCTGTTTGTTTAATAGTTTCTTTGGATGTGCAGAAGCTTTTCAATTTGATGTAGTCCCATTGGTTTGTTTCTGCTTTAGTCTTCCTTGCAATTGGGTTTGATTCATCAAAGATGTCCTTGAGGTGTAGGTGGGAAAGTGTTTTACCAATGTTTTCCTCTAAGTAATTGATTGTTTCTGGTCTGACATCTAGGTCTTTGATCCATTTGGAGTTGATTTTTGTTTCTGGTGAGATTAAAGTGGTTCAATTTCATTCTTCTGCATGTTTCAACCCAGTTTTCCCAGCACCATTTATTGAAGAGAGCCTCCTTTTTCCATTTAATCCTTTGGGCCCCCTTATCAAAGATTAGATGCCCATAGGTGTTGGGATTTACTCCTGGGCTTTCAATTCTGTTCCACTGGTCTGTGTGCCTATTTTTGTTCCAGTACCATGCTGTTTTGATGATGATGGCTTTATAATAGTTTAAGGTCTGGGAGTGTGATGTTTCCATTTCTGTTTCTTTTCCTCAAGATGGTTTTGGCAATTCTAGGTGTTTTCAGGTTCCAGATAAATGATTGTAGTGTTTGTTCTATTCTCTTAAAGAAGCTTGGTGGAACTTTGATGGGTATTGCATTAAATTTGTATATGGCTCTGGGGAGAATATTCATTTTGATGATATTCATTCTTCCAATCCATGAGCATGGGATATCTTTCCATTTCTTCGTATCAGTTTCTATCTCCTTGAGTAGCGACTTATAGTTTTCAGTATACAAGTCTTTCACTTCTTTGGTCAACTTTATTCCTAGGCATTTGATGATTTTGCTGAAACAGTAAATGGGAGTGATTTCTGGATGTCTTCTTCTTCAGATTTAGTGTTTGCCTAAAGAAATGCCACTGATTTTTGTACATTGGTTTTGTAGCTTGAAACCTTGCTATATTGCCTAATAACTTCCAGTAATTTTCTACTGGATTCTTTAGGTCTTTCTATGTATACTATCATATCATCTGCAAATAGTGAGAGCTTGACTTCTTCCCTTCCAATCTGTATTCCTTTGATTTCTTTCTCTTGTCTGATTGCTATGGCAAGAACTTCCAATACTATGTTGAAGAGTAACGGTGACAGTGGACAGCCCTGTCTAGTGCCCGATCTGAGTGGGAATGCTTTCAGCTTCTGTCCATTGAGTATGATGTTGGCTGTAGGTTTGCTGTATATAGACTCCACTATCTTGAGGAATTTCCCATCTATTCCCATTTTTTGTAGAGTATTGAGCATGAATGGGTGTTGGATTTTGTCAAAGGTTTTCTCTGCATCTATTGAGATAATCATTAGTTTTTGGCTTTGCTTTTATTGATGTGGTGAATGACATTGATTGACTTATGGATGTTGAACCAGCCTTGCATTACTGGGATGAATCCCACTTGGTCATGATGAACAGTCTTTTTGATGTGTTGCTGTATCCGGTTGGCCAAGATCTTGTTTAATATTTTGGCATCTATGTTCATCAGAGATATTGGTCTGTAGTTTTCCTTTTTTGTTCTGTCCCTATCAGCTTTTGGTATCAGTGTGATGTTGGCTTCATAAAAGGTGGAAGGGAGTATTCCTGTTTCTTCAATCTTATGGAATAGCTTAAGAAGTATGGGTATTAACTGTTTCCTGAAAGTTTTGTAGAATTCGTTTGTGAAGCCATCTGGTCCAGGACTTTTGTTGTTTGGGAGATTCTTAATAACGGTTTTAATTTCTTTGTCTGTGATTGGTGCATTTAGATTTTGTAGTTCTTCTTGATTCAGTTTTGGAAGTGCATAGGTTTCTAGGAATTGTTCCATTTCTTCCAGATTCTCTAGCTTGGTGGCATATAGTTCTTTATAGAAGTTTTGCAGGATTCTCTGGATTTCTTTGGTGTCAGTTGTGATATCTCCTGCATCATTTACAATTCTATTAATTTGAGTCTTCTCTCTTTTTTGTTTGGTGAGTCTGGCTAGGGGTTTGTCAATTTTGTTTAATCTTTCAAAGAACCAACATTTGGCTTCATTGATCTTTTATATGGTTCTTTTATTTTCGATGTTGTTTATTTCTGCTCGAACTTTAGTGATTTCTGTCCTTCTGGTTGTTTTAGGGTTCCTTTGTTCCTCTTCCTCTAAGTCCTTGATGTCTGTAGTAAGGTCTTTTATTTGGGCTTCTTCTTGGTGTTTAATATGTGATTGTATGGCTATAAGTTTCCCTCTCAGTACTGCTTTAGCTGTGTCCCAAATATTTTGATAGGTTGTGTCTTCATTTTCATTAGGTTCCAGGAACATTTGAATTTCCTGTTTGAATGAGTCTCTACCCAGTGGTTCTTAAGGAGCATGTTGTTTAGTTTCCAAATTCTATATCTTTTAATAATTTTCCGTTTGTTATTAAATGTTAGTTTTACTCCACTGTGGTCTGAGAAGATACTTGGGATGATTTCAATGCTCTTGAATTTATTGATGCTGTCTTTGTGGCCTAACATGTGGTCTATCCTTGAGTATGTGTTATGTGGATTTGAAAAGAAGGTGTATTCCAGTTTTTGGTGGTGGAGGAGTCTGAAAATGTCCAAGAGGTCTAGTCTGTCAATCTCTTCTTTCAATTCTCTTGTATCTTTATTGGTTCTCTGCTTTGTTGATCTGTCTAAGTGTGAGAGTGGTGTATTGAAGTCTCCCACTATTATTGTATTACTATTGATGTATTTTTGAAATTCTTTCAGTAGATGCTTAATGTATTTAGATGATCCCTCTTTGGGTGCATAGATGTTAATTATTGTTAAGTCTTCTTGGCTGATTGATCCTCTAATCATTATGTAATGTCCTTGCCTATCTTTTATTACTTTATTTAATTTAAAATCTATCATGTCTGAGATGAGAATGGCTGTTCCTGCCCTTTTTTGTGGATCGTTAGCCTGTATGATAGTTTTCCATCCTTTCACTTTAAGTCTGTGTTTATCTTGTTGTGACAGATGGGATTCTTGCAAGCAGCATATGGTTGGGTTATGTTTTCTGATCCATCGCCCAACCCTGTGCCTTTTGATAGGTGAGTTTAAGTCATTGACATTTATTGATATTATGGATTTAATGTATTGTAGTGCCATTGTTCTAAAAAACAATTTGTTTACTCTGATATATTGCAAGTATTATAGTGATGTTCTTGATTATAAGAGGTCTTTTAGTACCTCTTTCAGGGCCGGCTTGGTGATGGTTGCCTCCTTTAACTGTTGTTTGTCTAAGAAGGTTTTGATCCCTCCATATAGCTTGAATGAAATTCTAGCAGGATATATTATCCTTGGTTGAAACCCTTTTTCTTTCAGGGCTCGATAGATATCTTGCCACTCCCTTCTGGCTTTTAGAGTTTGAGTGGAGAAATCTACAGATAATCTTAAGGGTTTTCCCTTGTATGTGACTTTTTGTTTCTCTCTTGCAGCCTTTAGGATCCTTTCTTTATCCTTACTTCTTCTCATTGTGACTATGATGTGTCTTGGTGTCTTCAGGTCTGGGTTGATTCTGTTTGGAACTCTCTTGAATCTTGATGTCCTTTCTGTTATTCAGGTCGGGGAAGTTTTCTTGTATTATTTCCTGTAGAGTGTTTGCTTCCCCTTCCTCACTTTCTTCCTCTGGCAGGCCAATTATACGAATGTTACTTCTTTTGAGATCATCCCATATGTCTCTGTTGTTGTTTTCAGTGTCTCTCAATCTCTTTTTAAGCTCTTTCACCTCTTTCTTAGTTTTCTCTAACTCATCTTCTGTCTGACTAATTCTGTTTTCTGTTTCTGTTAGTCTGCTTTCCCTTGCCTCAGCGTCTTTCTTCATTACAGCTATTTTAGCTTTCAGTTCTCTAATTGCCTCAAGATAATCAGTATTTTCCTTGGGGGTCTCAACTGTAGTTTCCCTAATACTGCCATACCTTTCCTCCAATGTTGTTTTCATTTCTGTGATTAATAAGTTTATTATTGCTTGCATACTTTTCTTATCTATGGTTACTTCTGACTGATTTGTAGTTTCTTCTGGGCTCTTGTCTTCATTCATTGGGGTAGCAGTTTTATTTGTTTTTAATCTACCCATTTTTTTATTTATGTGTTTCTCTCTTTTTTTATGCTCTGTTGTTCCTCAGTTGTTGTGTCTTGAGTACAAGTAACACTGTACTAAATACCTTTATGACAATTGCACTCACCAACCTCCGGAATTACAGTAGCAACTGAAGTAAGTATTCAAGTAGTTTAATCGTTACCAGTTAGCCAAACAATTTCTCCAGTCCGTGAAAAAATAGTAGCCAAATCCCAGTGAAGAAAGAGAAAAGAAAGAGACGATAGCAAGAATAGAGAGTTATGCAAATCTACTATCCAGTGTATATTCTAGGGGTAACAAGAGGGGAAAGGGAACTAGAGCAGAGATACACACATAGAGAGTCCACTCTAAGTCAGATTTCTTCCCCAAAGTAATTCACAAATTAAGAAAGGCAAAGAAAAAAGAAGAAGTGTATGAAAAGATTTAAAAAAAAAAGAGAGAGAGATAAGAGAGAGAAAAGGGAGAAGATAAGAAAAAGAGTTGTAATTAAAGAGCAGTGCAAGGAACTTCCCAAATGTGTATCAGTGAATTCAAAAAAACCACCCTGTTTGGTGGTATGGGGTATCCTGCTAGGAGCTGGTCACAGGGACTGCTTATGGGGAGGGGGGCGGGAAGGATGTATGCTTGAAAATTAAAAGGAAGAAAAAAGAAATTTTTTTCCCTACTCTAATTCTTAACCCAAATTAAGTTATAGTCACCTCCTTGGTGTCTAAGTACACCTTATTGGCTGGCCTGCTAAAGGCAGAAAATCCTATTGTTTCCAGGGGAGTGTGTTCGGAGCTCAGAGGCTAGCAGCTTCACCGTCCACCATCTTCCGGGAAACCCCCCCCTCCAGACTTTTTTAAAGGATTTCTCGAAAATGAGAACTAGCTCCAAGTCCTTTGATCCAATGAGAGCTATACTCAAGAAGTCTTTGGATCCGCCCTCAGGGTCGTGGTGGTCCCTGGAGACTCCGAAGAGAAAGCCCCCAAGCTAAAGTGCTCTCTCCGGGTCCTCTGCCAGCCGCCCAGCAGCGCTCTGCAACCGGCGGAGGAGCCGCCTTCCCAGGCGGAGGACAATGCCTGGCGCACTTGCTTTGCCCGGCGCCGCCTGGGAAGTCTGGAGCCCCGCTAGTCCGTGTGACCTTTACTCTAATTCTTAACCCAAATTAAATTATAATCACCTCTTTGGTGCTACCCCTTATTGACAGGCCTGCTAAAGGCAGAAAATCCTACCGTTTCTAGAAGATGTGATCACAGAACACGCTGTTAGCAGTTTCTCAGTCCGCCATCTTCCCCTTCTCTCATCTTTTTTTTTATTTTTAATTTTTAAGAGATTTTATATATTTTTTTTCATAAGTGAGAGGAAAAACAGAGCTTTGATCTAATATGTTTAATGCTCCAGGTCAAAGAAGGGCATCACACACGCCCTATCCTCAACCTACTCGCTCACCTCTCTAACTCCTATTTATTTTTATTTTTTTATTGCCACCTGGATTATCACCATGGCTCAGTACCAGGACTAGGAAACCAACAATCCTGGCAGCCATTTTCCCCATTTTTTCTTTCTATTTTATTTGATAAGACAGAGAGAAATTGAGAAAGGAGGAAAAGACAAAGAGAAATTCAGATACCTTTAGACCTGCTGCACAGTTTATGAAGCGTCCCCTCATGAGAATGGGGAGCAGAGGCTGGAACCCTGGCCTTTAGATGGTAAATTATACCCCATACACACTATTTTTAATTTTTTGACTCTGTATAGCTGATTTAAAATGAATGTACCATATAGTTTACTCATTAGCACAATGATTTTGACATGCTTCCATGTAGTAATTTACACTCTCTTTTTTTCAATTTTTTGATGTATTTAATTTTTTTAAGTATCTTTCTGTATTTATTTGATGGAGACAACCAGGAATTGAGAGGAAAGAGGAAATAAGGAGAGGGACAGAGAGACACCTGCAGCCTTGCTCAACCACTCACAAAGCTTCCCCCCTGCAGGTGGGGACAAAGGCTGGAACATGGGTCCTTGCACATTGTAATGTGTGCTCTCAAGCAGGTTTGATACCATCCGGCCCCAGCATGCAATTGTCTTATAACCAGAAACGCAAGGAATACTGACTCACCACAAAGTCAGAAATTTATGTATAGTTTGTAAAATTGATACTTAATTTGACTTTCTCAAAACATAGCTACTAATCATCTGCTATTGACAGAAATCTTAGGGATAACATAAATACCTTATTAAGGCATCTTCTCTGTGTAAATAAGTATACTAAGTTAAAGAAAATATGGTTAAGAAAACGGCAGGGCTAACTTTAGCTATAACTAATTTTTTTTTTTTTTTGCCTCCAGGGTTATTGCCAGGGCTCGGTGGCTGTACCACGAATCCACTGCTCCTGGAGACCATTTTTTCCCCTTTTGTTGCCCTTGGTGTTCCATCATTGTTGTGGTTATTATTATTATTATTATTGTTGCTGTCGTTGGATAGAGCAGAGAGAAATGAGAGAGGAGGGGAAGACAAAGAGGGGGAGAGAAAGATAGACACCTACAGACCTGCTTCACCACCTGTGAAGCGACTCCCCTGCAGGTGGGAAGCTGGGGGCTCGAACCGGGATCCTTACACGGGTCCTTGCACTTCACACCACATGTGCTTAATCCACTGCACTACCACCTGACTCTCACTAAATTTAATTGATATGTATATGCAAAGAATAATAAATTATTTTATGGTTATGTAACATTCTTTTCTGATGTTAAATAGGTATGCTCATACTGCTATTGGCAGACCCTTTATTATAATGCCTGCTAGTTCTATACTAAACTATTTTTCTTAATTACTAAGAAATAATTATAGTATTTATAATTATAATATATAAGTGATATATATATATATATATATATATATATATATATATTACTTAACTGCTTTGCATTATACCAGACATGTCAGAATTAATTTGTTGTCTCTGTAATTCTGTCTACACCTTCCAGGGATGTTTTGGTCTTATCAGTGTAAACACAGATATTGGTCAACAGGTCTACAAACTAACATGAAGTCTGTTTTATCTGATATCCCTGAATTATGCCTACATCCTTAGGGTAAAGTCAGGACTTACAGAGAAGACATAGAATCTTATATAACCACAAGAAGTAAAGATAGCATGTATCATAGAGCCTTTAAGATGTTTATGTTTATGTATAATCTGTAGAATGTTTACACTTGGTTTTATACTAGGAATCTAGCAACCCCGGTAGCCGTGTTTTTCTCTCTCTTTCTTACATTTTTTCTTCTGGTTTTTTTTGTTTGTTTGTTTTCTTTCCGTTTCATTTGATAGGACAAAGAGAAGTTTAGGTAAAGAGGGACAGAGAAAGACAGACACCTGCAGGCATACTTCACAACTTGTGAAGTACACAGACCCAATATAGGGAGAGACAGTGAGCCCTTGCAAGACATCAGAGATCTTTGAAAGATAAGATATTTAAGAGGCAGGCAGAGACTAAAATTTGGAGATAAACATGCAGAAACATAACCTTACGTTACCCTCATGAGAAACATTCAATAAAATCTCTTTTCTCTTCACTACTAGTGATATGATAAAGTTTATGTCTTTTGTTTTTAATTTGTATTTATGTGTTTACTATTGGATAGAGACAGTGAGACACCTGCAGTCCATTGTACCTCAGCATTTTGTTTTCGTCCCCCCCACATCTTCGATTTAGGCATTATAATTGTATGCATTTTACTGTTGATGGCTTCTATATTTCTTCAATATCTAGTAAATCACAATCAAAAATAAAATATATTTCTAATTCAGTCTTTCAGTTTAACTCTGGTTTGATGGATTTCTTCATCACTGTATTTAGAGATAATGGCCATGTGATATACAGAACCACAAATAAAAGTACAGACTTCTTTGATTACTCTTCATACATACTGATAGTCTATTAGGATCATTATGTCACATTTTATTTATTTTTATTCATTTTTATTTATTTATTCCCTTTTGTTGCCCTTGATTTTTTTTATTGTTCTAGTTATTATTGTTGTCGTCGTCGTTGGATAGGACAGAGAGAAATGGAGAAAGGAGGGGGAAGACAGAGGGGGAGAGAAAGATAGACACCTGCAGACCTGCTTCACCGCTTGTGAAGTGACTCCCCTGCAGGTGAGTAGATAGGGCTAGAACCAGGATCCTTACGCCAGTCCTTGAGCTTTGTGCCACGTGCACATAACCCACTGCGCTACAGCCCGATTCCCTATTCTGTCACATTTTAAAATGGAGCACTCATACTTGGTCAACTTCTACACTGTGACAGTGTACATTTGTGTACATTCTTTTATTTTTATTTTCTATTTTATTTTGGGGAGGTAGTTTACTGTACATCTTTTGACATATAGGTGCAGTTTCTCATCTCCCTCTGGTGTGTACCCTCACCCCCCCCCCCCCAATTAGGATATTTTCCTTCATCACAAATCAAGATAAGTCCCTCTTCACCCTTCGGCCAACCCCTTCTTCCCCAGAAGTTTTTTTATTGTTTATTTTTTAATTTTTTAAATCATTTTAATCTTTATTTATTGGATGGAGACATCCAGAAATCAAGAGGGAAGGAGGTGATAGAGAGGGAGAGAGTCACCTGTAGCACTGCTTCACCACTCATGAAGCTTTTCCACTTAGGTGGGGACCAGGGGCTCAAACCTGGGCCTTGCACACTGTAATATGTGAGCCTAACCAGGTGCACCACCACTTGGCCCCTGTTGTTGATATTCATTAGTTTGTTTTTGATTTGGCATAATGTACCCCACACAGTCCAGGTTTCATTTTGTGTTTTCCCTTTCTGTCCCTGTTACTTAAGTTTAATCTATAGATGAGATCAGATAACCTTTTTTCTTCCACTTTGACTTATTTCACTTAACGTAATATCTTCCAAGATGAAACAATGGCTACATCATCATTTTTCACAACTGTATAGTATTCCACTGTTGTATATATGCCACAACTTTTTTTTTCCTACTTATCTGTTGTGGTACATCTGGATTGTTTCCAAGTTTCTGGCTACCACAAATTGTGCAGCTATGAACACAGGTGCACATAGATCTCCTTGGATAATTGTATCTGCTTCCTTTGGGTAAATCCTCAGGAGAGGAGACGATAGGTTAGTTACTAGTTTTCTGGGAAATCTAAATACTGTTTTCTTGTTTTCAACAAGATTTGGATCAATTTATAATTCCAACATCAGTAGAGGTGTCCTTTTCTCCTGACACCCTCACTAATATTTACTATTTCTTTTTTATTTTATTTTTGTTGATATTTTGGACAGAACAAAGAGAAATTAAGAGGGGAAGGGAAGATAGAGAGGGATAAAGATAAACACATGCCCTTCCTAATGTATGACATTCTCATAAGTGTAAAATGATATTTCACTATTTTCTATTTCTTTTATTTATAAAAATGAAACATTGACAAAACCATAGGATTAGAGGTGTACACCTCCACACAGTTCCTTCCACGAGAATTCTGTATCCCATCCACTCCCCTGATAGCTTTCCTATTCTTTATCCCTCTGGGAGTATGGACCCAAGGTCATTGTGGGATGCAAAAGGTGGAAGGTCTGGCTTCTGTAGTTTCTTCCCCACTGAACATGGGCATTGATAGGTCAATCTATACTCCCAGCCTGTCTCTCTCTTTCCCTAGTGGGACAGGGTTCTGGGAAATCATAGCTCCAGGACACATTGGTGGGGTTGTCTGTCCAGGGAATTCTGGTCAGGATCATGCTAGCATCTGGAACTTGGTGGCTGAAAAGAGAGTTAACACACAAAGCCAAACAAATTGTTGAACAATCATGAACTTAAAGGCTGGAATAGTGCAGATGAAGAGTTGGGGGCAGGGATCTCCATTTTGTAGATAACTGGTAGGTATATTTTAGTTATATTCCAAAGGGCCTGAGACTATGCTAGTTTTTTTTTTTTTTTTCATTTTTCCCCTGATCCTGAAATCTGATATGAAGGTGGATCCAAGTTATTGCCTGGGGAGATGATGTCATGGCTGGAAAAAGGTCCAGAAACCTGGATTAGGGAAGAGAGTAGCTCCCAAATGTGGTAAAGAGGTATAAATATTGTTGACTGTAAACCCCACTGATTTGATCTGGTCTCGGGCCATATTCAGCTATGTGACCTCTGCATCCCTGTAGATCCAAGCTCACATTCTGTGGTCATGAGTAGGAACATTTCAAACTGTCCCAATATCGACCCATCTTCCTCAGGTGTATCATAGAGTATGTTGTCCATCCTCCATTCAGAAGATGGAACATTCTCTACCATTGTTGATTCAGGTTGAAGGCAAGGTCTTATAGGGGCCCACAAAGGGGTCTATTTTGTTGTTCCTGATAGAGATGACCAGAAACAATGGAGAGAGGGATTTATTTGAGGTCTAGGCCTATCATGTCTGTTTGAGAATCTCAGGACTCCCGAACTAGGGCCCCAGCTGATGGGGTGGCCTGATAGTGACTAAAGAGTCATTGTTAAAGTATGCCTGTCTCTTGCCCTTATTCAGCTTTTGCAGTCCTTGCTTTGATAATCTCTATTGTTTTATTTACATTTATCTGACAGTGACTTTGATCACTTTCTCCTGCATTTCTTGGCCCTCTGGATCTCTTCTTTGTGAAAATTCTGTCCATGTCCTTACCCCATTTTCTAATGGGGTTGTTTGGGTTTTTGTTGTCATGTTTATTAAGTTCTTTATGTACTTTGGTTATAAATTTTTAACTCATTTATGTTTTATAAAGATCCATTCTGTAAGGTATCTATTTGTTTTGGTGATGTTTACCTTTGCTGTGCAAAAGTTTTTCTGCTTGATATAGTCCATTGGTTTATTTGTTTATTTATTTACTTACTTACCTTTTGCTGTTGAACTTCTATCTTCAAAGACATTTCTGGAACATACATTATTGAGAGAGAGTTCTGCCAATGTTTTCTTCTATGTACTTGACTGTTCCTGGTCTAATGCCCATGTCTTTGATCCACTTAGAGTTGATTTTTGTCTGCATACATCCTTACATGTTTCTTTTATAAGAATGAATTTTGATTTTTTATGCCTTTTGCATTAAGCTATAGAGGAATTAATTTCTCTCCTCACTTCCTGACTAAGAGGTTATTTGTACATGATGTTAAGCTCTATTCAACTGTCCAGCCTGTAACCTTGTTGCCTAGTTTATTTAATATATGAAATGTGTTCCTGGGAAACCTGAAGCAGTCATCAGATTAAGTTCTTTGATGCTTGAGAATACAGGTCCTAAAGTTTTCCTTATTGCTTCCTTATTTCAAAGTTTCAATAGATATATTGCAGGTATTCACAGACTTAAATATGGCTATTATGTCTATATTTAATTAAAAATATATTTATATGTATTGATAGTATGTATATATATGCATATACTTCATATATATATTCACATAATACATACTGATGTCATTTGAGAAATTTTATAGTAACATAAAAATAAATGAAATAAATTAAAAGACTGATACATTCACCCATGCTTTACATTTATGTTAGTTTTTAAAAATGATTTTCTCCCCTTGGAAAGTCACTTATACTAAAGAATTAGTGCTGGGCTTCTATCATCCACTATCCTCTTGTGGTTTCCCATTTATGGTGAATTCATTGGAAAACATTGCTCTATATTTAACTATTTTTTGGAAGGTGGTTAAAATGTGCCCTCAAATTTAGGCTGAAAAAAAATCATAGTGATATGAGATTTGGAAAGAAAAATTCTTGGGTTCTTTAATTTTTCAATATGTCTTTTCTTTGAGAAGTTATTTAGGCTGAATTCCCACTTTTAAATCTGATATGCTAATTTGAATGTTCATTACAGGATATTGTTTATGTACTTTGAAAACTACTTGGGAAGCATTACATGACAGCTGTCTTCTTAATATCCTCAGAAATTAGTTCTATTTCAGGAAACTATCCCAGTGATCCCAGTACAGCTCCATAAATAAGTATGTAAATCGATTCAGGATTATCCCCAGACTGAATATTATACATGTCTGAGATTCAAAGTACTTGCTTGCTAAAATATATACCTATACACAATGATAATATGCAAATTGCTTAACTGGATATATTTAAAGCAATTAAAACTAATGGTGCAATACAAGTAAAGGACAGGTAGATAGATATACACACAAAACTTAGTCACAGTAATAGCAATTCTACAATCAAATTTTCCTCAATAATGTTAAGATTTCCCATTAAAGAATTCTTGCAACTCACTAATTTAAATATTTATGTTATAAAGTAAACATCTGCTTGTAATAAAGTTCATTTTTTGCCACGTTAACACTAGTCAACTGTGAAAAAAATCCTTAAGTAAGTAAAATAAAATAGACAAAAATCTAAGTTGCCTAAATTACCATTTTGAATAATAGCTGTGAATAACATTATGTGTAGAACTTCACTTGTGTAATCTAAAGGATGGAAGTTCTGTTGTAATTAAATTTTAAATAACATAGTATGATACATTAACATAAGTAGTCTTATACTATTGAGAACTTTGATTAGTTTAAAATTCTTAGGGTCCAGGTGGTGGCCCACCTGATTGAATGCACATGTTACAATGCACAAGGACTCGAACCCCTGATCCCCACCTGCAGGGGGAAAGTTTTGCAAGTGGTGGAGCAGAGCTGCAGTTGTCTGTCACCCTCTCTATCTCCCCCTTCCCTCCTGTCTGGCTGTTGCTATCCAATTAATAAAGATAAAAAAAATCTAAAAACATTTAAATTTCTGTTTCATTGAAAAATAAAATGCCACGGGACAGGCTGCGACACACCTGGTTAAGTGTACACATTCCAGTGTGCAAGTACTCAGTTTCAAGCTCCTGGTCCCCACCTGCAGGGGGATAGCTTCACAAATGGTGAAACAGGGCTTCAGGTATTTCTCTGTCTCTTCCACTCTCCATGTCCCTGTCCCCTCTCAATTTCTCTCTCTTTATCTACCAATAATATATATATATATATATATATATATATATATATTTAAAAAAGATTTAAAAAAACTAATAAAAAATAAAATATCCTTTGAGGTAGAGAATTTCTGACTTTGCTGTATCTGATTGGTATACGTAATTCACATCTTGGGAACAGACTACAAACGAGTAAGAATAAATTTCAATAGTACTTCTGTTCCTAGCTTTTATGTGAAATCCAGTATGTCACAAAATTATGGAGGTCATTCGACAAACAATCAACATTGTGATACTACTGTCATGTTGCTGTTTGCACTTTTGAGAATTACATTTTCTTCAGTCACAAAGAAGAATGCTATTAGTTGAGAATATTCAGAATTCTTCATAATGGTCCATTTTCTACTTTTATCTTATAATTTAGTGGCATGTGTGCGCTAATGCTACATTTTGTGTATTTAGGTATAATTAATGTAGAATTATTGTTAGGATATCTAGTAAGTACAAACCGAATGCAAAATAAATGCAAGTTATTATCAGTTACATTCATTAAAAATTCATAAATAAAATGTGTGTCTATTAAAGGAGTGAATCACAATTGTATGTGATCATTAATTATTGTAGCTAAATTGAGGTATAATTACTACATTAGATTTAACTTTGTTCTGAAAGATTGTTTAAAAGTACAAGTGACAAAATAGCACAGGCATTTTATGAAGCACTATTCTAACTTTTAAGAAATAAAAGTCATTAAATTTTAATGTCATGTTAGAAATCATCTTTTCTATGCCAACATAAAATAAGTCACCCTAAATGTATACATGGACTATTTTAAAACATTCAGAATTGGGTTAGACTACTTTGATTTAATTAAAATGTAGTTTTCAATATCCAATATTTGTAAAACCAGTATTTTACTATTTCTAAAATATTAAAGAACAAATTGATGCCTTTGAATCCAGTAAAATTAGTTAATATAAGCATATTGCAATACAGTTGATATTTTACATAAAAGAACAGTTATCACTTATAGTAACCCAAACTTCTTCCAGGTCATCAAATATTTTAGTTTGATCAGGTAATGATTTTAAGTGCCAGATTTTAATATAAGATGTATTTATTGCTTGGAAAACTAACATAGTCAGGGTGTCCAATAGGTAATTCATACAAAATATTTTAGTAATAGTAAAAATCTTTTTGGGCTTGCGAAATAACTTATTTGGATAATACACTGGGAGATCAAAGAAGTGTGATTTGCGGTATAGTTTCCAGTAGAAAATCTAAAACAAAACATACTTTCCAGAGAGACAATGCCAAAGCCTTTCATGGGGAGAAAAGAAAAGATAAGTGTTTAATGGAAGACTTGGAAGATGTTACAAAGTTTAAACTATTTTTGGCTCTACATAATTGGCTACTGATTCCCTAGAATGGTTCAAAAGAGAACTTCCTGGATATTATTCTTCAGTAAATACCCATAATTATCAGCTATCTCTGTGACTTCTCAAGCAGTTGTTTCCTTGATAGTTTCTTAGAATGATTTTGACCCAGCCAAAAGTCTCTAGTTCAGTTAAAAGAGGTACATTATGCACACTCTCTGTGATGGCTGCAGGCTCCATTTAAAAAATGTCTTCACATATATCAACTTTTCATAATTTGTTACATAGATAAAGTTGTATGATCTGAAACATATCCTATATTCCTTGATCTAGCTTATCATTTTGTTAGCAGTGAAGAAGTACACGTACCTTAAAACATAGAAGTAAGGAAATGCCTTAGTCTTCACTACAAAGATATAATTGTCATTTCTTCATAAGGTAGCTTTTCCAAATGTTATTAAAATTTCATCTGTACGTCATCTTGTATTGCATTAAATACAAATTATAGCTTCTTTTATCCTAGGTCTATACAAATTTTAGAAATATATTAAGATATCAAATATGTATTTTATTGCTTCAAATGGAATGTCATGATTTTAGATATGTTTCCAACTTCAGCTAAATTGTGTGTGTGTGTGTGTGTGTGTGTGTGTGTGTGTGTGTGTGTGTGTGTATGTGTGTGTGTGTGTGTTTAACCACGGCCACCAACATGTGTAATTTCAATTCTCCAGTGAGAGAATTGTTTTATTTCAAACAGAAGAGAAGAATAAAAAGAGAAAGGAAGAGACAACAGCACCAAAGCTTCTTCCATTTCCTTAACACCTCCCATATGGTGCATTTCACACTTGCCTCACCTGGTTATCTATGTCTCTGATTCGTGTATATTGGTCATGATAATTGATACTATAATGAGTATACCATTTCCCCCTGTAAAATGGTTTAAGTGTTTTCAACATAAAAGCATTGAAATGACTCTTATTTGCATTTATTCTGATTAGATGCCTATATTTTTTCACATTATCAATTCAAA
Source organism: Erinaceus europaeus (assembly GCF_950295315.1). Classification (NCBI taxonomy): domain Eukaryota; kingdom Metazoa; phylum Chordata; class Mammalia; order Eulipotyphla; family Erinaceidae; genus Erinaceus; species Erinaceus europaeus. Next base: position 29,118,877 of record NC_080166.1, read on the forward strand.
AGTAACTGAAGAGACTATTTAGAACATTTTCATCTTGCAGACATAATTTATGTACCTGATCAACAATACTCAACATTTAATTTGAATATAAATCATCTAGGAGTTTTATCCAGATGATTGGGGGTGGGGCTTGGCTGGAGGAAGAGGAGAGAGAAGGTGTAGGAATAGGGAGAGGGGGAAACGGAGGCAGGGAGAGAGAAACTAGGTGATTAGATGCACATAGTACTAGGTGCAAGATTCAAGCCCCCACTTCCCACCTGCAAGAGGGACCCTTCACAAGCAGTAAAACAGGTCTGCAGAAATCTCTTTCTATCTCTCTCTCTGTCTACCCTTCCCCTCTCATTTGTTTTCTGTCCTGTCAAATAATATGGGTAAAAATGGCCACCAGGAGACATGGATTCATAGTACAGGAACCAAGCCCTCATGACAGCCCAGAAGGCAAAAGGAAGAGAGAGAGAGAGAGAGAGAGAGAGAGAGAGAGAGAGAGAGAGAGAGAAAAGAAGAAGAAGAAGAAGAAGAAGAAGAAGAAGAAGAAGAAGAAGAAGAAGAAGAAGAAGAAGAAGAAAAGAGAAAGAGAGAGAGAGAAAAGAGAGAGAGAGATGTTCTATTCATTTTTCTATTATGATGTTCTATTCATTTTTGTCCCCTGTTCTTGCCCTTTAGTGCCAATGATCAAGCTAGGGGCATTAACTGTGCAAAGACCTACACTCTACCACTGATCAATCTGTCTTTTTGGTTGACTCTTTCAGAATCAGAGTTCTTGTTTTCCTGACAAGCTTACAAATAATGTTGCTACTACTTGGACACCAACAACTATGATTATCAGGACACTCAAAAAAGTACTCTTTAATTGCCAGTCCTGATCTGTTTATATCTTTCACATACAATATGCCTGTAGTCATTCTGTTTGAGACCTTAAGGAAAATTTGATGTTAGAATGTAAAAGCATTTCAAGAATTTTTACCTATAAAATATTTCATTTCATCCATTAGCTGTCATTTTACTGTCTTTGGAATATATGGGTTTCTACAGTTGGTCTCCAGCCATTTTTACAGACTGAAAAATGATATCTTGACTACTGTTTTTCCATCAAATGAAAAATAAAAATTGGGAGGGGGCTCTTAAATTTGAATTCCAGTGTTTTCACTTTTCATCTATAACTAGAAATTGATTTTTGAGTTCTAAAGGAAATATTTTGTTATCTTCCTATAACTGTTTTCATTAAGTTTCCTTTCTAATTTTGTTACAATTAACATTTTGAGTTTCCTTTCATTCTGAATAGACTTTTTTGACAGTATATTTGTCCCCAAATAAGTGTTACTTCAGAAATTGTATTTTATTTTAAGGTGTTTTCAGCATATCATCTGGGAGAGGTGCAGAATTATTTTCTTTACTCTCATAGGTTATTGAGTTGGCTGGACTCTTCCATGAAATATATTAACATAGTGTTTTAACTGGTTTTATCTTATTTTCTTCAAATTTCAACTGTCTCTAAAGGCCTCTAAAAGTAACTCAAATTTACTTTTAAAAAAGGAGGCAATAACATATTCTACAAAGATTTTTGTCTTCCTTGTGATCCGAAACACATATATTTGAGACCCAATAATAATATAATATTTTCCTAATGGAACTGTCATTTTCTATATACATTGCCATCTGCAATAAATAATGTTATTACTTAAATTCCTACTCTTTTAAATAAATATGATTTTGCCATTTTCTCATGTGGGGATCATTGTGTATTACTTAAAGATAATCAGAACATATTTGAAAGGATATTATTACAGTGCAATATGAAGTATGTTATTGGGAAAAAAATCATAGAATCTGAAGAACACAGAAAAAGACTTTAAAATGATAGATAAAGAAAATGTATTCCCTGTGTGATGACATTTTTTCCCATCTGCTGCATTATGTTATAAACCTGTTTAATTTGGCTTTCACATGTGAACAAACAGATTGTTTAAAGGTTTTCATATTTTCCTTTTGATGGTTTAAACTTTGCATGTTGCCTTTTGAAAACATATTTCATGTTTGAAATAATAAAAATGAAATTATTTAGTGCTCATGTATAGTATTTATTATACACATACTATAATAGATGTTATTGTTTAAATACTTTTTATATCAATATTAGAAAAAATGTAAACAAAACATATGTTGTGTAGAATCTAAATAGTATGAGACCATAAAACATGAATAATCAACCTCTTATGATGTATATTCTTTTTAAAAATATTTATTTATTTTTATATTATAGAATTACATGTCAACAGGGAATTGAATCCACACCATTCCCACCACCAGAGTTCTGAATCTTCAATCTCCCCACAGTTCCCCAAAGGTTGTAGACATGGTCCAACTATCATCTCTACAACTATCTGTCCACATTTATACACAATTGTCCCTTTTTCCTTCTGATTCAATCCTCTCTTCCCTCCAAGACACTCACGACAACACAACTACTTCCAAATGTTCCTCTCCTTTTCCTCCTGTCTCTCTGGGTGCTGATGGAGCTGGAGTTCAGAGTCCTTTTGTCTTCAGACTCCTATCACTTCTCTCCCACTGGGAGTATGGATCAAGGTTGTTTTGGGAGAGCAGAAGGTAAGAGTTCTGGCTAAAAATGACCTAAGTTGAGGCAAAACGGTTAATGAACAAGAACCAAAAAGTAATCTTTTAATAAGATTAGGGATTTTAGGGTAGAAGAAAGCCAGAAAATCCAATTTAGTTATATTCCTAGGGGCACACAACTATGGTAGTTTTGCTTGAGTTTGGTAGCTACCTTAAAATTGCATAAGAATATTATCTGAGAGAATGGTGTCAAAGTAGAGAAAAAGCACTAGAAAGTTGAATTAAGCAGAGTAGCTCCCATTCTTGGAAAAAAGTTCTGTAGCTAAAATTAACTATTTACCTCTATCCACCTGATCCACAGCATATATATATATATATATATATATATATATATATATATATATATATATGGCACCAGAGCCTGTGTAACCTCTAAATCCCTATTGGTCTGAGCTTACAGCTCAGAGTCACAACTGGGAACTTTGTAGGCTGGATGGTAGGGGATGTTTTACATTCTTTAGAAAAATTTTCCATTATCAATGTTTATTAATAATATTGTAAATTTCATAAAACCCCACTAAACTCATTACTATGTAAATGTAAAACTTTATTTTTTTAACAGTTTGAAAATATTATGATTCATTGTGTTTTAAAATTTTCTCTGCCCACTGTTTAAACTCTGATCTTAGGCAAAATGCCTAAAAGTAATTTTATAATTATAACATTTTCATATTTAGTAGTATGTTTTAGGCATTTGGTAGAATTGAATCAGCTCATTGTTCTAAAATAAATAAATTAATAATGTTTTTCAAATATGTGCTGGTGATTTGCAAGCTGAGCAGATGTTATGCTTCTGGGGCCTTTTATGAAAACTTCAGTAGAACACATACTTGTTAAATGTTCTCAAGATTAATACTTGCTGTGAGGAAGGTTTTGTTCTATAGCTATCAGTTTATAGCACTTAGCATATTTCCTTGAAAACAGTAAGTTTGAATAAGCATTTCTTTTTAAATAGACAGATGAACGTTATAAATTTAACTCCTTTTTTAAAAAGTTGTCTTTTATAGGAGTTTTTATTTATTTTTATGAGAAATAGAGTTTTTGAGAGACCAGATCAGGGCTCAGCTCTGGCATATGGCATTGCCAGACCTGGGAAATTTGGGGCCAGAGGCAGACAAATCCTCTGTTCCAACAGAGGCCTATGTCACTGGCCATAAGTTCTTTACTTTTTGAAAATTTCTATGGATATCTGAAGCAAAATTCTTTGAAAATTCAAGATCTTTGTTTTTGTTTTCCACTAGAGTTAGTGCTCTGGCTTGGTGCCTACACAACAAATCCACTGCTCCTATTGATCTTTCTTTATTTCTTTTTTTTTCGTATTTCCATATTCATATATATTTGATAATACAGACAGAAATTGAGAGTTAGAGAGACACCTACAGTACTGCTTCATTGCTCTTGAAGCTTCTCTCCAGCATGTGGGGACCAGGGGCTTGAACCGGAATCCTTCTGTATGGTAACATGTATGCTCAGCAGAGTGTGCTATTGCTTGTTGGCCCCAAAGACTTAAATTTTAAACAAAATACTGTTGGACTTAGCAATTCACAAAGTTAACATTTGAATTTATATTGTATAAGGTCTGAACCACTGCCTCAACTATAGATACTTTATTTGGATGTGGAAGAGGAAACAACATGAATTGAAATAACATGAATTGTAATAGCCCAAACTTGGAAGCAATCCAAATTTCCAAAGACAAATGAGTGGCTAAGGAAGTTGTGTGAGATACAGTGCATGTATTAAAACTGATGAGATCATATCTCACGTAGTATTTTGATCAGAATGTGAAAGAATTGTGTTGTTTGAGATTTGAGATAAGTCAAAAAAAAAAAAAAAAGGACCAGGATCAGTACTGAACAATCTCACTTATAGATAGAATTAAAAAAAAAAAAAAAAGCAGTCCGGGAGGTGGCACAATGGATAAAGCACTGGATTCTCAAGATTGAGGTCCTGAGTTCAATCCCCAACAGCATGTGTACCAGAGTGATATCTGGTTCTTTCTCTCTCTCCTCCTATCTTTCTCATAAATAAATAAATAAATAAATAAAGTATTTTTTAAAAAGACAATAATATAAAACAAAAGATAAATTTGGACTAGGTTTGGTATATTACACCAAAGCAAAGAACTCTGATGAAAACCGGGCAGGGCGAGGGTATTGGATGAAGGAACATTGGGGAAGGAATATCTCCCAGACACCCAGTCAACTACCATGGGGAAATGAGGGTTTGTACCTATTGGCTGTACTGTAAATTAAGATGGCACCCTTCCCCATAAAAAAAAAAAAAAAGAAGAAGAAGCAATGTAAGTTAAACAATCCTATAGTTGCAAATGCCAGCAGAATAGTGAAACTTTCTCCCATTAGGCCATGCATAGTTAAACAACAAAGAAAGGCAATTTGTCTGTTTGGTTCCCACACAATATAGGTATTTCTATATCAACCCCAAATCTTCATAATCCTATACTATTTTTGGCCCACAAGCCCAGCTGAGTAGTTCCCTTCTTTTAGCATATTGCTAATAACTGAAAAAGTCTCTTTTTTTCAAGGCTATCACTGTTAATACAGAGATTCAGAAATTTAGATAAAATGATTTTACTACAATATTTGTTGTTGTTGTATTGTTGTTTAATGACTTCTACCAGTTACTGTCAATTAAGAAATAGATATTTTCCTATCTTCCCAAGCTACAGTTTTAACCTACAGTGATAGGGATTTTCATTAAATGTTCTCTGGGCCTTACATTTGCATTTCTCCATCTGATATTTCAGAAAAGAGATTGAACTTCAGTCAGTAGACTTCTTCTTCTAGCGTTTGCCCTTCTTCTGTAGCCAGTCGACAGCCTCAGGTTGAGCCTGATGTAAAGTTTCGAGACCTCCTTGAATCTGGAGAGGTGGCAGTCTGTCTTTGTTAGATTAGTTTCTTGTTTCTCTTCCTTTTTTTTTTTTTCCTATACTTAAAGAAGTCAAGTCATACTTTTAAAGATGTAAAGTGTTCAGATGGTCTTGCAGATGGGTTTGGAATACTTGAAGTGTTTAGATGACTAGTGTAAATTATTTTCCTGATAGTCTTCTCCCTGTCTTCTTCCACGGGCAACCAACCCTTCCTAAATTTCTGGGTATCACTCCTTACTGACATCTATTAACAATTCAATTATATTTCAATGAAGTTCAACCCAACAGGTGACATTCTGTCTCTTTTAGATGACTTTGTACAACTATGTTTGTGCTACCTAGTATAGATTTTGGAATTTAATTCTGATGATAATAATTAGAAGATGATAGACAATTAAAGGGTAGCTATAATAAGTTTCTAGAGGTGATAATGGGAGGGTGAGCACAAGATTAGATAGTTGATCATCTATTTCTATTTGTAAAGTATTTCACAGAAATTAGCCAAGCTTCTTCTATGATAAAAATCATTTTCACTATGAAAATTAAAGTCGTGTCATTTGATAAGTGTAACAAATCAATGCAAGCTTGGAAGTGGCTTTGTGAGGAAAGTAAACAACTAACTAGAAATATGTGCAAGGATTATAAATTGAGTAACGTTAAGAACTTTACTCTGAGAATGGAGTACGGGAACAAAAAAACACAAAGTGAAACTTGGACTGGATGTGGAATATTGAACCTAAGCAAATGGATCTGGGGAAGTAAGGATGAGAAAGGGTCAAGAGTGAGTGTTTTGGGGTCCTGATGCATGAGAATGAAAAGAAATGACCTAATTTGGGTATGAGGGTGTTTTTCAAACATTTATCATGGGGAGATGACAAATTGTACTACTCATATATCAGCAACTGTATGATAAATTTCTGGAAAAAAAGAATTTTACTTGAGTTTCTAGGAGACACAAGTGAACAAATTTTGCATTTTGCTGACAGTAAAGAAAATGAAATGAACCTGGAATAAGCAATTTGACGTGTAGGAAATTAGTTGGATAATCACATTCATGACTACCAAAGAAGAATAACTGACATGGAACAGAACAGGGGCTGGGACAGAAGGACCTGCACCAGAATCCCAATTTGAGGCCCTAGCTCCCCACCTGCAGGAGGGATCACTTCATCTAGTAGTGAAGCAGGTCTGCAGGACTGTCTCTCTCTCTCTTTCTCTCTCTCTGTCTCACCCTCTCTCTCCCTTTCTATCTCTCCCTCCTTTCTGTTTCTCTCTGTTCTAACCAATGAAATGTAAAAAAAAATGGCCACCAGGAACAGTGAATTCCTAGTGCCAGCAAGGAGCCAGAGTGATAATCCCGGTTTGACTCCATGGCTCCCCACCTGCAGGGGAGCCACTTCTTCAAAAGTGGTGAAGCAGGTCTGTAGGTATCTGTCTTTCTCTCCCAATCTCTGCCTTCCCCTTCTCTCTACATTTCTCTCTGTCCTATCCAGCAACAACAATATCAATAACCACAACAATGTTAAACAACAAAAGGGGAAAAAATAACTTCAATAAGAGTAGAATTTGAGGCACAGCTAAAGTGCTTATTATAAAACAGATGAAGTGGGATTACTAACTAAGGGTTAAGGATGATGAAGGAGAATAATAGAATTGAAGATTTTAGAACTATTGAAAGTGTGAATGAGACTATGCTTTAGCAATGACTCATGAATGAATTAGAAAGGGAAATCATTGTTTTCTTACAGGTAATGTTATTTTATACATATCATAGTATATGTTTCAGCAACAAGAAGTATAACTGATGGGTAGAATAATAACTATATAAGTGTACATATATGTATTACAAGTATAAGGCAGAAACTTATACTGACTAGAAAATGTAGCATATGTTTTCATTTTATGATTCCATTTACATGAGTATTGAAAAAGAGGTAATAGAATCCTTATTGATAATTTAATGTCTGGAGATAAGAGTATGGAAGCTTGATGGGAAGTACTCTGGCTAAATTAAGGAAACAAAAAGTTATCAGTGCAGTAATGGAAATGTAAGATATCTTAAGAGTACTGTTAGATTACTACAGGCTAGGCAAACATGAGTAGTTAGAAGGAGCTGCAGGTGTCAACTACAAAGAAAAATACCTTCAGACACGATGGCAGAGGGGAGTTGAATTGTTATGTGGAAAACTGAGATATGTGAACAGATATAGATAGCATAATGGTTAGTCAAAGAAACTCTGACTCCCCAGGCTCCAAAATTCTCAGGTTCACGGCGAATTCACCTTTCTCCTTCTTTACCCCATGTTGTATGGAGTTTGAAGATATTATGTTAAGTGAGATAAGTCAGAAACAAAAGGATGAATACGGGAGGATCTCACTCACAGGCAGAAGTTGAAAAACAAGATCAGAAGGGAAAACTCTATGCAGAACTCGGACTGGAGTTGGAGTTGGCGTATTGCACCAAAGTTAAAGACTTTGGGATGAGGGGGAGGTTGTAGTGATATGTGGAAATGTTTTCCATGTGCAAACTATTGTATTTTACTGTTGACTGTAAACCATTAATACTCCAATAAAGAAATTAAAATAAGGGAGTTGGGCTGTAGCGCAGTGGGTTAAGCGCAGGTGGCTCAAAGCACAAGGACCGGCATAAGGATCCCGGTTCGAACCCCAGCTCTCCACCTGCAGGGGAGTCGCTTCACAGGCGGTGAAGCAGGTCTTCAGGTGTCTATCTTTCTCTCCTCCTCTCTGTCTTCCCCTCTTCTCTCCATTTCTCTCTGTCCTATCCAACAACGACAACAACAATAATAACTACAACAATAAAACAACAAGGGCAACAAAAGGGAATAAATAAATAAAATAAATATTTTTAAAATAAATTAAAATAAATAAATAAATAAATAAATAAATAAATACTAACTCTGGTACAAGTGCTAAAAGAAAGACCTACTTGCTTACCCAACTCCTACTCATTGTAATGTCATTATCATAAATCAGCTCAGTGGCAATTCTGTATGCATTATGGATAAGAGCATACACCAAGCACTCCTAGCTATGTATGCAAAGGAATCATCCACTCTACGTCTACTTCAAATCAATTATCAAACTTATAAAACTTTGCAACTCAAAACTCACTTTACCTCTGTGTTATAAGCACTCTCTTTCTCTGAGAATCTTACTAGTTACTACTAACTTAATGAGGCTCTTTTTTTTTTTTTCTGAACTTCATGACCCTCTTCAATTCTTTACTGGTTGCCACGACACTAAATTGCTGTAGCTCTCCAATCTTCAAAGACAGTAACAATTCCACAGTTAACATCCAGGTGGTGACATTTGACTAGATCTTTTGCAAGATGTAATTATGAGGAGGAATAAATACATGACATATGCAGTCACTCTATTTTCCTTACAACTGCCCACCGGCAGAAGATTGTTAGTTCTAATTTGTTTTCATTAACTTGAAAAATAAATTTTAAAAGGTGAAAAAAAATGTGAATGCCGTGCATCTTTAAATAAAGCTAAACAGATGATCCAGATTTAGAGACTAGGATACTAAGTAATTAAAATATAGCTGTTTGAAGACATAGTATAAATAGTAAACAGTAGCTTTCAATATACATAGGACAACTAAAAGCATATTGACCCTTTCTTGATATTAGTACTCCTATGGAAAATATATTAGCGTTTTTTTTCCGATTTTTTTTTATTATCATGAGGATAATTGTTGATGCTTAGTGCTTGCAAGATACCACCATTACTGGTAGCTGTTTATTTCTTTACTTATTTATATTTAGTTTGAAAGAGACCAAAAAAAAGTGAGAGGGAAGTGGATTGGTAGGAATATAAAGAGAAAGATACCTACAGCAATGCTTAATCACTTGTGAAGCTTCTCTCCTGCAGGTGGGGACCAGAAGTTTGAACCAATGGTCTTCGAGCATGAGAATGTGTGCATTCTACAGGATGTTTCTTGGCCCAGTCCCAAAAGAATATTTATTTTTTTATTCATGAAGTTTCAAGGAAAATCATTCTATTGTAGGAGTAGTAACCATCAGTAAAGAAATAGATTGAGACGATACTCATAAATGACAGCTTTTTTGTAAAACAACAACAACAACAAAAAAAAAACAGGGTCTAGTCATCTGCGATTATATATATATAATCTATGGATGTCAAATTGTGTTGTCATTTGCCTCTCTCTACCTCTCAAAAAATAGAATTGCAAAAGGTAGACTGGATAAGCAACTAAGCTATCAATACATACAATAGCATGCTCTGGATTTGTTCTCAACACTGGTTAAAATAATACTTAAGGCAGTCCGGCGGTAGAGCAGCGGGTTACGCGCAGGTGGCACAAAGTGCAAGGACTGGCGTAAGGATCCCTGTTTGAGCCACTGGCTCCCCACCTATAGGGGAGTCACATGACAAACGGTGAGGCAGGTCTGCAGGTGTCTATCTTTCTCTCCCCTCTCTGTCTTCCTCTCCTCTCTCCATTTCTCATGTCAACAACAATGACATCGACAACAACAACAATAATAACTACAACAATAAGACAACAAGGGCAATAAAGGGAATAAACAAATAAGTAAATTTTTTTTTTAAAAAATAATACTTAAATGCTCCAAATAAAAGACTATATGACTTTGAGGAAAAAAAAAAAGAGAGAGAGAGTTTGAGAAATAATCCAATGATGGGAATTTCATTTCCAAAAGTGAAGACTTAACATGGTGAAAGAGAAGGAACACTATGAGGCTGACTGTAGAGAAATACATATTGGCACATTGTCAATAACGTCTGATTACATCAGCCTTGATCCTTATAGAAACTTCCAATTTCTGCTGAACTGGTAATGAAGAAGAAAACACACTGATTGAGATAAGTGAGAATGATAGTAACAAGGGTATTATAATGTGAGATTAGTGAAGTGTTTCTTATGATGTAAAATGAGTCATCAAAATGCAGGGAAATTAGAAGACTGAAATGTAGATTATGGGACATCTGCTGAAAAATATGGATTCATTTTCTATATCATGGCTGCATAGGCTATTTGAATTTTACCCCTGCAATACATCTGAAATTTTTATGACTATATGAGCACACGATTCCCAAATGATGAAAATGCCTTTGCATTTAAACTGCCATATCTTTGCCCTCAAAAGATAGTGGCCCTCTTCCATACATTATAAATGAGACAGTTTCTCTTTCTCTTCTCTCTCTCTCTCTCTCTCTCTCTCTCTCTCTCTCTCACACACACACACACACACACACACACACACACACACACACACCTTCCTCCTTTATTTGTCTTTTTGTGATCACATGATTTCACCACTCCAGGTTGACTTGTTTGGACAGAAAGAGACAGCACCAGAGATGGGAAAATACCATAGCACTAATGTTTCTTCCAGTGTGGTAGGAGCTAGACTCCAATCCTCAGTCACATGCATAACAAAGCATGCAAACTATCCTGGAGAGCTATTTTTCAGGCCCTAAGACAGTTTCTATAATTAAAATGCCAACTGTCACTGGATGGTGGCACACTGGGTTAAGTGAATGTAGGATGAAGCCCAAGGAACTGTGCAAGGATGTCTGTTCAAGCCTCGGGCTCCCCACCTGTAGGTAGGGTGCAGTCACTTCACAGAAAGTGAAGCATGTCTGCAGGTGTCTATCTTTTTTTCTCCCTTTCTATTTTCCCCTCCCCTTTCAATTTCCCTCTGTCTAATAATAATATTGAAAGAATGGTCACAGGAGTAATGGATTTGAAATCCTGACACTGAGTTCCAGCCATAATCCTGGAGGCAAAATAATAATAGTAATAACCAACCAGGATGGAATGTTTGATAAAAATATTTGTATCACATTAAAAGAGCAAATACTTTTAGTAACAGGAATAAAAACACTTGTGCATCCATATAAAGTATATCAAATTTTATATTTACACAGACACATAAAGATTTATGTAAATAGTTACTTTTCAATTTTTGTCTTTGAGTCACCTATTTGCCAAAATGCAAAGAAAGATACATTATTCTAGAAAACTCAGAAAACCAGTTTTTATAATATGTAACTCTGCAACTCCCTATATCACAAATTTACTATTCACATGAAATGATACCCTAAATACTAACAACTGGTTGAATCTGTTTGCCTGTTTATTGTTGGATTCAGAATCCAAGTAAGTTGCAATGAGGTTCAGTAATTACCCTATTGTTACAATAAGTGATTTAATATTTCTCTGGCTCTGGTAAGCCTAGTGCACATATAAAAAAAACTCAGTTGAAATATCCTCCTGTTTTCTAATATGACAATTCAGAGATTTAAGTTTTCTATTATCACTCAATACAACTCTTCTAATCTGGCAGTTCTAAGACAAATAATGTTATATTACCAAAATTAGTGTTGAGTTTATAGCTTCTTGTAGTCTCTTTTCTGACTATGGTTTGATTTATTTTAGCATTTTTTCACAGAGGAGTGGAGGAGGGGTTTACAGTACAGTTATTGGCATATGTGACCATTTTTTTTAAATCTTTCTATGAGAGGCATCAGCAGAATGCTCCATCCTCAACTTCCATCCTTTTCCATCATCATGCACCAGGACCCCAAAGCCCCCTATACTTCCCCCATAGTGCTTTGCTTTGGAGCAATACACCACACCAACTCCATGTTTCACTTTGTGTTTTTTCTTTCTGTCCTTGGATTTTTAAAGTAAGCATTATCAGTAAAGTCTGTGAATTTTGGAAAAAAAAAGTTAGATGAGAACATTGTTTCTGTGCTTAAAAAAGTGGTAAACAAAATTTCCTGCCAACATATTCCTTTGTTGTTATACAAGATTTTCACATAGAGTCCTCAAAATTGTAAACCTGCTTCATGACAGACAGATGTTTGATCATTGTGCTCAAAAGCAATAAACATCTGCTGTACCCCGAAGTCATAAATATGTTGAAAAACATATTAAATGGGAACAATGATCATACCTAAAGTATTTGTTTCTGAAGATTGCCTCTATGGATTCAATGATTATTTCATATATAGCACAGATATAGCATAACACACATACAATAAATATTTCAGAGCTAGATATGTACGACAGGATTTTTAACCTATAAATTGTTTCTGAAGGTTTGACTATTCTTTACCAGAAAGGATGACAACATATTTCCTAGGGAGATTTGAAGTGAAAATATGAGTGATGGCCTTTTAAAACTTGAAGTAACTACGCTTGATCAATATAAATCTCAAGAACAGGCATTGAAATAGCAAATGAATATACTGCTGTTTTCACTACAAATGGACCTCAGAAAAGATTTTGCAGAATAACACTCAGCAGACGAGATTCTAGCAAGTATATATAAATTCCCTTAAGCATTTCTGTTGTCAGTGTGAAGTCTGCTTAAGTGCACAATTTCATGGTTGACTAGTCATTGTCCTTGGTTGAATTTATTTTCAGTGATGGTAAAAAGATCATCGGGTTTTCCAGTTGCTGCTCAGCAGTCATAAATCTATATGGAAAATACCTATTCCAGTGAGGTTTTAAACGTTAGACTACACATGTATCTTTACGTCAAGCTCAACAATCCTCGTGCGGCAATATTGTGTAAATGAACTTGGACATTAACTTCCCCCTCAGTAGCAATAGGTCAGCTGCTAAAATACAGCTTTTTAAATAAACAAAAAAATGTAAATATGCATATCACAGAAATTACCATGAAATAAATATAAACATAGAAATAAGAATATGAGTTGTTACACCAAGTTTGTTTCCAATAAAAGGCCTTAAATTGTATTACTTTCAGTTACTTTAGTATGAAAACATTATTACTATGTGCTTTGTTATTTATCTTAATTCTGACATGATACTCATAGTGTAGTGTAGAACATTTAAGGAATATTGATATTAAAGCACATCAAGTTCAAAAAAAGGTCAGAATAATTTTTATCCCTGTCAATGTATCATATCTGATGCATAAATTATGAAGTTAAATGTTTGTACCCAAGGATGAACTCTGTTTCATCCTAAAAGGTATGTGTACTTGCCTCCGTTTAATTTAAATTTTCTTCTTGTATATTTATGCAAATAGTAACTATTTATCAACAAAAAGCTATTGTTGTATTTGGAATCTTAATTTTTAGATTAATTTTTCTTCCTATAAATATTTCTCAACATATGCAAAATTAATAATGTGAAATAAATGATACACTACTTTAAAATACATAGATACATTGTAAAAATATCATCTTTAGATGATACTATTTCCAGGCTCAGTCAAAACAATCTGTTAATTGGAATCCTACTGGTGTTAAGAAAATGCTAACTGAGGCCCATGGCTGAACCAATTAATTAATTTATTTATCTACTTTTGCATAATAAATCACCCAAAAATTAAGTGACTCAATACCATGCATATTTATTATTTCATCATTTATTATTTCATTTTATCGGATCAGGGATTTGACAATGACTAAGTGGGTGGTTCAGTCTCAAGCTACTTATGTGATAGTAGTTAAGAATTTGGTAAAAGGCATATTTATAGGAAGACTTGAATAATGTTTCCCCAAAAGGCTCACTAACAAGGCTATTTGTAGAGGATCACAGTACTGTCTTGCTTATTTGGCTGTGTCCTTAAGTATTTGCTATGTGGATGTCCACATAAATGACATAAATAAATACATGACTTAATAGCTATCTTTCAACAGAGTAAAAATCTAAAATAGAAAAGATCAGGGAGTCAGGGTAGCACAGTAGGTTAAGCGCACATGACGCGAAATGCAAGAACCAGACTAAGGATCTGGGTTCCAGCCCCCTGCTTCCTACCTTCAGGGAGTCGCTTTACAGGGCATGAAGCAGGTCTCCAGGTGTCTATCTTTCTCTACCCCTGTCTGTCTTCCCCTCCTCTCTCTATTTCTCTCTGTCCTATCCAACAACAACAACAGCAGTAACAACAATAAACAACAAAGGCAACAAAAGGGAAAATAAATATAAAAAAAACTTACAAAAAATGAAAAGATCAAACAAGCCACAATAGTTTACATAAACTAAATGCTGAGTTACAAACCTTCATTTCTGCTATATACTATTCATTAGAAGGAAATAACCATATTAAATTCACAGTCATTGTCTCAGTGTTGGGCAAAGTAGGTTCTTGTTGTATGCTTTACATTGGGTTGTTCTAGCTCTCCCCCTGCCAAGAAAATTGGTTCAGTCCTGCTAGTTTCGCAGGCCCGCTTGTCCCTGCTTGTCCCCGCCCCAAGGAACCCCGAGAGAGTTCCAGAGTGGCAGAGTTCGAGAGTGCTTGGCGCCACTGCAGGGGAAGGAGGCAGGAGAGTTCTGTTTGGTGATTAGTTTGTCTTAGTTTATAAATTGTTGATCCTAAATAAAGAAATATAGCTTCTCTGCCCAGCTGTATGTCTCTGGTCATCTCTGTTACCCGCCCGTGAAGCTAGCCCGGCCAGTTGGAGCCTCCGAATTTTAACAACAAATGGCGCCCACATGGACCTGACCTGCGCATCTCTCAGATAAATGAAGACAATTTGGCTACCTATGTACTATGGCCTTCTCTTCTGCTTGTGAAGAGATCTCCAAAGGCCTCTGCTCTTTCTTCACGAGACTGTTTTGCTGTTTCTGGAACATTTATCTCTTGACCACTCTGTGGTTTCCACTCGCTGGGGTGCACTCAAAACAGCCAGAGGAGTCAGGAAGAGCCAGTGGGCAAGAGGCGAGGTGCGGAGCTGCCTTTTCCACCTGGTGGAACAGCCAGCCAGCAGGCTGCGCCCAGACAACCCCTCACACCGCGCCCGCAGCCCCGCAGCCCCGCAGCCCGCAGGAGGCTGATGCCAGCACGCAGGAGCCCGACGACAACACACAGGAGCCCGATGCCAACACGCTGGAGCCCGATGCCAATACGCAGGAGTCCGATGCCACCACACAGGAGCCCAATGCCAGCACGCAGGCCAGCCCACAGGAGCCGGCTCTCCACCACGTGGCGCAGGGCACTAGACACATGATCCCTCCACGCTGCTCAGCCACTGAGAACAGGGCAGCAGACATGGCAGGGCCATGGGGCAGGGCCGCGGCAGCCTATCATGGCCGCCACCCCTGGGCACCTCGGCCCGCGCCTTCTACAAGACTGGCCCACCCGCCCTCCTGCTATGAATTCTGGAACAATCCCGGACCTCCCGGATCCCCGGGATCCCTGTTGAAACTGGACACACTGGCCAAACTGGACACACTGGCCGAGATCTCCAGCTGCCGGTCCGGTCTGAAGGCAGACAAGCTGGAGTACACAGAGATTTATACAGAGATCGCAACCTGCAATTCCTAGAAGTGAAGCTGCCCAAGAGACCACCACTGTACAACGCATCCCCCCAACAACTAAAACAATACATATCTAAATTCGTGTTTGAAATGACATGTCTTCGTAACAAAGGTTTCTCTCCTTGTACATTAATAACCATGTTTATGTTTATGTTTAAAGTTTGGTAAACAGTATCTTTAAGGCTAAATTCTTACTAGGCAAAGTTAAATGAAAAAGGTTTTCAATGTAATTCTCATAAAGATAAAATTAACTTACATTTAAAGTCTGAGGTAAAAATTAGTTAACAATCAATATATTTTAACTAAGTTGGTCTAAAGACCTGCGCACACCTAGGGTGTGTCTCCATCTTGAATGGGTGTAACAAAAGGTTAAAAAGACGTTGTTGATATGTAAAAGTCTCAAATTCCTTCTCTATTATAAATGTTAGATTGTGCTGTGGTTATGCTAATAACAAGTTTTGTTTCATAGTAAGTAAATTGCAGCCAGCTGCCTTTGGGACTCTAGGCCGTTCCCCACCCCCATGCAAATGCCTGTCAAGGCAAGTACGCCCCCCAGAAGCAAGAAATGTTTTTTTTAAGCTGATAAAGTTTTGCCCACAGAGGCAAAAAAAATGGTGCCCTCAGGCCTTCCCTTGGCAGCACACTGGTTCTTGTTACTTGCTTACATGTTTCTCCATGTTTGTGCCAGTTTTTTTTTTTTTAAAATGCCTGTATGATAGAGGTTTCTGTTCACCCCACACCCCTGATACTGTGGTCATTTAGTTAAAAAGAAAAGGTGGAATTCTTGTATGCTTTACATTGGGTTGTTCTAGCTCTCCCCCTGCCAAGAAAATTGGTTCAGTCCTGTTAGTTTCGCGGGCCCACTTGTCCCTGCCCCAAGGAACCCCGAGAGAGTTCCTGAGTGGCAGAGTTCGAGAGTGCTTGGCGCCACTGCAGGGGAAGGAGGCAGGAGAGTTCTGTTTGGTGATTAGTTTGTCTTAGTTTATAAATCGTTGATCCTAAATAAAGAAATACAGCTTCCCTGCCCAGCTGTATGTCTCTGGTCGTCTCTGTTACCCGCCCATGAAGCTAGCCTGGCCAGCTAGAGCCACCAAATTTTAACAAAAGGTTCTCAACTCTGATTAGTTGGAGTATCAAAGTATTTGTGAACTTATTAAAGATAATATAGTACCTCATCTCAGAAAACCTCTCTTCTACTTCTTTGACATGAAAATATATTCTCCTCCTCGAAATTTCCCTGCTAGAACATGAGGAGTTTCCTTGCTAGTCCGTTCCCACACATAGAAAGAGCTCACCTTGTGGAGTCTTAAATTCACCTCCTTGACTGCATGTTCCAACGCTTTATCCACTGCTCCAACTCCACAGCTACAGTGAGATGTTTATCTAGTACATTCTCATCCCGGACTCCAAAAATCTTCCTAATAAAGCCACTTAAATGCAATACATACACATCCATTTGCTATAGATATGAATGATTCTGTGAAATTTTAGTTATGATGAAATTTTTCTGAAATAAGTGAGATGTCTAGAAGTTTAATTTTTATATTGAGAGTAACTATATAGGAAACATTTTCCTAATATTTATTGATTTATTTAGGTCTTACACCTAAGAAGTGAACATGTAACTTTGGATGAGGTTTCATGTCCAAAACAATCACTTAAGGTTTGGAGATGTGCTCTAGCTTTTGAAATCCAATCAAATTGCTATTTGTTCTGCTACAGTACTCATGTTGAAAGGAAACCAGATCCTTAATTTTATCTTCAGATATGCCAAAGCCCTCACTATTTTCCATTCTGAAAGTCATTCAGCTCCTTAATTCTTTAATCATCGGGATAGTTTTGTGTGTGTGTGTGTGTGTGTGTGTGTGTGTGTGTGTTTTGTAAAGGCAACGTTCTTGCTTTTGTTAACTTTCAGGTTTGTTTGAGATATACATGAGAGAAGTTTTTTTTTCTTAATTTCTAAGAACTTATAGTATTCAGAGATGGCCAATAAATATCTAGCCCACCATATAAACAAATTTATACAGCACACTAATGAATCACAAAGTAATTCCAATTGAAGCTGTGAAATGACTTTAATTGGTAGTCTATCATCTCTACTATAGATGTTCTATGTTTCAAGCCATGATTTGATGACATTCAAAAAAATTAATAATAATAATTATGGTGTGAGAATAGTCTGAAACAAGAAAAATGATATAGTAGGTAAATAACCAAAAGGCAAATCTTGGCTAAAAGATCAATATGTTTACCCCAGTCATCATTTATAAATAGTCTGATCTCTAAGCTATATCTGGGATATGGACGTTTTCCATGCATTTCAGAGAGCAGAAAAATATGAGTAACTATCTAGCAAAACGACTATTTATCAAAAACAGAAAAGCAATCATCTGGTCATGTCCATTCTGACTCCTGGACACATTTTATTATTTGTATATTTATTTCTGCTTCCAGTCACTGGAGCTCTGTGCCAGCTCTACAAATCCACCACTTCTGTCAGCCTTTTTAATTTTCCCCCTTTTTATTTGTTAGAACAGAGATAAATTGAGAGGGGAGTGGAATATAGAGAGAAGTAAAGACACTTATAGGCCTGCCTCAGCGCTTGTGAACCATTCCCCTGTAATTGGGGAATGGGGGCTTGAACCCAGGTCCTTGAGCATGATACTATGTGCACTTAACCGAGTGCAACAATTGGTCCACCCCACCCCCAGACATTTTCTTTGAATTATATTTTTACAATTTTGAGTTAATTGCAACTCTCAGATGATTTTCAATCACCTGGTTACACAGCATGTGACATGGCTCTGTCACCTACCTACACGTGCCATTGTCAGTAATTAATTTCCTGATTATGTTGATATCTCTTAGATTTTCTTTATTAATAAAACTGCACAAACTTCAGTGTTATTCATAAATCAACTATTCTTCATCTATTCTTGTTTTACTCATTTTATGCTCTTCCAGAACTTCGTTGGCTTCTTTTACATACTGATGTTTATATCCACCTATTTTTCTATCACAAAAATTTAATTATTGTATACATCAGCGGAGGGCATACATTCTCTAATTATTTTAATAGTGTTTACACAATAGTGCATACATTGTTCTCAATTCAGTTGCTCATTTATGGTAGTTATTTAAAATTTAGTTTTTGACAGACAAGAAAAATGAACAACTGAAGTAAAGTTTACAAAATTCAAAATAAATCAAGCATTGTAAAACAACTGAAAATATTTTTTTAAAATACAATAAAATTACAAGTCTAGAATATCATTAGAAAATCAGCACTTAAACCCCTACTGAAGCTATAATAGCTACAGTATAATAGGAAGATATTTAAGGTATTTTCATAATGTTTGCATAGGTCCTAGACAGGACAATTTAAAAGTATTGTGACTATGCCTTGGCATTTGAACGTGCAATTACAAAATCATCCTCTATAGAAAAGGAGCGTCAAGATTGCCAAGAAAATTTGGATAACTGGTCTGGTACTAGGAGGTTTTTGAAAGTTAAAGGCTACATGACCAAAAACAATAAGTGGGGAGTTGGGCAGTGGTACAGTGGGTTAAGCACACCTGGCGCAAAGCATAAGGATATGTGTAAGGAGCCCGGTTCGAGCCCCTGACTCCCCACCTGCAGGAGAGTCACTTCACAGGCAGTGAAGCAGGTCTGCAGTTGTCTATCTTTCTCTCCCCTTCACTGTCTTCCCCTCTTCTCTCCATTTCTCTCTATCCAACAACAACAACATAACGACATCAATAACCAAAACAAGGGCAGCAAAAGGGAAAATAAATAAATATTTTAATTAATTAAAAAAAGCAGTATGTGTTGGAAGACTTTGTACACAGAAGTTCTGGAGACATATGTGTAAACACAATTTATCATTAAACAACAGATTCCTCAAATGATGATTTTCTAAAATAGAAGTAATGTCACCATAGTGGTTGCTTTATTGCCCGAGATGATAACTTTTCTTTCTCTATCCACTTCATACTTAGCATATTGGAAAAAAATATTGTCATATTCTAAACTTGAGAAGTAGATTCTGAATATAAATAACCTGCACATGTGTTGATGTTTGTCTTTGCTGGAGGGAAATTACCGTACACTCAAATTGGCATAAGAAAATGTGTGGGGGAAGACTGCCTTATCACATGTAAATTAGAGTGTCAAGGATTGGGTAGATAAACTACACACCAAGTTCAGGAACATAATTATGAAAGTTTGGCATTTTTTAGAATATAATTTAATGGTAGTAGGTTTCTTTCTTATAAAGGATTTATAAAAATATTCATATTTCAGTCCTTTAAACTGTCAGTTTGAACTTGCAAATCAAAAGAAATACTGAAAGAAGAATTTGATTGTCTAAGATCAAGTATCCTAAATTATGGAAATGTATGTACCTCAGAAGAAATGAAGAAGAAATCATAATAAAGCTCCTTTCTCTTTTGAATTTATTCTCCTAAAATATTGCAAAATAGAAATTAATACCTTAGGATATGCTTTTTAGGTTAAGAAATTCTGCCAACTGTAGTAATCAAAAAACTTTACATAGAGTAAACTTTTCGATAAAGGTCTTTAAACTGTATCTTGAGCAAAGCTGTAAAGTACAACAAAGTCCTTCATAAACAGAAATTTCTTTTTCTCTCATTACTCGGGTGAAACCTTTCCTTTGATAGGATTTTCTAATTCCATTCCAGATGGTTCACTTTCTAACAAAGTTCCAACACCTAGATATAGACCAAGATCCATGACATAGGGCATATATTCACACGTATCCATAAACTAGGGCAAAATATATACCTGAAAGAAAAAGTACACAATAGTCTGCAGAGAGTCAGTATAAATGTCCTAATGAAATAGTATCTAATTAGACTTAGATACACTCCTCATCTACTTCCTATTACAGTTCTCTCACTCACTCCAAAGCTAACCTTAGCAAAGCAAGGACTGCAAAAGCTGAATAAGGGCAAGAGACAGGCATACTTTAGTGATGACTCTTTAGTCACTATCAGGCCACCCCATCAGCAGGGGCCGTATTCAGGGAGTCCTGAGATTCCAAACAGACATGATGGATCTAGACCTCAAATAAATCTCTCTCTCCATTGTTACCGGTTATCTCTATCAGGAACAACAAAATAGTCCCCTTTGTGGGCCCTACATATGACCTTGCCCTCAACTTGGATCAACAACGGTAGACTTCGGAGGATGAACAACATACTCTATGCCTGAGGAAGATGGGTCGATATTGGGGCAGCTTGGAATGTTCCTACTCGTGACCACAGAATGTGAGCTCAGATCTACAGGGATGTAGAGGTCACATAAGCTCCTAAGCTGAATATGGGCCCCAGACCAAGTCAAATCGATGGGGTTTACAGTCAACAATATTTATACACTTCCCCATATTAGGGAGCTACTCTCTTCCCTGATCCAGCTTTCCGGTCATTTTTCCAATCATGATATCACCTCCCCAGACAATAACTTGGATCCACCTGCATATCAGATTTCAGGCTCAGAGAAAAACAAAACAAAACAACAACAAAAACTAGCATGGTTACAGGCTCTTTGAAATATAACTAACACATGCCCACTAGCTATCTACAAAATAGAGGACCCACCAACACTTCATCTGCACTATTCCAACTTTAGGTCCATAATTGTTTGGCTTTGTATGTTAACTCTCTTTTCAGCCAACAGGTTCCATATGCTAGCATGATGCCAACCAGACTTCCCTGGACAGACAACCCTACCGATGTGTCCTGGAGCTCTGCTTCCCCAGAGCCTCAACCTACTAGGGAAAGCAGGATCTGACCAAATTGTAAGTAGGGCACCAAAGTAAAAGCCCTGTGGTGAGGGGTAGACATGCAGCTTCCTGGGCCAGTGGGGGGTGGGAGTGGGTGGGAGGGATGGGTCACAGACTTTTGGTGGTGGGAATGGTGTTTATGTACACTCCTAGCAAAAAGTAGACATATAAATCAGTAGTTAATTAATATGAGAGGGGGAAAATCAATTGTATGTCTCAAAGTTTTTCAAAACACAAACTGAATCTTTTTAATATATAGGCTGTGTATTTGATATGCGGACTCTCTCAAAAGCCTAGACCAAGTAGATTAGAAGCATCCAATAGCACAACTATATACAAGATACTGGGTACTGTACAGCAAATCCTAAGAAAAGGACTTTTCAAAGTTAACCCAATTAAAAATAATGTGATGATAACATTAACTATCGATTGTCTTTTTGAACCCTAAGACAGCAGTAACCTCACATCTCCACTATAGAGCCCCTAGTTCCCCCAGTCCTGGAACCCTTGGATAGGGCCCACTTTCCCGTGTGCCTCTCCCAATCCAAATCAAATAATATTGCATCCACCGATCACAACCTAACCAACGCAATGATTGCCACCTCAACATGCTTCAACTCAGACTGTGCCCAGAAACTTCACGTGTGGAATGACAACCCTTCAGCTTCATTACTCGGGTGAGACCTTTCCTTTTATAGTACACTCTAATTTCATCTCAGGTGGTTCACTTTCTAACAAAGTCCCAAAACCTAGATATACACCAGTTTCTGTGAGAGACAGCGTATGTTCACACGTATCCATAAACTACTGCAAAAATATTTTTTAAAAAAAGAATTTAGCCATACTTTGGCGAGGATGTTATGTGTGCTCTCAATGGCATAGCTATTAAAATTAGTTCATTAATATATTATTCACAGGAATCAGTTGTTAGAGACTGTAGCTTGCCTGGCAGTAACTAATAGTTGCATGTGTTTTACCTCGTGTTATATATATATATATGAAGCTAATGATAGGAAGTATATACATTTACCAAAATCTCAAGCACAATACCTAATGGCTACAGTATCAGAGGCTAACAGCTGGGAGAAAAATCCAAGTTCATCAGATAAAGAAAGGACTACAAAGGACTAAAAAGGCAAGAGACTGGTTCCCTTAATGGTGGCCTTTTTGGTCACTCCCTGGCCATCCTACCACCTGGGGCCCATGTCATATAATCCTAGTATTTGCATGCAGATAAGATGGGCCTAGATTTCTAATAGACCCCTCTCTCCATCATCATTAGTCACTTCCATCAGGAATGTCATGATAAGCCTTTTCATGACAATCTCTAGGACCTTGCCCTCACTATATAGTAGCAGTGATAGGGACTGCCCCATTTTCTGAAGGGAGGCTGGGTCATCCTACTCTGCCACTGGAGGAAGACTAGTCCTGAAATGAGAGCAGCCTAGAATGTTTCCAGCTGTGACCATGAACTGTGAGCTCAGACTGATAGGGACCTGAAGATTATACAGGCTTTAGTGCTAAATCTGAATATACATGGGGACTGGGTTAGATTAATGTGATAAAAAATAAATTGCATTTATACATTTTCTTCATGTTTGGGAGCTGTTCTCTGCCTTAATCTAGCCTTCTAGTTCTATTCTCAACTCTGACTACATCTTCACAGATGATGCTTTTTAGCCTAGCTCCATGTTAATAATTAAGCTCAGGCAAAAATCACTAGTCACAGGCCCCTAGGAACACTCCTAAAACAAAATTCTGAGGTTCTTGCCATGCTATAATCCCTATTATCACCTGCTCTAGTCTAACTTTTGGGTTCCTATTTGTTAAATATTTTCTCCTGCCTCCTAAATTACTGCCTTTCGGAAGCCAAATGCAGATGCTATTATGATTCCATCCTGAACGCCATGAGTGGACAACATCACCAGTATGCCCAGGAGACCTCACTTTACAGAGCCCTACCACACTGGGGAAAGATAGAAACAGGCTGGGGTTATGGATCCACCTCCAGTGACCATGTCCAGTGAAGGAGGAATTAAAGAGACAGGGAAGAGCTCCCACCTTCTACACCCCATGAAGAATTTTTGTCCAGGGACTAGGTGGTGACACACCTGTTTGAGTGCATGTTACAATGCACAAGAACCCAGGTTCTAGCCCCAGGCCCCTACATGCAGAGGGAAAATTCCATGAGTGGTGAAACAGTGCTGCAGATGTCTCTCTGCCTCTCTCCCTCTCTATCACCCCCTTCCCTCTCTATGTCAAGCTGTCTCTATTCAATAAATAAAAAATATAATACAAAAATAAAATATTTGGTCCATAATCCCAGAGGATGAAAAATGGTTGGGGAAGATAACTAGTGGACTTTGAATGTCAATTCCTTTAGAACCTGGAGAGAGAAGAGGAACAATAGAAAGACATTTGGGAATAGTAATAGGTGTAGGTGTCATTTAGAATGGAAGAGAAGGGAGAATTATGGAGAAAAATGGGCAAATACATAGATAGATGATAGATAGATGATGATATATAGATGATAGATAGATAGATAGATAGATAGATAGATAGATAGATAGATAGGTGATAGTTATAAAGATAATAGTCAATCCATACCTGTGACCTTGAGAGAACAACAGCAATTTCCAATGGAGGGAATAGGGGACACAGAACTCTGGTGGTGTGAACAGTGTGGAATTACAACCCTGTTATTTATTTATTTATTTATTTATTTATTTATTTATTTTCTTTTTTGCCATAAGGGTTATTTTGGGGGCTCGGTGCCTACATAACAAACCCATGGCTACTGGAGGCATTTTTTAAACCATTTTTTGACAAGCCAGAGAAATTGAGAAGGTCTGAGGTACATGAGAGAGAGAGAGAAAGAGAGAGAGAGAGAGAGAGAGAGAGACCTGCATATCTCCTTTATCACTAGTGAAGTGTATTCCCTGAAGGTGAGGAGCCAGGGCTTAAACCTGGGTCTTTCTGTAGAGTTATATATACACACTCCCATTATTTTGTAATTTTGTAAATTACTAATAAAAAAAGAAAAATTCTTTCTCTCCGATCAATGGTGTGTTGAAGTTTATGTCTCAACAATGAGATGAAAAAGAAATAGTGCTCTGTAGCATCAAGACAATCCTACTGTCAGAGCTCAAAGCATTTTTTTGTTTAATTTGGAAGCAAAGATGTCCACTATCTACATTATTGTTCAACATAGTCCTTTAGGCCATTATCACTTTAATCAGGCAAGCAAAATGTATCAAAGGTATACATATTTGAAAGGAAGACATCAAGTCATCATTACTGTCTGATGTCATGATAGAATACCTACAGAATACCAAAGACTGGAGTAGAAAATTACAGGAAACCATTAATGAATTCAGTAAAGTAGCAAGATACAAAAATAACACCCACAAATATATAATATTTCTGTATACAAATGACAAAAATCAGTGCCTTCAGTACTATGTTGAATAATAATGATGATACTGAGAATTCTTGTCTGTCTCCAGATTGGAGGGGGAAGCTATGAGGACAGCTTCATGAGCAGTGAGCAGGGCTGTAGGCATCTCTATCTTTCCCACTTCACTCTCAATTTATATCTGCCCTATAAAATTTAAAATGAAGAAAAAGAAAAATATGGCCGCCAGATGCTGTGGATTTGCATAGGCACCAAGCCCCAGAGATAATCTGGGTAACATATAATAAAATAAAAGTTTAAAATATCTGAAAGAAAAAAAGGAATCTTATGAGGATACTTTGATAGAGAATGTAACAAAAAGCTCTAACAATGAATAAAAGTCACTCATTAGAGTTTAATAAATTTAAAAAAGCAAAGTTATGTGACTAAGTCAAGTACTACACAGCAATTTAAAAATATTTTTATACTTAACATCAACTAGAATCATTTTGATTTGTTATATTTTTGATTCTTTAGCAATATAAATTATAAATTGTATTTGGGCTGTACCCATCACTAAATTTTAGAAATCTGTTTCTATGGAGTTACTTTGAGGGGTGGGGTTGGGAATATATTTGCAAAGCCCTATTTCATGAAGATTTTTCTACCAACATTCAGTATTCTAGTGTTATAAATGTTGACAACTTTGTTCGTCTCTTCAATCAGGTGCAAAACTCAGCTGTACCAATATCTTTTAATTACTTGGCAAAACATAGCAAGCATCTGCTCATACACAAGGTGGTTTTGAATTAGTAATCAAAATAAATAATGCTTTGTATTTTAAGATAATGCATGATTCAAAATATTGAATACATCTGTGGTACATATTAAAAGACTATCATTGCACTAGTAATTGAAAGTGTATTATAAAAGTCCTTTTTGTATTTTAAATAAAGACCTTTTATACATGTGTATACAAGTGTGTACATTTGGAAATTGCAACATAATTCTAGGTAAATTCTGAGTATATGTGCTACACATGTTTGCACAAGTTACTGTGATTTGCATTATAGATTTTCTCTTTAGTAGCTGGTCAAAAACAGGAAAAGAATTTAATTAGCTAAGCATATTTTCTCTGGCATGCACAATACATAATAAGTATTATTCTTCCAAAAACTAATTTATTGCTGACATGAAACACAATGCAACTTTTAAGAAAGTGATACTATATTTATTTATTTTTTATTTATTTGTTGGATAGAGACAGTCATAAATTGAGAGGGAAGAGGGTGATTGAGAAGGAGAGAGACAGAGAGATTCCTGCAACACTGCTTCGCTATTTATGAATCTTTCCCCCTGCAGGTGGGGACCAGGAGCTCGAAGCTGGGTCCTTGCACTCTGTAACATGTACGTTCAACTAGGTGAGCCACCACCTGTACCCCTACATTTTTTTAAAGAGAAAAAGACATATTTTTTGCAGGAAAAAACAAAACAACTACTGCTCTGAAAGAAGTTTCCAATATTAGTGAAAATATTTGGTAAAGATATAATCTTGAAACTCTTCACCTGACTCTTACATGGATCTTACATGGGTAAAGTCACATATTACAGCAGGGATCTATTTGTGCAAGTTACTATTGTGGCTAGTTGGAAAAGCTTTGCCATAAAAAAGGGAGGATATAATCTTAGAACTACAAACACAATGATAGAAGTAGAGAAGGGCATGTCTATTGCCAAACTTTATTTTCTTGCTAACAGGGTTATGACTGGGGCTCCATCACTACCAATAGCCATTTTTTTCATTTGCCTTAATAGCAGTGATAGATGGAGAGAGATGATAAAGAAGAAAAAGAGGAGAGAGAGAGAGAGAGAGAAAGAAGAGAAAGCTGTAGCACTGCACCACCATTCATGTACTTTCACCTCTGCAGGTAGGGACTGGGGACTTGAACTCAGGTCTAAATAAAATTAGTCGTCCAGGGTTGAATTGTGTTACCATGTATAAGAAACTGAGTTCAAGCTCCCTGTCTCCACCTGCAGAGAGGAAGCTTCACAGATAGTTAAGCAGTGCTTTAGGTTTTCTTCCTTTCTTTCTTTCTTTCTTTCTTTCTTTCTTTCTTTCTTTCTTTCTTTCTTTCTTCTTTCTTCTTTTCTTTTTGTTTTTTGTCTCCAGGGTTATTGTTGGGGCTTGGTGCCAACACTACCAAGCCACTAATCCTGGTGGCCATTTTTTTCCATTTTATTGCGTAGGACAATTTCTCAAATGTCAATTGCATACTACATAACCCATCCACTTACTCCATTTCAGTGCTTGCTGGTTTCTTATGTTATAGTTAATAAGTAACTTGCAGGGAAACTATTTGAGGTAGAACAAATATGTTGATTCTTCTTAATTTTTTTTTTTCTGGTAACAATCAAGACTGTGCTATTCTACTATTGGCAATTCTTTTTCTTCATTTCACATTGAATGGAATTCTGTCAATCTGTCAATGGAGATCTGTTTATTTCTCTGCATATTCATATATTCAGCTATGTACTGATGATTTTATCTAGTTTATTAGTGTGCATAAATATT
Source organism: Erinaceus europaeus (assembly GCF_950295315.1). NCBI lineage: Eukaryota > Metazoa > Chordata > Mammalia > Eulipotyphla > Erinaceidae > Erinaceus > Erinaceus europaeus. The sequence goes on from NC_080166.1 coordinate 29,146,473, forward strand.
ATACATATCTATGTTTTATAATCCTAATTATAAGGATAATCCTAATTTCTTGCTAATTACTTTGACACTTAAATTATTCCACTGAGGACTCATTTAGTTTCTTCTGATCTGCTAAAAAAAGGGGGGGGGGTTCTCATTCAGCTTCTCTGAAGACTCAGAAATGTACTTGTTTGACTTCCAGTAAATACCAGTAAATAGACAAATTCTTTTCTTCCACCTTGTGTTATGTTATAAAAGATAAAAGTGAAAAAGCATATGAAGTGGCATTTAGTGCTGCATTATCTTGGAGCATGTATACAATTCAAGATATTCAAAGGATGCTTAAAACTTAGATAATATCAAACCCTATATACTATATAATTCTGCAATACACATATAACAATGGTATATTTAATTTATGAATTATGAACTGTAAGATATTTACTGCAACAATATAGCAACTATAACAATATTTGTCAATAAATGTGGCTCTTTTTCAAAAGATCTTATTTTCTTTTAATTTTTTTAATTATCTTTATGTATTTATTGGATAAAGACAGTTACAAATTGAGAGGGAAGGGAATGATAGAGAGGGAGAGAAACAGAGAGACATCAGCAATACTGCTTCACCACTTGGAAAGCTTTCCCCCTGCAGGTGGGGACCAGGGGGCTTGAACCTGTGTCCTTGAGCATTGTAACATATGCTAAACCAGGTGTGTCAACACCTGGTCCCATTACAGTCTTTTTTAACTTTGTTGGCCATTATGAACTTATAATGAAAAGAGATCCCCAAAGAATATGATTTTGCTCAACACTGAGTGAGATGATCCTTTCTCAATAATGGTAAAATAAAATGATGTTGAATAAATCAGCATTGAGGAGCTGCTGTGCCAAAAGTTTCTACTTCATTGCATTTTACTATATACACATAATCATCAAATGCATTGTGGTTTAAGAGATAGCTATTCATGTATGTGGGATGTAGTCTTTGTTTTTTTTTAAATAATAGTTTTGAAGACATTTAAATTTGTTTATTATGTGATTTTAATGGGATTCAAGTAGAAGTAGTTATCTTCTATGCTTAGTCAGCCAAATTTGAACTAGCAATAATCATTTGCTTCTAAAGGCATTCATTATTGGAAAAAAAAAAAGCTCACAAAAGGATCAAGGGAATTACAATATTATTTAGAGAGTGTCTGAATGAACCCCGCCAGTTTTTTGTTTGTTTTAAATTTTTATTTATAAAATGGAAACACTGAAAAGACCATAGGATAAGAGGGGTACAATTCTACACAGTTCCCACCACCAGAACTCTGTATTCCATCCCCTCCCCTGATAGCTTTCCTATTCTTTATCCCTCTGGGAATATGGACCCAGGCTCATTATGGGGTGCAGAAGGTGGAAGGTCTGTCTTCTGTAATTGCTTCCTCGCTGAACATGGGCGTTGACAGGTCTATCCATACTTTCAGCCTATCTCTCTCTTTCCCTAGTGAGGTCAGAGCTCTGGGGAAGAGGAGCTCCAGGACATATTGGTGGGGTTGTCTGCCCAGGGAAGTACAGTTGGCATCATTGTATCTTTGGGAACATGGTGGCTGAAAAAGAGTTAAGATATGAAGCAGAACAAATTGTTGACTACTCATGAACCTAAAGGCTATTGAACTTGGTAATATAAAGGCATTTTCAGTTTTGATGGATTTTTTTCAGCTTTATAATTTGTGTTCTTCTGTTTAATGGGAACAGAGGTGGCTTACCTGATACAACAAATGTATAAGGATCTGGTTTGAGTCCCAGGGCACCACATGGGAGCTCCTGTAGGAGGAGAAATTACATTAGTAGTGGAGCATGCTAGTGTCTCTCCATCCTTCTCTCTCTCAATTTTCAACTCTCTTTGTCTTTCATGCTCATTCCAGAGGAAGGAAAAAAGTGTCCTCCAGGAATCCTTGAGTCAGTCGAACACTTAGCCCCATCAATAACTCTGGTTGAAAAATAAAAATAAATAACATAAATTATGACTACTGTTCCTTTATTGCTTAGACTTTTAGATACTTCTGGCTTTATTGCATAAACAAGTGAAGAAATAACTGGATTTTTAAAAATATTCTTTTTTTGTTTTTTTTATTGTTGTAGTTATTATTGATGTTGATGTTGTTGTTGGATAGGACAGAGAGAAATGGAGAGAAGAGGGGAAGACAGAGAGGGGGAGAGAAAGATAGACACCTGCAGACCTGCTTCACTGCTTGTGAAGCAACTCCCCTGCAGGTAAGGAGCCGGGGGCTCAAACCAGGATCCTTACCTGGGTCCTTGTGCTTTGTGCCACGTTTGCTTAAGCTGCTGCACTACCACCTGTCTCCCAAATCTTTTTTTTTTTTTTTTAATTGGGGAGTTAAATGAATTACAGCACAGTTGTCTATACACAAGTATGGTATCCTAGTTCTGCACAAACAGGTGTTTGCTAATCCCCAACACCCTACCCAACTCCTTGCAATCAAGACCCCAAACCCCAGTCCTTCACCAGACAATTATCCCATGCCCTCCATAGCATCCCTTGCTTTGATGTGGCATACCACACTCATTCCAAGTTCCCTGCCATGTTTTGTCTTTCTAACTCTGTCTCTCAATTCCCACCTCTATGTGAAGTCATCCAGCATTTATCCCTACCTCCCTGGCCTATCCTTCCCAACACTGTTCCTTCTGCTTCCAGTGAAGATGAGGAAGAGTTCGAAATTTTAGTTTCTGTTTAGATGTCTAGGTCTTTAATAGTCGTCCGTCCTTTCTGCTCTCCTATTTCCTATTATATTTGCTTCTTTAGTTGCTTTTGTTGGAGTTACTATTTCTATTCTACCATATATTACCTCATTTGAAGTTAAAGTTCCTTCACTTCTTTTCCTGTAGAACTCCTTTCAGAAATTCTTGTGAGACAGGGTTGTTGTTGCTTAATGCCTTCAGTTTCTGTATGTTTGGGAAGCTTCTGATTTCTTTTTTACACTTGAAGGAAAGTTTGACAGGACAGAGTACTCAAGGCTGGTAATTTTTATTTCTTAATACTGTAAAAATAACATTCCATTCCCTTCCTGCTTTTGGGGTTTGTGTTGAAAAATCTGGTGGAAGCCTGAATGTTCTACCTGTGTGTATCAGCCACCCCCCCCATTTTTTTTAAAGATTTTATTTATTTATGTATTTGTTTATTTTTCTGCTAAAGAAAAATTTAATGTAATTAGCACAAATTTGCCATTTAATGTTTTTTTAATTATTTCTTTATTATGGAATTAATGTTTTACAGTCAACAGTAAATACAATAGTTTGTACATGCATATTTCCCAGTTTTCCACATAACAATAAAATCCCACTAGGTCCTTTGCCATCATGTTCCTAGACCTGTCCCCAAACCCACCCACCCACTTCAGAGTCTTTTACTTTGGTGCAATACACCAAAGATTTAATTTATTTATTAATGAGAATGATATAAGGAGAGAAAGAACCAGACTTCATTCTCGTACAAGTGCTGCCAGAGATTAAACTCAGAATCTCATGCATGAGAGTCTGGTGCTTTATCTACTGTGCCACCTCCCAGACCACTATCATCTTGTTCCTTTCCCCTAGAGCCTGCAATATTTCTTTTTTGTCCTTAATTTTGTAAAGTGTTACTGTTATGTGTCTTGGCATTGGTTGTTTGGAGTTCAGTAGTTCTGATTTCCATTCAGCTTCCGCAATATATATATTTTGATCATTGCCCAAGTAAGGAAACATTTCTGCAATAAATTCTTTGAATATGCTCTCTACTCCTCTCTCCATCCTCAGGTACCTGAATAAAGTTTCTTTTTTTTTTTCCTTTGGATGAAGTCTACAATTTCACAGAGAATTGCTTCATTTTTCAGAAACTTTCCCTCAGCAGCTTTGTACTGTGAGAGTGTGGTGCTTTTACCTTCTAGCCTTGCTATTCTATCCTCAAGCAGATCTATTATGGATACAAAATCTCTTAGGCCTTAGTGCTGTAGAAGGTTTACTTTAATTCCAGTATTTCCTTTCAGATTTCTCTTTGTGAATTTCTTAGCTCTTTTGTGAAGATTCTTGGATTCCTTGCGACAGGGTCGCCACTCTCTTAGCATAACTAGCTCCATCTTGACCTAACTCTGAACCTGTGAAAGCCCCAAGCTGTACTGTAGAAAAGTTTAAAACTTACTCGACTGCTTTATTGAAGTGCCATTCTCCCCACCCCCTAGACTTGCCAAACAAGATGTGTATTTCATTGCTCAATTGTTCTCGTAACAGATCACCTTGGCCACAGTAATGGGCTGTTCTAACCGCATCTTTAGCTTCTGTAATTATGTGTGCTTCCCACAGCTGTGTCTTGATTTTTTCCAGTAAGGATATGATTTTTTTCCTATGAAAATTTGTTTGAATTAGAGCTTGGGACTACACTCTGAACAACTCTTGAGCTGAATAAAGACTCTCACATTTGGCTGGATTGGTTTTGGGTGGTCTCTGACATGTACCATATAACACCTTAACTTGCATTTTTGGTCTACGGATGTTTTATTTTTTTTAATTTTATAAAACAGGAAATTGAGAGAGGAGGGGGAGATAGAGGGAAAGATAAATACTTATAGACCTGCTTCCCATCTGAAAAGCATCCCCCCCCTGAAGAAGGTAAACATAGTGTTTATTATTTTATGTTCAAAAGTTTTATTTGTTTATAAAAATGAAACGCTGACAAAACCATAGGATAAGAGGAATACAACTCCACACAGCTCCCACCAGCAGAACTCCATATCCATCACCTCCCCTGATAGCCTTTCTATTCTTTAACCTTCTGGGAGTATGGATCCAAGATCACTGTGGGATGCAGAAGGTGGAAGGTCTGATGCCAACCAGATGATGCCAACCAGACTTCCCTGAACAGACAACCCCACCATTGTGTCCTGGAGCTTTGATTCCCTAGAACCCCACCCCACTAGGGAGAGAGAGAGGCAGGCTGGGAGTATGGATCGACCTGTCAATGCCCATGTTCAGTGGGGGAACATAGTGTGCCCCATCACCCGGCCCCCTTGAGCTAGCTTTCTAAATTTAAACTTAGACATTGTCTTCCAAGTAATGTTGGACCACGTTTTGGTTGGGTGTGGTTTCTGCTCTTTAGCAGGCTGGTCATACTGTAGTTGTATTGTTTATATGTGGTGGTGTGGCTGGGTAGGAAGAGTCTTCTTCTTACTCAGCTCAGTGGGTTGTGGGTATTTCAATATGTCGTTGTTTGTTTTCCATGACTGTGGTTTCAGCTCTTGATTCCAGACAGATGGTATGGATGTTGTTGCCCACAACTCAGGGCTCAGCTATTTCCTTTTCCAGACAGCATTGTGGTCTCTGTGTGCCCTACTCCACAGTCTACTATCCCTGTGCTACAGCCTGCTGTTTGGTGCCTGGCCCTTGCTTCAAAATGGTTTTGTCTGCTCTTCCTGAGCTGTTGGTCTACCTCAGGCATCAAGCTGCCTCTGCCCCACATTATTTGTTGCCGTTTTCCATGCAACCCTGTACATGCATCTACCTCTCAGGGAGTTTTCTCAGACTTGTAGACTGTATTATGAAGTTCCTGGTGTTCTGTGGGATTATGTGAAAGCATGGTAGAGCATAAGAGAACTCCCCCATCCTGGAGATGGAGGTCTGAAAAGACACCCCACCTGTCAACCTCTCCCTTTTGAGGATAGAGCTCGGAGGGAAATGCTTTCCTGACTCAGTTTCCTCTTGTCAGTCTCCCAGGCTTCAAAGAGGCCTGCAACCTCTCACACTTAACTCATTCCCCTGCTACAAACCAAATGGTTGCTGCTTAAAAGTTCACTTCAAGTTCACAGTGTTCACTATAAGTTCACCGTCTTTTGATCACATACAAAGTATACTCCATCACACTGCCTTGCCAGTAACTTAACAATGAGACCCCCACACCTTATTTCCTCATTCTTTGATCACCATGATTTACATCAATATTCTGCCCTTTATCTCACTCTGTTGGTTTAACCACCATGTTTTTCTTAATACCTTCAGATAATTAACAACTCTTGCTTCATGGTAACTAACTGCTTTGACCTTTTAGTATCTCATCAATTCCCGTCATTCCTTAGCCCTCCCCACAACAGGGGTACTGACCATTTGGAAACCTATGATTACTGACATATGTGAAAAATGTCCTGTGTTCCACTTGCTATATAAGCCTTGTCTTTTTCTGAATAAAATTGGAAGTTCATACCTGAATTTCTGCTAGCATTTCCTCCTATATCACGTGCATCCCTTGAATAGGTGACTGAAAAGCCAGCAGCTACCTTAGTTGTGAGGCTACCCACGTGAGTGCCAGCAGTGTTCTTTATTTCACTTTTTTCACTTTTTTTCCTCCAGCCCAATCATTCAGTCTTTGCTACATTTTGGGCATGCCCCCAGAAGCCAGCTGTCTTGAGTTAAGAATTAGTTTGTGGCATACATTTAAAATGCTAAAAAAAAAAAAAAAAAGGAAAGGGGCAACCCAGAAGTTAAACTTCATATGTACTTATTTTTTCTCAGTTGCTTAATTTTCCATATTTTAGAATTACACATTATATATAGGCTTCTCGCTTCCTTTAAAACATTTTTAACTAATTTGGCAATAGTGAATAACTTCTATTATCCCATGTTAAAATTGGCTTGAGCCAACAGAGTTTATACCTTTGAAACTGTAGACTTTTCCAGTTTTCCTTAAGCTTTATAACTCCCTATGGAGGACTCTGCAGTATTTCACAATAAAATATGTCCCATTTCTATGCAATGTTATTCTGACTCTGTTGCTAATTTTTAAATAAGTTTTATGGTGAAGTAAGATGACGCGAATAGCTGTAATGCGGGTGTGTGTGTCTGTGTGTGAAATCTGTTTTAGAGAACATAAGATCTATAGGCAAAAATAAATGCTTTGCTTTTAGAGTGCTATTGTTGATTCACATTATACTCAAGTGTTGTTATACAGAGCAGCAATAAAATTAGCAATGTGACATTGTTCACTACCTGATATTTTTTAGTACTTCTGAAAATTACTCTTATAGTCTTGCCTGCCAATTAGTAACCACCAGACAGTGGCCATCTTCTGAGTTTTCAGTTCTTATTTGGAATAATTCTCCTATCATGCTGCTCCTTTAAGAAGCACCTTTACCATTCGAGACACATATAAAAGTAATTAAATTTAATAGTCTCATTGCTTTTAAGCAAAGCCATATGGTGTACTTAGATTGCAAATTCTAATTGAAGTCAATGAGATTTTATGTATAAAATACTTCTGAGAATGTAGCAGTGTAATCAAATATATATACAATGTACCATGTTTATCTTGACAGAAAGTATTGCCTAGTAACTTTCTTATTGTCTTTTTTATGAATAGTTAGTAGCATTAAAGCTGAACTATATGCCAATCCATGAAAAAAACTTTTAAATTAATAATAATTGTGTATTTATCTTGGGCATCCTTTTCATTACCCCTTTATCTAAATTTTAATATTGCAATAATCCCTAAAAATGTGTCTTGGATTACAAGAGCTGTTTGTAACTGAGACATGGCCTAATTCATTCACATTTATTTGTTCTAGTAGGTACTACAAAATGAAAGTTCCATTAAAAAAGCTGTAAATGCAGTGAGGGGGAAAATGGAATAAAACATGGAGGTAGCCACAGCATTACTGGTTTCCCTTATTCAGTATAAATGCTCACAGAGTTTTTGCACTGCCATTGAAGTTTTAGAAAAGGAAGTAGTGCAATTCACAGGAAATGGACATTATGATACAACAGAAGAAGATTTTATATTTTGTCAGCTTCTGGACTCTAGTCATACTCATATTTGTTGTAGTTATTGATGTTACTGATGTCGTCCCTGTTGGATAGAACAGACAGAAATGGAGAGAGGAGGGGAAATCAGAGACAGGCAGAGAAAGAGAGACACCTGCAGACCTGCTTCACTGCTTGTGAAGCGACTCCCCTTCAGGCAGGCAACCTGGGGGCTCGAACTGGGATCCTTAAGCTGGTCCTTGCACTTTGCACTATGTGCTGTTAACCCGCTGCACAACTGGACTCCCTCATATCTGATTTTTAAAACAGTTGGCTAGTTGATGTTTCTGACCTGACTTTGGTAAAGAGTAACTGTTGTGGAACCATATTTTTATTACTATTATTATTGTTACTACTAGTACTAGTAGTAGTAGTACTTTGTTGGTGGGAGTAATAGTTTCCAGTGTAGTGTTTACACATGGGTACAATCTCTCCTTTTCCCTTAAAAGTTCCCTTCATAATATTTTCGCCCATTTTAGGTCTATTTACAACGTCATACAAAAGATTTCCAAACTTCTTTTCATACCTTCCCATCCCTTCTTCATCAGAGTCCTATGTTTTGGTGCAATACACCCCACCCAGTCTCAGTTTCACTTTGTGATTTTTCTCTCAGTCCTTATTTATTCAGTTCTATCTATAAGTGAGATGACTCAGTATTGGTCCTTAATATGAGGTCTTCAAGGTTCATCCATGATAAGACAAAGGAGATGACTCCATCCTTCTTGTCAGCTGAGTACAATTCTGTTGCATATATATACCAGAACTTTCTTAACCACTTATTGGAAAACAGGCTTGTTTTCAAGTTCTGGCTTCTACAAATTGTGACGCTACGAACACATACATAGAGCTCTTCTAATAGGTGCTTTCATTGCTTTTGGCTACATACCCAGCAGAAAATCGCTGATTCATAGAGTAGGTTAATGTGTAGTGTTCTGGGAACTCTCCAGACTGCTTTCCACAGAGGTTAGATCAATGGACATCATCACCAGCAGTGTAGGAGTGTCACTTTTTTTTCCAAAAGCAGATTAGATTTCAAGGTAGAGAAGAAAGTGATGAGAAAAGGAATTCAGTGAAAACTCACAAAACTTCTGCTAGCTGAAAGTCTAATATTCAGACAAGTATTCCTCACAGGGATTAAATGATAAAAATATTCCTTTTTGGCTATGTTTTATGATTATATATATACACACACATATATATATACATATATACATATCTTATAATTAAAGAGATTTTCCCAAAGATGAGAAAAATAGTTGCAGTAACTAATTACGTCTCCCAATTCTAAGTTATATGACCTAAGGACAGTCATATATTTGAATAATTTTTTAATTTATTTAATTTATTTAAAAAAGTGAGACATTAACAAAATCATAGGATAATAAGGGTACAACTCCACACAATTCACACCACAAGATCTCCATATCTCATCCCCCAATATCTTTCCTATACTTTATACCTCTTTGTGGGCCCAAGGTCATTGTGGGATGCAGAAGGTGGAAGGTCTTGCTTCTGTAGTTGCTTCCACTCTGAACATGGGCATTGATTAGTCGATCCATACTCCCAGCCTGCCTCTCTCTTTCCCTAGTAGGGTGCGGCTCTGGGGAAGCAGAGCTCCAGGACACATTGGTGGGGTCCTCTGTTCAAGGAAGTCTATCTGGCATCATGCTAGCATCTGGAACCTGTTGGCTAAAAAAAAGAGTTACCATACAAAGCCAAACAAATTGTTGAACAATCATGGACCTAAAGGCTGGAATAGTGCAGATGAAGTGTTTGGGGGTCCTCTATTTTGTAGATAGCAAGTAGGCATACTTTAGTTATATTTCATAGGGCCTGTAGCTAGACTAGTTTTTTTTTTTTTTTTTTTTTCCCTCTGAGCCTGAAGTCTGATATGCAGGTGGGTCCAACTTATTGTCTGGGGAGATGATATCATGGCTGAAAAAGGAACAGAAAGCTGGATCACGGAAGAGAGTAGCTCCCTAATATGGGGATGGTGTATAAATATTGTTGACTGTAACCCCATCGATTTGATTTGGTCTGGGGCCCATATTCAGCTTCGGAGCCTATGTAACTTCTGTATCCCTGTAGATCTGAGCTCTCATTCTGTGGTCATGAGTAGGAACATTCCAAGCTGCCCTAATATCGACCCATCTTCCTCAGGTGTAGCATACAGTATGTTGTCCACCCTCCTTTCAGAGGATGGAACATTATCTACCACAGTTGATCCAAGTTGAGGGCAAGGTCCTATATGGGGCCCAAAAAGGGGTCTATTTTGTTGTTCCTGATAGAGATGACCAGTAACAATGGATAGAGGGATTTATTTGAGGTGTAGGCCCATCATGTCTGTTTGGGAATCTCAGGACTCCCTGAATACAGCCCCAGCTGATGGCGTGGCCTGACAGTGACTAAAGAGTGATCATTAAAGTATTCCAGTCTCTTGCCCTTATTCAGCTTTTGCAGTCCTTGCTTTGCTAAAGTTAGCTTTGGAGTGAGTGAGAGAACTGTAATAGGAAGTAGATGAGGAGTGTATCTAAGTCTAATTAGATACTATTTCATTAGGACATTTATACTGACTTCTGCAGACTATTGGGTACTTTTTCCTTCAGGTATGTATTTTGCCCTAGTTTATGGATATGTGTGATCATATGCTCTATCTCACAGGACCTGGTCTAGATCTAGGTTTTGGGACTTTGTTAGGAAGTGCACCGCCTGAATCGAATTAGAGAATACTATGAAAGGAAAAGTCTCGCCCGAGTAATGAAGCTGAAGGGTTGTCATTCCACACCTGAAGACTCTGGACACAGTCTGAAGTAAAGCATGCTGAGGTGGTACTTATTGAATATCTTTTTAAGAGAGCATTTATTCATCCATTGTATTGAGCAAATTAAAAACAATCATTAAGCCTTTTCTAAAATTTCTGCCATTCTTCACCTTTTTCTATTATTGTAGTTTCATTTCTGTTATCAAAGTCCATTATCCCTACTTTGTCTTACTGCTTTGTCTCTCCATTTGCTTTGTTCACTTACTTATTTCATACCTGAGAGTATAATGTCTGTTCCTCCTTCTGGCTAATTTCATATTGCCTCACATAATTTCCCTGACCTTTTCCCATTTCACTACATATCTAAAAATTCCCTTTTGATAGATGTGTAGTATCATATTGTGCACATATACCACCTCTCCTTTTTCTAGTCATCTATCCACTGATATGTAGATCACTTCTATATATCATGGCTACTATAAATAGTTATGTGATAAATATTGGGTTCCCTTTGACAATTTCACTTACTTCAATTAAATATATACCAGTTGGAACACTGGAGCAATCTTTAGTTCTGAACAGAATTTACAATAGATTGATTTCTCATTACACATAAAGAATAGGTTAATTTTTGAAGATGAGTAAAATTGAAGGGGCTGAGTGGTGGCATAAGAGATTAAGTTCATGTGCAACTATCTGTTGAAGTCCCTGCCTCCACCTGCAGGGTGGAAGCCCTATTAAAGAAAATGAGTAAATTTAAAAGAGAGAGAGAAAAGGTGCAGGGTGTTGGCTCACCTGGCTGAGTTCACAAGTTGCAGTGTTCAAGGACCCAGGTTCAAGCCCCCAGTCCCCACCTGCAGAGGGAAAGCCTTGCAAGTGGTGAAGCAGCGCTGCAGGTGTCTCTCTGTCTCTCTTCCTCTCTGGAAACTGGAGCCTGGGTATCCTCCTGTGAGAAATCTCACCTCTTTATGAGATATTCATTGTACATTTTCACTTAACTGAGCTCTGTGTGTGTGTGTGTTGAAGACTTTAAAATATATATATATATGTATATATATATATTTTTGTTGCCCTTGTTTTATTGTTATAGTTATAATTGTTGTTGTTATTGATATCATCATTGTTTCATATCTTGCCCTTGCGCTACCTGCACTTAACCTGCTGTGCTACCATCTGCACTGTCCCTCCTCCCCATTGCTGTTGAGTTTTGTATTTAACCATAAGACCTTTTGCCAAAGACTCACCAGGCTATATGATGAGGTTATTTATTATAGTAACTCTAGTCTCATCCAGAGTTTAAGCATTTTAGTGTAAGTGGGACATAAAATGAAGATAAATAAAAGTAAATAATTAAATGAAATATTGCAATGGAGGGGTAAGTGTTGGCACACCAAGTTAAGAGCACATAGTACGAAGTATGAAGTGCAAAGACCCATGCAAGGATCTCGGTTTGAGCCCTGACTCCCCAGAGGCAGGTCTGCATGTGTCTATCCTTCTCTCTCCCTCTCTACCTCTCCCTCTTCTTTCAATTTCTCCCTGTCCTATCCAATAAAATGGAAAAAAAAATGGCCTCCAGGAATAGGGGACAGAGCCCCAGCTATAACCCTGAAGGCAAGAAAAAAAAAAAAAGATTGCATTGACCATGATAACTTCCTACCTTTTTCTAGCCTCTCTTGTTGGTTATGAATATTAGTTTTATTAACATTTTATGGTTAATTGCTCTCACATTTTTTAAGCTACATGATGAGAAAGAAAGAAAGAATCTTATCTTGCTGGCATTTTCCCCCAGATTAAATTCTTTTTCAGATCCATTTACCCTTGAAGAAGTAAACTTCTCAACAAACCAGGAGCAAGTCCACAAGGAGAAGGAAATGAGTTATCATTGACTTAATAATGGTCAAGTAATCAAAAACAATCAGCAATGGCCAAGATAAGAACAGAACTGTTTTCATTGGAAGATTTCCACTGGCACTTAGTGACTAGAACCTATTCAGTTTCTAGAAGTAAAGACAGAATCAAATGAATCAAATGTCCAAGTATTTAAGCTATATGATTTCAGCAGCATGAGCAGTAAATAAGCATACAAATATTCTTTTCACTTACAAATTACATGACACAAAAATTAATACATATCATTTAAATATTGAGGGTAGGAAGAACAAAACAGCTCATCTGCTCTCTCATGCATCTTATCCAAGTTCATCATATTGACGAAGGATTAGGTGTCTTTGGTGTCTTCCTTTCTCTCTGTATGTCTATAGCTGAAAAAAATCAACTTGAACAATAATATTGTGGAAAAGACAAAAATGACTGCTACATTAATATCTAGTCATAAGGTGTGTTTGGAATTTTATAAAAGTTAGTTTAAGATTTCTTATTTGCATTTTGTGAAAAAAAACTATCTTTTTTTTTTGCTTGATTTTTTTTTCTTTTTATAGAGGATGAGAGACAGATTAAGAGGACAAGAGAAGTGAGACATATGCAGTGGTGCGGCACCCTTTGTACAGCTCCTCCCTACAGGTGGGGACTAGAGATTAAACCTGGGCCCTTTCATATGGTGGGCCATATATGTACTCAACTAGGTGTCCCACCATCTCTTTCAGAGCCGACTTTTTGCATTTCTCTCTCTGCGTGTCTCTCTCTCTCTCTCTCTCTCTCTCTGTGTGTGTGTGCATAAAATTACCTGAAGACAGTTCTAAGCAAGGTTTTGAAGGAGTACCTTGGTTTCTCCTGAGTGCTTAGAATAGATTATGATAAGTGAAACTGTTAACTCAAAGTCAAAGTTATTTCAGATTGTAAAGAGTGAGGGAGCCTGTTCTAAAGAAACACTGCGGGCATGGCTGAGCAACCACTTAATAAACAGATCATCAAATCAACCATTTGATAAAGAACACTTTTGTCAGAAACTACCAAATAGCAGTGGGTTCTACCAGTAAAAACATTGTCATCTTGAACTCAAAGAGATAGACCACGCTGAAGACAATGATGAAGAACTATTGGATTTCTTGAATTCTATAAGATAGTTTTGCTGTGAAGAGACACTGTTCCTCAGAAAAAGGAAAGAGTAGTGTCAAGAACAATACAGAAATCATTAAATCCTCAACTTTGAACACAGGCTCAAAGAATTTGTCTAGCTCCTTCTGTATCCTGAAGGTTGGAGGTGCCATATTTTCAGCAAGTTTGTTACCAGGTAGTTTTATAGAGCATACCACCAAACCCAGGACTCTTCTACATTAACATCTATAGTTTGCAGTGAGTACCCACCAAAACTTCATCTGCACTATTTCCAACCTTTAGGTTTATGATTATTCAACAATTAGTTTGACTTTGTATGTTAACTCTCTCTTCAGCCAACAGGTTCCAGATGCCAGCATGATGCCGACTAGACTTCCCTGGACTGAAGATGCCACCAATGTGTCCTATAGCTCCGCTGCCTGAGAGCCGCACCCTACTAGGGAAAGAGAGAGGCAGGCTTGGAGTTTGGATCGACCAGTCAATGCCCATGTTCAGAGGGGAAGCAACTACAGAAGCCAGACCTTCCACCATCTGCATCCCACAATGACCTTAGGTCCATCCTCTCAGAGGGATAAAGAATAGGAAAGCTATCAGGGTAGGGGATGGGATATGGAGATCTGGTGGTGGGAATTGTGTGGAGTTGTACTCCTCTTATCCTATGGTTTTGTTAATGTCTCCTTTTTAAAAATAAATAAAAAAATTTTAAAAAGATCTAAGGATTCTCCTTACTGCATTTTGAACTTTATCAGAATACATCAATGTTCTTAATCCTATTTCTCTTTGGAATAAGAATGTCTATGCTATGTCAGTCCTGCCATTGGGCTTTAAACGTACATAGTTTGGGGGCCATGTGATAGCACACCTGGTTGAGTGCACATGTTATAATGCACAAAGACCATTGTTCAAGGCCCTAGTTCCCAACAGTAGGAGGATATCTTCACTAGTGGTAAAGCAGGGCTGCAGGTGTCTCTCTGTCTCTCCTCCTCTCTATCTCCTCCCTCCCCTCTTGATTTCTGACTGACTCTATCAAAAAAATAAAGATAATTTAAAAAAATAAAAGTACATAGCTTTTGTTCTTTCTCACGAGTGCACATTTGGAAAAGAAATTCACCTCAAGATGAAATGTGCTTTGTATATTACTCACAATCAATTTATGCACTATTTAAATTAAATTTTGAATTTTAAAGTTGATTATATAGTGGATCAAGACTTTTAATGGTATGGATACAGAGTATATATATATATATATGCATATATATATATATATCATTATTATTATTACCAGAGCACTTCTTAGCTCTGGCAGATGATGATGGTGGAGTGGGGGAGTGGGGATATGTATATACTTTAATGCAAGAAAGAATTTGGTGAATGAGGTGTAAAATATAATTGCCCTAATTATGTTCCTTCAGAATTCATATTGAAACAATTGTTAATTTCTACAACTGTGAAACCCTTAAGTACCTTACTTAGATATAAGTCAATCCAAGCAAGAGTGATCAGTAATTTTAAAAGTACTGAGAAGGGACGTCACAAAATACTATGTAAAATGGTTAAATCAACAAGAAGATATATTGGAGAAATGAACCAGGTCAAGAGACCAACTAAAATCCCCCCAAAGGTTGAACCACAAAATAGTGAGGTCAAGATCCAAATGCATGTTAAGGAAATAGTGACAGGGTGAGTAAAGAGATTGAAATAATTATCATCAGTAATGCAGAAACAACAAATGAGACTCTGGAAGAAAACATTAATTATCTCAAGGTTATTAGAGAGATGAAAGCTGAAATAGTTGAGCTAAAAACACAACTAGCTGAACAAGCTAAAACAGTATCAGAACAGGATAACAAAATAGAGGAAATCCAGAAAAAAGTAGAGGGGAGAGAGAATAGAATAAATAAGGCTGAAGACAGAATTAGCAAGATTGAGGGGGACTTAGAGACAACTAAGAAAGAAGTAAGATATGTCAAAAAATATTAAGAGATACTGAAAACAAAAACAGAGACTTAAGGCACAACTTCAAAAGAAATAATATCCGTATTATTGGCTTACCAGAGAAAGAATGAAAGGGAGGGGAAGAAAGCATTCTCCAGGATATAATACCTAAGAACTTCTCAAGTCTAGACAACAGAAAAGACATATAGGTTCAAGAAGCCCAGAGGGTCCCAAAAAGAATTAACCCAGACTTAAAGACACCAAGACACATCATATTTAGAAGGAACAACTATAAGGACAAAGAAAGGGTCGTGAAGGCTGCAAGAGTAAAACAAAGAGTCACCTACAAAGGAAAACCCATAAAATTAGCAACAGAGTTCTCCACACAAAAACTACAGGCCATGGGGAGGGTAGATAGCATAATGGTTATGCAAAAAGACTCTCATGCCTGAGGATCCAAAGTCCCAGGTTTAATCCCCCGCACCACCATAAGCCAGAGCTGAACAGTGCTCTCGTAAAAAAAACAAACAACAACAAAAAAAACTACAGACCAGAAGGAAGTGGCAAGAAATGTATGGCATGCTCAATGAGAAAGGCTTTCAACCAAGACTAATGTATCCTGCTAGACTGTCATTCAGACTAGATGGAGGCATTAAAATGTTCTCAGACATGTAACAGTTGAAAAGAATCAGCTATCACCAAGCCTGCCCTGAAAGAAGTTATGAAAGTTATCCTATAAACAGTCAGATCACCATAAATAGGCCATCTATCAGAACACTAAAAATCTACCAGAATGGCATTAAAATATTTTCAAGCTTTAATCAATAAATGTCAATGGCATGAATTCACCTATTAAAAGGCACAGAGTAGGAAGATGGGTCAGAAAACACAACCCAACAATATGCTGTCTACGGGAAACCCACCTAACTCAACAAGACAAACACAGACTCAAAGAGAAAGGATGGAAAATTATCATACAAACCAATGGCCCACACAAAAAGAAGGGGAATAACTATTCTTATATCTGATACAATATACTTTAAAAGAAATAAAATTTAAAAAGATAGGGATGGACACTACTTAATGCTCAGAGGATCAGTCAACCAAGAGGACTTAACAGTTATTAACATCTATGCACCCAATGAGAAGCCATCTAAATGCATCAAACATCTACTAAGAGAGCTACAGCAATATATTAACAGCAACACAGTCATAGTTGGGGACTTCAACACCCCACTCTCTCAACTTGACAGATCATCCAGGCAGAAAATCAATAAAGAAATGAGGAAGCTAAATGAAGAGATAGATAAACTAGAACTATTGGACATTTTCAGAATCATTCACCTAATAAACTGGAATACACATTCTACTCAAGTTCACATGGGTCATTTTCAAGGATAGACATTTTATTAAGCCACAAAGATAGCATCAGCAAATTCAAGAGCATTGAAATCATGCCAAGCATCTTCTCAGACCTCAGTGGAATTAAAGTAACACTTAACAATCAACAAAAGATTAGTAATAGTCTCAAAATGTGGAAACTCAACAGTATACTCCTTAACAATTACTGGGTCAAAGAGGAAATAAAGGAAGAAATCATAATGTTTTGAGAGTCCTGTAAAAATGAAGACATAAACTATCAAATTATTTGGGATGGGCTAATGCAATTCAGACAGGAAAGTTCATAACCATACAAGCACACATGAGGAAACAAAAAAAAGCACAAATAAATTGACTGAATGCATACCTTAAAGGCCTAGAAGAAGAACAAAGGAACCATAAAGAAACTAGAAGGACAGAAATAACTAAAGTTAGGGCAGAAAAAAATAACATTGAAAATAAGAAAACCATACAAAAGATCAAGGAAAGTAAATGTTGGTTCTTTGAAAGAGTGAAAAAAATCGACAAACCTTTATCCAGACTCACAAAACACAAAAGTGAGAAGACCCAAATAAATTGCATTGTAAATGGAAAAGGAGATATCACAACAGACACCATAGAAATTCAACATATCATGCAAGACTTCTATGAATAACTATATGCCACCAAGCTAGAGAACCTGGAAGAAATGGATGATTTCCTAGATGCCTACAAGCTTCCAAAATTAAATAAAGAGGAACCAGATAACATGAACAGGCCATCACAGCTGATGAAATTGAAATAGTTACCTAAAATCTTCTCAATAATAAAAGTCCTGGACCAGATAGTTTTACAAATGAATTCCACAAAACCTACAAGAAAGAGTTAGTACCTCTAATTTTAAAGTTCTTACAGAAGACTGAGACACAGGAATACTTCCTTCCAGCTTCTATGAAGTCAGTATCATTCTGACACCAAAAGCAGACAGGGATACAGCCAAAAATGTGAAATACAGACCAATATCTCTGATGAACATAGATGCTAAAATATTGAACAAAAGTCTAGCCAACCAGATACAGCAGTATAGTAAAAAGATTCTTCATCTTGACCAAGTAATATTTACCCCATGGATGAAAGTTGGCTTACTATACATTAATCAAGCAATGTGATCCACCATATTAATAAAAGCAAGAACAAAAACCATATGGTTATATCAATAGATACAGAGAAAGCTTTGACAAAATCCAACATCCCTTTATGAACAAACACTAGAAAAAATGGGAAAACATGGAAAATTCCTCAGATAGTGGAGTCTATATATAGGAAACCTATAGCCAACATCATACTCAATGGTGAAAAACTGGAAGCATTTCCCCTCAGATCAGGTAGTAGACAGGGCTGCCCACTATCACCATTACTATTCAACATAGTGTTGGAAGTTCTTGCCATAGCAATCAGGGATGTCCACTATCACCAATACTATTCAATATAGTGTTGGAAGTTCTTGCCATAGCAATCAGGCAGGAGTAAGGAATAAAGGGATAAAGATTGGAAGAGAGAAGTCAAACTCTCTCTATTTGTAGATGCCATGATAGTATACATAGAAAAACCTAAGGAATCCAGCAAGAAGCTTTTGGAAATCATCAGGCAATACAGTAAGGTATCAGGATACAAAATTAACATTCAAAACTATTGTATTTACTGTTGAATGTAAAACATTAATCCTCTAATAAAGAAATTAAAAATAAAATAAAATTCTGGTTAAATCAAAATAATAATAATAATAACAAATAAAACCCCAAAGTAAAAATTACTATTATAGTGGATGGGAAGTGGTGTCCTGGGTAGAATACCTATGTTCCTATGCTCAAAGACTAAGGTTAAAGGCTCTGTTCCCCTCCTTCTGGGGGGAAGCTTTATGAATGGTGGAACAATGTAAGTGTCTCTCTTAATCTCTCCTGCTCTCTATCTCTCTCCCTTTCTCTGTCTCTTTATTTCTCTCTATTTCTATAAAGAAGAATGAAAGGAAGAGAGAGAAAAGAGAAAAAGATGGAGCAGTAGATTTGTCAAGTCCTAACAATAACCCTTTGGAAAAAATATATATATAAAACTTCTATGTCAAGATAATTTGCAATTAAAATTATGTAGTTAAGGTTATTCTTATAATAAAATTATGCTCATTAGTAGAAACCCCCACTTTAATTATATAATTTTACATTATAATAACATCTCTACCTAATGTGTTTACTATACAACTTTAATACTACCAGCCAGCCAGTAGGACACTCTCTCATAAGACTCAAGGAGTGATCCATCTTTAAAAGTTCACCTTAATAAAGTATTTGTAGAGATAATTAGAATACAGGATCTGTTCATTAACATTTCAAATCTCATTTAAATGTAAATTGTAATATTCTCTTTTTCTGCAACACTAGGTAGTTAGTGTCTTTCATGAGTAATAAGTAATTTGTTCCCCATTAGTTCAAGAATGGTTAAGGATATAAATCAAAGTCTGATAAACGTCTCAGTTGAAATGGGAACCTACAGAAAAAAAATTAAATACTTGTTTACACTATTATTTCACATCTAATGTAAAATTAATTCAGATTACAATAGCTTTGTTATTAATTTGCTCTTATCGTGGTATATGTAATAAATATATAAATATTCTGTAAACTCTATAAAATTGGTTTATTTTACAATATTTTCCTTATTAACATAGCTTAAGCAAATCTGAAATGCAACGCTATGAACTGATATGCAGAAAAATCATACAACATTTAATATTTTGATAATTTTTCAAAATAGAGGGCCAGCCCAAGAGGAGGCTACAAACCTTAAGCTTTACATATATGATGGTCTAAGTTCTACTAAACATACCCCATAATAGTAATAAAAAAATTTTAAGAAATGAGTAATGGAGGAGTTATCTAAATTCTCTCCATCTCTAGTTTATTTTCTCATTAAAAAGTGAAAACAAAATAAATTGGTTTGTCGGTAAAGCACATGCATAAAACCTTGAGTTTAAACTTTTGCATGAGAAAAGAGAGTTGTAAAGAGAGAGAGGGAAGAGAGAGATGTGAAAACTTAGAGCAATGTGGATAAATTTTGAGTATGTTATAGTAAATAAAGTGTGAACTACATAGAAATAAATATTTTTCCCATATTTGGAATAATAATAACAATAAAAAGCACCCCAAGCCAAAGACTCATAAACATTGAGATGCCAACCTGTACTAACTTGTTAAAATAACGTTTTCATGGGTCAGGAAGCTCACTAAACAAGGCACATACCTGCCATATGTATGAACCACGTTTGAATCCATACTCCACGTGGCAATACCACAGCAGCACAGGGGAAGTTCTTTTTTGTTTTGATATATAATTTTTTATTTGTTTTTCCCCCTTTTGTTGCCTTTTTGTTGTTGTTGTTGTTGTTGTTGTTGTAGTTATTATAACTTGTTATTGATGCCGTCGTTGTTGGATAGGACAGAGAGAAATGGAGAGAGGAGGGGAAGACAGAGATGGGGAGTGAATTATGCCTACAGATCTGCTTCACCACCTGTGAAGCGACTCCCCTGCGGGTGGGAAGCCAGGGGCTCAAAGGGATACTTGAGCCAGTGCTTGCTTCAATGGCTTCAAGCCATTTGCGCTTATCCCGCTGCACTACCGCCGGACCCTGTTCTGATATTGTAGTATCTCTTCTTCTTTCTGTGTTTCTCTTTCCTTAGAACTATCTGAATGAAATCACACTTAAGTAAAACAGTTGACTTTTGGTAGTGAAGTCATGTGTGTAGGAAGTACAGGGTTAGCGAAAATAATGACTAATAATAATAACAATAATAATAGTAATTTCTTATCACTAAAACTATATTCTCAGGACCAGGTACTGAACACATTAACCTCCTGTCCTCACCTTCAGTGGGAAAGTTTCAATAACAGTGAAGCAGTATTGCAGGTGTCTCTCTCTCTTCCTCTTTATCAGTATCTTTATCTCAATTCCTCTCTTCTGCCTAATAGAAGAAAGTCCGAGGTTCAGTGCCCAGTACCACCAGAAAATAGAGTTGAACAGTACTCTGGTCTTTCTCTGAATCTTTCTCTACATATTGCTCTCTTTAAAATAAAACAAAATCTATTTTAAAGCAATGAATAAGCCATTTCTATTAGTTTCTAATATAATCTAGTAGAGAGATTTTCAACGAAAAATCCAAAGGATGGTATTTTCTTTTTTAGATTTCTTTGTCACTGAATATCAAATTTTGCCTTATTTTTTCATTTTTAGAATATTTTAGAATAAGTTGATGTGACTACTGATTTATCAATTAGCTGAGCTTTTCTGTAAATGACATAAATTAACATAAAGAGGGAACACTCATATTTTATTTGGTTATGGAATTTGAGAAATCTGAACTCACTAAATGATGAAAAACACCCCTGAAGTTAATATGAAAATAATTGATTGGATTTAAATTTTGAGTCCTATGACAGCAAATGTTATGACACTGGGACAAATAAAGATGAAAGAAAGATTGAATGAGCTGAGGTAATTTACCTCTTTTAGAAATAGGGGGACTCTTAATTTCATTTTTCCCTGAATCCCACAATTTATGTAAGTAAATTGAAACAGGAGATTTCCCTGTATTTCAGTCGGCTAATACCCTCTGAAGTCATGGATTAAACATGGATAGGTTCTCTCTCTCACCACCAGCACTGTGTGTTGTGACACTATGGCGTTCTAATTTGTGTTTGGTTTCCTTCCCTGAAACACCTTCTCACCCCACCACATACAGGAGCACCCATCTGAAGCCGTGGCTCTACTGCAGATATCTCGATTTAGTTGGTGAGTTTTCTTAAGTTGGATAATTGCTGATATTTGTTGTCTTGGGAGAGTTCTGTTCCCTGTTACTCCATGAGAGATCGATTGAAACATTCATCGTACTAAGATACGACACCAGTTGGCATTAGAACTAAGCTTAAAGAAATCATTGTGTGGGTCTGCAAAATAATTCCCTTCAATAGAGTGCTACTTTGCCATGGGCTCCATCCAAGTTTGCATCGTGTTCTCATTGCATTGAAGAGAACCTTGGTGTTCTGGTTTCTTTCTATCTCTCTCTCTCTCTTAAAAGAGAAGGGGGAGGAGGAGGGGAATAAATTGTTATTGTGTGATTATTCTTCTTATTACTATTTAGTGGGCTTATCTGTGTCCTAATAAAACATAATATGTTCTTCATTTAACTTATATGTGTTATCTTCTATAACAAGATCAGAAAAATGATAGAATTCAAGCCTTGATATGTATCAGAAACTGGAAGATTTTTCTCTTTTTTCATTTTTTTTCCCTTTCTGTTTTATTTGATAGAACAGACTGTAAGGAAGGGAGGGGAAAACAGAAAACAGAGAAAGACAGATACCTGCAGATGCACTTCACTACTTGTGAAACTCCCCCCTGCTAGTGAATAGTGAGGGCTGAAACCTGAGTCATTGACCATGACAATGTGTGCACTCAACCAGGTGTATCACTGCCAGGGGTTCTTGGGTCCTTAGAAGGCTTTTATTCAGTTGAAGAGTTGTACTTATAAAACCTCATTGCATATTTGTTTTTAGAAGTACCTATCAAGGTACGTTTTATAACTTTCTATTCTTCTCTAAAAAAAATGTGCTTGG
The DNA here is from genome assembly GCF_950295315.1 of Erinaceus europaeus. Classification (NCBI taxonomy): domain Eukaryota; kingdom Metazoa; phylum Chordata; class Mammalia; order Eulipotyphla; family Erinaceidae; genus Erinaceus; species Erinaceus europaeus. Next base: position 29,169,010 of record NC_080166.1, read on the forward strand.
ATCTTAGAAGTTATTAGAAAAGTCTTAAGAGTGAAAAAAAAAAAAAAAGAAAAGATACTTGTGATAAATATTTGTTGGAAATTTGTTGGACTGTTGGAAAACCTCATTACAAATGGATTGATGTGGGTCCAGGTGGTGGCACAACTGGTTAAGTGCTCACATTGAAGTGTGCAAGGACCCAGGTTCAAGTCCCTGGACCCCACTTACAGGGGGAAAGCTTCATGAGTGGTGAAGCAGGGCTGAAGATCTCTCTCTCTCTCTTTCTCTCTCTCACTCTCTCTCTCTTTCTTTCTCTCTCTCTCTCTTGCTTTCCCGTTCTCCTTTCAATTTTTCTCTGTCTCTAACCAATAATAAATAAATAAAAATACTTTTAAAAAGGGATTGTTTTTTAGTAGTTAATTAGGCATTTTTTTATAAATCCTCCCAATTACAATAAAGAGGTATTCCAAGTGTGGAGGAAAGAATTCAGGAATGTGAATATTTTGTGATCAAAAATCTCTCAGCTACCACCACTGTGTAGACAAATATTCTACATTCAAATTACGCTGTTTATCACATTTTCAGGACTGTAGATTTTTTTCTTTTTATTGAAATGCACATATTCAATGAGCTCAGTCTAAGATGAGTCTTTCTTCTGACAGTGATATGTGTATACATTTATAATGGAGACTAAACTTTGCTGTTAGTAGGAAGTGCCTATTTTACCATTTAGCATGTAGCCTTTAAAATGTATTCATACAGCCCCACCTCCCCAGAGCCCTACCCCAGCTCTAGAAACAGGCTGAGGTTATAGACTGACCTACCAACATTCATGTGTAGTGGAAAATAATAACAGAAGTCAGACCTTCTAACTTCTGCACCCTCCATACTCCCAGAGGATAAAGAATAGGAAATCTTCTAATTGAGGGGATAGAATATGGTACTCTGGTGGTGGAAATTGTATGAATTGTACCCCTCTTACCCTATAATTTTTTCAATAATTATTAAATCAATAATAATAGCAACAACAATTATAATAATAATAGAAGTTGAAAAATAAGAAAACACAAAGTAGAACTTGGACTGGGTTTGGTGTATTGCACCAGAGTAAAATAAACTCTGGGATTGGGAGGAAGGTTAAAGTCTTGGAACATGATGGCAGAGGAGGACCTAGAAGGGGTTGAATTGTTACTTGGAAAACTGAGAAATGTTACACATGTACAAACTACTGTATTCTACTGTTGACTGTAAACCATTAGCCACCCCCCCATAAAGAAAAAGTAACAGTAAAAAAATATGCTGTTGGCTTTGTCACTGGCTGTTCAAACATTAGCCCAAAGCATGTGACATTTACAGATTTGGTTTTAACTCTTAGAAAATTTCCCATAGGAAAAGGATGACAGAGGACCTAGTGGGATTTGTATTGTTCTATGGAAAACTGAGAAATGTTATGCATGTACAAACTATTGTGTTCACTGTTAAATGTAAAACATTAAGCCCCAATAAAGAAAAAAAAAAGGAAAACAAAATGTATCCTTATAGATAGTTTGTGTTGATTAACTTTGCTTCTCAGAACAATTATGTAGTACATAGAATCTTTCTACAAATTCACACTTTTGGAAATATATATATATTATTGTTGTTGTTGTTATTGTTGTTATTGATATCGTCATTGTTAGATAGACAGAAATGGAGAGAGGAGGGGATAGACAGAGTGTAGGAGAGAAAGATAGACACCTGCAGATCTGCTTAACTGCCTGTGAAAGGAACCCCTGCAGGTGGGGAGCCAGGGGCTTGCAGGTCCTTGAACTTTAAGCCATGTGCACATAACCCACTGCTCTCAGACTCCTGCAAAAGAAAGCATGATTATGCAAATATGGGACTTCTAAAAGATTTAACTCCTTCGAAACAATCGACTATGTGCTGCAGACTATATGAATACTTTAAAGACATATACATTATGGAAAGTATCACAAACAATAACAGTGGAATGTCCTGGAAGAAACTGTTTCATCTTAGATATTTATTTCTATCCATCTGTTGGCCTCATACATTTGAAATTTCACGACTCTAGGACCTATATTTTTGTTCAAAGAAAGGTAAATACAATCACATCAGGATTTATTCCAGTGCCCTGACATCCCTTATATGAGGGTGAAACTTGGGCTGGGTGTATGGAAAGGCTTCCATCCTGCACAAAGAACTATCTCTTCAGAATCTAGAAGAAAATTTTAACTATTATTAAGCACATTGCATCTATGTTTTATTTTTAGTTCTATAAAGTATAATCAAATAAAATGTATATATACTTAAGGGGCAAAATTTGCTCTTTCATATATGTATACACTATGAAATGATAACCACAATAAAATTAACACTTCCAGCCATATTAAACAGCTTGGCTAGTTATAATTAGCATTATCTTATTGTATGTAAGTGATAAGAACAGTTAAGATCCACATTCTTCCTTTAATTTTTTTTTTAGTTTCACCACCCCACTCCAAGCATACTTTTTTTTTTTCCAGAAAGAGACAGAGAGACAATAGGAGATCAAGAAACACACCAGGGCACTGAAGTTTGTCCTGAGTTGTGCACATGGCAAATCAGACACAGTATCCAGGGAAGCTATCTTGTTGGCTTAATATCTATATTCTTATATAGTATACAAGTAAACAATGTATCAGCAATGTTTATTCTCAAAGAGACAAAAAATTGCACAGGTAATGAGACTGTAAAGGAAAACTCACAAAATGGTAGTATGAATGCTGACTGATACATTTTTGAAAACCGAATGCATAGTAGTTTAGTGAAGTCATGTCATTAATTAAGCCTATGCCCTTGCCAGGCCACTTAAACTATAGGGGTTTCTATTTTCATACTTGTAGATAAAAGTGATAATTGGGTTGTCATTTCTCAAAGTATGAAATTATTGTACTTCTTACTTATATTATGGTAATATTAGTTTGCAAGACTACATGGTTTAGGCATAGGATTTTACCTCTGTTCAAATTGCATGCCACCAGACCACATCTTTCCCCAAGGTTTCGACTTTTCTCCCAACTAATAGACAGTTTAACTTGTCTCAAACTTTTAGTGCTTATTTTACTTTCCTTCCTTCCTTCCTTCCTTCCTTCCTTCCTTCCTTTCTTTCCTTTCTTTCTTCCATCCTTTCTTTCTGTCTTTATTTGCTTCTTCCCCTTTTTTTATTTTACTTGATTTCCTTTTTCCAGCGCATTGTTCAGTTTATAGCAGTGAGGTTGATTGAACCCAGGAATTTAGAGCCTCAGGCAGGAAAGTCTCTTTACATAATCATTATGCAACTTACTCTCATGCTACTTTGTTCTTTTACTTTCTTTTACTTTGTTTACGTTTTCTTTCTTTTCCAGAGCACTGCTCAACTCCAGCTTATTTGTGGTGCTGGGGATTCAACCTGAGATTTCAGAGAATCAGGCATGAAAGTTGATATTTATTTGCATAATCATTATGCTGTCTCCCCAGCTCTGCTGTGTTTCTTTATATCTCACATACTAATGAGATCATATAGTGTTTGACCTTCTGGTTTACCTTGCTTAGCATGACCCCCTCCATTTCTATCTAAGTTGTAGCAGAAGATAAGTTCTTCTCTGTCATATTGACTGAGTAGTGAATACCATATTCCTATATGGAACGTTCACATGCTAAAAAACTTGGTATGTTAATTGAAATAATACTACACATATTTTTATTCCTCACACTTTCTTTTCATCTTTTTCCATAGATACTGAGAAAGTAAGAGAAAGGAAGAGACAGAGAAAGAGAGATATCACAGCACTCAGCACTGCACCACCACTGTGCTCCCAAGTGGCGAGTGGAATTTAAACCTGGGTCCTCACTCCTGGTAAATCACACACTGTTGCTCTTACTCTTATCTAAATTTATAACAGAATGAGGAAAAGTTTTCTCTTTACACTTTCTGCACAAATGTTAAAACTGTTGGGCAGTAGTGCAGCGTGTTAAGCACAGGGCTCAGAGTTCAAGGATCCCAGTTCAAGCCCTCGGCTCAGCTCCCCACCTGCAGGGGAGTCACTTCACAAGCAGTGAAGCAGGTCTGCTGTTGTTTATCTTTCTCTCTTTCTGTCTTCCCTTCTTCTCTCTATTTCTCTCTGTCCTATACAACAATAAAACAACAACAATAAACAACAAGGGCAACAAAAGGAAAAAAATAGCCTCCAGGGGCAATGAATTCATAGTGATAGTGCAAGCAATGAGCCCCAGCAGTAAGCCTGAAGGCAAAAAAGAAAAAGAAACATACATTCTCAGTGAAAAAAAAAATACAGTACTATTTTATCTGGGCAAGTTAAACTCAAATCAATGCTTATGTATTGAGTTTTGCCATTTTGAGTTTCTTTTAAAAATTCACTCCTATGCTTTATAAGCCTAATGTATAGCAGTAGAAAGATTGCATTACCTGTTTTACCCTCTGTTGGGGAATGGAGTATGAGTGTAGCAAAGGTGATTGCTACAAGTCCCACTGTGTGATCAAACCTGGGAGTGTGTAACGTGGAATAATCATTACAGTATTCTTATTCTTTGATTTGTTTTTAATTCATAGACTTTATCATCTAAAGTATTGAGTTTTTCCTTGGTTACAAATTTCCACACCTAAACTGACTTTATATCTTTTCTTTTTGAAAATTCTCCCCTAAGGGAAGAAAAAGTTCCAAAGAATCAAAGATTGTTGTATTGCAAGACAATAAATGAACTATATTTATAAGATTGCTGTTACAAATTTGACATGTCTATGTTACTAAATAACAAATTTAGCCTTTTGAGAAATATCCATTCTGTAGTTAGTATTCAATATCCATAGAAGTATACTGGAAGCACGATATGTGGCCAAAGGGAAAAGAGGTTTATATATTTGCCCATGAAATCACTTGTAAATTGAGCTTAGAAGGATCTCAAGAATTGATACCTTTCATATAAGGGAATACTACTTTTTTCCATTTTATTAAATCAACTCGCTAGTGAAAGATATTAATTTTCTGGTGGAAGACTGTTTTCATAAGCAAGTCTTTTTTTCAGCTTCAGTGGTTTTGTTGTATTCTACAAGCTGGTACAACTGCTTCTTGGATTCTCTACCCATTAAAAGTCTCCATTTGTTCCAGATGCTAATAAAATGGAGCTACTTCAGTGAACTTTGTTCTCACTACTTGCCATGACTTAATTCTAAACTCTCCAGAAAGATTGTGAACTACAAAATTCTCGGGCTTTGAACTTATACGTATTAGAATTGCTTTTGAATTAAAAAATAAGTGATCCTGATTCAGCTACCCCCCCCAACTTTGTATTTATGTTGAATGTGAGATTTTTATACTTCTTAAACAAAAACTTTCACAGTAAGCTTCTATTTCTTTTTTTGTATTCAGTTTTCTTAACAGTTATAGTTAAACATCTGCTTCTTGCTTGGCAACATGCCATTAGTGACTAAATTTTCCCCCCAAAAGAACTTTTTCTTTGCCTCATACATTTGTCATCTGATAAACAATTCTGTAAATATATAGTGAGTGTGTCCAAAATAAGCCTCCCCAATTTCTCTGGGCTGATCCCCTCAGCATGCTCCATTTTGACATGTATATCTTCAAGTTAGACCCACTGAAGAACTGTGCACTCCAGAGAGATTCTTGTTTTTCCTCTCACTAAGGAAGTAGTAATCTGTCCCTTACTTAGCTAATGAATATTAGGATAATTATCCAGATGTAAGAGTAACTCTGAGGAAGTCTTTCTTATGGGAACAATGTGTTTCTATTTGTAGAAAAACCTCAGCAACTCTGTTCTCTCATTTATTCCCCGTATCGTAGTCTAGGGTAACAGTTCTGTCCTTCAGTACTAAACACAAAAATCTATGTGATTTTTCTTCTATGAAATTCCCTATGTAATCTACTTTACTTTAAAGAGGTATCTATAGTTGTTACTGTTGTATGAAAGTAATTAAAATGGGTCAGAGAAGGTGGGTTCATTGTTCTTCATATCTGCATAGTATTCCATTGTCTATGTATACCAAATGTAAGAAATAGCCCTGTTGGTTGTAGCCTTTTCATTGATGTCTATCAGTCTAGTCTGACTACAGACCCCTGACTTTTACATGTCTACGTGACTATAACCATGCCTTGTTTTTCTTCAAAATTAGCTTAGAATTCCCGCCCCCTCCTCACTCTTTCTTTCCCATTATAACCACATTGTAAACTCAAACTTCCTGGCCAAAAGCCCCTTCCTCATTCTTCCTTTCACATTATAGCCACATTGTCCTGGCCCAAATCCCCTTCCCTGCACTTCTTTTCCCATTATAGTAGACCCCTGGCTCCAACCTAATTTCTGCTCCCATCCCCTTTTTCTGATCATGGTTAGACTGTGAGCCAATTCCCTCTAGTCAAAGGGGAAGAGGACAGGTTGTTCCCATGTCCAGTAATGTATAAAAAGGCTCTGAAGGTTGCCTTTGGTGTACTTGCTGGCTTACACCCTTGCATCTATATATCTATATCAATATCTATCTATCTATCTATCTATATCTTTATATAAATGTAAGATTATTGCTTTGTTCATGACTCTTAATATTTCAGTCCTTGTTTTAAGGCATAGACAGAGTGCATTTTGTACTGTTTCACACACCAAAGCTTTCTCAGCTATTCATCTGTTGTTGGGCACCTGATTTGCTAACAGGTTTTAGCTATTATGAATTGTGCTGTTATGAACATAGGTGTACACATATCTTTTTGGTGGGGTGTTATGAGTCCTTAGGATATATCCCCAGAAGAGAAACTACTGGGTCATATGGGAGGTCTATTTCTAGTCTTGTGAGAGTTCTTCAGACTGCTCTCCACAGAGGTTGGACCAGTTTACATTTCCAACAGCAGTGCAGGAGGGTCTTGTTATCTCCACAACTTCTCCACCTCTCCAACATTAGTTTACTGATGTCATTTTTGATGTATGACATTCTTACAGGGGTGAGGTGGTATGTCATTGTCTTTATTTTCATTTCTCTGTCAATCAGGGTCCTGGAACAATTTTTCATATGTTTGTTAGTCTTTTGGATCTCTTCTGTAGTGAATATTCTATTCATATCCTCTGCCTATTTTTGGATGGGATCATTTGCTTTTTTGTTGCTAAGTTTACTGAGTTCTTTAATATTTTGATTATTAGTCTCTTGTCCGATGTATGGCATGTGAAGATCTCCCATTCTGTGAAGATAACACCCTCTTTAGTCATCAGCCACCAAAGACCAAAAATAAAGAATTATTATTATTTTTTTATTTGGGGGTGGGTGAGTAATGATTTGTAATATAGTATTTGTGCTTGTTTTGGCAGCACATATGATAATATAATCTTTAACACATAGGCACAGCCTCTCATCTGCAAGGAATCCTTTGAATTTAATCAAAACATGTCAGTCTTCTGGAGCAAAAGTAAAAGTAGGACGAGGAAAATATCTTTCATAGCACACTGTTTTTGTACCACAACATCCACTATTGTCCATATAATAAAATGTTGAAAACCACAAATTATCAGAAAAATACAAATAAAGTCAACAATGAGATACCACTTTACATCTGTGAGGATATCATACGTTAAAAAGCACAGAAACAACATATGTTGGAAGGATATGGGAAGAAAGGGACACTTTTTTAGCATTAGTAGGAATGCAGTTTGGTCCAACACATGTGGACAATAGTCTGGAGATCTCTCAAACACTAGAAGTTGACCTGCCTTCTGAACCTATCTCCCCTGGGGATTTACCCAAAGGAGACAAAACACTCCTATCAGAAAAGCTCTACTTATACCAATGTTCATAGAACCACACTTTGTAATAGTCAAAACTTGGAAGCAGCTCAGCTATCCAATGACAGTTGAATGGTTAAAAATTTTTATATTCTCTTTTCAGCCACCAGGTTCCAGATGCCAGCAAGATGCTGACCAGACTTCCCTGGACAGACGACCCCATCAATGTGTACTGGAACTCCGCTTCCTCAGAGCCCCACCCTACTAGTGAAAGAGAGAGGCAGACTGGGAGTATGGATCGACCAGTCAACGCCCATGTTCAGTGGGGAAGCTATTACAGAAGCCAGACCTTCCACCCTCTGCAACCCACAAGGACCCTGGATTCATACTCTCAGAGAGAGAATGGGAAGGCTATCAGGGGAGGGGATGGGATATGGAGATTGGGTTATGGGAATTGTGCGGAATTGTACCCCTTTTACCCCTCTTATTCTATGGTTTTGTTAATGTCTCCTTTCTTAAATTAAAATATATATATTTTAAAATTTATATATATAACTATATAGTGAAATATAGTTATATATAATTATGTATTATAATACACATATATGTATATGTATGCTACTAAAATAATGAAGTCATCTCTTTTGCTTCATCTTGAATGGAACTTGAAAACATCATGCTAAGTGAAGTAAGTCAGAAGTAGGAGGATAAATACTGAATGATCTCACTTATAGATGGAGCTTAATAAAAAAGGACAGAAAAGGAAATCACAGAGTGAAACTAGGGCTGGGTGGGGAGAACTGCACCAAAGCAAAAAACTCTGGGAAAGAAGAAGGAGGGCAGAGGGAATTTTGAGGCCCTGTTGCATGATGCATGAGGAGATAAGAAATTGTATTTGTGTTTCAATAAAAGCACTGCAATCATTAACCCCCCCCCAAAAAAAAAAAAACTGGGGAAAGGGAAATACAAAGAAAGAAAAAGCATCCAATTAAAAACACAGCAAAAAAAAAAAATCTAGTTCTAAAAGACCCTCTTGAAGTAATAGAGTAAGGAAAGGGGAGAGATTTTTCTGTCCCCTTTCTTGATGCTTTTAGGTTGTCAAATAATCAGGTTAAGCATTTAGATAGATTGATATATGTAAAGAGAGACAGCTCAGTGACAACACCTAAACAAACTGCTGCAGTCTGAGGAGTGAAGCAATGGGTAGAGGGTTGATGTGGTGCTGTCAAGCTTGATATATCAAGTATGATCTGGTATCACATGAGCAAGAGTGATGCTCTTGTTTTCGCTCTCATGTGAGAGAGCACAAAACAAGCTGAGTAAGTTTGAGCAAAGAAATAACTTAAATCACCTCCTTGAACACTTTCAGCTAAAGATCAATGATGTAAAGTTAAAGGGATGAAGTCAGTGAGAGCAGGTCATTAGGAAGGGTAGAGATAACAAATTAAAATAGTGCTTGAACTCCAGTCAGTCAAGACAAGGAAGTCTCTGACTACCTATTTCCATTCAAGCAAAACTCAGGACTCCCCTTGAGGAAGTCTTCATAAACAGTAATGAAACCCAACTACCAGAAGTTCCTATGCTTTTGAAAAAGCAACCAGAGCTTCTGACACCCCTGACTGATGGACTTAGTCTGATTGGATTGCCTTGTCTACTCACCTCCTATGCACTAACTGGAAAACTCAGTCTGATACTTCTCTCTATAAATGTTTATTGGATAAACCCATCTGTCTACAAGCTGTCTGTATGGCTCTGGCCCTGAATGTCTGGATATGGCTCCTCTCATGGAACTAGCTCTTGGACCTGCTTACTGAGCTATGTCTTGTATTCTGTATAAGCACCAGTGAAGCAAGCTAAGTCAAATAAATGCCTTAAATAATATATCCTTCAATAATGTTTTTGACCATCCATACCCACTGTGGTCATTGCTGGGCTTGATGCCAGCAGAAGGAATCTGCTGTTCCCAGTGGCCTCCTCCTCCTCCTCCTCTTCCTCCTTCTTCTTCCTTTTTTGAGTAACAGAAAAATTGAGAGGAAAGACCAATAGGGATAAAAAGAGACACCAGAAGCACTGATCCATTAATTATGAAGATTATGCCCCTATGGATTGTGACAGGGGTGGGGTTTGAGCCATGTGCATGTATACTGGGCCCCAGCTCTGTAAATAACAACACAAGTTTTTTTGTTCTTTTGTTTTTGTTTTTTGCTTACAGGGTTATTCTTGGGACTCTGTGCCTTCACTAAGAATCCAGTACTTCTGGTGGCCATCTTCTTTCCATTGTTGGTGTTGTTGGATAGGACAGCGAGAAATTGAGAGAGAAGGCAAAGACAAAAAGGGGAGAGAGAGACACCTGCTGACCAGCTTCACTGCTTGTGAAGTGATGCCCCTGCATGTAGGGAGCCAGGGCTCAAACCAGGCTTAGCTCTGAGTGCTTAACTCAGCACTACTGCTGGCCACCCAAAAAAAGATTTGTTCTTTGGCCATAGTCCATTGCAAGAGAACCTAAGGACAGTGGTCTGAGAACATTGTGATTGGTATGCAGATTGAAATTGCAGGCTTTCCTGTTGTTTCTGCCAGGCTGGCTTCACAGGCGGGTAACAGACGAACCGGGACTCATGGCTGAGTTGTACACAGTATCTCTTTATTCATGCAGGACGCAGCACAATCTATACCAAGCTAAGCTAAACTAAACTAACTAACTACAAACAATCTTGTCTTTATAAATATACTAGCCCAGTAGGGTGGGAACAGGATGCGATGCAGAGAGGGTGGAGAGAAAAGTGACTGGTGAAAATCAGGGTATGACAAGGAGAGGGGGCGGAGCAGGTGAGAATTCTACCACTAAACCACCAATGCCCTGGAGGGAAGGTGGTGCTTGTTAACAGAGGTTATGTAAATAGAATGAAGTGGTTATGTAAATAGAATGCAGTGTTAAGCAGGGGGGATTTAAACCAAATGAAACAGAAGGGGTTTTTAGAAGCATACCAACACTTTCCTATTGCTGAGATAAAGATATTTGAACTTCCCTGTTGGGCAAGGAAGACATTCTTTCAAATGGTAATTTTTCTTTAAACTTTCATCAAGCTAAAGTAGTCTCTACCCAGTATTCAGAACACTTCCACTAAAAGGAAATCCATAATGATTATGCAAAGAGACTCTCATGCCTGAGGCTACAGTCACCCAGGCTCAATCCCCCACACCAACATAAACCAGAGCAAAAAAATAAAATAAAATAAAATAAAATCCATATATGCTCACTAGGTTAGACATATTATAGGTGGACAAATTTTGCTCCACTATAAATTTAATGTGGTTACATGTCCACCTAAAATTTACCATGTTAGATAACACCATTCTTTATACAAAACTCATATTAATAAAAGGAATTTTATTTAGCTTTATAGGCAGTGCCTATTCTCTCACTTCTGCAATTGATCATGAGTTTGGTAATCACTACTATTCCTTTTTTTCCAGTTTTTTCTTCACATTTCATTTCTCATCCACTGGTACCACAACATGCTCTTTATCTTCTGAGTGATTTAAATGTTTAATCTTAAAAAAGTTGAATTCCCGATGATCTAGTCTTTTGGTGCCTGTTATTCATTCATCAGAAACACTGAAACTGAAAATAATAGAAGGCACTTAAATGAACTCTCAGTATTTCAGACCGGATTCTCTATTCTTTCAGTGTGTAGAAACAATGCACTTTACCTTTGATAATCAAAATTCTCTGGTCAGTGACATATCCATCTGCTTGAAAACCAGTAGTTCAAGGACAATTTCCATTGAAACTGAAACAATTGGTCTCAAAGGGTAGAAGCTATCTTACTTGGTCTGAGATGGATGAAATGAACTGAAGTAGACAAATTGAATTAGACAAAGATAGTGGTTCTCAGTAGTCTGCTTACAAGAACTGTGTCCTCCCCCACCCCTCAAAGAACAGTTATTGCATTAAAACTTGGGAAATGGCAACAAACTGAAACTTAAACATCCCCTACTTTATGCCCACCCAACCCCAGCTCATACTTGTATGGCCAGAGAACAGAATCATCTTACTTCAGTTCTTGTTCTTTTTTATTTTTATTTATTTATTTATTTAGAAGTAAAGATAACTGTCCAGGCATTGAAGATAATAAACAACAAGGACTTTTTGCCAAACACAGATTAGCTATGTATAGTACATCCCAAAGAATTGTAGAGTGAGCTCTTCCCAATAAGAGAGAAAAGACACAGTGGCAGGAGGCTGGGAGAAGGACCCAAGGCAGAATTCCAAAAGCTCTTTAGTCCCATGTTATCAGAGACATCATGCTTGAGTGGTTCCAATGAATCAAACAGATAATACTCATGAAACTGTAGAAGTTACCACATTCAGTTGTGTAAAGGACACACTTCCATGCAGCCATCAGAGAGACCATTTCAGGAGCTGAGAGTGTGAGGACAACTTGTGAATCCACTGCCTGGATCAAGAGGCAACAGTTCTTTGTAAGAACCCCAGTCACTGTAAATAGCAGACACCTCACTGAAGGACATCCTCCTACTTCTTTGCTGGAAACTCTCTTCACCTTCCTTCCTATCCCTCATGAGTGGGCTACTCTGTACAGCAAAAGAAACCATCACTCAAACAAAGAGACTCCTTACAGAATGAGAGAAGATATTAACATGTCATACATCAGACAAAAAACTAGTAATACGCACACACATAAACACTAGACTCAGGAACAAATAAACAAAAATGACCACATCCAAAAGTGGGGAGAGGATATGAACAGAACAATAGAACAATCAGACCAATTTTATGAATTCAAACAATACTTTTTTTTTTTTGAGTTAACCACATTCACCAAAGAAGCGATCCAAAAGGCCAACAGACATGTAAAACAATGTTGTAAGCCAGGAATTTTCAGAGAAATGCAAATTAATACAACAGTGAGATACCACTTCACTCTTTTGAGAATATCATATATGAGAAAGGACAAAAAACACTGGAGAGGTTTCAGGGATAAAGGGACCCTCTTATGATAGTAGTGGGAATATAAATTAGTACAACCTGTATAGAACACACATATGGCTACCCTATGACCCAGGAATTTCTCTCCTGTGGATATATACTAAAGGATGAAACATACGCATAAAAAAAATCTGTGTATACCCATGTTCATAGCAGTACAATTTGTAATAGCCTAAATTTGGAAGCAACCTAGGTGTTTAACAGGAGATGAGTGGCTAAGAACATTAGGGTCTATATACACAATAGAATACTACTCAGCTATTAAAAATGATTAATTCACCTTCTTAATCTCCTCTTGGATGGAGGTAGACAGAATCATGTTAATGTATTCCACCAGTGTAAATGACTCCAGGGAGAGAAAGGAACTTTCAGGTCCTGGTGCAGGATGGTCGAAGAGGACTTCTGCTGGGGTGAGTGTTTTGCAGCAAAGGTGGGCACGAGGAATAACATCATCGCAAGACTGGCCAGCTCCTCATGGGGCGCGAGCGCTTCCACACTACGATCATCATCTCTGGCATTATGCTATTCCACTGCAGAATACTGTGCCCCAGTATGGTTCCGTAGCCCCCATGTCCACTTGGTCGATTCCAAATTATATTCCTCCATGAGGATCATTTCTGGAACCATCCGTTCCACCCCGGTTCCATGGCTGCCAGTTCTTAGCAACATCGCCCCGCCATATATTCGTCGGGATGCGGCATCATCTAAGTTCATTTCCCACGTCTATGCTCGACCGCACCTGCCAATATACGCGGATATCTTCACCCACCCTGTCCAACGCTTGACGTCTCGTCACCCAATCTGGTCCCCTACGCCTACACTGAACTATTATGTTCCAGACTCTTGGAAACAGAGTTGGCAGTCAGCTGAGGTAAAGAACAAACACCTCATCACAGACCCCTGCAAGCGTCAACCTGGCTTTGACCTAGCACGTTATGATTGGGCCCTCCTCAATCGCTATCGAACAGGCCATGGCCAGTGCGCTGCTATGTTCCATCGCTGGGGAGCCAGAGACGACCTGAACTGCCCCTGCAGCTACAGACAGACTATGACCCACATAGTCAATGACTGCCACCTCTCCAGATTCAAAGGAGGTCTCAAAACTTTACATCAGGCTCAACCTGACGCTGTTGACTGGCTACAGAAGAAGGGCAAACGCTAGAAGAAGAAGAAGAAGGGAGAAGAGGGTAGGACTGTGGAAGAAGTGTATATAGATATATAGATATAGATACAGATATTTATAGAAATAGTAGTTGACCCACATCTGTGATTTCCAATCTGTGGTTTCCAATGGAAGGAATGGGGACTCAGAACTCTGATAGTGAGAATGGTGTTGAATTATATCCCTATTGTGCCATAATTTTGTAAATCAATATTAAATCACTAATTAAAATAATAAAGTAGAAAATGATACCCCCTCTAGATTTCAGGGAAATGCAATCTGGTACTCCATATGTGCCTCTTTGGCAAATGAATTTTTTTTCCAAAAGGCATCAGACACAGCAAAAAATTAGTAAATAGAGCAGAGAAAAATACACTTAATCAAGAGAAAACTACATTTATAAGAGAACTCTTTATTAATATGAGTGATTCCCTCTTAGTATTATGAAGATAAATGTGACTAAATCTCTTCAAACTCTTAGCAGTGGAGAAGGCAAGTACTTAAATGATCAGAACAACTATATTTTGTTATTCTTTTTCCTGCTTTTCTGGTAATTATAAATAAACTAGACATTACTCAAGTCTCAAAATCTTTCTTTTAGCATTAGTTGAAGGTTGTATGTAAGGTAATATATTGGATCATTGCAGAAAGTTACTCAATGTTTCTAGGTATCTTTCATGTAGCCAAGAAATATAAATATGAAAACTTCTATTTGTGTTTTTCATGATGCTCTGTCTTTTTATTACAAGAGAATCTCAACCACAATCCTAGAGTAGGTGGAAAATTGTTTTTGTTCTCCTATAAAATCAACCAAGTTATAACTTTCTATAATAATTATTTTATTATCTACGCAAAAGTCATAACTACATGGGGTTATTTTGTTTGTCTGTGTAGTTTCTTTATTTCTATGAAGTTCTACAAGGGAAATGTTTTCCAAGTCTTTGTACACCTGGATTTCCACTAGCATAAAATGAGAATGCAAGACAAAATATCATATGTTGTTAGATGTCTAGTATTAGATTTCAAATGAGGGAAATGTTGAATGAATATATCTACTGGAGTTGGTTTCTAAAAATTTATAAAGGTTAAAAGTATATTTCAGTAACATTGTAGTAATAGATATACAAAGAAATTCTCGTAATTGCAGATCTCCTGAAGAATCCACTAAGGTAATATTCAAGGTTGAACACATACAGTTCAATTACGTCATGTAAAAATACTCTAATAAAGTGTTTTTAATGACTATGTCAAATTTTATATAAAATGATTGTAGGAACATCTACTAAGGCTTGGGCATAAACCATATGGCCATATTCACAGTTATTACATTATCTAAGCAATCTGTAAAGTACCAGTTTCATGAGAGTGAACTATTACTTTAATTTTGGCCAACATCTGTGGTTTTTGCATTAAAGAATAACCTGGCAATAAAAATAACAATGGTCTATATTAGGGATGCTGAATGTTTTTTTTTTTTTTCCTTCTTACACAACATATTTAAAACAAAGCAAGATGATTGCACTTTTATTAATGTGACAGACTGACAATGGAATGTTCATGGTTCTCATCTTTGGTTATGGTATTTCCAAGTACCCAATTATCTTTTACTGTATGTGGAATTGAAAGGTACCACTTCTGTTTAGAAGGAGGGAAATGAAACATGTTAATAGTAAATAAAGATTCATCTAAGGAATGTTAATATGTTTCCTTCCAGTCTTCAGTGCTTCTCAAGTTATGTGTTCCAAGAATAGGTATTCATACTTCAGAATAATTAGACTAATATTTCATGGAGACAGAGACATATACAGCTCAGAAAGTTAGAAATGACCTCACAAACTCATCTAATAATTCATCATAATTACTTTTTTCTCCTTTCTTACTATAAATGGAGTTTCCTTGTTAAATTATCACTCAAATTTAGTTAGGCTGTTATTACTTTCTAAGTTCTCATGCTTTACTACCTACTGCATATTTAGAAAATTGCCTCTTAATCTGAGTTTCTCTAAAATTCCATACACATTTTTATTGTAGAATTCATTCCATGATATTAAGTATTATATGTTCATCTTTCCTGTTTAATTATGAAGTCTTTGATGGTAGGAATTACATTAATTCATACTCAATCAAGTAAACTTAAGTCATTTGGAAGAAGGATTCTGAAATCAAATGACCTTGAATTAAATTTTCAAAATATAAGATACATGACATTCAGAAGATTAGGTACTTACTTTATTCTTGTTTTCCATCTATAAAAGAATATTAGAATCCCTGAATTATTGACTATTATGGCATATAGAGTAAAATAATTTTCAACTCCTATTTGTAATCTAAGTTCTCCATTGATTATTTCTTTGATTTTATGTAAGTGGATATTCATAAATTTATCACTAAAATTCTATGACATGCTTCAGGCATACACAATTTCACTTTCTGATACAAGTAAATATGCAGGAATTACTTCTTTGTTTAATGAAAGCACTAACAAATGACAAACTAAAGAATATTACAAAGCTAATCATTTGGATAGGGATTTTTAAAAAGGAGTAAAAAGGGCCACTAATAGAGTTAACATGGAAATAGTAAGCTGCTTTTTTATGTTTGAAATTTCATGTTTTTTTTTTTGCTAATTACATATGTAGAAGTTGTGAAATATTTGCTAACTATACTAAAGTGTAAACAGATTTATATCTGTATGGCATATTTGCATATGAATTACATGATATTTTTATTCTTCCCTTATATTTTCATATTTTATAGTCTGTATTCTTTTTTCTTTTATATGAGCAAAATGCAAACTTAATCTACTAGAGTCCACAAATCACACACTTGTTGTTAATTCTGTAAGTATCAAGAAGAATCTAGCACATTAAATCACCAATATGTATTGAAAATTTACTATGAGCCCACAACTTTTCCAAGTGCTCAAGAGAAGCAACTTCTTATTCAAAAATTATTCTACAATAAGATTTTAGACATCTTTCTCTTATCAATACATACCTTCAAATTAAAAATAATGTTACATGTAATTTAAAATTATTTTAAAATATTATCTGAAAACTAGCTAGGAATTTTTCTGTATACCACTGTGTCTTAAAATATAAAGAATGGGAACTTCTACGGTTGGGCTCACTTTCTTGCATGCCTCTCTTAATTCATACCAGACAATATTATATCTACTGGTCCCAGCCTAATCAACCTAACTAGTACCACCTTGGCATGCTTTACTTTGGAATGTGTCCAGAGACATCAGGCATGGAATGTCAGCCCTGTAGCCTCATTACTTGGGTGAGTCCTTTCTTTTCATGGGATTCTCTAATTCCATTTTTGGTGGTCCACTTCCTAACAAAGTCCCAAAACCTAGATATAGACCAGGTCCCATGATATAGGGCATATGTTCACATGTATCCACACATTAGGGCAAAATATATGCCTGGTAGCAAAAGTGCACAATAGTCTGCAGTGAGTCAATATATGTAGCAAGCAAGTAGAAAATACCTAAAAAGACACCATAAGGTTCCTAATGAAATAGTGTCTATTTAGACTTAGATACCCTCCTCACCTACTTCATGTTACACTTCCTTCACTCACTCCAAAGCTAACATTACCAAAGTAAGGACTACAAAGCTGAATAAGGGCAAGAGACTGGCATACTTTAATGATGACTCTAGTCACTATCAGACCACCCCATCAGTTGGAGCCCTAGTCGGGGAGTCATGAGATTCCCAAAAAGACATGATGGCCCTAGACCTCGAAAAATTCCCTCTCTCCAACTGTGACCTGCCATCTCTATCAGGAACAATGCAATAGACACCTTTTTGGGCCCCCATAGGACCTTGACCTCAACTTGAATCAACAAAAGTAGAGAATGTTCCATCCTCCAAAGGGAGGCTAGACAACATACTCTATGCTACACCTGAGGAAGATGGGTACTGATATTGGGGCATCTTGGAACATTCCTACTCATGACTATAGAATGTGAACTCAGATATACAGGGATGCAGAAGTCACATAGGCTCCTAAGCTGAATATGGGCCCCAGACCAGATCAAGTTGATGGGGTTTACAGTCAAAAATATTTACAAAACTTTCCCATATTTGGGAGCTACTCTTTTTCCTAATCCTAATTTCTGGTCCTTTTTCCAGCCATGATATCATCTCCCCAGACAATAACTTGGATCCACCTTCATATCAGAGGTCAGGTTCAGGAAAAACAAACAAACAAACAAACAAAACTAGTATAGCCATGTGCCCTTTGGAATATAACTAAAACAGGGCTACTAACTATCTACAAAATGGAGACCCCAAATCTTCATGTACTCTTTTGCACTATTACAATCTTTAGGGTCATGATTAGTTAACAATTTGTTTGGCTTTATATGTTAACTATTTTTTTCAGCCACCATGTTCCAGATGCTACCATGATACCAACCAGACTTCCCTGGGCAAACGACCCCACCAAGGTGTCTTGGAACCCCACTTCCCCAGAGCCCTGCCCCACTAGGGAATAGGAGAAAGGCAGGCTGGGAGTATGTATTGACCTGTCAATGTCCATGTTCAGCAGGGAAGCAATTACAGAAGCCAGACCTTCCACCTTCTGCTCCCCATGATGACCCTGGGTCCATACTCCCAGAGGGATAAAGCATAGAAAAGCTATTAAGGTAGGGGATGGGATATGGAGTTCTTGTGGTGGGAATTGTGTGGAGTTGTACCCCTCTTATCCTATGGTTTTTGTCAGTGTTTCCTTTTTATAAATGAAAATTTAAAAAAAAATAAATGGAAAATAATGTAGAACTCTATGTCTGTTCTGAGATGAAGATACATTAAGTGCTAACAAATTACATAACAACTTCACATAAGAGCAAACTTAAGGTAAATTGACCTATAAAATACACTAACCCAGTATATTGATATCAAACTAAACTCAAACACTACTTGAAGTCCACTACAATTTCTGCATGTGACAATTCTACTTAGTTGTGATGTAATAATAAGCTCTCCACTAAATCCTATCTGTGACTTTGATGCAATATAATGAAATAGAGAAAAGAATTTGTACTTAAAACATCCAAATTCTAGTCATGTTTTACCATTTATAAAATATGTTTTCTTGAAAAAAAATTGAACTTTCCTAATCTCATTTTTATTTTCTCATTATATAGTGTGCATTACTCAGATTTGAGCTTGGACCTGATATTGAAGAAAACTTGAATTAAAAACTATTTAAGGGGAAAATTAACACCAGGCTATTAGGATTAGTCAGTTTTGGGAAAAGGTTATACGAAATGACCATAAAATGCCCCATTGCCAAGGTGACAGACAAGGCAACCCAGTGTAGCTGGAGTGGAGAATATGCATAAAAAGTTCTGGGAGATGAGATGAAAAAGGGATGTGGAGGCATATCCTAAAGGGTATTTCAGGATGTCGTTAGGAGTTTAAATTTAATATGCATGGATTCAGAATAAATTAAACAGTTCTGAGCAGTGAAATGACATGAACTAATTCAAGTTTTAGCATAATAATTTGTGCTGGCTCTGTTGAGAATAAACAGTAAGAAGACGAGAGGGAGTGATAACCAGAGGCAATGAACAGACTGGATTAACCAGATGTTTGTACCAGAATGACACGAGTGAGAATCACCCAGGACTTTACCACCGAAGAAGATACTAGTGAGACCTCTTGTCAGAAACACCTTTGTAAATTCAAAAAAGAATGCAGGACACAAAGCACATATGAGCACTTATGCCCTTGCTTATGAAAGAAATTCACATATAATGTATTTTTTCTTTCTGTGAGATCCATTGTAAGAATTATATTATTGAACATAAAAAGAAATGTTATTCTCCCTACCTTTCTATTATGTCAGTATAAGCTAGGATATGAATCGTGTCAGTAGACAATGACTAAAATTTTTCAGGAGAATCACAGTGAACTCTAATAAATAAATAAATAATAAATAAAAATAAAAATAGCTAGCACTTATCTTTAAGATAAATTCTCTAGTATGTAGGCAGAAATTGAAAAACAAGATCAGAAGAGAAAACACAAGTAGAACCTGAACTGGAATTGGCATATTGCACCAAAGTAAAAGACTCTGGGGTGGATAAGCGGAGAATACAGGTCCCAAAAGGATAACAGAGGACCTAGTGGGGGTTGTATTGTTATATGGAAAACTGAGAAATGGTATGCATGCACAAATTATTGTATTTACTGTTGAATGTAAAACATTATTTCCCAATAAAGAAATTAAAATAAATAAATACATTAATTAATTGATTAATTAAGAACATTAATTCCCTAATAAATTTTTTAAAAAGAAAAATGTGTTAATATTTGAAACAAACAATTTACATTTTAGTTTATATTATATTCAGCTGTGTTAGTTTTAAGTCTGTGGTAATAAAAATGCATATTAAAAATTCTCTAATATGTAAATCAAATCTTCTTCTACTATTGATTTAACGCTTTGATTTCTACTTAGATTTCTACCATGTATATTAGCTTTAAATAATAGTAGAATACCCTACTTATTTCTATCTTAATTTAATATTTCTCATATGAATATGTTGCACGGGGTACTGGCCAGGGTCAAAGAGAAGTCTACTTCTAGTTTACTCCCGGAAGGGTTCAGTCATGGCAACTTCTCAGAAAAAGAATTACAAGAAAGTCCATAATTAGGTGTGCACATTTCTTATTTCTTGTTATAAGGATGTGAATCTGTACAGAAGTGATATGAAAGTGCAAAAGTACAGAGACAGCTTGTGAGGACAGAGCCCTGTGAGTGTCTTCAACAGGGCAGCCTGGTCTTTCACACGTCCCTTTCTCAACTAATCAATCCTTTTTTTAATTTTTTTTTATTTAAGAAAGGATTAATTAACAAAACCATAGGGTAGGAGGGGTACAATTCCACACAATTCCCACCACCCAATCTCCATATCCCATCCCCTCTCCTGATAGCTGACCCATTCTCTATCCCTCTGGGAGCATGGACCCAGGGTCATTGAGGGTTGCAGAAGGTGGAAGGTCTGGCTTCTGTAATTGCTTCCCCGCTGAACATGGACGTTGACTGGTAGGTCCATACTCCCAGTCTGCCTCTCTCTTTCCCTAGTAGGGTGGGTGTCTGGGGAATCGGAGCTCCATGACAAGTTGGTGGTGTCTTCAGTCCAGGGAAGCCTGGCCGGCATCTTGGTGGCATCTGGAACCTGGTGGCTGAAAAGAGATTTAACATACAAAGCCAAACAAATTGTTTAGCAATCATGGACCCAAGGTTGGAATAGTGGAGAGAAAGTGTTGGGGGGATACTCACTGCAAACTCTAGTGTACTTCTGCTTTCAGGTATATATTCTGCACTAGTTTATGTATACGTGTGAACATATGCTCTCTCTCACAGAAACTGGTCTATATCTAGGTTTTGGGACTTTGTTAGAAAGTAAACCATCTGGGATGGAATAGAGGATACTATGAAAGGAAAGTTCTCACCTGAGTAATGAAGCTGAAGGGTTGTCATTCCACACGTGAAGTCTCTGGAAACAGTCTGAGCTTAAGCATGTTGAGGTGGCAATAGGTGCGTTGATTAGGTTGTGATCGGCAGATGCAATATTATTTGATATGGATTGGGAGAGGTATGTGGGAAAGTGGGCCCTATCCTAAGGTTCCAGGACTGGGACAAATATAGGCTCTATAGTGGAGATGTGAGTTTCCTCCTGTCTTAGGGTTCAAAAAGACAATGGATAGTTAATGCTATCATCATATTATTTGGTAATTGGGTTAACTTTGAAAAGTCCTTTTGTTAGGGTTTGCTGTATAGTACCCAGTATCTTGTATATAGCTGTGCCATTGGTTGCTTCTGATCTACTTGGTCTAGGCTTTTGAGAGAGTCTGCATACCAAATACACAGCCTATATATTTAAAAAGACTCAGTCTGTGTTTTAAAAACTTTGAGACATACAATTAATTTTCCCCCTCTCATATTAATTAACTAGTGATTTATATGACTACATTTTACTAGGAGTGTACATAAACACCATTCCCACCACCAAAAGACTGTGTCCCATCCCACCCACGCACTCCCAACCCCCACCTGCCCAGGAAGCCACATGTCCACTCACCCCTCACCACAGGGTTTTTACTTTGGTGCCCTACTTTCAATTTAGTTAGATCCTGCTTTTAGTTTCCCTTTCAGATCTTCTTTCTCAACTTCTGTTGATGAGTGGGATCATCCCATACTCATCTTTGCCTTTCTGACTTAGCTCACTTAACATAATTTCTTCTAGCTCTTTTCAAGATGGGTCAGAGAAGGTGGGTTCATTGTTCTTGATACCTGTATAGTATTCCATTGTGTATATATACCACAGCTTTCTCAGCCACTCATCTGTTGTTGGGCACCTGGGTTGCTTCCAGGTTTTAACTATTATGAATTGTGCTGCTATGGACATAGGAGTACACACCTTTTTTTGGTTGGGTGTTAAGGAGTCTTTGGGGTACAACCCCAGGAAAGGAATTACTGAATCATATGGAAGGTCCATGTCTAGCCTTCTGAGAGTTTGCCAGACTGTTCTCCATGGAGGCTGGGCCAATTTACATTCCCACCAGCCATGCAAAAGGGTTCCTCTGTCCCCACAGCCTCTCCAGCACTTGTTGCTGCTCTCCTTCTTGATGTATGTCATTCTTACAGGAGTGAGGTGGTATCTTAGTGTTGTCTTAAATTGCATTTCTCTGACAATCAGTGACCTAGAGCAGTTTTTCATATGTTTGTTAGCCTTTTGGATCTTCTTTGTAGTGAATGTTTTGTTCATGTCCTCTGCCCATTTTTGAATGGGGTCATTTGCTTTTTTGGTTCTTCTTCTTCTTCTAGCGTTTGCCCTTCTTCTATAGCCAGTTAATGGCTTTGAAAGTGACTGGGATCCATGTGGATTCAGTCGGCTAGGAAGGATCGTCAGTTTCCCCAATGAATGGGTACTCACGGGATGCACCACGGGAAGGTCGATCCAATGCATCCCTTTTTGGTCCTAAGTTTGCTGAGCTCTTTATATATTTTCGTGATTAGTTTCTTGTCTGATGTAAGGCATGTGAAGATCTTCTCCCATTCTGTGAGGGGTCTTTTTGTTTGTTTAATAGTTTCTTTGGATGTGCAGAATCAACATATGAATCCTAACCGCAGCTGGGCCTACATTCTTACTGATTCATTGAGATTGCCTGTGTTTCCACAGTCTCCCAAAGGTAATTATCTTCCAGAGATTTCTTTAAAATGTACAGGATACTTTTTATCTAAGTTATTAGAGGTTTTAGACTCTGTATTCTTGCATTGTCCCTAAAAAAATATTTATGAGTTAATAAAACCCAGGGGAAACTATAAATGTTTTAATAAAAATGAAATTCTTTAGGGAAATAAACTTTTATATCCAAACATTATGTTTGAAGTTATGGCCATGCCTCTCTTCACATGCATGTCAAAGAATTTTTACTTTTAATTATTCAATAATTTATTTTACAACAAGTTGTAAATCCTCTGTAGCTTTCATTTATTTTGTGTTTTACATTTTCTATACTTTTGTGTTCAGTTTTCAACTCTCCAATTTACTCCCTCCCCTCTTTGTTAATGAGTCAAAATTTACAAATATCACTGCATTGTATACTTAAGCATGTACGTATACTTAAGCATGCATCTCATCAGAAAATATCACACAAGTTTAACAACATTCCTATATTCTGAAATGTATTGTCCCTTTTCAGATATGCCATTATATATTTATAGTTATACATATAGTTATATATTTATATTTGTATGACTCCAGGACCCCACAATTCATGCTTTCAATTTGGTTACCACTCACTAGAATACTTTAATTTACTTTGATCCTGCATGCCCAATGATATGTGTTATTCATGACTCTAGTAATTCTGAAGAGTTGATCAATGTGAGTTATCAACTTTGTCCAAAATATGCCAACATGTGTAAATAATTTGATTACTTCATACTTACAGATTTTGTTAATTTACATAATGACTTTGACCTTTTTTCAAATACAAATTAGCCAATTTGGGGAAAACTGGACAGCCACATGCAAAGGAATGACAATAAGCCACTCTCTCAAATGGTATATAGAAATTAATTCAAAATGCATAAAAGAATTGTACATAAAATAGATCTGGAGCCAAAGATTATGTCAGAAAGCTTTATGGATAAACTCTGTGATATTGGCTTTATGATTGTGTTTGGAGACTTAAATTCAACAGCATCGGCTACAGAGGTAAACATTAATTGGACTGTGCCAAACAAAGAAACAAAATCTAGACAGAAAAGAAACCGAGATTAAATAAAAAGACTTCTTACCTTGTGAAAGAAAGTATTTCCAAGTCATCATCTGTCATCAAGCTAATAGCCAAGATATATAGAACAAATAAATAAGTAAATAAATAATAATAATAATAAATAAATAAAAGTTATGAGTAGATAGTTGTCCACAGTAGATATCCATAAAAATAACAGACACAGGGAAGATGGCGGACTGAGAAGCTGTTAACAGAGAGTGCTCTGATCACATCGTCAGCAACGGTAGGATTTTCTGCCTTTAGCAGGCCAGTCAATAAGGGGTGACACCAAAGAGGTGATTATAATTTAATTTGGGTTAAGAATTAGAGTAAAGGTGACACGGTTTCCTGGAAGATGGTGGACTGAGAAGCGGCTAGCCGTTGAGCTCCAGACACATCTCATGTAAACAATAGGATTTTCTGCCTTTAGCAGGCCAGCCAATAAGAGGCCATAGCGGTGACACCAAGGAGGTGACTATAACTTAATTTGGGTTAAGAATTAGAGTAGGGGAAAAAAATTCTTTTTTCTTCCTTTTAATTTTCAAGCATACATCCTTCCCGCCGCCCCCCACCCCCATAAGCAGTCCCTGGGAACAGCTCCTAGCAGGATACCCCATACCACCAAACAGGGTGTTTTTTTTTTTTTTTTTAATTCACTGATACACATTTGGAAAGTTCCTTGCACTGCTCTTTAATTACAATTCTTCTTATCTTCTCCCTTTTCTCTCTCTTATCTCTCTCTCTCTCTCTTTTTTTTTTTAATCTTGTCATACACTTTTTTCTTCTTTGCCTTTCTGAATTTGTGAATTACTTTGGGGAAGAAATCTGATTCAGAGTGGACTCTCTCTGCTCTAGTTCCCTTTCCCCTCTTGTTACCCCTAGAATATACACTGGATAGTAGATTTGCATGACTGTCTATTCTTGCTATCCTCTCTTTCTTTTCTCTTTCTTCACTGGGATTTGGTTACTATTTTTTCACGGACTGGAGAAATTGTTTGGCTAACTGGTAATGATTAAACTACTTCAATACTTACTTCAGTTGCTACTGTAATTCCTGAGGTTAGTGAGTGCAATTGTCATAAAGGTATTTAGTACAGTGATACTTGTACTCAAGACACAACAACTGAGGAACAACAGAGCATAAAATAAAAGAGAGAAACACATAAATAAAAAAATGGGTAGATTAAAAACAAATAAAACTACTACCCCAATGAATGAAGACAAGAGCCCAGAAGAAACTACAAATCAGTCAGAAGTAACCATAGATAAGAAAAATATGCAAGCAATAATAAACGTATTAATCACAGAAATGAAAACAACATAGGAGGAAAGCAATGGCAGTATTAGGGAAACAACAGTTGAGACTCCCAAGGAAAATACTGATTATCTTGAGGCAATTAGAGAACTGAAAGCTGAAATAGCTGTAATGAAGAAAGAAGCTGAGGCAAGGGAAAGCAGACTAACAGAAGCAGAACACAGAATTAGTCAGACAGAGGATGAGTTAGAGAAAACTAAGAAAGAGGTGAAAGAGCTTAAAAAGAGATTGAGAGACACTGAAAACAACAACAGAGACATATGGGATGATCTCAAAAGAAGTAACATTCGTATAATTGGCCTGCCAGAGGAAGAAAGTGAGGAAGGGGAAGCAAACATTCTACAGGAAATAATACAAGAAAACTTCCCAGACCTGAATAACAGAAAGGACATCAAAATTCAAGAGGCCCAGAGAGTACCAAACAGAATCAACCCAGACCTGAAGACACCAGGACACATCATGGTCACAATGAGAAGAAGTAAGGATAAAGAAAGGATCCTAAAGGCTGCAAGAGAGAAACAAAAAGTTACATACAGGGGAAAACCCATAAGATTATCTGCAGATTTCTCCACTCAAACTCTAAAAGCCAGAAGGGAGTGGCAAGATATCTATCGAGCCCTGAATGAAAAAGGGTTTCAAACAAGGATAATATATCCTGCTAGACTTT
Organism: Erinaceus europaeus; assembly: GCF_950295315.1. NCBI lineage: Eukaryota > Metazoa > Chordata > Mammalia > Eulipotyphla > Erinaceidae > Erinaceus > Erinaceus europaeus. Next base: position 29,195,203 of record NC_080166.1, read on the forward strand.
CATTCAAACTAGATGGAGGGATCAAAACCTTCTTAGACAAACAACAGTTAAAGGAGGCAACCATCACCAAGCCAGCCCTGAAAGAGGTACTAAAAGACCTCTTATAAACAAGAACATCACTATAATACTTGCAATATATCAGAGTAAACAAATTGTTTTTTAGAACAATGGCACTATAAAACATTAAATCCATAATATCAATAAATGTCAATGGCTTAAACTCACCCATAAAAAGGAACAGAGTTGGGGGATGGATCAGAAAACATAACCCAACCATACGCTGCTTGCAAGAATCCCATCTGTCACAACAAGATAAACACAGACTTAAAGTGAAAGGATGGAAAACTATCATACAGGCTAACGGTCCACAAAAAAGGGCAGGCACAGCCATTCTCATCTCAGACACGATAGATTTTAAATTAAATAAAGTAATAAAATATAGGCAAGGACATTACATAATGATTAGAGGATCAATCAGCCAAGAAGACTTAACAATTATTAACATCTATGCACCCAACGAGGGACCATCTAAATACATTAAGCATATACTGAAAGAATTTCAAAAATACATCAATAGTAATACAATAATAGTGGGAGACTTCAATACACCACTCTCACACTTAGACAGATCAACAAAGCCGAGAACCAATAAAGATACAAGAGAATTGAATGAAGAGATTGACAGACTAGACCTCTTGGACATTTTCAGACTCCTCCACCCCCAAAAACTGGAATACACATTCTTTTCAAATCCACATAACACATACTCAAGGATAGACCACATGTTAGGCCACAAAGACAGCATCAATAAATTCAAGAGCATTGAAATCATCCCAAGTATCTTCTCAGACCACAGTGGAGTAAAACTAACATTTAACAACAAACGGAAAATTATTAAAAGACATAGAATTTGGAAACTAAACAACATGCTCCTTAAGAACCACTGGGTCAGAGACTCACTCAAACAGGAAATTCAAATGTTCCTGGAAACTAATGAAAATGAAGACACAACTTATCAAAATATTTGGAACACAGCTAAAGCAGTACTGAGAGGGAAACTTATAGCCATACAGTCACATATTAAACACCAAGAAGAAGCTCAAATAAACGACCTTACTACACACCTCAATGACTTAGAGGAAGAGGAACAAAGGAACCCTAAAGCAACCAGAAGGACAGAAATCACTAAAGTTAGAGCAGAAATAAACAACATCGAAAATAAAAGAACCATACAAACGATCAATGAAGCCAAATGTTGGTTCTTTGAAAGATTAAACAAAATTGACAAACCCCTAGCCAGACTCACCAAACAAAAAAGAGAGAAGACTCAAATTAATAGAATTGTAAACGATACAGGAGATGGCACAACTGACACCACAGAAATCCAGAGAATCCTGCGAGAGTTCTATAAAGAACTATATGCCACCAAGCTAGAGAATCTGGAAGAAATGGAACAATTCCTACAAATCTATGCACTTCCAAAACTGAACCAAGAAGAACTACAAAATCTAAATACACCAATCACAGACAAAGAAATTGAAACCGTTATTAAGAATCTCCCCAACAACAAAAGTCCAGGACCACATGGCTTCACAAACGAATTCTACAAGAATTTCAGGAAATAGTTAATACCCATACTTCTTAAGCTATTCCATAAGATTGAAGAAACAGGAATACTCCCTTCCACCTTTTATGACGCCAACATTACCCTGATACCAAAAGCTGACAGGGACAGAACAAAAAAGGAAAACTACAGACCCATATCTTTGATGAACATTGATGCCAAAATATTAAACAAGATCTTGGCCAACCGGATACAGCAACACATCAAAAAGATTATTCATCATGACCAAGTGGGATTCATCCCAGGAATGCAAGGCTGGTTCAACATCCGTAAGTCAATCAATGTCATTCACCACATCAATAAAAGCAGAGCCAAAAACCACATGATTATCTCAATAGATGCAGAGAAAGCCATTGACAAAATCCAACACCAATTCATGCTCAAAACTCTACAAAAAATGGGAATAGATGGAAAATTCTTCAAGATAGTGGAGTCTATATATAGCAAACCTACAGCCAACATCATACTCAGTGGACAGAAGCTGAAAGCATTCCCCCTCAGATCGGGGACTAGACAGGGCTGTCCACTATCACCTTTACTCTTCAACATAGTATTGGAAGTTCTTGCCATAGCAATCAGGCAAGAGAAAGAAATCAAAGGGATACAGATTGGAAGGGAAGAAGTCAAGCTCTCACTATTTGCAGATGATATGATAGTATACATAGAAAGACCTAAAGAATCCAGTAGAAAATTACTGGAAGTTATTAGGCAATATAGCAAGGTATCTGGCTACAAAATCAATGTACAAAAATCAGTGGCATTTCTTTATGCAAACACTAAATCTGAAGAAGAAGACATCCAGAAATCAGTCCCATTTACTGTTTCAGCAAAATCAATCAAATACCTAGGAATAAAGTTGACCAAAGAAGTGAAAGACTTGTATGCTGAAAACTATGAAATAAAACTGATACCAAGAAATGGAAAGATATCCCATGCTCATGGATTGGAAGAATAAATATCATCAAAATGAATATTCTCCCCAGAGCCATATACAAATTTAATGCAATACCCACCAATGTTCCACCAAGCTTCTTTAAGAGAATACACTACAATCATTTATCTGGAACCTGAAAACACCTAGAATTGCCAAAACCATCGTAAGGAAAAGAAACAGAAATGGAGGCATCACACTCCCAGACCTTAAACAATATTATAAAGCTATCATCATCAAAACAGCTTGGTACTGGAACAAAAATAGGCACACAGACCAGTGGAACAGAATTGAAAGCCCAGAAGTAAATACCAACACCTATGGGTATCTAATCTTTGATAAGGGGGCCCAAAGTATTAAATGGAATAAGGAGGCTCTCTTCAATAAATGGTGCTGGGAAAACTGGGTTGAAATATGCAGAAGAATGAAATTGAACCACTTTATCTCACCAGAAACAAAAATCAACTCCCAATGGATCAAAGACCTAGATGTCAGACCTGAAACAATCAAATACTTAGAGGAAAACATTGGTAAAACACTTTCCCACATACAACTCAAGGACATCTTTGATGAATCAAACCCAATTGCAAGGAAGTCTAAAGCAGAAACAAACCAATGGGACTACATCAAATTGAAAAGCTTCTGCACATCCAAAGAAACTATTAAACAAACATAGAGACCCCTCACAGAATGGGAGAAGATCTTCACATGCCAGACATCAGAAAAGAAACTAATCACCAAAATTTTTATAAAGAGCTCAGCAAACTTAGCACCAAAAAAGCAAATGACCCCATCCAAAAATGGGCAGAGGAAATGAACAAAACATTCACCACAGAGGAGATCCAAAAGGCTAACAAACATATGAAAAACTGCTCTAGGTCACTGATTATCAGAGAAATGCAAATTAAGACAACACTAAGATACCACCTCACTCCTGTAAGAATGGCATACATAAAAAGGACAGCAGCAACAAATGCTGGAGAGGATGTGGGGACAGAGGAACCCTTTTACATTGCTGGTGGGAATTTAAATTGGTACAGCCTCTGTGGAGAGCAGTCTGGAAAACTCTCAGAAGGCTAGACATGGACCTTCCATATGACCCAGTAATTCCTCTCCTGGGGTTATACCCTAAGGACTCCATAACACCCAACCAAAAAGAGGTGTGTACTCCTATGTTCATAGCAGCACAATTCATAATAGCTAAAACCTGGAAGCAACCCAGGTGCCCACCAACAGATGAGTGGCTGAGAAAGCTGTGGTATATATACACAATGGAATACTATGCAGCTATCAAGAACAATGAACCCACCTTCTCTGACCCATCTTGGACAGAGCTAGAAGGAATTATGTTAAGTGAACTAAGTCAGAAAGATAAAGATGAGTATGGGATAATCCCATTCATCAACAGAAGCTGACTAAGAAGATCTGAAAGGGAAACTAAAAGCAGGACCTGATCAAATTGTAAGTAGGGCACCAAAGTAAAAACCCAGTGGTGAGGGGTAGACATGTAGCTTCCTGTGCCAGTGGGGGTTGGGAGTGGGAGGGATGAATGGGTCACAGTCCTTTGGTGGTGGGAATGATGTTTATGTACACTCCTAGCAAAATGTAGACATATAAATCAGTAGTTAATTAATATGAGAGGGGGAAATCAATTGTATGTCTCAAAGTTTCTCAAAAGACAAACTGAATCTTTTTAATATATACGCTATGTATTTGATATGCGGACTCTCTCAAAAGCCTAGACCAAGTAGATTAGAAGCATCCAATAGCACAGCTATATACAAGATACTGGGTACTGTACAGCAAACCATAACAAAGGGACTTTTCAAAGTTAACCCAATTAACAAATAATGTGATGATAATATTAACTATCAATTGTCTTTTTGAACCCTAAGACAGCAGGAACCTCACATCTTCACTATAGAGCCCCTACTTCCCCCAGTCCTGGAACCCTTGGAGAGGGCCCACTTTCCCGTATACATCTCCCAATCCAAACCAAATAATATTGCATCTGCCGATCAAAACCTAACCAAAGCAACGATTGCCACCTCAACATGCTTCACCTCAGACTGTATCCAGAGACTTCACGTGTGGAATGACAACCCTTCAACTTCATTACTCGGGTGAGACCTTTCCTTTTACAGTACACTCTAATTTCATCTCAGCTAGTTCACTTTCTAACAAAGTCCCATAATCTAGATATACACCCGTTTCTGTGAGAGAGAGCTTATGTGCACACGTATCCATAAACTACTCCAAAATATATACCTGAAAGCAGAAGTACACTAGAGTTTGCAGTAAGTACCTCCCTAACACTTCCTCTCCACTATTCCAAGCTTGGGATTCATGATTGCTCAATAAATTGTTTGGCTTCATATGTTAACTCTCTTTACAATCACCAGGTTCCAGATGCCACCAGGATGCTGGCTAGGCTTCCCTGGATTGAAGACCCCACCAATGTGTCCTGGAGCGCAGCTTCCCCAGAGACACACCTTACTAGGGAAAGAGAGAGTCAGACTGGGAGTATGGACCGACCAGTCAACGCCCATGTTCAGCGGGGAAGCAATTACAGAAGCCAGACCTTCTACCTTCTGCAACCCTCAACGACCCTGGGTCCATGCTCCCAGAGGGCTAGAGAATGGGAAAGCTACCATGGGAGGGGGTGGGTTATAGGGATGGGTGGTGGGAATTGTGTGGAGTTGTACCCCTCCTACCTTATCTTTTTGTTCAATAATCCTTTCTTAAATAAAAAATTAAAAAAAATAACAGACATATTCTAATCTACTTGGTTTAGGCTTTTGAGAGAGTCCGCATATCAAATACACAGCCTCTATATTAAAAAGATTCAGTTTGTGTTTTGAGAAACTTTGAGACATACAATTGATTTTCCCCCTCTCATATTAATTAACTACTGATTTATATGTCTACATTTTGCTAGGAGTGTACATAAACACCATTCCCACCACCAAAGGACTGTGCCCTATCCCTCCCACCGACTCCCACCCCCCACTGGCCCAGGAAGCTGCATGTCTACCCCTCACCACAGGGTTTTTACTTTGGTGCCCTACTTACAATTTGATCAGGTTCTGCTTTTAGTTTCCCTTTCAGATCTTCCTCAACTTCTGTTGATGAGTGGGATCATCCCATACTCATCTTTATTTCTGACTTAGTTCACTTAACATAATTCCTTCTAGCTCTGTCCAAGATGGGTCAGAGAAGGTGGGTTCATTGTTCTTGATAGCTGCATAGTATTCCATTGTGTATATATACCACAGCTTTCTCAGCCACTCATCTGTTGTTAGGCAACTGGGTTGCTTCCAGGTTTTAGCTATATACAAGGTACTGGATACTGTACAGCAACCCTTAACAAAAGGACTTTTCAAAGTTAACCCAATTACCAAATAATGTGATGATAATATTAACTATCGACTGTCTTTTTGAACCCTAAGACAGCAGGAACCTCACTTCTCCACTATAGAGCCCCTACTTCCCCCAGTCCTGGAACCCTTGCATAGTGCCCACTTTCCCGTATGCGTCTCCCAATTCATACCAAATAATATTGCATCCGCTGATCACAACCTAACCAACGCAACGATTGCCACCTCAAAATGCTTCACTTCAGACTGTGTCCAGAGACTTCACGTGTGGAATGACAACCCTTCAGCTTCATTACTTGGGTGAGACCTTTCCTTTTATAGTACAGTCTAATTTCATCTCAGCTAGTTCACTTTCTAACAAAGTCTCATAACCTAGATATACACCAGTTTCTGTGAGAGAGAGCTTATGTTCACATGTATCCATAAACTACTGCAAAATATATACCTGAAAACAGAAGTACACTAGAGTTTGCAGTGAGTACCTCCCTAACACTTCCTCTCCACTATTCCAAGCTTGGGATCCATGATTGCTCAACAAATTGTTTGGCTTCGTATGTTAACTCTCTTTTCAATCACCAGGTTCCAGATGCCACCAGGATGCTGGCTAGGCTTCCCTGGATTGAAGACCCCACCAATGTGTCCTGGAGCGCAGCTTCCCCAGAGACACACCTTACTAGGGAAAGAGAGAGTCAGACTGGGAGTATGGACCGACCAGTCAACGCCCATGTTCAGCGGGGAAGCAATTACGGAAGCCAGACCTTCTGCAACCCTCAATGATCCTGGGTCCTTGCTCCCAGAGGGATAGAGAATGGTATAGCTATCATGGGAGGGAGTGGGTTATGGAGATTGGGTAGTGGGAATTGTGTGGAGTTGTACCCATCCTTCCTTATAGTTTTGTTCATTAATCCTTTCTTAAATAAAAAATTAAAAAATAAATAAATAAATAAATAAAAACAGACACATTAAAAATGCTTGCCGTCCTCACTCAGAAAATGTAAAAAAACCCAGAAATCTCACAATGGCAATTTCTCTCATATCTATAAGGATAGCATACATCAAAAAGGCCAAGAATAACAAGAGTACCTGAGTGTATGGAAGAAGAGAAATTCTCAATGTGTGTTGATGGAAAATTAAATTAGAGCAACCTGGATGGAAAATGATATGGAGATTTACTAAAATTAAAAAAAAAAGAAAAAGAAAGGAGAAGAAAGAAAAAGTAATAGAGCCATCTGCATCTGGTTGTCTAGTTATGTACATATTACCAAGAGCAAGGACCTGGGTCCAAGCCCCCACTCCCTAAGTGTGGAGACAGGACTTCACAATCTGTGAAGCAGATCTGGATATTACTCCCTATCTGTCCCTGCCCTCTCAATTTCTCTCTGTCCTATCTAAAACAAACAAAATGGAAATTAAAAAAAAAAGGCAAAAATGAAATGACCACAGGAAGTGGTAGATTCTTATTGCTGACAGTGTGCCCCAATTATAACCCTGGTGGCAAAAAGAAAAAATAAAGAATCATGATTCCTATTCCATACAAATATCATCTCAATATTCAATAGGTTACCTTTTCATTTAAACAATGGTTGGTTTCACTGTCCAGATTTTAATTTTGATGTAATCTCATTTGCTTATTTTTGCTTTTCTTGCCATTGGAGAGGAATCCAGAAAAACAGCTGTTAAGAACACTGTCAAAGAGCTTACTGTTAATGATTTATTTAATTTTTGTATGGATAGTTTTGGTTTCTGGCCTTACATTCTTACTGAATCGGTATTTGTTAATGGTATAATGTGTTTATGCAGTTAAATCCCCTTTAAGTGCATTTGACCAGTTTTTTCCAACATCTTTTGTTGAGGAGACTTCTCCATAGTACATGATCTTAGAGTCTATGTAGAGACTAGGCTTCAGATGTGCCTGGGTTTAGTTCTATTTATACTTTAGTATTTATTTGCCTCCAGGGTTATCACTGGGGCTCAGGGCAAGCACGATGAATCTACTGCTCTAGGTGGCAGTTTTTGTTCCTTTTTTTTTTTTTCCAAGTAACCATTTTACTCAGTAGGACAGAGAGACATTGAAAGGAGAAGGGGAGATAACCAAGGAGAGAAAAAGATAGACCTGCAGACCTGCTTCACAGTTTGTGAAGTGTCCTCCTTACAGGTGGGGAGCCTGGCTCTAAGGGGCCCCTTCTCTGGTCCTTCTGCTTAGTTTTCTCTCTCTCTCTCTCTCTCTCTCTCTCTCTCACTTTTGTTCTATCTCCCCCTCCCCTTTCAGTGTTTCTCTGTCCTAACAAATAAAAGAAGAAGGGGAAGAAAATTGCCACCAGCAGCGGTGGATTCATAGTGCAGGCACTGACTCCCAAAAATAACCCTTGTATCAATAAAAATGTTGAAAAAAAATCTATCATATTATTGAGAAATTCTACTTACAAGTGTTTATCTGAAGAATATAATATGCTATATTCCTAAAAATTGCACATCACTGTAAACCAGTAATAGCTTAATATTAAATACGTAAATTTTTATTGATTCAATAATGATTGACAAAACTGTAGGATAAGAGGGCTACATGTATATGTCTTTTTAAAGAAGGCACTAACATTTGATTTATAACAATGTTGAATATATAATATGCAAGCATATTAGTAAATGTATATACTATGTTTATCTACATTATTTTTCTTAAGATAAAGATACCACCACTTTTTCTATAATATGGCAAAGCAGCTCAGAGCTAGGAATATTAATCAAATTATCTATAAATGGAAGTTGGATTTTTATACCAGGTGCTTTCCATGGAAACAGTTCTTGCTTATTGAACAACTTATTGACAGAACAAATTTATCGAGTATCATTTTCTGTAAATTAAATCAGCAGGAGATCACAGTGGTTTCCAAGTGTGATGAGATTAAAAATATCCTGATATATATTGCTCAAAGTTAGAAATGGGCTGGTTGAGGGGACTGGTGGACAAAGAGCATACAAGCAAATTTATTTTCAACAAAATTCTATTCAGTAAACCTTTAGGGAGAAATAATTCACTCAGTAAAGAATAAATGTATCAGACCAGGTGGTGGTGCACCTGGTTGAGCTCACATGTTAGAATGCTCAAGGACCCAGGTTCAAGCACCCGGTCCCACCTCTAGGGGGAAAGCTTTGCAAGTGGTGAAGCAGGGCTGCAGGTGTCTCTCTTTCTCTCTTCCTCTCTATCACCCCCCTTCCCTCTCAATTTCTGACTGTCTCTATCCAATAAATAAAGATAATAAAAAATTGAAAAAGAGTAAATGTATCTACTCTACTTATAAATTGTTTATTTCATTTTTTCAATGCACATAATTCCACTGAGTATTTTTTTAAAGTCTGCTTCTATGTATTTTCATGAGAAAGAGAGAGAGGGCTGAGAACACTTCTCAAGAGTGACATATGGAGGTATTGGCAATTGAACCTAGGAATAAAGAACCTAAGATATATTATAGTAAAAAAAATAAACTTAAAAAAATAAAATAAATAAACTTGAAAAAAATAAACATCAGCTTTTTTATAAAAACCTAGTTTAAACACACCTGTATGTAAGGACCTGAAGGTGGCACATTTGGTAAAACACATATGTGAGAGGACGGAGGTTCAGGCCTCTGGTTCCCACCTGCATGAAGAAGATTTCTGACCTGTGGAGCAGCATTGCAAGTGTTTATCTGTCTCTCTTTCTCTGACTCTAACTTTCAGTCAAAGAAAAAATCCACTGAATACAATGGAGCCACAATGCAGGCAATTATGGTTATCTCCCCTTCTCCTTTCAATGTCTCTCTGTCCTACTGAGTAAAATGGTTACTTGGAAAAAAAAAAAAAGGAACAAAAACTGCCACCTAGAGCAGTAGATTCATCTACTGCCTGTGATAACCCTAGTGGTGAATATAAATAAATAATAAATAAATAAAGTGTGTGTATTTTATTTGAGGGACAAAATAATTCTAGTCAGGAAAATTATATTTTCTAAGGCAAAATCATCATCATTAGTAAATACGTTGTTTAATAACATATGTCTTATGCCTTCTGAAAACATATATGTGTTATAACTCACAAAGACAAAAACTGGTAGGGAATCTTAATTTTCAAGCTTAATTTCCCCTGGTGTCAATATTCACTTTTCTCTTCCAACTTCCCATTTTATTTGTTAATAGAAATAATTTACAGACTGTGTTGCAAAAGTGGCTCACCTGAATATTGCTCCTGTTTTGTCATAAGCAATAGATTTGAGCTTGGACTTCATCATAAATGGAAGAAACCTCATATGTTGCGTTGCATTTTCCTCTCTGCCTCTATCTCTCTCTAAAATATAGATATAGAGATATAGATATATAGGTAGTTATACAGAGTGATAAGAAAGAGAGAGAGAGAGAAAGGAAAAAGAATGTGGCTACTTGTTATAATTCTTTTTAGATAATTGTATTAGGTAAGTGATTATTTACAAGAGAATGTCACATTGGTACAGTTTCTTTTTTCTTTTCTTCGTTTTTTTTCCTTCAGGGTTATTACTGGGGCTCTTCGGTGCCTGCACTATGAATCCACTGCTCCTGGAGAATATGTTTTCCCTTTTGTGGCCCTTGTTGTTTATCTTTGTTGTTATTATTATTGTTGTTATCGGTGTCATTGTTGTTGGATAGGACAGAGAGAAATTGAGAGAAGAGGAAGACAGAGATGGGAGAGAAAGACACCTACAGACTTGCTTCACCACTCGTAAAGTGACCCCCTGCCCCAGGTGGGGGATCCGGGGGCTAGATCCAGGATCCTTATGCCAGTCAGTGTGCTTTGCATTCTTACCTCTTTGTGTTAGGTTTCTGGGCACCATTTCTACCACCAACTTGTTGCTAGGTATTTCTCTCTACGAAACTGTTTCAGTTTGTTTAAGCTCTAGAAATTTCAGTTAGCAAGCATGCCAGTATAGTCTAGTGTCCAATCATTGTTTTTGCATGTTGGTTTGTTTGTCTTTGATAGAGACTAAGAATACAGAAAAGCAGAGTGAGGTTTAAAGAGATAACACACAGCTCAGAAGGCTCCTTCAAAGAGGTGGGAGGGCAGGCTTGAAACAGAGCTATTTTGCCAGACCAGTACTGTCTGGAAACAACTGCTCTGGGTACTCTTGATAAAGAGTGACTTGAATGACTTTAGCTACAGTCCCATTCATTCAGTCATTCTACAGCTACTAATCTTATTTCTTTGCTGCTCACAATTCTTGGTTCTATCTTGGGCTACTAAATAAATTTTTAATAGAGGCCAGATGAAACAAAGCTGGAGCTAAACTGTTTACTTGCCAAGTGAGTCTTCTTCAAGACCAGTTCCTGCAATACCAGCCAGTTCAGTATATTAACTGCATGGTTTTAATGTTTCATCCATAGAACCTATGGTAAACATATTTTTATCTCATTTTCTCTGTAAACACTAGAAATCATTATTCTCTGTATTTCTAGTTCTACAGAATCTAATTTAAGAACTGATTTCTAAGTCACAGTATACAGGATGACTAACTGTGTGTATATTTTAATCCCAGTGGATACTTCTTTAGTTAATCATTTTAGAAACTTCTATTTATTCAAATAAACCCTAAATAATTAAGTACTTATAAAATTATATTAACGCATTTGGCACTTCTCTTTTTTTTCTTTGTTGTCTTTTCAACTATTCTGGAATATAAAACCATTAACATCTATAGGTCTGTATCTATAGTGTTTTGTCACTTGGGTGATTTGGCTCAGTGTTTGCATAACTCCAAGATTCCTGGTTGCTGACCATTTTTTTTTCCTTATATTCTTGATAAAGGGTAAGGGACTGGAATAAAAAGAAATGACTTAAGAAAAAAATGATAAGAGTTCTTTAGTTCCCATGAAGGACAGATAAATATTTTAGAGGTAATTTAGACATAGATAAGGTTCTTGTGAATGAGAGATGAGAAAATGTATAGAGTTTTGAAAATCAGAGACTTATGGGCTAGCATTCATCACTGGCTTCTCAATGCCAGAAAGTCTAGGTTCAAAATCTAGGCAGAGTTGGTCTAATACCAGGCATCAGGTTTCTAGAAGCCACTAGAGATTTTTTTCTTCAAATTCCAGGAAGAGAAAGAGGAAAATGATATTCCAAGAGTTAAATTAAATTTATTCTGTTTCTAATATTCCCAGTCAATTTTAAGCCCACATGTATGATTTGTGCAAGAAGCGAGAGTTTAATGAGTCAATAAAATGCTGCTGTATCCTATATAGTGGGGAAATTATATTTACTTTATTCTGTTCTCCTTATGGATCTGATCTGTAAGCCTATCTATGGCTCTAGACAGTTAAACCTTTTGAAAGGTTCAGAGCTGACTTTTCTCCAAGTGGAGTTTTGAACAATGGTCCTACTTACCATGTCATCATCAGTCAAGGAAACAGAGTCATTGTTGGCCTACAACTGATCCTTCACAGTTCTTTAGCACAAATGACCTTGTCATACAAATTCCCAATGAGTAAACTTCTTCAGACTTTCTACTTGAGTACATCCTACATCTTCCATTCTTTTACCTGAAAATTAATCCTCAACTTTGAGGTCAAACAGCTCCGTTAAAGCTTTCATATGATGGCTGTTCATTTGCTCACACCTTTATTACTTTTAGTGTATGAGGTGGAATTGATATAATATTATGATTCATATTTATCCAAAGTGGACATTTGGGCTTCTATTATCCACCAAGAACTGCTGCTACATTGAACCTTCTGCCAAAAATAATGAAGCAAAATACTTTATCACTCCTTCTTTGTTTGTTTGTTTGTTTAGCTATTCCCAACCAACATGCAGAACATTTCTCTTTTACTGAATAATAATAACAGACTAGTAACAGAAGCAAAAAATAAATAAATAAAAATAAAAGAAGGAAAATGAGCGAACAAAGGAAAATGTATGAGAGAAGGTAAGGAGAGAAACAGTATTACTTAACAAAGTATTTCTGAGATCCCTATATTTATAACTTTTGACCATCTCAGCATTCAGGGAATAAACTGTCAAACTTATTAGCATTTCAGAGGTACATTATTCATGTACAATTTGTTCCTATTATTTTGAATATTAAATCAGAGATCATATCCAACATCCTTTGAACCCCAGTGTACTATGGTAGAGAAAGTTTTTAGTTGCACAATGGCTGAATGGTATAGGCACCTATTCTGGAGAAGCAAGAAGATGTACTCATATGAAATCTAACATGTTGCTAATTATCATTTTCCCCAATAAAATTAACTAAACATTAGTAAATAGGATAGCTTGTATTTTATAACTGTCCTACTTCCTTCTTCAAAACTGTTCCTGCATACCTCTTACTTTCTACATACAATCTCCTACCTTTTATTTTTTTTGCTTAGCTTCTTTAACTGTTCCTCTGTGCTAACTCAGAGTATTCTACTTTTACTGTATGTAATTTTTTTACTGTCATTATTATTATAAAAATTTTTGTTCCATCACTTTCAAAGCAGTTTTGCATTACTCTAAACTCTCTAACCACTCTGTTATTTTGCTTCACAGCTTAAAGATATTTCAAACCCTACATGAATTCTACTTTTGGCTCTCTATATTGCTGAAGCAGAACAGCCTGATGGTGTTAGGGAAAGTCACACAATTTGAAATATGGGCATCTGAGACTGTATATATTACACAGGCAATATGCCAATCTCAAAAATTCTATGAATTATCTCTGATAAATAGTGTCTCCTATAACTCTTAAATGCCCTTTCACCAAATATATATATACATATATATATATGTGTGTGTGTGTATAAATATGAAAAATCTGATTGAAATGTCCTTATTTCAGTGATGCAAATCATAAGAATTGATTTCTACTCCAATTCTTTGAATAAAGATATCTTATTTGATAATATTTACCAAACCTTACTTCCATTTAAATATTTAATAAGTATTTTATTATATAATAATTATTTTCTTACTGGGGTGTGTGAATGCCTGACTCCATCACTTCCAATGGATTCCTTTTTTTCCCCTCTGGGGAAAAACCATTTATTGAATGAAACAATTAAAAATACTAAATTGCTGCTGAATGAATGGAGGAAAGAATGAGGGGAAATATTTATTTTTAAATTTGTGTCAAATGTTTTGCAAATCATTTACATGAACAAGACTTCACTAAGTTGACAAAGTAATTCACTTGGATAGTGCATTTGTTTTGCCATGTGCTTGACCCAGGTTTTAGTTTTACTCCTCACTGTGTTGGAAGAAGCTTAATTGCTGTGGTATCTACTCCCTTTCTCTCTACACCATTCTACTGCTCATGAAGCTCCCTCTGTACCTGGTAATATGTGTGGTTCAGAGGACTTCAATTACTTGGCAACGTGTGTGCCAAACTAGATGACCCATCTCTCGACTCATATCTACCAAATAGTTCAGATTTCCTCACGACTACTAATTTTTTTCTCCTAAACATCATATATTCAAACTTCCCCATGCTACAAGAAAGAATATACTGATATTTTCCTTTTTGACATAGCAGGGATGTACATATAAACTGATTGAGAGAATGAGGTCTATTTAGCTTTTTTTTTTTTAAGTGGGGGTTTTCCACCCTGTCTCCAAGCCTTTAGTAATTTAGAATTACATTATTGAACTTATCATTTGACTCCTGCAAAGTGAAATCAGTTACTAGTGATTTTCTAAAGGTTCCCTTGTATGGTGTATCTAACACTTCCTTGAGGAAAATAAAACGGAAAATATTCTAAATTTGTCACTATTTGTCGCAAAAAGAAATAGATTTTAAGGGAGTTGGGCAGGCGGTAGTGCAGTGGGTTAAGCGCACTTGGCTCAAAGCACAAGGACTGGCATTAGGATCCTGGTTCAAGCTCCGCTCCTACAGGGGAGTCGTTTCACAGGCTGTGAAGCAGGTCTGCAGGTGTTTATCTTTCTCTTCCATTATCTGTCTTCCCCTCCTTTCTCCATTTCTCTCTGTCCTATCATACAACAATAATAACTACAACAACAAAACAACAAGGGCAACAAAAGGGAATACATCAATAAATTTTTAAAAAGAAATAGATTTTAAACTAACTTAATAGGGGTCAGGCAGTAGCACACTTCTTTGAGTGCACACATAACAGTGAGCAAGGTGCTGGGTTCAAGCCCCTGGTCCCCAACTGCAAGGGGGAAGCTTCAGAAGTGAAGTGGTAAAGGAGTGCTACAGGTATATCTTCTTCCCTCTCTACCTTCCCTTCCCTGTCAACTTCTCTCTGCCTCTATCAAAAAGTAAATAAAAAAATAATATGATTTAATGGAACTGGAAACTTGTAACATCACAAGTCTAATAATAATTTTGGGTAAGGGAGACCTAAGTTAGTTGCGGGATTGATTTTTGGACATTAGCACAGAAGTTTGAGATGCTGTATCCATGTGATAACTGTCCTGTAAATCATTATTTCCCTAGTAAAACATAAAATCAATGTTTGATTTTTATATAAGGATACTATGTTCTTATAGAACCTTCTTATTGGCTGTCACAGTTCAAAACTACTCTGTTTAATTTAGGAGTATTTATTTTTGTTGTTTTATGAAAATTGGTAAACTAAATATACTTATCCATGACAGTTTTAAAAGAAGGACTAATCCAGAGAATTAAAAGAAAACATTTGCAAAATTGCATTTCCTTTATCTTAATGATTACCACACACTTAAATACATCATCATAGTTGTAAGTACCTAAACTTTCTAAAACCGATTTAGAATCTTTTGGTAATATGCATACTGAGTAAGAACAATGAACACTGAATGCTTTATGAATTAGAAATCAGTGCTGTAAAGACTGTTCAAAAAATAAGCAGCCATAGAAACAGCTGGGAAAAAATTATGCTTATCCAGCCTTATGAAACGTAGTTTAAAATGAAAGAAATGAGGAAAACACTATTCATAATTTCTTTTAGACACAAAGGATTAATAAAAAAAAACCCTCCCAGAGGACTAGTGTACTCAGTTCTTCTTAATGCCAAAGAACAGATTCCCAAAAGATTCTTTAAGAATATAATAACATGACTTGTCAAAACTGGACTTGTTTTTAGTTCTTATAATTTAGAGGGGAAAAAATTAAGCCCTTGTTCCAAAATGCAGAACAAAATTAAAGTTATAATTATACAAAAGGCTACACAGTGGCAGCTGCAAAATCCCTTATATTACTCACCAACTTTAATTCTCAGAATTAATCCTGATCTTATTGACTACTTTATTAGCTGCTGTAAATAGCAAAGTGAAGTATATTTGTAGGAGGAAGTTGGAAGCATTTGAGTATAGGATGACAAATGGCATTATGGTAATGTGTTCTCCCCATCCTGAGTGGTATATTTAATTCCTTATGAAATAGCATGTCAAAATTATTGATAATCATATCGAAAACTTATTCCTTTCATAATTACATGTGAACTATTTAATATATTTTTAACTTTACTAGAACTAACAGCACCTGCCCTCCTGATTTGTTAAAGAGTACAAGAGGTTATAAATATAGTTTTCTTCCTCTAGTAATTCAATTCTTTATTCTTTTGGGTTAAACAATATTTTTGCCCTTCAGTTACATATGTTAATTGTTCATAACTGTTGATTGTGATGTCTCTGAAATCCTTATATTTGCAATAAGTATGTACATGTCAGTCTTCTGATTTTATTTATACTATACCAAATATTCACTTATCTATTATCTCTCTTTGGGGGTCTTTAGCTTTGTGCTTTATGTAGTGGATTTAAAAAATGTTCCTAATATGTATTTTATATCTTGCCTAGGGTGTCAAAGTAATAAGGTTAGAATAATTTGATCAACTTGGTGTTTTAGTTTATCATTATAATCACACACTCCTATCAGTGGGTTAGTTAGGAAATCAATCCTAGGGATTCAGGTAAGCTTGCAACTAGTAAAGCATGCTAGTTAGGAAGAGTCTACCAGGTTTGAGGTGCTAGACCTCACCTGTTGGAAAAAGCTTCATGAGCAGTGTTCCTGTCTACAGGTTTTTCTTTTTTGCTCTCCCTCTCTACTTCTCTCTCCCTCTATTATTATTATTATTTTTTTTTAACCAGAGCACTGCTCAGCTCTGGCTTATGGTGGTGCAGGGGATTGAACCTGGGACTTTGGAGCCTCAGGCATGAGAGTCTCTTTGCTTAACCATTATGCTATCTACCCCTGCCCTCTCTCCCTCTATTATTAAAAAAAAAAAGAAAGAAAGGAAAAAAATGGCCACTGGGAAGAGTGGATTCATCCTACAGACACAAAGCCTTAGCAAGAACTCTGTTGGCAGGAAAAATATATATAACTTATTATTATTATTATTTTTAAATATATATTTTATTTATTTATTTTCCCTTTTGTTGCCCTTGTTTTTATTGTTGTTGTTGTTGATTATGTTGTCGTTGTTGCATAGGACAGAGAGAAATGGAGAGAGGAGGGGGGAAGACAGAGGGGGAGAGAAAGACAGACACCTGCAGACCTGCTTCACCACCTGTGAAGCGACTCCCCTGCAGGTGTGGAGCCGGGGGCTCGAACCAGGATCCTTAAGCCAGTCCTTGTGCTTTGCACCACGTGTGCTTAACCTGTTGTGCTACCGCCCGACTCCCTATTATTATTATTTTTTATTTTAAATGAGCGATGGCATTTTACCCACTTCTGTATATGATATGTTTGGAAAAAGACACATGATACATGCTTGTTAATCTTGATTTTTAAACACTATTTAAATTAATGTTTATTTTATTATTTTGCTTATTTAATAGGACAGAAAGATATTGAGTTGGAGGAGGAGATAGGCAAAAAGGCGGAGAGAAAACTGTAGCACTTTTTCACTGCTAGCAAAACTCTCCCTTGCAGATGAGGATCCGGTATTTGAACCTAGGTCCTTGAGCATGCTAATGTGTTCCACTGCCTGGCCATCTTGCTTTTATTTGTTCTCTAGTACAACCCTTGCTCAAAAGTTTATAAATATATACATTTCTGGGGCCTAGCAGTGGCGTACCTGGGTGAGTGCACAAGTTGACATACTCAAGAAGCTGGATTTGAGGCCCTGCTTAACCCCCTGCAGGGAGGATGCTTCATGAGAGGTGAAGCAGGTCTGTAGGTTTCAGTCTCTCTCCCCCTCCCTTTTCAATGTCTCTCTGACCTATCAAACAAAATAGAAGGAAAAAAAAAGGAAAAAGTGGCCATTAGGAGCAGCAGATTTGTGGAGCCAGCACTGAGCCCCAGTAATAACTGGTGGCAATTTGAAAAGTCTATACTCCTGAAGCCAGGTGGTGGTGCACCTGGTTAAGTGCACATATTACAATGCGCAAACTCCAGTGTTCAAGACCCCGGTCCTCACCTGCAATGGGAAAGCTTCATAAGTAGTGAAGGAGGGCTGTAGTTCTCTCTCTCTCTCTCTCTCTCTCTCTCTCTCTCTCTCTTCTTCTTCTCTCTCTCTCTCCCCCCTCTCAATTTCCGGCTGCCTCTATCTGATAAAAATATTATTTTTTAAATAAATCTATAGCATCATGCAAAGAGAACTCCTTACAGAATCTTTACATACCATATATCAAAAAAAAATTAAGCTAATAACCAATGAGCATTCTATTGTGTGTATATATACTACAACTTGCTCAGCCACTCATCTATTGTTGGACACTTAGATTGCTTCCAGGTTTTGGCTATTACAATTTGTGCTGCTATGAACACACACACACACACACACAAACACACACACACACACACAAACACACACACACAGGTGTGTTTGACTCATTAGAATACACACCCAGGAGGGAAATTGCTGGGTCATAGGTAGGTCCATTTCTAACCTTGGGAGAGTTCTCTAGACTGTTCTACACAAGGGTTGGACTGATTTACTTTTCCACTAGCAGTTCAGGAGGGCACCTTTGTCCACACAACCTCTCCAGCATTTGTTATTACAATTGTTTCTGATATATAACCTTCCACAGGGGTAAAGTGTTATCTCATTGCTGTCGTTATTTGTATTTTCCTGACAATGGATGACTTGAATTATTTTTTCATGTCTGTTGGCATTTTGGATCTCTTCTTTGGTGAATATTCTGCTCATATCCTCTACACATTTTGGTGGGGTCATTTTTCTGAGTTTGAAGAGCTCTCTATGTATTAAGGTTCTTAGCCTTTTGATTAATGTACGGCATGTAAAGATCTCCCATTCTGTAAGGAGTCTACGTGGTGATTTATTTTGCCATGTAGAAGCTTTTCAGTTTGATATAGTCACATTGGTTTATTTTTGTTTTAGTCTCCCTTGCAGTTGGATTTGCATCATTTATATCTTACTGGCTCTCTGCCACCAAGTTTCATATGGTACTATGATTCCATCCTGATTATCCTGGGCATATGACCATACCAGTATGTCCAGTAACCTCATCACTCCAGACTCCTACCCAACTAAGAAAAGATAGTAACAGACTGGGAGTATGGATCAAACTGCTAATGCCTATGTGCAGTAGAAAAACAATTACAGAAGTCAGAACTCCCACCTTCTGCATCCGCTAAAAGAATTTTAGTTCATACCCTGAGAGGACAAGAATTGTTGCAGGAAGATGATCAGAGGGCTCTGAACTCCAATTCCATCAAGACCCGGAGGGGACAGGAAAAAAGGAAGGACATTAGGAGTGACAATAAGTGTAGGTGTAACTTAGAATGGGAGAGAAAGCAGGGCCATAGAAAAAAAAGTGGGCAAAGGGGCTAGATAGTGGCATACCTAGTTAAATGCATGTATTATCATGCATAAAGACTCAGGTTCAATCCCCTGGTTTCTATCTGCAGAGGTGATTAATTGGGGCTTAATCATGAATGATTAAGCAGGGTTTTAAGGTGTCTCTCTGTATGTTTCTCATTTTCTATCTCCCTCTCCTTTCAATTTTTCTCTATTCTAGCAAGTAAAACAAAGTTGAAATAAAAAAATGGGGAAATATATGTGTAAATATAGATAGTTACAGAAATAATACTCAACGTTTATTATCTGTGACCTTCAGAGAACTGCAATTTCCAATGAAAGAAATGGTGACAGGGAATTCTGGTGATGAGAATGGTGTGGAATTATCCCCCTGTTATCTCATGATTTTGTAAATCAACATTAAATAATTAATGAAAGTGCTAATAACAAAAATATACAAAGACCTGGGGGCTGGGTGGTAATGCAGAAGGTTAATCTCAAATGGCCCAAAGTGCAGGGACAGGCATAAGGATCCCATTTAGAGCCCCTGGCTCCCCACCTGCAGAAGGGTCACTTTACAAGTGGTGAAGCAGGTCTGCAGGTGTCTGTCTCTCTCCATCTCTGTCTTCCCCTCCTCTCTCCATTTCTCTCTGTCCTGTCCAACAACAACTTTGACAACAACAATAATCACAACCACAATAGGGACAACAATAAGGACAATAAAAATGGGAAAAATGACCTCCAGGAGCAGTGGATTCTTAGTGCTGGCACCAAGCCCAAGAGATAACCCTGGAGGCAAAATAAATAAAGAAATGAACAAAATTAAAAAAATAAAATAAAGATATAAATACCTACCAAACTCAGCAAAAACAAGAAAAAAATGACTCCATCCAAAAGAGGAGAGAGGATATGAACAGAATATTCACTGCAGAAGAGATGCAAAAGACCAGTAAACATTTGGAAAAATGAGTCAAGTCATGGATTGTATAGAAAATGCAAATATAGAGGGCAATAAAATCCCTCTTCATTCTTCATACATCAGAAATGACAGAAACAATTAAAAATGGTGGCTTCACCATTTTCAGCCAATCTAGGATGGAGCTTAAAGAAATCATGTTAGGTGAAATAAGTCAGAAATAGAAGGATGAATATAGGATGATCTCACTCTCAGGCAGAAGTTGAAAAACAAAATTAGAAGAGAAAACACAAGTAGAACCTGAACTAGAGTTTCTGTATTGCACCAAAGTAAAAGAGTTGGGGTGGAGGGGGAAGTACAGGTCCAAAAAGGATGACAGAGGACCTAATGTGGAAAACTGAGAAATGCTACGCATGTACAAAGTATTGTATTTACTTATGGTTGAATGTAAAACATTAATACCCCAATAAATATATACTTTTTAAATCACACACACAAAAAAGAAATGACAGCAACAATAAATGCTGGAGATTTTGTAGGGGTAAAGAAACCCTCCTGCACTACTGGTGGGAATATAAATTGGTCAAATCACTGTGGAGAGCAGTCTGGAGAACTCTGACAGGGCTAAAATTAGACCTATACTATGACCTTGAAAGTCCTCTTCTGTCCAAGATGGTTCAGAGAAGGTGGGTTCATTGTTCTTGATAGCTGAATAGCATTCCATTGTGTATATATACCACAGCTTTCTCAGCCACTCATCTGTTGTTGGGCACCTGGGTTTCTTCCAGGTTTTAGCTATTATGAATTGTGCTGCTATGAACATAGGAGTACACACCTCTTTTTGGTTGGGTGTTATGGAGTCCTTGGGGTATAACCCCAGGAGAGGAATTACTGGATCATATGGAAGGTCCATGTCTAGCCTTCTGAGAGTTTTCCAGACTGCTCTGCACAGAGGCTGTACCAATTTACATTCCCACCAGCAATGTAAAAGGGCTCCTCTGTCCCCACAACCTCTCCAGCATTTGTTGCTGCTGTCCTTTTGGATGTATGCCATTCTTACAGGAGTGAGGTGGTATCTTGGACAGAGCTAGAAGGAATTACATTAAGTGAGCTAAGTCAGAAAGATAAAGATGAGTATGGGATGATCCCACTCATCAACAGAAGTTGAGGAAGAAGATCTGAAAGGGAAACTAAAAGCAGGACCTGACCAAATTGTAAGTAGGGCACCAAAGTAAAAACCCTGTAGTGAGGGGTAGACATGCAGCTTCCTGGGCCTGTGGGGGTGGGAGTGGGTGGGAGGGATGGGTCACAGTCTTTTGGTGGTGGGAATGGTGTTTATATACACTCCTAGTAAAATGTAGTCATATAAATCACTAGTTAATTAATATGAGAGAGGGAAAATTAATTGTATGTCTCGAAGTTTTTCAAAACACAAACTGAATCTTTTTAATATATAGGCTGTGTAATTGATATGCAGACTCTCTCAAAACCCTAGACCAGGTAGATCAGAAGAAACCAATAGCACAGCTATATACAAGATACTGGGTACTGTACAGCAAACCCTAACAAAAGGACTTTTCAAAGTTAACCCAATTACCAAACAATGTGATAATAACATTAACTATCGATTGTCTTTTTGAACCCTAAGACAGTAGGAACCTCATATCTCCACTATAGAGCTTCTACTTCCCCCAGTCCTGGAACCCTTGGATAGGGCCCACTTTCCCGTATGCCTCTCCCAATTCATATCAAATAATATTGCATCAGCCAATCACAACCTAACCAACACAACGATTGCCACCTCAACATGCTTCACTTCAGACTGTGTCCAGAGACTTCACATGTGGAATGACAACCCTTCAGCTTCATTACTCGGGTGAGACCTTTCCTTTCATAGTATACTCTAATTCCATCTCAGGTGGTTCACTTTCTAACAAAGTTCCAAAACCTAGATATACACCAGTTTCTGTGAGAGAGAACATATCTTCACACGTATCCATAAAGTACTGCAAAATATATACCTGAAAGCAGAAGTACACTAGAGTTTGCAGTGAGTACCCCCCTAACACTTCCTCTCCACTATTCCAAGCTTGGGATCCATGATTGCTCAACAATTTGTTTGGCTTCGTATGTTAACTCTCTTTTCAGTCACCGGGTTCCAGATGTCATTAGGATGCTGGCCAGGCTTCCCTGGACTGAAGATCCCACCAATGTGTCCTAGAGCTCCGCTTCCCCAGAGACCCATCCTACTAGGGAAAGAGAGAGGCAGACTGGTTTTATGGACCGACCAGTCAATGCCCATGTTCAGCGAGGAAGCAATTACAGAAGCCAGACCTTCTACCTTCTGCAACCCACAATGACCCTGGGTCCATGCTCCCAGAGGGATAGAGAATGGGAAAGCTATCAGGGGAGGGGGTGGGATACGGAGATTGGGTGGTGGGAATTGTGTGGAATTGTACCCCTCCTACCCTATGGTTTTGTTAATTAATCCTTTCTTAAATAAAAAGAAAGAAAGAAAGGAAGGAAGGAAGGAAGGAAGGAAGGAAGGAAGAAAGAAAGAAAGAAAGAAAGAAAGAAAGAAAGAAAGAAAGAAAGAAAGAAAGAAAGAAAGAAAGTCCTCTTCTGGGGATATATCTAAGGAGTCAAACAACCTATCCGGAAAGTCCTTTGTATACCTATGTTGATAGCAGCAATATTTGAAATAGCTGAGAGTAGCACCAGCTGTGTCTCTCTCCCTAGTCAACTAGGAATAGCAAAGCATATCACCTGAGAATGCAACAAGACAAGACTTAAATTACTTTGGGAACCCAACAAGTCACAGGTGAATGCAAACATGTGTGGTTCATGGACAGAGAGTAATCTCTCACAGCAGAGATTACTGTGGCTAAAGCCCTTATCTATTCCAGAGTAGCCAGCAGTTTGCCAGTTGAGGCACTGTCGCCAGTATGAGATTTATCAACAAATAGACTGCTGAAGGGAGGAGAGGAACCCCTAAGCCTCACCAAATGCAACAGTGAGTCTCCACTGCTGCTGTTCTTTGGAGGCTGGAGCAGCAGTGGGTTGGTCCTTTGCTGACATGGGGGCAGAGACTTGATAGGAAAACTCAAAAGAAGATATACACTCCCATTGTTCAGGAAGTGGGGCTGTATAGTGGGAGCCTTTCGATATTGTTCTCCCCATGAATTTGGAGACACCTTGAATAACTGCCTCAGAACCCACAAAGTACAAACAAGATTTTTTTTTAGAAAAATCACATGGATGACAGAAGGGAGAGAGAATAGAATAAATGAGGCAGAAAACAGAATTAGCAAGATTGAGGATGAATTACAGCAAACTAAGGAAGAAGTAAGAATTATCAAAAAGAGATTTAGAGATACTGAAACAACAGAGATATATGGAAATACTTAAAAAGAAATAATATATGCATTATAGGTCTACCAGAGGAAGAAAGAGAGGGAGGGGAAGAAAGCATCCTCTAGGATATAATTCATAAGAACATCCCTAGTCTAGACAATATAAAAGACATATAGGTTCAGAAATCCAGAGGGTCCCAAACAGAATTAATCCAGACTTTAAGACACCAAGGCACATCATATTTAGAATGAAGAGGAATAAGGATAGGGAAAAGATCCTGAAGGCTGCAAGAGAAAAACAAATAGTCACTTACAGAAGAAAACAAATAATATTATCCACCCAAAAAGATATGGGTGGATATTACTTAGTGCTCAGAGGATCAAAACTCAAAAGGACTTAATGACTATCAACATCTATGCACCCAATAAGAGGCCATCTACCTACATGAAACATCTACTGAAAGAGCTACAGAAATATATTAGCAGCAACACAGTAATATTAAGGAACTCCGTCACCCCACTCTCTCAACTTGACAGATTATCCAGGGAGAAAATCAATAAAGAAATGAGGGAGCTAAATGAAGAGAAAGATAAAATAGAATTCTTGGATATTTTCAGCGCCATTCTCCCCAAGAAACTGGAATACACATTCTGTTCAAGTCTACATGGGTCATTCTCGAAGATAGATCATGTTAAGCCACAAAGATAGTGTCAGCAAAATCATGAGCATTAAAAACATCCCAAACATCTTCTCAGACCACAGTGGAATTAAATAACCACTTAAAATTAATAAAAGTTCCCAAATGTAGAAACACAACAGTATTCTACTTAACAACTACTGGGTCAAAGAGGAAATTAAGGAATCAATCAAAACATTTTGACAGTTCAATGAAAATGAAGACACTAGTTATGAAAATATTTGGGACAGGAGCTAAGGCAATACTGAGGGGCAAATTCATAGCCATACTAACACAAATCCAGAAACAACAATAACAACAAAAAAAGCTCAAATAAACAACCAGATTGCATACCTTAAATACTTAGAAGAAGAACAAAGGAGCCCTAGAGCAACAAGAAAGACTTAAATAAATAAAGTTAGGGCAGAAATAAATAGTACTGAAAAGGAGAAAACCATACCAATGGATCAATGAAGTTAAATGTTGGCTCTTCAATAGAGTAAACAAAACCAACAAAGCTTTAGCCAGACTGACAAAACAAAAAAAAAGGAGGGGGGGCTTGAAAATGAAAGAGGAGTTATCAGAACAGATACAAAGATATGCTACCAAGCTAGAGAATATGGAATAAATGTACAAATTCCTAGATATTTACAAACCTCCAAAATTAAATAAAGAGGGACTATAAAATATGAGCAGTCTAATCATAACCAAAGAAATTGAAACAGCTTTTATGTACTCTCCTATTAATTTTTAGTAATATAAATCACTATTTAAGTAATATGAGAGGGGAAAACTGATTGAATATCTCAAACTTTTTAAACCACAGACTGAGTCTTTTTAATATATACGCTGATACGTTGACTCTCTTAGTCCAGGGAAAACTGATACAAATAATGTCAAAGAACATAAAATACGGTGATGTTGTGTATGATACAGCAAATCCTAATAAAGGGATTTTACCTTAGTTAACCCAATTGCCAAATAATGTGACTATAGCAATAATTATGAATTGTCTTCTTAAACCCTAAGAGGACAGGAACCTCCCACTTCCTCTATATTTCCCCCAGTCCTGGAAACTCTGGAGTGGGGCTCACTTTCTTGCATGCTACTCTCAAGTTATACCAAATGATATTGCATCCACCAATACAAACCTAATCATTGTAATGAGTACCACCTCAGCATGCTTCAGTTCAGACTGTTTCCACAGACATCAGGCATGGAATGTCAACCCTTCACCCTCATTACTCAGGTGAGACCTATCCTTTCTTGGTGTTCTCTAACTCAATTCCAGGAGGTTCACTTCCTAATAAAGTCCCAAAACCTAGATATAGACCAGATCTATAGAGCATATGTACCCATAAATTAGGGCAAAATATAAACCTGGAAGCAAAAATACACAATAGTCTGTAGTGAGCCAGTATCAAGTTCCTAATGAAATAGTGTATACTTAGACTTAGATACACTTCTCACCTACTTCCTATTCTCTCATTCACTCCAAAGCTAACCTTAGCAAAGCAAGGACTGCAAAAGCTGAATAAGGACAAGAGACTGACATACTTTAATGATTACTCCTTAGTCACTATCAGGCCACCCCATCAGTTGGGGCCCTAGTAGGGGAGTCCTGAGATTCCCAAATAGACATGATGGGCCTAGACCTCAAATAAATCCCTCTCTCCATTGATACAGGTCATCTCTATCAGGAACAACAAAAAAGATCCCTTTGTGGGCCCCCATAGGACCTTGCTTTCAACTTGGATCAACAACAGTAGATTGTTGATCTACTGTTGGAGGATCTACCCTTTGATTGTTGATCTACCCTTTGGAGGGTGGACAACATACTCTATGCTATACATGAGGAAGATGGGTCGATACTGGGGCATCATGGAGTGTTCCTACTCATGGTCACAAAATGTGAGCTCAGATCTAGAGGGATGCAGAGGTCACATAGGCTCCTAAGATGATTATGGGCCCCAGATCACATCAAATCGATTATGGGCCCCAGATCACATCAATAATGTCTATGCCCTTTCCCATATTAGGGCACTTTCTTCCCTGATCCAGCTTTCTGTCCCTTTTCTAGCCATGACATCATCTCCCCAGACAATAACTTGGATCCACCTGCATATCAGATTTCAGGCTCAGGAAAAAAAACAAAAAACTAGTATAGCTACAAGCTCTTTGAAATATAACTAAAATAAGCCTACTGGTTATCTACAAAATAGAGGAACCCCCAACCCTTCATCTGCACTATTCCAGCCTTTAGTTCCATGATTGTCCAACAATTTGTTTGGCTTTGTATGTTAACCCTCTTTTCAGCCAATAGGTTCCATATGCTAGCAGATGTCAATCAGACTTCCCTGGACAGATGACCCCACCAATGTGTACCGGAGCTCCACTTCGCCCATGTTCAGCAGGGAAGTAACTACAGAAGCCAGACCTTCCACCTTCTGCATCCCACAAAGACCTTGGGTCCATACTCCCAAAGGAATAAAGAATAGGAAAGCTATCAGGGGAGTGGAGGGGATACGGAGATCTGGTGGTGGGAATTGTGTGGAGTTGTACCCCTCTTATCCTATGGTTTTGTTAATGTATCCTTTTTTAAATAAATTAAAAAAAAAAACAAATTGAGACCTAAGGGGGAGATAGATATAGACACAGGGAGAGAAAAGACACACCAGCAGATCTATTTCACTGCTCCTGAAGCTTCACCTCTGCAGATGGGAAGGGGGGTCTTGAACTAGGCCCTCATGCATGGCAATGTGTGCTCTTACTCAGGTGTGCCTCTGCGTAATCCCCTGTCTGCTACTCCTTAATCAAACTCTCTATCCTCTAGAAACCTAACAATGATTATAAGTATTAATATATATGGAGCTGGGTGGTAGCGCAGCTGGTTAGGGGCACCAGGTGCAAAGTGCAAGGACCAGTGTAAGGACCCCAGTTTGAGCCCCTGTCTCCCCACCTTCAGAGATTCCCTTCATAGCAGGGGAAGCTGGTCTGCTGGTGTCTTTCTCTCCCCCTCTCTGTCTTCCCCTCCTCTCTCCATTACTCTCTGTCCTATCCAACAGCAATGACATCAATAATAACAATAATAATAACTACAACAATAAAAACAAAGGCAACAAAAGGGAATATATCAATAAATATTTTATTTGTTTGTTTGTTTATTTATTTATTGAGAGAGATGCAGACAGAGAGAAACACCGGAGCACTGCATAGCTCTGGTTTATGGTGGTGTGGGGGATTGAACCTGGGACTTTTGAGCCCCATGCCTGAGTGTCTGTTTGCATAACCATTATGCTATCGCCCCCACCCATAAATAAATATTTTTTAAAAAATTGTGAAATCACATGAATTGTTCACCACAAAAATCTGTGAGTCAGTTTGGTTTCTGCAATGTTTTAATAAACTTCCAACTTGTTACAACAATCTACAAACTACATTTTGATAAAAATGATAACTGAATATCTTATGTACCACTTTTTTTTAGTAACTTGTTGGTCATGGCTTGATGGAGTGCTACCTGTAACACACATGTTTCCAAATTAATATATCTAGGATAAAATTTTTTTAGTAGAGGAATCTCCATAATGGCAGATAATCTT
The DNA here is from genome assembly GCF_950295315.1 of Erinaceus europaeus. NCBI lineage: Eukaryota > Metazoa > Chordata > Mammalia > Eulipotyphla > Erinaceidae > Erinaceus > Erinaceus europaeus. Next base: position 29,223,374 of record NC_080166.1, read on the forward strand.
TGTGGTATTTTTCCACAAGGGGTGTACTTACTCCAAAACTCGAAAGATAAAAGTATTTGACTTTGTTTCAGGTAGCATCCCCAATACATATAACTAGATTAGTAACAGCTAAGTCACTAATGATATTTGGTGAATGAATAGACTGAGTGAGTAATAAAAGTCCTTTGATGGAATTTGGTGGTGGTGCACCTGGTTGAACACACATGTTATAATGAACAAGGACCTGAGTTCAAGCCCACTGTTCACATCTACAGGGTGGAAGTGAGGGAGACCTTTGCAAGTGGTGAAGTAGTGTTGCTGGTCTCAGCCTCCCTATCTCTCTCTCTCTCTCCCCCTCTTTCTCTCTCTCTTACTGTCTCTCTCCCCTTCACTTATATTTCAATATACCAAATAAATAAATAAAATATTAATAAAACTACTTTTATGATATTTGACATTTTTCACCTTCTAAAGATTCTTTCTTTGTTTCTTTAAACTCCTAAACTATTCTCTTTCAAGAAGCAAAATATTCTGTTAGTTCTCAAAGACTTTTACTTCTGTGAAATGCTTTCTTACTCCGTTTTTTTTTTTAATGCAATTGACATATAACATTGCATTAATTTAAGGTGTACAGTATGACTTGGCATGTATATAGTATAGTTATTACAATAAGTTTGGGTAATGTCTATCACTTGATGTCAATATATAATGTATCTTGTGGTGAAAAACTGTACAACTACTCTGTTAGCAACTGTCAAATAAATTAATGTTAGCAGTAATCATACTGTACTGAATTCACTAATCCTGTAACTAATTTGTACTCTTACTTACCCATTTTCAACTCATGCCTCTGGTAATCACCTATGTGTACTGTGCCCTATGTTTTTGTGTTTGTTTGTTTTGTTTTGCATCTAGGATTATCTCTGGAGCTCAGTGCCTGCATTACGACTCCACTGCTCCTGCAGCCATATTTTTATTGATTTTTTTTTTATAGGTCAGAGAGAAATTAGAGGGGGAAAGAAAAGGGAGAGAGGAAGGGAGAAAGAGAGAGAGAGGGAAAACACCTGCAGACCTGTTTCACCTCTTGTGAGGTGACTCCCCTTGCAGGTGGGGAGCCCGGACCTCGAACCATATTCTTATGTGAGTCCTTGCTTCATACTGTGTGCGCATGATCTGGTACTCCACCGCCTGGCCCACTGCCCTACGTATTTTTAACAACACTCTTGGGCTGACAAAATAGCTCACTGAGACTGTGTGATACTTTAACACTTGTGAGATTTATTTTGAGGCTGGTCTCTGCCACACTGAAGTACTATTCAGTGTTTCGAACTCTCATTTTCTCTCTCTCCATCTAAGAAAAGGAATAAGGTAATTTATTTGTGATTTATATATATGGCAAAAATATATAAATAAGAGGGAGTGGTGGATTCATCATGCAGTCACTGAACCCCAACAATAAGTTTAGTGGCATAAGTAAATAAATGAAAGTGAATGAATGAATGAATGAATGAATGAATAAAACCAGCATCCAGAGATGTGGGCACTTCAGTAGAGCACAGGGTTTCTTTAAGATTCCAAGTTCAAACCTTGTACTAAAATTATTTTATGGTCTTCCTGTCTTTTTCCTTCCCACTTAAATTTTATTATAGAATGAATATAAATAAATATCTAGAAAGGAGACTGAACTAAAATATTAGAGGAAAGATACAGAAGTGTTAATTTTAGAGAGAAAAAAAAAAAGAATGAGAGCACACACTGAAGAGGTGGATAAAAATCTCTCATTTTGGTTTTCTAACCCAGGGGAGATAATTTTAGGAAAAGGATGTGATCAGAGCTTAGAGACAGATGCTGCTGGTAGGCAGGGAGAGGGCTTTTTGTTCTTACACATTTCATACTAGAGACTAAACAATCTACTTAAAATAAGTGCCACAGAGTTTCTAAACTGTACATATATCTATTTCAGCAACCAAAAATATTTTATCGCTTTCCTTACTTGTTTGGATATGAAGTCTCTGGAAAAAAAATATCAGCTTCCAAGACAAAACTTTGAAGAGCTTTGATTTCTCTTTCCTAGAAAAAAAAAAAGTGCTTTTTGAAAAAAAAGCATATTAAAAATTTGAGCATCTACATTTTTTTAAAATCTAATCACATTGGAGCATTTGTATGGAATATGCTAGCTCTCACAAAAATATGAAACATATCAAGAAGAAATCAAATCTAAAGCATAGATATTTAGAGATTAGAAGAGGAATATTTCTTGGATTAAGACAAATTATAGGTTAATTTTTTCTCATGCTAAAATTGGGTATCTCTTCTGGATTAATAATGCTCTTTAATATCATTTTAATTTAAATCATTCAGGACATAAGTTCTAAGGGATGAGATTTTCACTGAGACTATAAAACTTCAAATCACCAGATCTGACTCATTTGCCCAAATGGAGTGTGTATTTTATTTTTCCATTGTGTGAGCCTTTAAAATAGCTCATTCAGGAGAATGCCTGCTTAACCATGCATGCAACCTGGGGTCGAACCTAGTCCACACTGTACTAAGGAAAGATTTGGTATATTTTTCTTTTTTAATGAATTTAAAATTTTATCATCTTATTGAAGAGTTAATGTTTTTCAGTACAGTTGTTGACACAGGGTTATAATTTATCATTTCCCCTTGAACGGTGTCTTCAAAATACTCTCCCTCCAATTTAGGTCCCCCAAAGCATCATGTCCTCTCCACCTCCTCCCATCCCACGATTTTTTTTTTTTTAATCTAGTGCAGTGCTGCCTTTCCCATTGTCTGTATCTATCTCTTTCTGTCAAAAAATGTCAGCTGTGAGTGGTGACACCTGAATCGATGATGAAAATAAATGACCTTTCTGCAGGTTAAAATGCAAAAAAAATTCATAAATTCAAGATAATCCCAATTTTCTGATCTATACTGGAAATTACATTAAGAAAGGAAGGCCCAGGCTGGGGGCATAGATAGCACAAGTTTTTCATGTCTGAGACTCTGAGGTCAGTCTTCTGCATCACCATAAAACAGAGCTGAATAGTACTTTAGTATCAGTCTCTCTCTCTCTCTCTCTCTCATTAAAATAATATATTAAAAAAAAAAAAGAGTCCAGCGGTAGTGCAGCGGGTTAAGTGCACATGGCGCAAAACGTAAAGACCAACTCAATGATCCGGATTCAAGCCCTCGGATTGCCGCCTGCAGGGGAGTTGCTTCACAAGCGGTGAGGCAGGTCAGCAGGTGTCTGTCTTTCTCTTCCCCTCCTCTCTAGATTTCTCTCTGTCCTATCCAACAATGAACAACATCAACAACAATAATAACCACAACAAGGCTGTAACAAAAAGAGAATAAATAAATATTTTTTTAAAAAAAGAAGAAAGAAATACCTCATTTATATCCTGAGGGGAATACAATTAAAAATATTTGTATACTTCTAAATTATGTTAGATTGTCCAAGACTCAAATGTTATATTGTTAATATTATTGTTGTTTAAATGCTTTAAAGAATAGACTCTACTATTTTTTTTCATTAACTTACAGCTTCATTCATTCAATAAATATGCCTGACATCCCAGAAGTGTTCTGGGATCTAAAGAAGTTTATAAACATTTTTAAAACGAGAGAGAAAGAGAGAGAGAGAGAGAGAGAGAAATAAAGAAAAACTTCAAGGAAACAGCTCTTCTTATGTTTACATTTATAATTATATGCCATGTATAGTTGACATCCAAAAAATATGACATGTTTTGTGAAGATAACAAAATAGAAAACCAGAGAGACAGAAATTAACTAGAGGCTAGGAACCATGCAAGTTGCCTACTTAAGAAAGGCAATTTTGAAGGAATTCACAGTTATGCACAAAAAGTCAAATTTGAGGACATATAAGGCAGACGAAACATTAAGTACAAAATGGCAGTGCACTGTTGTAATAAAGTTCAAAAAAACCTCATTGTGGGAGGTGTGATTCAAGGAGAGGTCTTACAGGGGGAAAGCAGTCTGGTCTTGAAAATAATGGAATCCGCAGGCCAGGGTCAGAAGTTTTCAGTTCAAGAGTAGCACAAATTGGAAAAAGACTAGATCTCAGAAAACTGCTTAAAGTACCAAAAAAAAAAAAAATCATAAAAGAACCAAGAATAAAATACAGAAATTTTCAGACCAGAACTCAACACAGAGAATGAAGATAAAGCATTATTTTTTTGCCACAGAACCCAGAATTAGACATGATATTAATGAACTTTAATATGCACATCTTGAAGAGATTTATTTAAGTAAAAAGAGAGGAAAAGTCACAGAAGGAGGAAAATTGAAACCAAGAAATTAGAAAAGTGACATTTGAACATATTATAGACTATGGGGTATAGGATGAAATAAAACAATATAGGAAATAAAGTTTCATCATCTAAACTAACTTGCACTGCTGATCTTTAATGTATCCTGATAATTCCTTTAGTCTACATGATTGAATTTAATTTCAAATTAGATTAGAATTTCACAGTAATATAAATGTATAAGATCAGTTATTTTTAGCATATATGTATACCTTAAATTGTTGAATGATATTTTTACCTTTGCTTTCAATTGGAGTTTTTAGTCTCCATCTAGAAAATGTGCATTATTCAGTATGTTCAAATCTCAACGTACAACTTTAATAAGAAGATACTGTCAACTGAAATAATTTGTAATTGTTAGATATAACAAAAATATAAAAACAACAGTGATTGTCCTATATTTTTAATTAAGCAATTTATTTATTTATTTGTCTATATAACTTCTTAGTTCTGACTTATAGTGTTCTGGCTTATAGAGATTGAACCTGACGGCTTAGAGACTCAGCTGAGTCACTTTGAATAGCAATAGTGTTATTTCCCCAGTCCATTGATTTGTCTCTTCAAATTCCACATTATGCCAAGAATTTATCATCTAAGTCAAAATATAATTTTATCATTCATACAGGTTTGCCATAAATATAAAGTGGTTCTTTCTTTTTTTTTTTTTTTTGCTACCAGGGTTATTGATGGGGCTCAGTGCCATTTTTTCTTCCTCTCCCCCCTCCCTCTTTCTACTTTATTCTTATTTGGCAGGACAGAGAGAAATTGAGAGGAGAGGGAAGGAAAAAAAAAAAAACAGCCACCTGAAGACCTGCTTCATCTCTCCTGAAGCGTCCTCCCTGCTGGTGGGGAGCGGGGCAGGACTCAAACCAGTATCCTTGCTCAAGGTGATCTGTGCACCTAACCAAGTGTCCCACTGCCTGCTGAACCCCACCATAAATATAAAGTTAATACGTGTGTTGTATAAATACTACAGGAAACTAACCAGAGAAAAGAAACAAGTGTTTCTAGCAAAAATATTCACAATTTTGACATTTTTTGATTTAATATAAAATGAAGCATGACTTTTAGAAGTGTTGGCAATAGAAACATCGAATCATAGGCTATATAAATGACTTTTAAAGGCAAGGTATCAACAGCATAGTTCAGGTAAAATTAAGTATTTTTACATATGGTTGTATAGGAATATAAAAGCCTCTACTGTGGTCGACGATGTTTTATATGTCACTAGTAAAAAAAAAACAAATATTTTCAAAGCATTGTGAGCCATTGTATTTATGTGTTAGACCTTGAATTATTGGCAGTTTTGTATGTGAGACAGGAAATCATTGGGTCTTTTTCTGATCTATAAAACAGTAAGCAACTATTGCAATGCTAACAAGGCCATAGAGTATATATAATAGAGACCCTTAATAGTTTCAGTGGTTGAATTTACTGAAAAATTTCAGCAGAATCACATATTAATTGGCCATAAGATATATGAAATCAAATTTATGAAGAAAATGTCTTGATGTACTTACAGATTTTATATCTCATTAAAGAAACTATGAGGTTAATCATAATTAATATCCTATGATAAAATATTATGTAGTAACAAAATAGTTGAGCCAGACATTGTCCCTTCTGACATTGTCCTTCTGATTACCTTGGTTAATCAACTGTAATCATTTTCTTCTATTCATTAGTGTTTCTGTAGCTGTAGTATTATTGTTGTCAATTTAGTTATTATTGTTATCATTGTCAATGCTGCTGTTACTAGTATGCATAGGATGCTAACTATATGTCAGAAAATCTTCTATGTATCCCTTCATATTGCACATAGTTGGATCCAAACTATGGACCATCTTATAAAGAATACAATACAAAGTCCATACAAACTGTATCTGCTTTATAGAGTGTCCACTCTGTATTGCTTCTTGCTATAAAGCATATATGTATTTATAACAGTTCATCTGAGCAATGTCCTGGAAGCTGTTACATAGAAGGTAAAAAATAATAACTACAAAAACTATAAATTCACTATCGTTATAACTTCCACATCACATTCCAGAAAAAAAAATGATAGCTCTTACATTATAGAACAATTCGTAGAGCAAAAATATAGCCCTATGGAAAATTTCAGCCTTCTTTGGTGCTCAGAAAACTAAGAAAACATTCACTTGTAGATGATATTCTGAGCAAATAAAATCCCCATAGTAATCAATTCTTCAAAAGTAGATTGATGGCCAGGGGTAGATAGCATAATGGTTATGCAAAGAGACTCTTATGCCTGAGGCTCTAAAGTCTCAGGTTCAGTCTCCCATACCACCATAAACCAGAACTGAGCAGCACTCTGGGGGGGGGAGTAGATTTAAAATAAGCCTTGAATATGTTTTTCAACTGATATGGATCACTATTGGGAAAATGGATACTTCAGCAGAGTTTAAAAAACGTACACTTCATGATGAAAAAAAAGAATTCAAGTGAAACAATTAACCAAGCAGTATGTAAAGAAAGGATAATATACGTGAGAAAAATGAGCTATTTTAATATTTCAAAGAACCATTCCAATTTGGGGAAATTGATAATTATAATAGCAGTGGGCTATCACTACACAGTCAGGAGAGCTGTCAAGAAAAAAAATGAAAAGTCTCAATGTGAATGAGGATGTAGAAAAGAAGGAAAGTCTCATAGATGTGTGGTAGAAATATGAACTGTCAGTTTTCTTCTACAATCACTTGACAATATTTTTAGGGAAACCAACCTTGGAATCCCACTAAAAAAATGAGGAGACTGAAGACAGTATTGGATGGAGAAAGGAAACTTTATTGTTCAGACATAAGAGCTCAGATCATTCTGCAAGCCTCAGGTGCTGAGTTCAAGTCTGGATTCATTATATACTCCTTCAGCAAAGTGGAAGCAAGTGTACAGAAGCTCAAGTTACTAGATATTATTTTTTAATTTTTGTCTTCTTTCTTTCTTTCTTTCTTTCTTTCTTTCTTTCTTTCTTTCTTTCTTTCTTTCTACCCCTAACATACTCAGCCCAGTTCCCTTTTAAGTTACCCCTTTCATGGGAGGCCCCCTCTGCTCCAACTTGATAGTTGAGTGTGGCTGTTGTTTGCTGTAATCTCATGAAGTTTTTCTTCTGTTCAACTCTCCTGTCTCATCCTGCTTGTCTCCTTGTCCTACTTTCTTCTGTTCAACTTCCCTCTCAATCTAAGTTGACATGATAATACTTACATGTAAATGCAAGTCCATTTTATATTTGCATATATATGTACATAGATAAATGTAGCAGTATTTGATAGAAAGATATTTTGCTAATCAGTGTTAAAATTATGTGACTCAATAAAATATTTGCCAATATTATAAAAGTTGCAGATATTATGTGACTGTTTCCCAAGAAGATAACTGGTAAGTTTTACAAACTGAGAAAAGTTTATGCTATAAAATACCCTTAAATAGTAACAACAATGTCCCACCCTATTAAATGTAGTCTTCCCTCAGTATAACACCATTAATGAGAGACATAGGAATCCATGATTCTCTTACTATACAATGTATATTTCTATCATTCTATTAATAGATTTTGCTTAATAAGACTTCCTTATTGTCTCCATGATTCAAGTGCATATATCTGTGACTTCAGAGCATGTTTACATAGTTCTCCTTTTCCTTTTAAAATAATTTATATGTAACAATCTATAATTCATTTTTTTTCAATTTGTTACAGAGCAATTCTATAGCTATAGAGAATATAATTGCAGGCTTTCAGCAAAGCAAGTGATCATTTGGGTGCTCTTTAGGTGGCTCAGTGGGTAAAGTATTGGATTCTCAAGTAAGTGATCATTTGGGTAGTATTCTTACTTTGTCATGCTGTGTGTGAACCTAGCTCCCACTGGTCATCTGTCCAGGGAAGTCTGATCAGCATCTTGCTGGCATCTGGAACCTGGTGGCTGAAAAGAGAGTTAACATACAAAGCCAAACAAATTGTAGAACAATCATGGACCTAAAGACTGGAATAGTACAGATGAAGTGTTGGGGGGTATTCCCTGCATGCTCTTGTGTACTTTTGCTTTGAGGTATATATTTTTCCCTAGTTTATGGGCACGTGTGAACCTATGCTCTATCTCAGGGGACCTGGACTATATCTAGGTTTGGGGACTTTATTGGGGAGTGGACCACCTGGAATGGAATTAGAGAATACTATGAAAGGAAAGGTCTCAGGATAAGGGGTCAGGAGAAGAGACATCAAGGCAAATAAGTAAAGTCACAGAGGTTCTAGGACAAGGAGAAATGGATTTTAAAGAGAATGGTAAACTTTCCTTATTATCTTTAAAGAATTTAAAATAACAATAGTTAAATTATAATATTATAATCAAGTTAATTAGGGACTAATTTTATTTTAATATTCAGTCATTAGACTTACCCAAAACATATTTGACCTTGCCATGACTTATGCAATTTTAGAATCTTTATTAACACAATGTCTTAGACACTAACAAGACCAAATGCTTTTATCTCTATCTGGCCTGAGGTTGTTTGTAACTTGGGTTAAAAAAAAAATCTTAGAACCACTTAAACAGTTCAAGCCTAGCATCAGAATTCATTCAACTTATAAATCTGAAACATAAAATATTTTAAATACTAAAAATATACACAGTCCTGAAATCTTAGTAGTTGAAGAATTTGAAGAATGATATCTGTTACCCTTGGATACTGATTAAATAATGATTTATAAGACTATCAAATAGGGGTATACTTCCACACTGCTTTTACCACCAATGATCTGTGCTCCTACACCCCATGCCCTAAGGATAAACACCATAGTTCTAACACAATCTTAGATATGTATTGATTTTTTTTCAAGTATGTGTGTTCAAGTCTGAATATTCCACATATGAGTGAAATCATCTGGTTATTGTTCTTCACTTCTTTACTTCACTAAGCATAATCTCTAGTCCTACCCATTTTTATCCCAAAGGATACAGTTTAATCTCTTTTGTTGCTGAGTTTAGAACATGCCCCATAATTTCTTTAACCAGTCATCTGTTGAAGGGCATATAGGTCATGTTCATACTTCAGCTATTGTGAGTAATACAGCTATGAATATGGGGGTTCATATGTCCCTCCAGAATAATCTTTTCATATCTTTTGGATAACTACCTAGGAGTGGAATTCTCATCTACATTTGTTTAAGGAAAACCCATATTTTTTTCTTTTTTTTTTTTTTTTGCCACCAGGGTTATCACTAGGACTTGGTGATAACACTACAAATCCACTGCTCCTGGTGGTCTTTCTTTCATTCATCTTTTCTTTCCATTTAAATTAACAAGATAGAAGTTTAGATGGAAAAAAGTGATACACACACACACACACACACACACACACACACACATATATATATGTAGAAATATATATATAGAGAGGTACCTACAGACCTGCTTCACCACTCATAAAACATCCCCCATTACAGGTGGGAAGCCTGGGCTCATTCCTGGGTCTTTGTGCATAGAACTATGTGATGCACTTAATGCAGTGTGCAACTGCCTGACCTTATATTCTTTTTTTTTTTTTTTGTATTTTACTGATACTTTTTTTTTTAATTTTTTATTTAAGAAAGGATTAGTGAACAAAAGCATAAGGTAGGAGGGGTACAACTCCACACAATTCCCAACACCCAATCCCCATAACCCACTCCCTCCCATGGTAGCTTTCCCATTCTCTATCCCTCTGGGAGCATGGACCCAGGGTCGTTGAGGGTTGCAGAAGGTAGAAGGTCTGGCTTCTGTAATTGCTTCTCCGCTGAACATGGGCGTTGACTGGTCGGTCCATACCCCCAGTCTGCCTCTCTCTTTCCCTAGTAGGGTGTGACTCTGGGGAAGCTGAGCTCCAGGACACATTGGTGGGGTCTTCAATCCAGGGAAGCCTAGCCAGCATCCTGGTGGCATCTGGAACCTGGTGATTGAAAAGAGAGTTAACATATGAAGCCAAACAATTTGTTGAGCAATCATGGATCCCAAGCTTGGAATAGTGGAGAGGAAGTGTTAGGGAGGTACTCACTGCAAACTCTAGTGTAGTCCTGCTTTCAGGTATATATTTTGCAGTAGTTTATGGATACGTGTGAACATAAGCTCTCTCTCACAGAAACTGGTGTATATCTAGGTTATGGGACTTTGTTAGAAAGTGAACTACCTGAGATGAAATTAGAGTGTACTATTAAAGGAAAGGTCTCACCCGAGTAATGAAGCTGAAGGGTTGTCATTCCACACGTGAAGTCTCTGGATACATTCTGAGGTGAAGCATGTTGAGGTAGCAATCGTTGCTTTGGTTAGGTTGTGATCGGCAGATGCAATGTTATTTGGTTTGGATTGGGAGATACATACGGGAAAGTGGGCCCTATCCAAGGGTTCCAGGACTGGGGGAAGTAGGGGCTCTATAGTGAAGATGTGAGGTTCCTGCTGTCTTAGGGTTCAAAAAGACAATCAATAGTTAATATTATTATCACATTATTTGTTAATTGGGTTAACTTTGAAAAGTCCCTTTGTTATGGTTTGCTGGACAGTACCCAGTATCTTATATATAGCTGTGCTATTGGAAGCTTCTAATCTACTTGGTCTAGGCTTTTGAGAGAGTACGCATATCAAATACATAGCCCATATATTAAAAAGATTCAGTTTGTCTTTTGAGAAACTTTGAGACATACAATTGATTTCCCCCTCTCATATTAATTAGCTACTGATTTATATGTCTACATTTTGCTAGGAGTGTACATAAACACCATTCCCACCACCAAAGGACTGTGACCCATCCCTCCTGCCTACTCCCACCCCCCACTGGCCCAGGAAGCTACATGCCTACCCCTCACCACTGGGTTTTTACTTTGGTGCCCTACTTACAATTTGATCAGGTCCTGCTTTTAGTTTCCCTTTCAGATCTTCTTAGTCAGGTTCTGTTGATGAGTGGGATCATCCCATACTCATCTTTATCTTTCTGACTTAGTTCACTTAACATAATTCCTTCTAGCTCTGTCCAAGATGGGTCAGAGAAGGTGGGTTCATTGTTCTTGATAGCTGCATAGTATTCCATTGTGTATATATACCACAGCTTTCTCAGCCACTCATCTGGTGTTGGGCACCTGGGTTGCTTCCAGGTTTTAGCTATTATGAATTGTGCTGCTATGAACATAGGAGTACACACCTCTTTTTGGTTGGGTGTTAAGGAGTCCTTGGGGTATACCCCAGGAGAGGAATTATTGGGTCATATGTAAGGTCCATGTCTAACCTTCTGAGAGTTTTCCAGACTGCTCTCCACAGTGGCTGTACCAATTTACATTCCCACAAGCAATGTAAAAGGGCTCCTCTGTCCCCACAACCTCTCCAGCATTTGTTGCTGCTGTCCTTTTTGATGTATGCCATTCTTACAGGAGTGAGGTGGTATCTTGGACAGAGCTAGAAGGAATTACATTAAGTGAGCTAAGTCAGAAAGATAAAGATGAGTATGGGATGATCCCACTCATCAACAGAAGTTGAGGAAGAAGATCTGAAAGGGAAACTAAAAGCAGGACCTGACCAAATTGTAAGTAGGGCACCAAAGTAAAAACCCTGTGGTGAGGGGGAGAGTGGACATGTGGCTTCCTGGGCAGGTGGGGGTTGGGAGTGCGTGGGTGGGATGGGACACAGTCTTTTGGTGGTGGGAATGGTGTTTATGTACACTCCTAGGAAAGTGTAATTATATAAGTCACTAGTTAATTAATATGAGAGGGGGAAAATTAATTGTATGTCTCAAAGTTTTTAAAATACAGACTGAGTCTTTTTTAATATATAGGCTGTGTATTTGGTATGTGGACTTTCTCAAAAGCCTAGACCAAGTAGATCAGAAGCAACCAATGGCACAGCTATATACAAGATACTGGGTACTATACAGCAAAACCTAACAGAAGGACTTTTCAAAGTTAACCCAATTACCAAATAATATGATGATAGCATTAACTATCCATTGTCTTTTTGAACTCTAAGACAGCAGGAAACTCACATCTCCACTATAGAGCCTATATTTGTCCCAGTCCTGGAACCTTAGGATAGGGCCCACTTTCCCACATACCTCTCCCAATCCATATCAAATAATATTGCATCTGCCGATCACAACCTAATCAACGCACCTATTGCCACCTCAACATGCTTAAGCTCAGACTGTTTCCAGAGACTTCACGTGTGGAATGACAACCCTTCAGCTTCATTACTCAGGTGAGAACTTTCCTTTCATAGTATCCTCTAATTCCATCCCAGATGGTTTACTTTCTAACAAAGTCCCAAAACCTAGATATAGACCAGTTTCTGTGAGAGAGAGCATATGTTCACACGTATACATAAACTAGTGCAGAATATATACCTGAAAGCAGAAGTACACTAGAGTTTGCAGTGAGTATCCCCCCAACACTTCCTCTCCACTATTCCAACCTTGGGTCCATGATTGCTAAACAATTTGTTTGGCTTTGTATGTTAACTCTCTTTTCAGTCACCAGGTTCCAGATGCCACCAAGATGCCGGCCAGGCTTCCCTGGACTGAAGACACCACCAACTTGTCATGGAGCTCCGATTCCCCAGACACCCACCCTACTAGGGAAAGAGAGAGGCAGACTGGGAGTATGGACCTACCAGTCAACATCCATGTTCAGCGGGGAAGCAATTACAGAAGCCAGACCTTCCACCTTCTGCAACCCTCAATGACCCTGGGTCCATGCTCCCAGAGGGATAGAGAATGGGTCAGCTATCAGGAGAGGGGATGGGATATGGAGATTGGGTGGTGGGAATTGTGTGGAATTGTACCCCTCCTACCCTATGGTTTTGTTAATTAATCCTTTCTTAAATAAAAAAAAATTAAAAAAAGGATTGATTAGTTGAGAAAGGGACGTGTGAAAGACCAGGCTGCCCTGTTGAAGACACTCACAGGGCTCTGTCCTCACAAGCTATCTCTGTACTTTTGCACTTTCATATCACTTCTGTACAGATTCACATCCTTATAACAAGAAATAAGAAATGTGCACACCTAATTATGGACTCTCTTGTAATTCTTTTTCTGAGAAGTTGCCATGACTGAACCCTTCCGGGAGTAAACTAGAAGTCGACTTCTCTTTGACCCTGGCCAGTACCCCGTGCAACATATTCATATGAGAAATATTAAATTAAGATAGAAATAAGTAGGGTATTCTACTATTATTTAAAGCTAATATACATGGTAGAAATCTAAGTAGAAATCAAAGTGTTAAATCAATAGTAGAAGAAGATTTGATTTACATATTAGAGAATTTTTAATATGCATTTTTATTACCACAGACTTAAAACTAACACAGCTGAATATAATATAAACTAAAATGTAAATTGTTTGTTTCAAATATTAACACATTTTTCTTTTTAAAAAATTTATTAGGGAATTAATATTCTTAATTAATCAATTAATTAATGTATTTATTTATTTTAATTTCTTTATTGGGAAATAATGTTTTACATTCAACAGTAAATACAATAATTTGTGCATGCATACCATTTCTCAGTTTTCCATATAACAATACAACCCCCACTAGGTCCTCTGTTATCCTTTTGGGACCTGTATTCTCCCCTTATCCACCCCAGAGTCTTTTACTTTGGTGCAATATGCCAATTCCAGTTCAGGTTCTACTTGCGTTTTCTCTTCTGATCTTGTTTTTCAATTTCTGCCTACATACTAGAGAATTTATCTTAAAGATAAGGGCTAGCTATTTTTATTCTTATTTATTATTTATTTTTTATTCCCTTTTTGTTGCCCTTGTTTTATTGTTGTAGTTATTATTGTTGTAGTCGTTGTTGGATAGGACAGAGAAAAATGGAGAGAGGAGAGAAAGACAGAAAGGGGGAGAGAAAGATAGACACCTGCAGACTTGCTTCACTGCTTGTGAAGCGACTCCCCTGCAGGTGGGGAGCCTAGGTCTCGAACCCGTGTCTTTACACTGGTCCTAGCACTGTGCGCCACCTGTGCTTAACCCCCCTTGCTACAGCCCAACTCCCAAAGGCTAACTATTTTTGTAAATTGAAAGAATCACAAACACAGGAGCTGACTTCTAGTACTTTAACTCTCCAAACTAAAATCTGGAAAAGGAATAGTAAAAAATAAATGTCTGCTATTTTCAATTACTATTTTTAAAGTTTGGTTATAAAAAAAGACTTTACATCATGTTTAGTTATGAAAATACAAAATGTGTCAGTGATTGCCAGTTGTTCTGATCTAGTCTTAAGAGTTCTCTAAAGAAAAGATTATGATTTTATCAACACTGAATGTCTTTCCAAGCACCTTTTTTTCATTATTTATGGAATTTTAGGCAGACAAAAGCATTTGAATTGACTTTTAAAGAGATTAATATTAAGATGGAAACATCTGCTCCTGTCAGCAGTATTTTCCACGAGTATTAGTTTTAGAGAGAACATTTTTTGTTTTTATTTCAAAAGAATTAGTACTTATGTCAATTAAAATATTAAAACTAGTAATGTATAAATAAGCTGCTGATGTAACAATAATTAATTTTACGAAGGTGTAAATATTAAGAATATAGGTAAGAATTTTTCTTTTGTTTCTCAAAAGTTTGTGACCAAAAAATAGGTACAATCACATCAGTTGTTTTCTTTCCCCTTTAAAACCAAAGTTACATCTGAGTACAAAATATCTTTGCTTTTATTATGTTTGTGTTTGTAATGTTTTGAAAGTGTTGGTTTGGTAATTAGCTTTCGTTTTTATGTTCACTATTTTAGAAGTAATGCATTTCAAGCTTCTACTTAAACTTGTGCTTTCTTTTTTCTTTTTTGTAATTCAACAACAGAATGATGTAGAGAATGAAGTGTTTAGAATAAAGGCCTGGCATCAGCTGTTTGAGGCTCAAATTCAACCTCATTTTAAAACTGACTTTATGTCACCTAGTCAATTTCTCAGTTATTTTATTCATTTGTGGAAAATGATAGTCTGTCTATATTGCATAACACAGTTAAGAGAATTTACTAAGTGTGTGTAAAACATAAAGAAATGCAGGGCTGTCCATAACTCACTTGGATAGTGTGCTGTTTGGCCATGCATGCAACCCAGTTTTGAGACTCGTGCTCACAGCACTGGTGGAGAAGCTTTGGTGCTGTGGTTTCTGTCTCTCTTTCTGTCTCTATCTGGAAAAAGTATTTTGAGACTGTTGAAGACCTAAACATGACGAAAATAAATATATAAATAAATAAAGAGAAAGGACGGAAAGAAACAAGGAAGGAGAAAGCAAAAGAACAATGCAAATACTTACTTTTCAAACATTTATTTGTCTACTTTCCTAATATCTACCACTCAGATCTCGTTACCCTTTGTATCTCTTACTTTTATAATAGTTTCCTGTATTAGAAGTTCATATGTCAAATGCACAAATAAGAACTTAATAAAACATATAAATTTTATTAGTGATTTAATAATGATTGGCAAGACAGTGAGATAAAAGGGGTACATTCTATACAATTCAATTCCCATAAAGAATAGTTTCTCTATTCTTTATCTCTCTGGGAGCATGTTCTAAAGATCTTTATGGGGAGCAGAAGGTGGAAGGTCTGACTTCTGTAATTGCTTCTCCTCTGGACATGGGCATAGACTGATTGATCCGTAACACCAACCTGTTTCTCTTTTTAAAAAGTTTAATTGATAAAACAAATTAATTTAAATTTAAATCTGAACTAAAGAATTTTATATTTTTAAGACTACTACAATAGGGAGAAAACTTCATCCATAAAATCTTCTACAATATCTCCAATCAAGTTGAAAAATATGTATCTGGTGTTTAAAGGAGTAATAAAGCAAAAACAGACACATTGAGGGGGAACTTTCTAGCATATGGGAATAGGCAAGTGACACCATCAAGGATCTTTAATAGAAAAGTTTGCCCCTGCATTGAACCTGTTCTTAAGATCTGATGCAATGAACATAAGAACCTGTTCTCAGGACAGTTCATAAGAAACAACAACAGGAAGGGAAAACACAAAACTTGGCTTGGTTCAGTGGCCCAGAACAAGGGACTCTGGGAACGAGGACAAGGAGAGGGCTGGGAGAAGGGGTGGCTTTTAGGTCTTGGTACATGATGGACATAAGCTGGGGATGAGAGTGTTTTTCAGAACTTGTCATGGAGAGATGAGAAATTGTACCCACGTGTCAACATCTGTACCATAAACCATTAATCTTACAACTAAAAAAAAAAGTTTAAAAAGATAATCTTCATGTCAATTCTTGTTTAAGTTTTTGGTAAACTTACAACTATTTATATGTAGGGAGGAACAAAAGCACCTAAATTTTGGTCAAGTCAATGAAGATATGATGAGAAATCAGAGTACTTAGTCATGGTTTATGTCTCTTTTGTTACCACATATTTAATAACCCCTTATTTCCCAAATAAAGAGCATGGAAATAGTGAATAATCAACTTCACTGTGAACAAGAGTGATATGAAGAGAATTATGTGCCTCATAGAAGAATAGCACAAAAGGACAAAGTTTTGTCAAACAATAATATTTTAGACTTGATTGAAAGAAATATCAACACAATACCACTAATATTGTTTAATTGAAACTGATATTTGATTTATTGATAAGTTATTCCTTTTTTACTTTTTTAATATTTATTTCCTTTTGTTGCCTTTTTAAAAAAATTCTTATAGTTATTATTGTTCTTGTCATTGTTGGATAGGACAGAGAGAAATAGAGAGAGAGGAGAGGAAGACTGAGATGGGGAGAGAAAGATAGATACCTGCAGACCTGCTTTATGGCTTGTGAAGCGACTCCCCTGCAGATGGGGAGCCAGGGGCTAGAACCAGGATCTTTACTCTGGTCCTTGCACTTCGCACCACCTGCACTTAACCCGCTGCACTACCACAGGACTCCCTTGATAAGTTATTCTTTATGAGACTTCTCATGTTCAGTAATATAAAAACGAACATATTTAGCCATATGACAGCTAACATAATTTTCCAAAAATATAGTTTGATTTATAGAGATTTCTTCTTTCAATGACTGCTAATGCAACAAATATACTTCATGTTTTCCAGTGCAATGTATTCTTATTATATGCAGCATTTTTTTCAAATAAGCACTATATTTTCTTTTCTGAATTTTTAAAAATATTTATTAATTTGATAGCCACAGTTGGAAATTGAGAGGAAGGGGGAGACAGAGAGAGGGAGAGACAGAGATAGAAGGAGACAGAGAGATACCTGCAGCACTGCTTCTCCTCTTGTGAAACTTCCCCCTTCAGGTGGGGACCAGAGGCTGGAACCTGGGTCCTTGTACACTGTAACGTGTACACTCAATCAGGTGCACTACCACCCGATCCCTTTTCTGATTTGTTTTATTCATGATTTAATAATAATTGACAAGTTTGTGGTGTAAGAGAGGTACAGTTCCATACAATTTCCACCACCAGAGTCCCATATTCCCTTCCCTCCACTAGAAGTTTTCCTATTCTTTTTATTATCTTTACTTATTTATTAGATAGGGACATAAATGGAGAAGGGGGAGAGAGAGAGGGAGAGAGACAGAAACAGACACAGAGGAGACACCTACAGCCCTGCTTCACCACTTTCAAAACTTGCCCCTTGCAGGTGGGGACGGGGGGATCAAACCTAGATCCCTGTGAATTCTAACATGTGCACTCAACCACATGTGCCACCACCTGGCCCGGAAGTTTCCCTATTCTTTATCCCTCTGGGAGTATGGCCCAAAGAACCTTATGGAATGTGTAAGGTGGAAAGTCTTTCTTCTGTAACTGCTTTTCTGGTGGACATGAGTGTTGACAGGTCAATCCATACCCTAGCCTGTCTCTAATGTTCCCTAGTGGAGTAGGGCTCTGAGGACATGGGGTTCCAGGACACATTGATTAGGTTGTCTGCCCCCCTGGAGCAAGTTGACATCATGGTAGCATCAGCAACTTGGTGGTTGATAAACGTTCAGATATAAAGCAGAACAAATTGCTTAATAATCAGGAACCTAAAGATAAGAATATAGCAAATGAGATTTGGAAGAAGGTAGGAAGTTTATTTTATTTATTTATTTGTTTTCCCTTTTCTTGCCCTTGTTTTTTTTTTATTATTGTTGTAGTTATTATTGTTGTTATTGACATCATTGTTGATAGATAGGACAGAGAGAAATGGAGAGAGAAGGGGAAGAGAGAGAGGGGGAGAGAAAGGTATATTTGCAGACCTGCTGAATTCATTGCCTGTGAAGTGACTCCCTAGCAGGTGGGGAGCTGGGATCCTTATGCCAGTCCTTGAGTGTGTTTAACCTGCTGTGCTACTGCCCAACTCCCGGAAGTCTTTTTTAATTATACTCCAAGGGACCTATCACTTTCGTAAGTTTTGCCTGGACTCAACAGCTAACATGCTGGTGAGCTAAAATATTGTCTGGGAAGATGGTTCCAGAGTTGGAAATAGGACTAGAAAACTGCATCAGGGAAGAGAGTAGCTCCCAAGCATAGTCAAGTATGTAAATACCGTTAACTGTAAATCCCATTCATCTGACCTAGGACAGATATCTGTTCACATTTATGGCAGGAGCCTGTGTAACCTCTGCCTATAGGTCTAGGCTCATATTCCATGAAAGCACATTTTTTTAGATATTAGCAGAAATGAATTATATGTTAGTGAAGTGAATTTTTTTAAGTTTTTTTTTACTTCTTTATTGGGGAATTAATGTTTTACATTCAACAGTAAATACAATAGTTTGCACATGCATAACATTCCCCAGTTTCCCATATAACAATACAACCCCCACTAGGTCCTCTGTCATCCTTCATGGACCTGTATTCTCCACACCCACACACCCCAGAGTCTTTTACTTTGGTGCAATATGCCAAATCCATTTCAGGTTCTACTTGCGTTTTCTTTTCTGATCTTGTTTTTCAACTTCTGCCTGAGAGTGAGATCATCTCAAATTCATCCTTCTGTTTCTGACTTATTTCACTTAACATGAATTTTTCAAGGTCCATCCAAGATCGGCTGAAAATGGTGAAGTTACCATTTTTTTACAGCTGAGTAGTATTCCATTGTGTATATATACCACAACTTGCTCAGCCACTCATCTGTTGTTGGACACCTCGGTTGCTTCCAGGTTTTGGCTATTACAAATTGTGCTGCCAAGAACATATGTGTACACAGATCTTTTTGGATGGATGTGTTGGGTTCCTTAGGATATATCCCCAGGAGGGGAATTGCAGGATCATAGGGTAGGTCCATTTCTAGCCTTCTGAGAGTTCTCCAGACTGTTCTCCACAGAGGTAGGACCAATTGACATTCCCACCAGCAGTGCAGGAGGGTTCCTTTGACCTCACACCCTCTCCAGCATTTGCTGCTGTTACCTTTTCTGATGTATGACATTCTCACAGGAGTGAAGTGGTATCTCATTGTTGTCTTTATTTGCATTTCTCTGACAATCAGAGACTTGGAGCATTTTTTCATGTGTTTCTCGGCCTTTTGCATTTCTTCTGTGGTGAATATTCTGTCAGAGTCCTCCCCCCATTTTTGGATGGGGTTATTTGTTGTCTTGTTGTTGAGTTTGGCTAGCTCTTTATGTATGTTGGTTATTAAACTCTTATCTGATGTATGACATGTAAAGATCTTCTCCCATTCTGTGAGGGGTCTCTTGGTTTGGGTAGTGGTTTCTTTTGCTGTACAGAAGCTTTTTAATTTGATGTAGTCCCATAGGTTTACACTCGCCTTAGTCTTCTTTGTAATTGGATTTGTTTCATTGAAGATGTCTTTAAAATTTATGTGGAAAAGAGTTCTGCCAATATTTTCCTCTAAGTATCTGATAGTTTGTGGTCTAACATCCAAGTCCTTGACCCATTTGGAATTTACTTTTGTATTTGGTGAAATACAGTGATTCAGTTTCATTCTTCTGCATGTTTCAACCCATTGTTTCCAACACCATTAGTTGAAGAGACTGCTTTCCCCACTTAATAGTCTGGGCACCTTTGTCAAAGATTAGATGTCCATAGGTGTGGGACCTCACTTCTGGGCTCTCAATTCTATTCCACTGGTCAGTGTGTCTATTCATGTTCCAGTACCAAGCAGTTTTGATGACAATGGCCCTATAATACAGTTTGAAATCTGGGAGTGTGATGCCTCCGGTTCTGTTTTTTTTTTTTTTTTAATCAATATTTTTTGGCAATTCTAGGTCTTTTCTGGTTCCAGATGAACATTTGTAGCATTTTTTTTAATTCTCCTAAAAATGTGCTTGGGATCTTGATGGGGATAGCATTAAATTTGTAGATGGATCTGGGTAGTATATTCATTTTGATGATGTTTATTCTTCCAACACATGGACATGGAATATCTTTCCACTTCTTTGTGTCTTTTTCTATTTCTTTGAGTAGTGACTCATAATTTTCAGTATACAAGTCTTTCACTTCTTTGGTTAGATTTACTCCTAGATATTTTAGTGTTTTTGTTGCTATAGTAAAGGAATTGTTTTCTGGATTTCAATTTCTTCTAACTTAGTGTTTGCATAGAGGAATGCCACTGACGGTTGAATGTTAATTTTATGGCCTGACACCTTACTGTATTGCCTGATGATTTCCAAAAGCTTCTTGCTGGATTCTTTAGGTTTCTCCATGTATACTATCATGTCATCTGCAAATAAGGAGAGTTTGACTTCTTCTCTTCCAATCTGTATCCCTTTAATTCCTTGCTCCTGCCTGATTGCTATGGCAAGAGTTTCCAACACTATGTTGAATAGTACTGGAGATAGTGGGCATCCCTGTCTACTACCTAATCTGAGGGGAAATGCTTCCAGTTTTTCACCACTGAGTATGATGTTGGCTATAGGTTTGCTATATATAGACTCCACTATCTTCAGGAATTTTCCATCTATTCCCATTTTTTTGTAGAGTTTTGATCATAAAGTGATGTTGGATTTTGTCAAAGGCTTTTTCTGCATCTATTGATATGACCATGTGGTTTTTGGTCTTGCTTTTGTTGATGTGGTGGATAACATTGATTGATTTACATATATTAAACCAACTTTGCATGCCTGGGATAAACCCCCCACTTGGTCATGATGAACAATCTTTTTAATATACTGCTGTATCTGGTTGGCTAGAATTTTGTTCAATATTTTAGCATCTATGTTCATCAGAGATATTGATCTGTAGTTTTCTTTTTTGGTTGTGTCCCTGTCTGCTTTTGGTATCAAAGTGATGTTGGCTTCATAGAAGCTGGCAGGGAGTATTCCAGTGTCTTCAATCTTCTGGAAGACTTTTAAAAGTAGAGGTATTAGTTGTTCTTTGAAGGTTTTGTAGATTTCATTTGTAAAACCATCTGGTCTAGGACTTTTATTTTTGGGGATATTTTTGATAACTGTTTCAATTTCATTAGCTGTGATGGGCTGTTTCATTAGCTGTTCATGTTATCTACTACCTCTTTACTTAGTTTTGGAAGTTGTTAGGTATCTAGGAAATCATCCATTTCTTCCAGGTTCTTTAGCTTGGTGTCATATAGTTGTTCATAGAAGCCTCACATGATATGTTGAATTTCTGCAGTCTCTGTTGTGACAACTCCTTTTTCATTTTGTATCCGATTTATTTGGGTCTTTTCCCTTTTTTGTTTTGTGAGTCTAGCTAAAGGTTTGTTGATTTTGTTCACTCTTTTTAAGAACCAACATTTAATTTCATTGATCTTTTGTATGGTTTTCTTATTCTCAATGTTATTTATTTCCGCCCTAACTGTAGTGATTTCCGTCCTTCTGGTTGCTTTAGGGTTCCTTTGTTCTTCTTCTTCTAGGTCTTTAAGATGTGCAATCAGGCTGTTTATTTGTGCTTTTTCTTGTTTCCTAATATGTGCTTGTATAGCTATGAACTTCCCTCTTAGTACTGCCTTAGCTGTGTCCCAAATATTTTGATAGCTTGTGTCTTCATTTTCATTGAACTCTCGAAATATTTTGATTTCTTCCTTTATTTCCTCTTTGACCCAGAAGTTGTTAAGAAGTGTACTGTTGAGCTTCCACATTTTGGCACTGTTACTAATCTTTTGTTGATTGTTAAGTGTTAGTTTAATTCCACTGTGGTCTGAGAAGATGCTTGGGATGATTTCAATGCTCTTGAATTGGCTGATGCTGTCTTTGTGACCTAACATATGGTCTATCCTTGAGAATGACCCATGTGGATTTGAGTAAAATGTGTATTCCAGTTTCTTGGGATGAATGACTCTGAAAATGTCCAATAGTTCTAGTTTATCTATCTCTTCATTTAGCTCCCTTATGTCTTTATTGGTTTTCTGCCTGGATGATCTGTCAAGTTGAGAGAGTGGGGTGTTGAAGTCACTACTATGATTGTGCTGCTGTTAATATATTACTGTAGCTCTTTCAGTAGATGTTTGATGTATTTAGATGGCTTCTCATTGGGTGTATAGATGTTAATAATTGTTAAGTCCTCTTGATTGACTGATCCTCTGAGCATTAAGTAGTGTCCATTCCTATCTTTTTAAATCTTATCTATTTTAAAGTCTATCATGTCAGATATGAGAAAAGCTAGCTGTTCCTGCCCTTTTTTGTGGGCCATTGGCTTGTATGATAGTTTTTCGTCCTTTCACTTTAAGTCTGTGTTTGTCTTGTTGAGTTAGGTGCGTTTCCTGTAGATAGCATATTGTTGGGTTATATTTTTTGATCCATCTTCCTACTCTGTGTCTTTTAATAGGTGAATTCAGGCCATTGACATTTATTGACATCAAAGATTGAAGATATTTTAACGCCATTCTTGTAGAGTTTTAGAGTGTTCTGATATATGTAGTGAAGTGAATTTGATTATGATGAACATGAGATATATAGAACAGCATGTTCATAAATGGATTTTTGAATTTTATAATTCAAACTTGAAATATGTTATAATGTGGTATTACAATTAATGGGAAGGCAAGGCTCATTTGTTCAATGATTTTGTGGAAATTTCCTAAATATCCAAAAGAAAATTATAAGTTTGCATAAACTTATAACTAACCATGCAAAGAAAACTTGTTTGGAACTAAAACATGTTTTTGTATCTGAATTATGGATTTAAGCTAATTATATTATCTTTTTGATTATGTGTGTAGTATATTACTATACAAAGATAACAAAGTGTAATTTACTAATTTTGTGATGAGTCTTTTAATCACTGCAAAGTATCTGGAACTCTGATGCTTCCTTGCTTCAGGCAAATGAATATTTTTGCTACCAAGTTTTTTTCTTGGGATCAGCGCCTGCACAACTCCAGCATTCTTGGTGTTATATTTTTCCTATTTCATTTAAAAAAAAAAAAAAATATATATATATATATATATATATATATATATGTATGTTGAGGGATAGAAAGAGGTAGGGCAACTGAGTGGTGGTGCACCTGGTTGAGAATACATGTTACAATGTGCAAGGAGCTCCTGGTCCCCACCTGCGGGGTTGAAATCTTTGTGAGTGGTGAAGCAGAGTTGCAGGTGTCTCTCTGTCTCTATCCCTCTCTATCACCTCCTTTCCTCTCAATTTCTTGATGTTTCTATTCAATAGGTAAATAAATATAGAAAGAAAGAATGAAAGAAAGAAAGGAGGAAAGAAGGAAGGAAGGAAAGAAAGAAGAGAGAGAGAGGGAGAGGGAGAGAGAGAGAGAGAAAGGGAGGAAAAATGAAGGAAAAGAGATAGAGAGAGACAAAGAAGGGAAACACTTGCATCACTGCTCCTGAAACCTCAGGGCTGCCATATTTAGACCAGAGTTCAGCCTCTTCAGGCAATAATACTAACATTAGGATACAAAAATCTCTAACATAAAATGCTATCACTTTTTTTTTTTTTTTTTTTTTTTGCTATCAGGGTTACTCCTAGGCTAGGGGCTACAGCCTGGATGACAAATCCACTTCTCCCAGTAGCCACCCCCTCCCCCTTTAAAAATGATAGGATAGAGAGAAATTGAGAGGGGAGAGGCAGATAGAGAGTGAAAGAGAGACAGACACCTGCAATACTTGCTTCACCACCACTAGTGAAGCTTCACACCTGCAGATGGGGATCTGGAGAATGAACCTAGGTCTTTGTAAGTATCCTGTTCCACTAACTAGGTGTACCCCACACCCCACACATGGCATTTTTTCAATGATGATGATGATAATAATAAAGATTATTTTAAATAAGCCGATGATGTTTGATAGAGAAAATAATTAACTAATAAATTTTGCTATAGGATTATTACTAGGAATCAAGTACCTGCACAATGATTCCACCACTTCTGGTATCTTATTTATTTGTTTATTTGCTTATATATTTATTGCCTCCAGGGGTTCTGTGCCAGTGCTATGAAGCCACTACTCCTGACAGCCATTTTGGTCCCCGTTTTACTGGACAGGACAGAGAGAAATTGAGAAGGGAAGGAAGTTAGGAAGAGAGACACCTGCAGACTTGCTTCCTGGCTTGTGAAGCAGAACCCTCAGCAGGTGGGGATCTGGGACTCAAACCTAGACCCTTGTATAGGTCCTGGCACTTAGAAGTTTATGTGCTTAAGTGGGTGCACTGCTGCCACGCCCCCCAATCTATGTTCTTTTTTATATATTACACTCTCATCAAGGTGAAATAAAAATTAGGGGCTAGTAATGGCACACTTGATTAAGCACACATAATACTATGTGCAAGGATCTGGCTTCAAGACTCACCTCCTACCTGCAGGGAAGACACTTCATAGGTGGTGAAGCAGATCTGCACCTGTCTCTCTCTTTCCCTATCTCTCCCACCCCACTCAATTACTATCTAATAAAAATAAAAATAGGATCTGTGGCTTCTTGGTGCCAGCATCAAGCCCGATTGATAACCCTAAGTCTAAATACTGTGATAGAAAGTCAA